>NC_092373.1:60346449-60971449 GCF_030028105.1 Mobula birostris
AAAGGGTCTCCAAGCTCAGGATCTAGCAAGCTAGAAGAGAAAGAAAAATGAGACTCCTCTTTTAGTACAAATCCTCTGTGTATTTATATCATTCAATAATATGGGTGGAAACCCTGTCTTGATGCAGGATCTCGATCTGAAAAATCAACTAATCCTCTATTTCCACAGATGCTGCTTGATCCATTGACTTCTAACCATTTGTTTTTTTGCTCCAGATTCCAGCACCTGCAATCTCTTGTGTTTCTCTCTAAGGCTGTAAGAATGTGAATCCATTTCTCTATCCAGGGTTCAGTGTCACAGCTCCCTGCTGTGTCTTGTGGGGAGGACGCGTCCTCATAGAAACACTTCCCAGCCTTAGTGCACCACCCACCTAACAGGCAGGGGCAACAATTACACAGGGACCTATGTGATTTATAATACTGGTAATTTAGAAGCTCAGGAAAAATATGTTCAACATATCATTCCCCTGGCCATGCCTACCCTAGTAGTTCTCATAAGAGCTTAGGGCAACCCCAAGGCCTTAAAAGGAGCAGATTCTGTTGTCAACAGGGGATGACAACATGTCATTTATTGCATTATTCTGTCTGCATAAGAATGGAAATTTGAATGGCCCTTCAATGTCTTTGAATAATGAAATGTATTTGTGTACTTCCCTAAATTACTTCTGATACCTTAAAGCAAAGATTAGACCTGGGCTACATTCAATTTGTCTGGGACAATTTGGGAATAAAAGATATAAATGCCCTAGTTCTGCATTAATTGAGAGGAGGGGAGAATTTTCACATGGTTCTTTCATTAATGTTCAACATTAGGGTAGGGGAGAGCTGAACAATTGTTACTTAATCACACGTTTCAATTAAGGCATCTCAGAATCATCATCAAAGTGAAACAACTTGGGACCCGTTAATACTAACTCTCAACAAAAAGTGGGTCAGGGAAATCTGAGAGGATATCTGTGATTTTTGTGAACTCAAATCTTCTGATCATTGGTTTCAACGTACTCAGTCCTCTCACCACATTGTTAAGCATTCAAGTGACTATATTCCATTTATTTGGAAAATCTGTTTAAAGTGGACTTTTCTTCAGTTCAATTAAATACTTCAAATACAGTATGATGTACCAAAAACTCAAGGTTTACCCAGAAACTGGATGAGCAGGTCTGGAGTAGGGTTATACTAGTGTTAACTTAACCTTAGCAACATAAAGGAATAGTGTTTTTCTCTCCCTGGCTTCACTGTGTATGCCAGCACTCAACAACTCACAATAAACAGGTCAGAAACTTTAAACAGAGAGCAAGAGCAAAATTTTGAGATCAAAAGACAGTTTATATGTAAGGAAGAATATTGCAGAGATCAGTCTTTGAGAAGATCCCACAGGAAGAAATTGTAAGGAAAAGAACACTTAAATATTTACCAAAGTTATGCTTGCTTCTTCTAACTCCTGAAGGAAAGATTTAAAAGAAAGTGTTCTTTTTAATTGCCCTTTAGGCTCTAGTCCACCTAGAATCCAATTCTTTCTTTGGTTGATGATAAACTACACAGACTCAGTGTTTACTTGAAGGCTAACCTCAAAGCCATACAGATCCATGTCTCTTTCTCTACTGCAAGTACAGTAATATACACTCAGTGACCACTTTATTAGGTACACCTGTACACCTGCTTATTAATGCAAATATCTACTCTGCCAATCATCTGGCAGCAACTCAATGCATAAAAGCAAGCAGACATAGTCAAGAGGTTCGGTTGTTATTCAGATCAAACATCAGAATGGGAAGAAATATGATCGAAATGACTTTAACTATGGAATGATTGTTGGTGCCAGATCGGGTGGTTTGAGTATCTTAGAAACTGGTGATCTCCTGGGATTTTCACACACAACAGTCTCTGGAGGTTACAGAGAATGGTGCAAAAAACAAAAAACATTCAATAAGCAGCAGTTCTGTGGGTGAAAACACCTTCTTAACTTCTTAATGAGAGGTGTCAGGAGAGAATGGCCAGTCTGGTTCAAGCTGACAGGAAGGGGACAGTAACTCAAATAATCATGCATTATGACAGAGGTGTGCAGAAGAACATCTCTGAGTGCACTACACGGTGAACCTTGAAGTGGATGGGCTACAGCAACAGAAGACCAGGAACATACACTCAGTTGCCACTTTATTAAATACAGGAGGTACCTAATAAACTGGCCAGTGAAGTCTATTTCTTTCTAAGTTATTGTAATTCTTATTTTCTATTTTATGCACAAACCGCTTCAGCCATTCTTTCAAGTTACAAATGGGAACAGAAAAACAAATACAAATAATCCATTCAAATTCACAACCAGAAGAACCTATTTATTGAGTGAGTGACTGACTGATATTATATTTACAGCAAGTAACCGGTTATCACATTGGATGTAGAATTCTGTCAGCCTCATCTTTTTCTGTCTACTTCAGTAGTAGAATGCCATGCTGATGTGAAGTCTTATTGATCTTACAAATGGGGGAAAAAGTCTGTGCAAACCTAATTATAGGTTAATGCCATCCGGAAGACACATCATTTAAATCTATATATGGATCCAGAATGGTAAGGAGCTTTTTCAAAGAGAATTTTCCCATTATGAGTATAAGACGATTGATGCTGAGCAGAAATCAGACTTACAAGCTTCAGTGTTCTGAAGTGCAGTATGTTTTCATCCCTGTGGTTATTTTTCTTCTATCAACCAGCTTTGTAATAAAGGATAAGAGGTTATTATCTGTTGTAGTTGAAAATGTAACATATAATCACTACAAAAATGTGACTTTAGTGAGTATACTTACAGATGGGGAGAAAATATGAAATTATTCAGTAAGGGGTGTATTTACTGATTATATACTGACCAAGGATGTCACTGTCAAACACTCAAATTAATTGATGACTTAGGACAAAAGATTATAGTTCTGATTTAAAACTGCCACAGATTCTAAGCTGCCACCAAGAAGAAACACCTTTGTACAAAGTATAAAAGCTAGGCTTATATGAGAATAGAAATCTTGACCACCCCCACATGATTATAACATGGCGCACCTAGAGAAAAATTATCCTAATTGGTTTCTGTGTGAACACTTCAATTCACTCCTTGCCATATTTTCAAAAAACTGACAAGGGGGTATGATGGAGGTTAATTTTTTAGGACCCAAGAGACTGATTGCTGAACTCAGCTTTCTAGTACAATGGTATGACCTTTCCAAAGGGTCAGAGTTAGTGGTAAATTTAAACTTTTAGCAAATATTCTTTGTTTATCTTATTGTTGTAAGCAAGAGCCAGTCTCCAGTTCTTAATGTAAATTGCAAGGAGCAATTAGTTTGAATTTGGAGTCACAGCTTTGGAAAGAGAAGCAACCTAGAGTCAGAAAGTCATAGAAAAGTACAGCACAGAAACAGGCCCTTCAGCCCACCTAGCCTATGCTGAACCATTTAAACTGCCTGGTCCCATTGATCTGCACCCGGACCATAACCCTCCATATCCCTGCCATCAATGTACCTATCCAAACATCTATTAAATGCTGAAATTGAACTTACATGCACCACTTGTACTGGCCACACTTTCCACACCCTCACGACCCTCTGAGTGAAGAAGTTTCCTCTCATGTTCCCCTTAAACTTTTCACCTTTCACACTTACCCCATGACCTCTAGTTGTATTGTTACCCAATCTCAATGGGAAAAGCCTGCTTGCACTTATCCTATCTATACCCCTCATGATTTTGTATACCTTTATCAAATCTCCTCTCAATCTTCTACATTACAAGGAATAAATTCCTAACCTATTCAATCTTTCCTTATAATTCAGGTCCACCAGACCTGGCAACATCCTTGTAAACTTTGTAAATGAATATTGAAACTCTTTCCATCTTATTTATAGCACATCTATCCTGTAGGTAGGTGACCAAAACTGCACGTAATACTCCAAATTAGGTCTTTTCAATGTTTTCTACAACTTCAACATAACATTGCATATCCTAAACTCAGTACTTCGATTTATGAAGGCCAATGTGCCAAAAACTTTCTTTATAACCCTATCTGCTTGTGCCACCATTTTCAATGAATCATGGACCTGCATTCCCAGATACCTTTGTTGAACCACACTCCTCAATGCCCTACAATTCACTGCATAAGACCTACCCTGGTTGGTCCTACCAAACTGCAACTGCTCGCACTTGTCTGCATTAAGTTCCATCTGTCATTTTTCAGCCTATTTTTCCAGCTGGTCCAAATCCCACTGTAAGCTCTGATAGTCTTCTTCTCTGTCCACTACAGCCCCAATCTTAGTATCATCCGCAAATTTGCTGATCCAGTCAACCACATTATTGTCCAGATCATTGATACAGATGACAAACCTAGACTCCTGCGGCACTGCACTAGTCACAGGCGATCAGTCAGAGAGGCAAGCTTCTACTACCACTCTCTGGTTTCTCCCACAAAGTCAATGCCTAATCCTATTTACTACCTCATCTTGAATGCCAAACAACCAAACCTGCTTGGCCAGCCTTCCATGTTGAACTATGTCAAATGCCTTGCTAAAGTCCATGTAGATAATATTCACTGCCTTGCCTTCATCAACTTTCCAGGTAACTTCCTTAAAAAATTCTATGATTGGTTAGACAAGGTCTACCATGAAAAAAGCCATGCTTGGCTATCTCTAATCAGCTGATATCTATCCAAATACTCGTATCTGTGGACTACTTGTATGCATTAGCCAAATGCAAGTCAATGGAGTTACATCACTTAACACATCAAACATGGTTACAAATTGGGATGTTTCTGCACTCAGGGGGTCAGCTGTCATGGCATTACATGTGGATGTTTGAGATCTCTATTACAAGAAGATTTTAAGACAGTCTGTGTGAGTTACTTTGTCCCAGCAAAAGTATCTAGAAAACATGGAGGTAATGTCATCAAGCAGAAGATAACATAAATATCGGAAGCATTGGGGAATGTTAGGAATGACAAGGAGAACAACCGAAAGATGGGGTTACAGAACAAAGAACTAGAATTCATTCCTCAACCTTTATTTTCTGTGTTGGACAACTCATTAACCTGCAGCCCGTTGTTATGTTCTTCTAGTCTGTAAGAATTGTATCTGTTTCAGGAAACCTTTTATAAGTTAAAAACTAAACCCCCTGAGCGTTAAATGTTTGTAAAGAACTATTTGGTTCAATTTAAATTTGTACTGGTAAAACTAAAATAACTATTTAAATTACTTTGTGAGTTGGAATAATTGCTTCCTTTAGGGAGTGTGAAACCTATCACACAAGCAGTGGGTATTGGCAGCTAAAACTCACTGCAGAGGCTGGACCGGGAGTTAGCTGGTCCTTGAAGAGAAGGTGGATACAGTATAACCACCCAATAGTGAGGGTGCCTGAAGATACTTATATCAGATAGGGCTTAAAATCTTCTTATGAGTTTAGGGCTTTGCAGATAGGTAACCCAATACCATCACTGGAGTGCAATAAGATCTTTACACAGATATTTAAAAAATGATAATTCAGGTGTGAATATGGCTAGCTCCTAACATATGGCTAGCCCTTGTGGCTACGGGGGTCAGGGGGTATGGAGGGAAGGCTGGGGCGGGGTTCTGAGTTGGATGATCAGCCATGATCATAATAAATGGCGGTGCAGGCTCAAAGGGCCGAATGGCCTACTCCTGCACCTATTTTCTATGTTTCTATGTTTATATGTTTCTATAATAAAATATATTTATTGAAATTTCTCTTGTGTTGATCAGATGGATAACATTGAGAGGAACACCAGAGGGCAGCAGACAGGTGAATACCAGACCCATGCCCATGCATACCCAAATGTTTTCTTGTCGAGGCTGGTCACTTACTTATCGCCAGTTCCCTTTGGAGACTTGCTATCCAATGCAGATATTGTATTTTTTATTTCAGATTTCCTACATCTACAATATATTGTTATATTTAGTTAATGATTCTATTTCTTCCATTGGAACTTCCTCCGCAGTGATTCTTTTTGGTTCATACTGTACATTTCTTTCCTCATTCACCTTGCACTCATTCATTTTATCAGTATATCTTTACTGCATTTTACCTTATCACACACTTGCCCTTTGGTTCACTCCTCCCCTTTTCCCTTTCCCTAAATCCTTAAACTAGCTTATCTCCAGTTTGTTCCATTTCTGAAGTAAGGTCCCTGACCTGAAATATTGACAGTGTCTTTCTGGCTAAGAAAAACTGAGTTTGACCAGTATTTTAATTGCTTTCTCAGGGATTAGGGCAGTGAACACTGCTACAATGATACAAATGACAGGACCCATTTAAAGGAGGTGATCGGATGAAGCAATGTTAATTGATTCAGAACACAAATGCAAACATTGTTGAGTGCATAGAAGGAGAGAGCACAGGATAATAATATTGTCCCACCTATCCAGAAAGTATGGCTGCAGAAGATGAATGCAGTCATTAATCTCACTAGATCACCTAATATAAAAGTATCTATTTTCATGTTGAAGTAATTATCTCTGCAAAATATACATGCATCAAAATGTACTCTCTCCTCTATAGTAATACCGCAGCACATTTTCATCATTCTATACAGCAGGTTATTCAGAGCAGAAACTAAAATCCGCAGCTTTTCTCATAGTCTCCTTCTGAAAGTGTTTAACAAATATATTTTTCTATCTGAATATTGCTACATGAAACGAGTGCAAATAATCATCCCCATAACGAACACTTGTATCTATTATATCTGCCAGTCTATATCTGTCTTCAGCCACTGAGCCCTTAGCTTTATCCTTCACAGAATGTGAATTTGTCTTCCTTGATCACAAGAGCATTTTCAAGCAGCCTCCATGGGAAAATTTGCATGAGTTTACTCAGTCTCTCTTTGAATTAGGCTTGAGGGCTCTCATTACTATAATCTACTCAGATTGAATGGCAACTTCAGGGATATCTGCAGTGACATTTCTTAAATCCCCACTCAAGCATTCTTATTTTTTACAAATGATAAGACTGCTGTATCACGAGCACAGATTTTCTTTTTTTTTCATAAGCATCGCTGGAAATGCCAGCATTAGTGTTCTATCGCTAATTGCTTTGAAAAGAGAGAGTTATAAGTTTATTCCTTTGATGCCTTTACAGTCACAGATAGGCCAGACTGGTGAAGGATAACAGATTCAATTCCCTCAAAAGGACCAGCTGGATTGTTATAATAATTATGGTTTCATGGTTACCATTAATAATTCCAGTTTTTTTTATAACTCCAGGTTTACTTGACAAATTTAACTTATTTAGCTTCCATGGTGGAATTTGAATTTGTACACCTGGATCAGTGGCCTAGAGCTCTGGCTGCTGGTCCAGTAAGTTCACAGCCCCAGTTCTATTCCCAATCTTCATTTCAGACATAGCGAGCCATCATACATTGTATATATTGATCCAGATAGTGGTTTCAAATTTCCTCCCACAAAGGAATCTGATGAATGAGTTAAAATCTTTTAAGCAAAGCAGTAACTTTTTATTCATTTTTACTGTTGCCAGCAATGTTCATCAGATAGAAATCGTACACTCCTTTTCATTATTTACTCATCAATCTTCTTCCACTCTGCTGAAAATTACCTCCATGCAATATAGAACAGTAAGGTCACAAGGAATAACCAGTGTATTGATCACTGCTCCTTCAAGAATTGTCCAAGCTGAAGAGTTTGTTAGGGGTGTCTCCCTATTGAAGGATTGTGATCCTGCTATAGTAACTATGGACAGCCTTGCCATAAACTGCATGACACCCTTTATTCTGTTGATGAAAACTGATGCATCTTTACTAAATGGTTAGAGTTTATTCAATCAAAATTGTACATGAAAGGTGCAGGTCCTGTAAATTCTCAAATGATCTAATTCTGATGCAGAAAGGTCAGGTTTTATTGCTCATCACTAAATGCCCTCAAGAAGGTGAATTAATACCTTAGTACTATACAATTGGGAGTTCCAGTAACACCGAAGGAAAAGCAAAGTATTTTAATTCAGGTGCTGTGTCAGCTGGAGGGATCACAGAGTGGTGACATTCCCAAGTACTTCCTCTTTATACTAGAGATCTCGGAATTGGAAAGTGTAAAGGAATCCCTACAAGAAAACCTCTTTGATTCCCTCCCACCAAACCCCTTGACTTCTAACCGGCCCACCAGAGTGATTCTGGTTGATGACATTGCAGCTACTGTTACCCTTACCCTTTATGATCATCCATTATGATCTGGCTCCTTCCGCCAGAAAAAGAGACATTTCCCAGTGGCCACCCATTTTAATTCCACTTCCCATTGTCATTCCGATATGTCAGTCTATGGCTTCCTCTACTGTTGTGATGAGGCCACACTCAGGTTGGAGGAGCAACACCTTATATTCCATCTGGGTAGTCTCCAACCTGATGGCATGAATATCGATTTCTCAAGCTTCTGGTAATGTCCCCACTCTCTATTCCCTATTACTACTTCCCGCTCTCATTTTATCTCCTTGCCTGCCCATCGCCTTCTCTGGTGCTCCCCCCATTTTTCTTTTTTCCATGGCCTTCTGCCCTCTCCTATTAGATTCCCCTTCTCCAGCCCTGTATCTCTTTCACCAATCAATATCCCAACTCTTTACTTCACCCCTTCCCCCTTTCAGTTTCACTTATCACCTTGTGTTTTTCCATCTCCTCCCCCACCCTTTTACTCATCTTTTTTCTCCAGTCCTGCTTTAAGGGTCTCGGCCCAAAATGTCGATTGTACTCTTTTCCATAGATGCTACCTGGCCTGCTGAGTTCCTAAAGCATTTTATGTGTGTTGCTTAGATTTCCAACATTTGCAGATTTTCTCTTGTTTGTGATCCATTACATCTATATGTGTGGAACTTAGGAGAAATGTTTCATCTGGGAAATACTGGAATACATTGTCCTGTTAACTAATGAAAGATAATTACAGTAGTCCTTTGCATTAAACAACTGAATGAATTTCTAACTGGCAGAAAGTGAATCAACACAATTAAAGATGATGAACATGATAAATTCTGCAGATGCTGGAAATCCAAAGCAACACACACAAAATGCTAGAGGAAGTAAATAGGTCAGGCAGCATCTATGGAAATGAATAAACAGTCAATGTTTTGGGCCGAGACTCTTCTTCAGGACTGGAATGAAAGGGGGAAGACACCAGGATAAAATAGTTGGCGGGGGGGGGGTGTGGGCGCGGATGTCTCACCTGGAAGGACTGTTTGAGACCCTAGTGAATGGTTGGTGTAGCATTTCTGTCACTCTCAAGGATAAGTGCCAGGAGGGAGATTAGTGAAGAGGGATGAATGGACAAGCGAGCATTTCAACTGCAAATCTGTTGAGGTTTTCCATCGTGTCTGCTGCTCCTGATGTGGCTTCTCTACACTAGTAAGACCCTGTGTACTGCTTCACAAAGTACCTCCACCCCAGTCATTAAAAGTGGAACCTCCCAGTGGCCAGACATTTTAATTCCGATTCCCGTTCCAGTCCATGGCCTCTTCTTGTGCCACAATGAGGCCACCCTCATTCCATTTGGGTCGTCTCCAGCATGATGGCATGAACATTGAGATTGGATAAAAAGTCCTACTACGTAATTACTAAGGAGACAAGTGGACACCCGGTAGGATAGCTACATCCCTGTAGGATGCTGGAGATCAGACATGGAGACTTCTTGTGGGCCAGATACTGGATGCCCTACTGAAGAACCCTTAGTTCTAATAAAAATAGTTTCACAATAATAATCCATAACTAAATTCACTGTTCTAGTCTTTTGGGTGGCACTCTGTTTCCTTCACGATAGCGCCTCTGGATCTGTGGAGTGCCATCAGGTTTGGCAGGTGTCTTATCTAAGTCAATATTCTCAGTTTCCGGACCACATTGTTGTCAACGATATCATCACTGAGAGGTAATCCAGTGACTGGAATGTGTCCGTCCCTTTGGATGCAATCGTCTCAGGTGTGTTTGTCGATGTCTCGTCCACGTGATGTCTTCATGTCTGATCTCAAGCAAACACTGTGTATATCGATGATCCAGTTCTTGTAGCTATCCTACCAGGTGTCCACTTGTTTTCATGGTAATCGCATGCTAGAACTTCCTGTCCAATTTCAAAGCTACTTACTGGTTCACTTGGCAACTGGCTGAACTGTTTATTCTGTACTTCCCTCTGGAGGTCAGGTTTCAGGAGGTCGATGCACAATCTTAGATTCCTGCTCATGAACAGCATTGCAGGTGCTTGGTTTGTTGTCACATGAACAGATTTCCAATACACAAAAAGAAAGTTGTCCACTTTGTGCTGTAGAGAAATATCCTCCTTGTCCATCTCCTTAATGGAATTTTTGGAGGTTTGGATAAACCTTTCAGCTAACCCATTCATTGCTGGGTGGTGAGAAGCTGACTTTGAAATGCCTGATGCCATTTCTTTTCAGTTGGAATTCTTCTGATGTGTATTTTGATGAAGATAGTCCTCAGAACAGAGACAGTCTTTGCTGAGGTGATTGACTTCACTGGGTCACTCTGAATGAGCATCCACAGCAATCAGAAACATGGAGTCCATGAATGGCCCAGCAAAGTCAATATGTGCTCTTTGCCATAGTGAGGCCAGCCAGTCCCAAGGGTGTAATTCTGCCTGTAGGGGTGCATTTTGAAATGTTTGGCATCCTGTCCAAACATTTGTCCAAATTTTCAATCTGTTTATCTATTCCCTTCTCAATCACCTTCTCATTAGCATTAAGCAGCGGTGACTGCTTCTGGTTAGTGCTACCACTTAGGCTACAGTTTCCTGTTGGTGCCTCACTGAGAGCTTTGATCAAGATTCCTTTACCATTCACATCTGAAAAGTGCTGGCCCTCCATTTTTCAATACATAAAGCTCTGTTATGTTTTGGCCTCCATAAGACAAATTTACTTTCAGTTTCCCTTTGGGAGACACTTTTTCATCTGTGTAAGTCTTTAGCATCACTGAGGTCCCCTCTACTGGTATCTTAGAAAACAGTGTGTTGGAGTCAGCCTATTTAATTTTGGACAAAGCTGACGCTGTATCCAGCTCCATTTTCAGTTTTACACCAGACACATCTATTGCAATCCAGATGATTTTGTGATCTGCTTCAGTTATACTATACAGTCCTAGGTATAACAGTATACCTTTATCAGACTCTATGTTGTCTGTGTCTGTTTCACATTTGGTAACTTTATATATTTGTTTAGTTTTGTGTTTGAGACTTTTCATTGTACTTTTTGTCTGCCTTGAATATACTTTCTATGTGACCTTGTCTGTGACACTTCCTGCAGACTTTTTCTTTGAACCAACAGTCATTTGCATCATGGGAGAATTTGACACATGAATAAGATCTTTGACTTTTTGCACCATTCAGTGACATTTTGTACATTTCACATTCTAACCTCCTTTTCTGTAATTTTGCTGATTTCCTTGCTGCGGTTTCTAACGATATTGCAATGGTCAACACCCATTCTAAGGTTAGGTCTCTTCGGAAAGTAGCCTCTTTTGAGTGCTTTGCCTATGCATGCCACATACAAGCCTGTCCCTTAATGCATCAGATAGTCCATATCTAAAGTCATACTAGGAAAGTTTGCATAGTTCTTCAATGTATTCATAAATGCGTTCTTCTTTTGACTGGTTCCTTTTGTAAAATCTAAATCCTTTAGCTATTGCCAGCAGTTTAGGGCTCAAGTGATTTTGTAAAATTGTAACAATTTCATCAAACATCTTGCTTGCTAGCTTTGCAAGGGTTATTAGGTTGCATAAAAAACTACATTCTTGGACCCATTAAGCTAAGAATTGTAGGGGCTTTCTTTTGGTCCTCCACATTGTTTTCATTACAATACAGTTCAACTCTAAGTCTTCATTAACAATATCAAATTCATCATCTTTCCCACTGAAGCTATCTCCACGTTATTTTCAGCTTAAATTCATTGAGTCTTTCACTGTTAGCATTCGTGATGGCCTACTGGTGCCGTTTAACTCTCGCTGTTTCATCCCGTGGGTTTATTTGGTGATATTTTCTCACATTCGGGTTCATACTTGTCATCAATTCGTTGTGTCTGTGCACAACTGCGTATCAATTAAATAAAAGCACAGACGTGGGAGATGCTTTAACTAGTGTAATCACATTGCAGCGAAAGAGAGAGGGAAACATAGACAACAGGGCATGCACAAACAATATATTAATGTCTAGTGCTAAAGTGGGGGGGTGGGGTAGGCATTGCTCTAAAGAAATAGATCCACACATTACAACGTTGAACTTGTGAGTAATTTAACACTTGGTGATGGAGAAACAGGGTAGCAGGGAGAAGTCAGTATTTTGGGAAGGAGAGCTAAAGTATAGAATAGCAAATCTAGCAGCTCCTGCAAGTAACTCTGTTGAATGGACTGTTCTGACACAGGCAGATGTTTGTAGTTGTTTTATTTCAGATTTCCTACATCTACAGTATATAGTTATTTTCAGTTAATGATTCTTTGAAGCTCAAACAGCATCTGAAAAAACAGCAAAACTTTACAGTTTCTGGAATGCATTGTATCAAGTGGCCTTTCAAAAACAACTTGTGGTATTCAAGGAGAATAAGGCAATGTACTGTAAGTAGTCCTCCCTAAAATAGTTGAGAAGCAGACACAGGTTTCAAAAGTGTCAGTGTATTGATTAGAAATGAGAAGGTGATGGTAAATGCAGATTAACAATTTTTAGAATGCTGTCATTCAGATTACAGATTAAAGACAGGAAGCAAAATGACAGCAAATGCAATGTGAGCCAACCTGTGCTATATGTGGCAAACCATTTGATTACATGAAAATACTGAGAAATGCTAGAAAATTTTTCACATTTTGAACAATAAATCAGAAATCTTCTTGGAACATTCATTTTAGCTGCAGTTCAAGATGAGTGACCAGCAAAATCAGTTTTTGTTTTTCCAGATTCTCAGTAATGGTTTAGATTTTCCCTACTGTGGTTAGTTCCCTGCCTATGACTTCAAGTTTCAACTTTTGTCAGCAGAAAACACCAAAGAAGAGGCCAAATCAACTATTAATAAAGTAAAACATATTACACTTTCACAATAGCACGAGTTCTGCAACCTCTTTGCTTTAAATAATGGTTTTACATAAGAGCAACTAGTGAGTGTTCCTCACACTACATCTATGCATTTGTAACAGCTATGTGTTATTTATTATAAAATTGTTTGTCATGTCACATTCAGAGTGCTTGATAAGATCTGAATGTTTTAATAATGAGCAGGAATGCAGGGGTGAGGTGCTAATCACATCAATCGTTGCTTCTTATGAAGGCAGAGACAAGTTTTTGATGAATATCAAG
This sequence comes from Mobula birostris, assembly GCF_030028105.1. Classification (NCBI taxonomy): domain Eukaryota; kingdom Metazoa; phylum Chordata; class Chondrichthyes; order Myliobatiformes; family Myliobatidae; genus Mobula; species Mobula birostris. Next base: position 60,359,759 of record NC_092373.1, read on the forward strand.
GAGCTGAATAGAGACTGGCAAGAACGAGCAATGTCTGATATTTGGGTGACACATGCACCAAATGTCAACAAAGTCCAGTGTCTCCCTTTCTGCCTGCAGGAGAGTAGAGTTAGAACGATGTAAATAATTGTCATCATCTCTGATCTGGTAGATCAGGAACCTCAATACTTTAGGAATATGTTCTTCCACTCTGTCAACAGGTTTCTGTACGGAAAATGAACCTACCGATGAATGCTACCTCACTATTTTTGCTCTATTTTTGCACTACTTATTTAATTTCTTTTTAATATATTTCTTACTGAGACTTATAGCCACAGAACAACAAATTTCATGACATACGCCTGATTCTGATTCTGTGGAGCCACGTTCTACTTCCTTGCACCCAGATTAATAGCCAGCATCAAGCTTCCAGAGATGGGAGGTCAGAATATAATAGCCTCGATTAGATTAATAAATATCTCTGTTTAAGAAATTAATTTATTTTGTCAGGTTTTCCTCCATGGGGTGTTTTCATTATGTATAGAACAGTATACATAATATTTCCCACCAATGCAGCAGTGGTCAAATGCACCTGCCCAGCAATGGGACCTTGAACAAGATTCACTTACCAATAGCTATGAATCTGCCAGTTTCTGATATTTTGTATGTCTTTAGTCAGTACTACAATCACATCAGATTTGATCAATGCCTGGAACCTTAATTTAGTATATTCCAGAGGAATTTTTCAAATGGCATGTTCAAAGGAAATCTGAACGAGAGATAAGCCAGCAGCACTGCATTATATATTCTCTGTCTCATAAGCTTGTGTGAAGCATCAAACTGAGCTAGTCATGTTGTTTACAATTAATATCTTTTTCTTTTATATCTAATGAAACTGATGTACCATATAAACCTAAGACTCCAGTATGACAAACATAGAAATAAAATCACAGATTTTCAGCATTATTGCATATTCTATGACTAACATACATTCACCCAAAGAGAAAGGTCAAATGTGGTTTTCAAAAGGACTTTATTTTAATATCCTTAATGTGATTACATAATGTGTAATTGTGTATTAAAATTCATGTGAGTTTAACTGCTGCAATGCCTATGAAAAGTATTAGGAGACAATGTATGCGTAGGGTCTTTTCTGAGATACTCAACAACACCCTCCCCCGCCCCCCCCTCCCCCCCCACACACACACACCTCAAAATGAATGTAAACATATTAGAAAAGGGTGAGAAAGATACAATTTTAACACAGAACATAAACAGTACAGCATAGTGCAGACCCTTCAGCCTATAATGTTGTGCCAACCCTTGAACCTACTCCAAGATCAGTCTCACCCTTCTCTCCCACATAGCCCTCCATTTTCTTTCATCCTTGTGTCTATCTAAGAGACTCTTGAAAGTCTCTAATGTGTCTGCCTCTACCACCACCCCTGGCAGAGTGTTCCTCACACCCACCACTGTCAGTGTAAAAAAATACTTTTCTCCAATCACCTTAAAATTATGCTCCTTGTAAGCTCTACCACTCAGTTTGTTACTGTAGAGTGTCTCTGGACTGGGGAGAAGTGGTTTCTGCACACACTGAGCATCAGCTGTCAGTCCCCATCGACGACCTGCACTCAATGTATGGCCCAGAGTCCTGATCATGTGATTCAGCCTGACCTGACCAACACTAGCTCTTGAGAGCAGCCTTTCCACAATGAGCCATGAATAAATTCAAGCAAAGCCCCAGCAAAGAGTAGGGATTTGTAATAAGTTCCCCACCCTCAGCTTGATTAGATGTCTTTGATAAAGTGCAGGGGAATGAAATACCTGGATGATAATTTTCTGCAGGATGATGCTGAGCAGTTTTCCATTGTAATGCTATGATAATGTTCTTGCCTCTGGAAGTATCCTGAGCTCTTAGTGAGTTACCATTGTAAACAAAGCAGACATAAAAGTGCTACTCCAATATCTATCACACCAGCAATCATTTCTGGACAAAGTAGCACACATCAGGCTGGATATTCTGTGCACGATTCACCTTGCATAGATGTCATTTGCTTAAATCAACCAAGCAATAAATAACATCTTGATGTGCACAGAAACCATTTTTGCAATTACTGATATAGGTAATCAATAAGAGTGTCAAAAGTTATGGAGAGAAGGCACAATACTGGGGTTGAGATGGATAATAAGTCAGCCAAGATCAAATGGTGGATCAGATTCGATAGGCCAAATTGCTTAACTAAGTCCCTATGTCTTATTGTCTTACAGTCTTATAAAATGTAATCTATGTTCATCAATCACAAGACACAAGAGGAAATCAGCAAAGAGGCATGAACTAAATTGTATCGAATATGACATCCACATTAACTACACAGCATCTACCAGGCACATTTTTATTGAAGACCATAAAAAACAGGAGCAGAATTTGATTCACTGAGTATTCTTCACCATTCCATCATAGCTAATTTATTATCCCTCTCAACTCCATTCTCCTGCCTTCTCCCCATAACCTTTGATGCCTTTACTAATCAAGACTCTATCAACTTCCACTTTAAATATGTCCATTGACTTGGCCTCCACAGCTATCTGTGGCACTGAATTCCACAGATTCACCATCCCCTGGCTAAAGAAATTCCTCCATATCTATGTTCTAAATGGACAGCTCATTATTCTGAAGCTGTCCCCCTCTGGTCCTGGACTGACTCGCAAGAGTAAACATCCTATCCACATCCACTCCAATTACGGTCTGAGCAAAGACTTATAAAGCATCATGCTTTTATATTATCATCCTCTTGAAGTGAATGCTAGCATTGCATTTTCCTTCCTTACAACTAACTCAACCTGCAAGCTAACCTTAGGGAATCCTGCATAAGGACTCACAAAATCACCTTGCACCTCCGGTTTCTGATTATTCTCCCCATTTAGGAAATAGTCTATGTCTTTATTCCTTCTAACAGAGTGCATGGCCATACACTTCCTTACACTATATTCCATCTGCCACTCCTTAGTCCATTCTCCTAAACTGTATAAGCCTTTCTGCAGATTCCCTGCTCCTCCACATTACCTCCCCTTTGACCTACCTTTCTATCATCTATCAATGTGGCCACAAAGCCATCAATTCCATTAACCAAATCATTAACATGTAATGTGAAAAGAAGCAATTCCAACACTGACCACTGTGGAAAATTACTAGTCACTGGCAGCCACCAAGAAAAGACCCACATTATTCCCAATCTTTGCCTCCTGCCAATCAGCCAAATTTATATCTGTGCTAGTATCTTTTCTGTAATACCATGAAAACTTATTCTCCTTTGGGATTTATCTAGCCTGCACCTTCTGAACTTTTCTCAGAAACTCCACCCATTGTTGTTCTGCCATCATCCCTGCGAGTGTCCTGAATATGAGTGCCATACTCAGTGCCAGAGACTCGGTTGCTGTGGCTGTCCCCAATAGGTTGACCCCTCTACAGTACCCAAAGCGGTATACACATTATTGAGGGGAACAGCTACAGGGGTACTCTGCATTGGCTGCCCATTTCCATTCCTGTCCTGGCAGTCACCTAGGAACTTGCAACTTATTGGTGGCTACCTCCCCATAGTTCCTATCTGTCACCTCCTCAGTTTCCCAGTGAGTCGAAGGTTATCAAGTTCCTTAGCACATTTTCTGAGGAGCTGCAGCTTGGTGCACCTGGCACTCATGTGGTTCTCTGGGAGGCTAGAGGTCTCCCAGAATTCCCACATCTCACACCAAAAACACAACACTGTCCTTGGAGCCATTCTCACTGCTCTACCAACAGAAGAAGGATGAAGAAGAAGAAGCTTATCAGAAACTTACCTCGCACAAGCTTGTGGAGCCAAAGCCTCCACACCCTAACACCAGTTCACTCACACAATGGCTGCTCCATTTGTCCCTCGCTTATTTTTATTTGCCTCTGCTAATGAATCGCTATTTGATTGGGCCTCCAGAAAAAAAACAAAAGACCGTGAATGCTCCCTTATAAATCTCTTGTCCCGATTTGTGTGTATCCTCCTCTCTAGATTCAATTGGGCTACTGATATAAAAGAAGGAGAAGCTAAAATCAGATTTATCAGTACTACAGTAGAGTAAAGGGAATTACGGAGGTATGAGAGAGGAGCTGACCAAAGTAGATTGGAAGGGGACACTACTCAGGGTAATAACAGAACAGCAATAGCTGGTGTTTCTGGGTGAAATTTGGAAGGTATAGTATAGATACATTCCACAGATGAACAGGTATTCTAAAGAGAGGATTAAAAACTGTGGCTGACAAGGGAAGTCAATGACATCATAAAAACAAAAGTGGGGACATATAATATAGCAAAAAATAGTGGGAAGGTAAAGGATTGGAAAGCTTTTAGAAACCAACAGAAGGCAACTAAAAAAGTGAAAAGATTAAATATGAAGGTAAGATCACCAATAATATAAAAAGAGCATGCAAAATGTGTTTTCAGATACATGGGGTAAAAGAGAGACAAGAGTGGATATCAAACCACTGGAAAATTGAGCTGGAGTGGTATTAGTGGAGGACAAAGAAATGGTGGATGAACTTATTAAGCAATTTTTGTCAGTCTTCACTGTGAAAGACACAATCAGAATGCCAGAAATGTAAGTATCTGGGGCAGAAGTGAAATTGGTTGCTATTGCAAAGGAGAAGGTGCTTGGGAGCTGAAGATTCTGAGGGTAGGTAAGTCACCTGGACCAAATGGACTACATGCCAGGGTTCTGAAGGAGGTAGCTGAAGAGATTGTGGAGGCATTAATAATGATCTTTCAAGAATCACTAGATTCTGGAAGGGTGCCTGAGGATTGGAAAATTGCAAATGTCACTTCATTCTTTAAGATGGGAAGGAGGCAGAAGAAAGGAAATTATAGGCAAGTTAGACTGACTTCAGTGTTGGAAAGATGTTGGAGTCTATTAGTAAAGATGAGGTATCAGGGTACTGGTAAAGTAGGCCAAAGTCAGCATAGTTTTCTAATGGGGAAATGTTTCCATACAAATCTGTTGGAAATCTTTGAAGAAGTAATAGGCAGGATAGACAAAAGAGAGTCAGTGGATGTTGTTTATTTGTGGATGTTGTCAAGGTTATGCCTGCGAGCCTGCTCAACAAAATAAGAGCCCATGGTATTACAGAAAAAGTACTAGAATGGATAGTAGATTGACTGACTGGCAGGAAGCAAAGAGTAGGAATAAAGCGGGCCTTTTCTGGTTGGCTGCCAGTCTCTTGTGGTGTGCCACAGGGGCTGGTGTCACAACCACGGATTTGACAGCGCAGTAGATACGGTAATTGCGCTTGTGAGTACGCACGTGTCAACTAATAATTATTTAATCATGATAGTATTTAACTCCATACTGGTCATCGAGACTGGGACATAGCTCAGCAACGCTTTGCTGCCTGTTTGCATTCAGCCTTCCCTGAGAAATTGGACTGTCAAGTCCACTAACTCCGAAGACGAGCAGTATTCGTTTAATATTTTTGTTGTTCTTTACAGCCGCAGTGTAGGCTACATTTTCCATTTGAGGGTTTTAGTTAACGGCCCTGTTTGGCCTAGTGTTTATTGTTTTATTTCCCCTTTAACACTGTTCACATTAAAGTCTGTGAACTATCGACGATTCAGTGACTCTCACTCTGCACTTGGGCCATATCCGAACCTGATAACAGCAACTGCTTTCAACACTTCTAATGGCCACTATAAATACCTGGTGATGCCTTTTGGTCTGGCCAATGCCCCCGCTGTATTCCAGGACTTGTTTAATGATGTGCTCAGGGACAAGTTGAACCAGTTTGTGTTTGTGTATTTAGATGACATCCTTATCTATTCCCGCTCTCATCAGGAGCACGTCCAGCATGTCCAGAGAGTACTCAGGTGCCTTGTGAATTCAATAAAACCCAGGGCTTTGTTTTTGGGCTATATATTTACCCCATCCAATGTTCATCTGGACCCTAGTAAAGTTCAGGCAGTTGCAGAGTGGCCAAAACTGTCTACAGCCAAACAGCTACGGCGCTTCATGGGGTTTGTGAATTTTTATCGCCGCTTCATCTGGAATTTCGGCACTTTCACGGCTCCAATTAATGCACTCACCGAGAAGATCTCGGCAGGATGCCATTGGAAGGACGATGCCGACCAAGCATTTTCCGAGCTAAAGCGACGTTTCACCACCGCCCCGCTACCGCAACACCCAGACCCATCTCAGCCATTCATTGTCAAGGTGGATGCATCCGATGTAGGCATTGGAGCTGCCCTCTCTTAGTGCTCATCTGCGGATAGTCGGCAGCACCTCTGTGCCTTTCTTTCCCGTCGCTTGATACCGGCCGAGAGGAATTACAACATTGGGAACCAGGAGCTTCTGGCTGTCAAGGAGGCCCTGGAGGAATGGCGACCCTGGCTGGAGGGGGCAGAGCATCCATTTTTGGTCTGGACAGATCACAAGAACCTCTCCTATATTCAGAATGCTAAGTGACTCAACTCTAGTCAAGCCCGGTGGGCTCACTTCTTCATATGGTTCAATTTTGTCCTCACTTATCATTCCGGCAGCAAGAATGCAGAGGCCAATGCTCTCTCCCAGCAGTTCGATGGATCTGAGCCCACTCTTCTTCCCTCAAGTATCGCTGCTTCGGTGATCTGGGGAATAGAGACAGAGGTGAGGTCCGCCCAACAATCATACCCAGACCCAGATGGGAGACCTCCCAACCAGCCATTTGTCCCTGCTGAAAGTGTTGGAATGGAGTCACCCATCCCGTCTGGCTGGACATCTGGGAATTCAACAGACTCAGTAGTTTATAAAGAGACAATTTTGGTGGCCATCTACGTCCCAGGATGTCCACAACTTTGTATCTGTCTGTCTTCCCCCAAGCTCAGATCAAGACATCACGGCAGCATCCTGTGGGTCTGTTATGTTCACTGCCTGTGCCCCACCACCCCGGTCCCACCTCTCAGTAGATTTCATCACTGGTCTGCCCCCGTCTGATGGAAACACCACCATTTTGGTCGTTGTGGATCGATTTTCCAAGGCTGCCCACTTCATTGCCCTCCTCAAGCTCCCATCGGCTCATGAGACTGCCACACTCATGGTTCAACATGTGTTCAGGTTCCATGGCTTTCCTCAAGACATAGTGTCTGATGGTGGACCACAGTTCACTTCCCACTCTTGGAAGGCTTTCTGCTCTCTTGTAGAAGCCACGGCCAGCCTCTCATCTGGCTTCCACCCGCAATCTAATGGCCAGACTGAGAGAGTGAACCAGGAGTTGGAGACAACCCTGCACTACCTTGTCTTTTCCAACCCCACGTCCTGGAGCTGCCAATTGGTTTGGGCAGAGATCACCCACAATAACCTCCAGTCGTCCTCCATTGGTATGTCTCCCTTTGAATGCCAGAAGGGATTCCAGCCCCCGCTCTTCCCTGTTCAGGAGATTGATGCAGGAGTTCCTGCTGCTGAATAGCTGATCCAGCCCTACAAGCGCACCTGGAGATGAGCCAGGGCTTCTCTGCCGCACGCCCAGAAACAGCATTCCCAGCAGGCTGATCGACTCCGTTGACAGGTAAGGCCATTCAAGCCAGGAGAGGAGGTCTGGTTGGCATCAAAGGATCTTCCCCTGAAAGTCGAGAACCAGAAATTGGCACCGCGCTACATGGGAGCGTGTGTAGTAGAAAAGGCTGTCAACAAGGTGTCCTATAAATTGCATCTACCAGCATCACTGAAGATCCACCCAGTATTCCCACCTGGTAGATGGTTCCCTTGTCTATACTGTGCAGCACCTACTGGCATCTCACTGGGTACGTGGCAAGGTCCAGTACCTTGTGGGCTGGGAAGGGTATGGCCCAGAAGAACGGACTTGGATCCCGGATAAGGACATCTCGGACAAATCGCTGGTCTGGGACTTCCAGCAGACACAGGTCTGTGGTGCCTCAGGGGCTGTGCCTAGAGAGGGGGGGCCCTGTACAACCACGGATTCGGCAGCGCAGTAGATAAGGCAATTGCGCTTGTGAATTTGCACGTGTCAGGTAATTATTATTTAATTGTGATAGTATTTCACTCCAATCTTGTCGTTGCAGTGCTTGTCAAGACTTGGACAGAGCATAGCAACACTTTGCTACCTGTTTGTATTCGGCCTTCCCTGAGAAATTGAACTGTCAAGTCAACTGACTCTGAAGACTAGCAGTATTCGTTTAATGTTTAGATGTTCTTTTCAGCCACAGTGTAGGCTTTGTGTTCCATTTGAGGGTTTTAGCTAATGGCCCTGTTTGGCCCAGTGTTTATTGTTTATTTTCCCTTTAATACTGTTCGCATTAAAGTCTGTGAACTATCGGCCTGCTTCAGTGTCTCTCACTCCGCACTTGGGCCATATCCAAACCCGGTAACATTTGGTGTTGAGACCACTTCTTTTCTCGTTGTATGTCAATGATTTGGACGAGGGAATAAATAGCTTTGTGGCCAAGTTTGCAGTTGATATGAAGATAGATGGGAGGGCAGACAGTGTTGAGGAAGCAGGGTATCTGCAGAAGGTCTTGGACAGATATGGCAAATGGACAAAGAAGTGTCAGATGGAATATAATGTAGGGAAGTGCATGGTCATGCACTTTGGTAGAATGGACTATTTGATAAATGGGATAAAATTCAAAAATCTAAGGCACAGAGGGACTCGCGAGTCCTCGTGCAAGGTTCTCTAAAGGTTAACTTAACGGTTGAGTCAGTGGTAAGGAAGGCAAATGCAACGTTAGCATTCATTTTGAGAGGACTAGAATATAAAAGGAAGCATGTAAGGTTGAGGCTTTATAAGGCGCTCAGACCGCACTTGAAATATTGTGAAGTGTTTTGGGACCCTTATCTATATTGGCATTGGAGAGGGCCCAGAGGAGGTTCATGAGAATGATCCCAGGAATGAAAGGGTTAACACATAAGATGCATTTGATGGAGTTTAGAAGAATGGGGTATCCCATTGAAACCTATTGAACATTGATAGGTCTGGATAGAGTGGACATGGAGAGAATGTTTCCTATATCGGGGGAGTCTAGGGCCAGAGGGCACACTCTCAAAATGACAGACATGCATTTAGAACAGCGATGAGGACGTTTTTCTTTAGCCTGAGGATGTGGAATCTGTGGAACAGACAGCTGTGCAGGCCAAGTAATTGGATATATTTAAGGCAGAGGTTGATAGATTCTTGCTTAATCAGGACATCAAAGGCTACGGGTAGAAGGCTGGAGAATGGGGTCTAGAGGGATAATAATTCAGCCATGATGGAATGGCAATCCAAACTCGATGGGCCCAGTGGCACCTCGGTCTTATGTCTTATCTTCCTTCAGACTTCTCTGCTTCCCAAACACACTCTTCTTAATAATAGACTCACTCCTGCCCCTTGACATTCTTGAATTTTGGCATACTGCTAGTGCCTTCCACATTAAAGACTGAGGCAAAATACTAATTAAGTTCATTTGCCATTTCTTTGTCCCCAATTACAGCTTTTGCAGCATTTCTTTCCAGAGGTCTAATATCTACTTCCACCTCTCTTTTAAACTTTTGCAACTAAACTTCCCACAGCACATCATCAGGACTACCAGGAGACATCATCCTGCTGGATCTGACAGTGCCATGGGGGTAGCGCCTGGAGGTGGCCCATGAGAGGAAGCTTGCCCGATACAAGGAGCTGGTCACTGACTGTTGGAGGCAGGGATGGAAGGCAAAGTGTACACCTGTTGAAGAGGGCTGCCAGGGCTTTGCTGGACAGCCTCTTCACAGAGTCTTCAGCATATTGGATGTCGCTGGTACAAGGAGGCAGAGAGCCATCAGCAACACAGAAAGCTTCAGGATGGCTCTGGATGAAGAGAGCAAGTCCATGGGGATCTGCAACATGTCCAACCTGAACATAAGCTGTGGCTTGATCAATCATGACAAAGTTGCTGGTGAACACAGCAGGCCAGGCAGCATCTCTAGGAAGAGGTACAGTCGACGTTTCAGGCCAAGACCCTTCGTCCTGACCTGGCCTGCTGCGTTCACCAGCAACTTTGATGTGTGTTGCTTGAATTTCCAGCATCTGTAGAATTCCTGTTGCTTGATCAATCACAGCTGGGTCTCCTTGGTGATGGCGTCCGAAGTTGAAAGATCTGAAACACCTGATGACTCCAGGTTCTATCACTGATGATATGTTCAGAACATCATAAGATGTATTTTTCAAGTCACTAAACTGGAGCTACCAGTGATGACCAGGAACAGACTGGTTGACGATATTGTGGTGACAACTGGATAGACAGTTGATAGCCCGGAAAGACGGCATCTGGGGCAGGGAAGGCGAGCCACCCAAGCTGCTTCTTCTGTGAGGAAGAAACCCAAAGCAAGCTACAGATCGTCTAATGGAAACACCACTCCAGGGGAGTCTGAGAGGGAGGGAGGATGAACACTCCAACCTGACTGATCCAAGGTCAGCAAACCACAGAAACGTAAAACTGATGAGTGTAGAATGCATTCACGGGAAGATCTGCAAGAACAGCCAAGGCTTAAAGAAGTGCACAGGGAGAGCATGTGCTGTAACACAGGAAGAGCCAGGCCTGGAGTCACTCCATAGTGCCCAGAGCCTCCAAGTGTTGTAGCAATCCCATACAGGCAGAACATTTGAGAAGGTTCGAATAAAATAGTCACAGCCCTGCGAGATGAAAATGACGATGTCGACAGGTGTTGGACACAATGACAAAGGGAAATGTCTATGCAGGAAATGACGATAATCATGGCCAACTTTGCTAAGTAATGGTTGGGTGCAGTGGAAAAGAAACCAGCCAGAACACTATATACTATGAACTAGAGAATGGGCAAAATCCACAAAATCCACCAGGATTTTAAATCCCTGAAACGCCAGTACAAACAGGCCCGTGAGGAGCAGCAACAGCCTCTGGTTGAGCAATGTAACATCCTCTGGAAGAGGCTTATAACCCTGCGTAGAGCTGCATGTCATTGAAGGTGCCGCAGAAGAGAGCCAGGAGGCGAGCAGCCTTCATAGCCAACCTGTTTGGGGCCACCAAACAACCTCTGCAGCATAAGGTAGGTGGAACCTTGGTGTGCTCCAAGGAGCATAGCCAGACCACTTACAGTGATCCCAATAGTGGAAGAGATCTGAGTCACTGTAGCATCTTAACAGATCCACCTCCAGCCAGCATTGAATTTGACAGCAGGGAGCCACTCCTGGAAGAAGTGCAAGATGTAGTGACGAAGGCAAGGTCTCAATCCGCACCTGGACCAAGTAGAGTCCCATACAAAGTCAATAAGCACTGTCCTTGGCTGCTTAAAGGGCTATGGAGGATACTGAGAGTCATTTGGAGGAGAGGAACGGCGGCTGAGCTGTGGAGGTTTGCTGATGGAGTCCTGATTCTAAAGGAAGAAGACTCCAGGAATATCAACCAGTTCAGGATCATCTCCTTGCTCTGTGTCGAAAGGAAGAACTTTTTCAGCATTGTCGCAAGGCAGCTAGCAGCTTTCCTCTCTAACTATGGCCACATCGATACATTTGTGCAGAGGCTAGATATTCCAGGAGTGCCCAGGTGTTTGGAGTACACAGGACTGGTGACCCAGTTCATTCAAGAGGCGCGGGAAGATAAAGGAGACCTGGTGGTGCTGTGGCTCAACCTGGCTAATGCCAGTGGATCAACCCCTACAAGCTGGTGCAGATAACTATGGGCAAACATCATGTTCCAGGCAAAGTGGTAGACTTCATCCTGGATTATAACAACCACTTCAGAATAGGAGTTTCATCAGGCCAAGCTACATCAGAGTGGCACAGGCTAGAGGAGATCGAGTTCATCATGGGCTGTACCATCTCTGTGACACTCTTTGCCCTTGTAATGAATAGTAAAGGCATCCATTAGTCTTGCGAGACCATGGATCTGCGCCTGGAAAATGTTGCTCCTCTCCAGGGCGCAGGCCTGGGCAAGGTTGTATGGAAGAGCAGCAGATGCCCATGCTGCAAGTCTCCCCTTTCCACGACATCAAGGGAAGGGCATTAGGACCCATGCAGCTTGGCACCAGTGTCATCGCAGAGCACTGTGTGATTAAGTGCCTTGCTCAAGGACACAATACATTGCCTCAGCTGGGGCTCGAACTCACGACTTTCAGATTACTAGTCGAATGCCTTAACCACTTGGCCACGTGCCCACTGTAAGGAATATGATTGCAAAATCTACTGAACCAGAGTGCCACAGGCCCCATTCTAAGTCTGGTGTATGGCAACCACCAATTCGAGCTTTCATGGATGACTTGAGAGTCACCACGGAGTCTGTGGCTGGATCTAGGGGGGATTCTGCAAGAAACAGAGAAACTCATCAGCTGGGCAAAGATGAATTTCAAGCACACAAAATCAAGATCATTGGAGTTGAGGAAGGACAGTGTCATTGACAGGTTCCCGTTAACATCACAGGAAGACTATGGAAAGGAGAGTGACATGGCCTGATCTCTGGTGAGCAGAGCCACACCAAATCACATTCCTCATCCAGACACTGCATGACATCTTGCCCAGTTCATCCAACCTGCCTAGTTGTGGGAAGATTGATGCCCAGACTGTCTGTTGTGTTCCAGGAGAGGAATCTTGGAGCACATCCTGAGCTGCTACCCAAAAACTCCTGGAGACAACTGATACCACTGGAGACTGTTTCTGAAAAGTGAGGGAAAAGAGTTGTCTGATGTGAAAGTTCTAATAGGTCCATCAGTGGTTGATTTAAATTCTGAGTTGGTTTTGGCTATCGGTCACTGGTTGATAAATGCAAAGTTATTGTAGGCTGGGAGTTTTCTCGGGAGTCAAGCCCACACCCGATGGGAAAGAAGAATATGAGATTTGGGATAAGCAGACATCTCAGTTGCTGGATGAATGGCAGTGCTCAGATAATATGAACACAGAGAGAATGGTAGAGAGCTTAAAAGGTCCACCGGCTGATATAGTGAGGTTCCTAAAGTCAGAAAATTCATTAGCCACGTCAGATAATTACTTGCAATCTCTGGAAGATGGTTTTGGCACTGCTGAAACAAGAAACATAGACAAACTACAGCACAATACAGGCCCTTCAGCCAACAGTGCAGTGTAGAACATGTACTTATTTTAGAAATTACCTAGGATTACCCATTGCCCTCTATTTTTCTAAGCTCCATGTACCTATCCAGGGGTCTCTTAAAAGACACTATATTACCCGCCTCCACCACTGTCGCCAACAGCCCATTCCATGCACTCACCACCCTCTGCATAAAAATCTTGCCCCTGACATCTCCGCTGTACCTACTTCCAAGCACCTTAAAACTGTGCCCTCTTGTGTTAGCCATTTCAGCCCTGGGAAAAAGCCTCTGACTATCCACACAATCAATGCCTCTTATCATCTTATACAACTCTATCAGGTCACCTCTCATCCTCTGTTGCTCAGAGAAAAAGCCAGGTTCACTGAACCTATTTGTGTAAGGCATGCTCCCCAATCCAGGCAACATCCTTGTAAATCTCCTCTGCACCCTTTCTGTAGTTTCCAATTCTTTCCTTTAGTGAGGTGACCAGAACTGAGCACAGTACTCCAAGTAGGGTCTGACCAGGGTCCTATATAGCTGTAATATTACCTCTCAGCTCATAAACTCAATCCCACAGCTGATGAAGGCCAGTGCACCGTATGGCTTCTTAACCACAGAGTCACCTGCACAGCAGCTTTGAGTGTTCTATGTACTCACACCACAAGATCCCTCTGACCCTCCAGACTACCAAGAGTCTTGCCATTAATACTATATTCTGCCATCATATTTGACCAACCAAAGATGAACCACTTATCTGGGTTAAACTCCATCTGCCACTTCTCAGCCCAGTTTTGCATCCTATTGATGTCCTGCTGTAACCTCTAACAGCTCTCCACAATATCCACAACACCCCCAACCTTTGTGTCTTCAGCAAATTAACTAACCCATCCCTCCACTTCCTCATTCAGGTCATTTATAAAAATAACAAAGAGAAGGGTCCCAGAACAGATCCCTGAGGCACACAACTGGTCACCGACCTCCAGGCAGAATATGACCCGTCTACAACCACTCTTTGCCTTCTGTGGGCAAGCCAGTTCTGGATCCACAAAGCAAGGTCCCCTTGGATCCTATGCCTCCTTGCATAGGGTACCTAATTAATGCCTTGCTGAAATCCATGTACACTACATCTACTACGCTACCTTCATCAAAGTGTTTAGTTACATCATCAAAAATTTCAATCAGGCTCGTAGGGCATGGCCTGCCTTTGACAAAGCCATGCTGACTATTCCTAATCATATTATGCCTCTCTAAATGTTCATAAATCCTGCTTCTCAGGATCTTTTCCGTCAACTTACCAACCACTGAAGTAAGACACACTGGTCTATAATTTCCTGGGCTATCTCTACTCCCTTTCTTGAATAAGGGAACAACATCTGCAACCCACTAATCCTCTGGAATCTCTCCCGTCAGCAATCTCCTCCTTCACCTCCCACGGAAGCCTGGGGTACATCTTGTCCGATCCCGGTGACTTATCAAACTTGTTGCTTTGCAAAAGCTCCAACGCATCCTCTTTCTTAATGTCTATAAACTCAAGTTTTTTTAATCCGCTGTAAGTCATCCCTACAATCGCCAAGGTCCTTTTCTATAGTGAATATAGACAATAGACAATAGGTGCAGGAGTAGGCCATTCGGCCCTTTGAGCCAGCACCGCCATTCACTGTGATCAAGGCTGATCACCCACAATCAGTATCCAGTTCCTGCCTTATCCCCATAACCTTTGATTCCGCTATCTTTAAGAGCTCTATCCATTTCTTTCTTGAAAGCATCCAGAACCTTGTCCTCCACTGCCTTCTGGGACAGAGCATTCCACATATCCACCACTCTCTGGGTGAAAAAGTTTTTCCTCAACTCCGTTCTAAATGGCCTACCCCTTATTCTTAAACTGTGGCCTCTGGTTCTGGACTCACCCATCAGCGGGAACATGCTTCCTGCCTCCTGCATGTCCAATCCCTTCATTATCTTATATGTTTCAATCAGATCCCCTCTCATCCTTCTAAATTCCAGTGTATACAAGCCCAGTCACTCCAATCTTTCAACATATGACAGACCCGCCATCCCGGGAAGTAACCTTGTGAAATTATGCTGCACTCCCTCAATAGCAAAAATGTCTTTCCTCAAATTTGGAGACCAAAACTGCACACAATTCTCCAGGTGTGGTCTCACCAGGGCCCTGTACAGCTGCAGAAGGATTTCTTTGCTCCTGTACTCAATTCCCCTGGTTATGAAGGCCAGCATGCCATTAGCTTTCTTCACTGCCTGCTGTACCTACATACTTGCTTTCAATGACTGATGTACAAGAACAACTAGATCTCGTTGTACTTCCCCTTTCCCGAACTTGACTCCATTTAGATAATAATCTGCCGTCCTGTTCTTACCACCAAAGTGGATAACCTCACATTTATCCACATTAGACTGCATCTGCCATGCATCCACCCACTCGCCCAGCCTGTCCAAGTCACCCTGCATTCTCATAACATCCTCCTCACATTTCACACTGCCACCCAGCTTTGTGTCATCTGCAAATTTGCTAATGTTACTTTTAATCCCTTCATCTAAATCATTAATATATATTGTAAACAGCTGTGGTCCCAGCACTGAACCCTGCGGTACCCCACTGGTCACTGCCTGCCATTCCGAAAGGGACCCGTTAATCGCTACTCTTTGTTTTTGTCAGCCAGCCAATTTTCAATCCATGTCAGTACTCTGCCCCCAATACCATGTGCCCTAATTTTGCCCACTAATCCCCTCTGTGGGACTTTATCAAAGGCTTTCTGAAAGTCTAGGTACACTACACCCACTGGTTCTCCCTTGTGCATTTTCATAGTTACATCCTCAAAAAATTCCAGAAGATTAGTCAAGCACGATTTCCCTTTCGTAAATCCATGCTGACTCGGACCGATCCTGTTACTGCTATCCAGATGTGTCATAATTTCATCTTTTATAATTGACTCCAGCGTCTTTCCCACCACTGACGTCAGGCTAACCGCTCTATAATTCCCTGTTTTCTCTCTCCTTCCTTTCTTGAAAAGTTGGACAACATTAGCCACCCTCCAATCCACAGGAACTGATCCAGCATCTATAGAACTTTGGAAAATGATTACCAATGCCTCCACGATTTCTAAAGCCACTTCCTTAAAACCCTGGGATGCAGACCATCAGGTCCCAGGGACTTATCAACCTTCAGACCCAACAGTCCATCCAACACCATTTCTTGCCTAATATAAATTTCCTTCAGTTCATCCATTACCCTAGGTCCTTTGGCCACTATTATATCTGGGAGATTGTTTGTGTCTTCCCTAGTGAAGACAGATCCAAAGTACCTGTTCAGCTCGTCTGCCATTTCCTTATTCCCCATAATAAATTCACCCGTTTCTGCCTTCAAGGGCCCAATTTTGGTCTTAACTGTTTTTTCCTTTTCACATATCTAAAGAAGCTTTTACTATCCTCCTTTATATTCTTGGCTAGTTTACCTTTGTAACTCGTTTTTTCTCCATGTATTGCCTTTTTAGTTACCTTCTGTTGCTCTTTAAAAATTTCCCAATCCTCTGGCTTCCCACTCATCTTTGCTATGTTATACGTCTTCTCTTTTATTTTTATACTGCCCTTTACCTCCCTTGTCAGCCACGGCCTCCCCTTACTCCCTTTATTATCATTCTTCCTCTTCGGAATGAACTGATCTTGCACCTTCTGCATTATTCCCAGAAATACCTGCCATTGTTGTTCCACTGTCATCTCCGCTAGGGTATTGTTCCATTGAACTTTGGTCAGCTCCTCCCTAATAGCTCCATATTTCCCTTTGTTCAACTGTAATACTGACACTTCTGATTTTTCTTTCTCCCTCTCAATTTGTAGATTAAAACTTATCATACTATGGTCACTACCTCCTAATGGCTCCTTTACCTCGAGGTCCCTGATCAAATCCGGTTCATTGCACAACACTAAATCCAGAATTGCGTTCTCTCTGGTAGGTTCCAGTACAAGCTGTTCTAAGAATCCATCTCAGAGGGATTCCACAAACTCCCTTTCTTGGGGTCCAGTACCAACCTGATTCTTCTAGTCTACCTGCATTTTCCCCCATAAAAACTGTAGCATTACCTTTGCGACATGCCAATTTTAACTCTTGATTCAACTTACACCCTACATCCAGACTACTGTTTGGGGGCCTGTAGATAACTCCCATTAGGGTCTTTCCACCTTTAGAATTTCTCAGTTCTATCCATACTGACTCTACATCTCCTGCTTCTATGTCCCCCCTCGCAAGGGACTGAATATCATTCCTCACCAACAGAGCCACCCCATCCCCTCTGCTCATCAGTCTGTCCTTTCGATAGGACGTATACCCTTGAATATTTATTTCCCAGCCCCTGTCCACTTGAAGCCATGTCTCTGTTATTCCCACAACATCGTACTTACCAATTTCCAACTGTGCCTCACGCTCATCTACTTTATTTCTTATACTCCGTGCATTCATATACAATACTTTTAATTCATTACTCCCCTCACCTCCCATATCAATTCCTATTTTAGTTGGCCATACTGTACGATCCCTTCTTGAGCTTTCTGCTCCGTTGATTCTGTTGTCTTTCTTAACTTTTCTTATTCTCACTTTCCCTTTAACTCCATCCTTATATTTTCAGTTCGTCCCCTCTCCCCCGCTACCTAGTTTAAACACACCCGTGTTGCAGTGGCAAACCTACCTGCCAGAATGCTGGTCCCCCGCCTATTAAGGTGCAACCCGTCCCTTTTGTACAATTCATCCTTACCCCAAAACATAACCCAGTAGTCCAAGAATGTAAATCCTTGCTTCCTGCACCAGTTCCTCAGCCACACATTCAGATCCATTATCTCCCTGTTCCTGCCCTCTTCAGCACAAGGAACTGGAAGCAAACCAGAGATAACCACCCTGGAAGTCCTGCTTTTCAGCCTTCTTCCGAGTTCTCTGAAGTCATGCTGTAGAATGTCTTTCCTCTTCTTCCCCACGTCATTTGTGCCAACATGCACCACCACTTCCGGATTCACCCTTGAAGATTCCCTGCAATCGGTCCGTTTCGTCCTGAATCCTGGCACCAGGAAGGCAACGCACCATCCTTAAATCTCGCCTGTTGCCGCAGAAACCCCTTTCTGTACCTCTCACTATGGAGTCCCCTACCACCACGGCTCTGCCTGACGTCTGTCTCCTCAGCTTTGCTTCAGAGCCAATTTTCGACTCGCAGACCTGACCGCCTCTCAGGCTGGCTGTGTCTTCTGTCCCGACAGCTTCCAAGAGGGTGAACCTGTTTACGAGAGGTACATCCCCCGGGGTCTCCTGTACTTCAAGCATCCTTTCCTTCCTCATCGTCGCCCCCCCCCCCCCCTCCGGTATTCTCGGTGTAACGATCTCACTGTAGGTCCTGTCCAGAAAACTCTCGTTTTCACGGATAAACCTGAGGTCATCCAGTTGGTTCTCCAGTGCTGCAACATGGTCCTTCAAAAGCTGAATCTGGACACATTTTCAACAGCTGTAGGAGCCAGAGGCACTATCAGTGTCCCTGACCCCCCACATCATGCAAGCAGCACACTGAATCAGCCTAGCAGTCATTTCTTCACCACTTCTTCCCCTCTCCAACTGTGGTGTAGTCTCCTCTCTCAGCCTCCTCGTCGAAGACTCTCGAGCCAAAGACTCGCAGTTATCTCACAAGGCACTTCCCTCGACAAGGCCACTCCCTTAGAGCAAACCTTGCTTATATTAGCTGATAATTTGAGTAATTAGTTTCACCTGCCGTACCTCCGCTGACCTTGAAGGTCTGTGTTGCTGGTTGCGCACAACCAGCTTTTAAATCAACCGCTTCTTCTCAGCCAATCCTTGCACTTACTCCTTCATTGCCACGCCTCCGCCGACCATGAAGGTCTATATAGAACATACAAAGTAGAAGCAAAGTATTCATTAAGTACCTCCACTTTTTCCTCCAGTTCCATACACACTTTTCCACTGTCACACTTGATTGGTCCTATGCTCTCACATCTTATTTTCTTGCTCTTCACATACTTGTAGAATGCCTTGGGGTTTTCCTTAATCCTGGTCGACAAGGCCTTCTCATGGCTCCTTCTGGCTCTTCAAATTTCATTCTTAAGCTCCTTCCTGCTAGTCTTATAATCTTCTAGACCTCTATCATTACCTAGTTTTTAGAACCTTTTGTAAGCTGTTGTTTTCTTCTTGACTAGATTTTCAACAGCTTTTGTACACCATGGTTCCTGTACCCTACCATCCTTTCCCCATCCCATTGGAACGTACCCATGCAGAACACCACACAAATATCTCCTGAACATTTGCCACATTTCTGCCATATATTTCCCTGAGAACATCTGTTCCCAATTTATGCTTCCAAGTTCTTGCCTGATAGCTTCATATTTCCCCTTACTCCAATTAAACACTTTCCTAAATTGTCTGTTCCTATCCCTCTTCAATGCTATGGTAAAGGAGATAGAATTGTGATCACAGTTTCCAGAATGCTCTCCCACTGAGAGACCTGACACCTGACGGTTCATTTCCCAATACCAGATCAAGTACAGCCTCTCCTCTTGTAGGCTTATCTACATATCGTGTCAGGAAACCTTCCTGAACACATCTAACAAACTCCACTCCATCTAAATCCCTCACTCTAGGGAGATGCCAATCAATTTTGGAGAAATTAAAATCTCCCACCACAACAACCCTGTTATTGTTGCATCTTTCCAGAATCTATCTCCCTATCTCTCCTCGAAGTCCCTGTTACTATTGGGTGGTCTATAAAAAGCATCCAGTAGAGTTATTGACCCCTTCCTGTTCCTAACTTCCACCCACAGAGACTCAATAGACAATCCCTCCATGACTTCCTCCTTTTCTGCAGCCTTGAAACTATCTCTGATCAGCAGTGCCACGCCCCCACCATATGCCTCCTTCCCTATCCTTTCTGAAACACCTAAAGTCTGGCATTCAAAGTAGCCATTTCTGCCCCTGAGCCACAACATCAGATCTCCAAATACTGATTCACATTCTAAGCTCATCTGCTTTGTTATGATACTTGTCCTTTCACCTCTTCCCTACCGTCTATCCAGAAACCCCAAATGTAATGTAAATTTCTGGATTATTGGGATCTCTTCTGGGGAAGGTATGACCTGTACAAAGGGGATTAAATGTAATGCCCTGGTTAAAATTTCTACTCTTATGCTGTAGATATTTCATTTAGCAGCTCTGTAAAAGCAGTGTGTTCTGCCAGTAGACTTTTTGGTTTCAGCTAAAAGATAAGGGGCTATGATGTTTAACTGAGGAATGTCATGTCAGCCTATCAGGATGGTGGAATTGGGAGAAGGTTCTAGAGAGAGCAGGGCGGGGTGAGATTTGGGACAGATAGGCTGGTTGGCAAGTTTTTCTTTGCTGGGAGCTGTGGAGAGAACAGAAGGGAAGATGGCCGAGAGTGCCATGGGAAGGAGTGTCCCTTTGCATGAAGTGTTTTGTGCAGATGAATGATTCCAAGGAGGAAGGACAAATACTTTCAAGAGATCATCTGCTTGTTCAAGATGGATTTTGAGCAATATTCGAACTGTGGTATGTGCTTTCACACAGGCTGTGAGTCCAACACGTTAGTAAAACAGTAACTTCAAGATGAGCTCCAACTTAATGAGCACATTTGGATTGAGTTAACTGAAATGGGCCCTTTTATTTTTTTTTCCTTTTTTTCTTTCCTGCTAACTGTTTGATAAAGCTGAAAATTGTAAATATACTTTCTTCATAATCTTATGTGGTGTACGATCTGATATTTATCGCCGAATGACAATTGTGTATGGGCAGTATTCGCTCAGATTGAGGTTCTTCAATCAGAACACAACAGTGTTTCCATTTGGTTGAAACCAAAATCATACTGACCTTAGATGTATATTTGTATATTGTTTATGAAAGGTGCACTGTGGTGTTCCGTGGCTGTTAGCAGAGCTGGCTTATGAGCCAAGTTTGTACTTAAGCCTGGTGAGGAGTTTATACAAGGAACTGGTTAGCAATTGCCAGAGGCAAGTTTGGAAGGCAAAGTGCATGCCCACTGAAACAGGCTGCTGGGGCATTGCTGGTACAAGCAGGCAGAGAGCCATCGGCAACATCACCAAGGCAACAGAGAAAGCCTCAAGATGGCTCTGGATGAAGAGAGCAACTCCATGGGGATCTGCAGAACTTCCTACCTGAACATAAGTTGTAGATTGATCGACCATGACTGGGTCGCCTTGGTGAGGATGTCTGATGTTGAAGGGCTCAAAACAGCCGATGACCCCAGGTTACATCACCGATGGTGTATTCAGAGCATCGTGAGCTCAATTCTTCAAAAATATCCACTCTTGCCTCCTTTATACTCCTTATACATTTGAAAAAAATTCCATCCTCTTTAATATCATTGACAAGCTTACCGTCATATTTCATCTTTTCTCTCTTATGGCTTTTTTAGTTGCCTTCTTTTGGTCTATAAAAACTTTCCAATCCTCTAACTTTCCACTAGGTTTTGATATATTAGATGCCCTCTTTTTTTCTTTTATGCTGTCTTTGACTTCCCTTGTCAGCCACAGTTGTATCATCCTCCCTTTGGAATACTTTTTTTCTTTGGATGAATCTATCCAGTGATGTTTGAATTCCTCTCAGTAACTCCAGCCATTGCTATTCTGCCATCATCCCTGTTAGTGTCCTCCTACCATCAACACTGGCCAGCTTCTCTCTCATGCTTCTGTAATTTACTTTACTCCACTGTAATACTCATACAATTGAGTTTAGGTTCTCCCTCTCACGCTGCAGTGTGAATTATATCATATTATGTTCACCGCCTCCTAAGCGTTCCTTTGCCTTAAATTCCATAATCAAATCTGGTTCATTACACAACACACAATATAGAACTGCCTTTTCACAAGTGGCTTTAAAAAGTCATATTGTAAGTATTTTACAAATCCATCATTTTGGGATCCAGCACCAACCTTATTTTCCCAATATACGTGCATACTTAAATCTCCCATGACTAGTGTATCATTGCTACATGCCTTTTCTGTTTCCTATTGTAATATTTACCCCACATCCCGGCCACTGTTCAGAGGGTTGTATATAACTCCCACCAGGGTCTTTTTAACCTTGAGGTTTCTACTCACAGGGATTCTACATCTTCCACCCTATGTCACCTTTGATTTAATATTTTACCAACAGAATAATCCCACCCACTCTGTCTACCTGCCTGTCCTTTTGATACAATGTGTATTTCTTGGATGTTAAGCTTTCAACTCTGATCTTCTTTCAACTACAACTCAGTGATGCCCATAACGTTATACCTGCCAATCTCTAAATGCACTGCAAGGTTATCTACCTCATTCCACATACAGAGTGTTTTCAAATGTAACACCTTCTATCCTGTATTCATCTCCCTTTTTGGCTTTGCCCTCATGTTACACTTCAACTCATTTCACCTTCTGCAATTTTGCCCTATCATCTGTCTGTCCTTCCTTGCAGTCTCACTACACGCTCTATCTATCTGTATACCAATGGTCTGATCCTCAGCCCAGCACTCCAGTGCCCATCCCGCTGCCAAATTAGATTAATCCTCCCCAACAGCTCTAGCAAACATGCCTGCAACAATATTGGTGTCTCTCGAGTTCAGGTCTAATCCATCCCCTTTTCAGATCATACCTCCCCCAGAAGAGATCCCAATGATCGAGAAATTTAAAACGCTATCTCCTGCAACAATTCCTCAGTCACGCATTCATTTGACAAATAATCTTATTCTTACCCTCATTGGCACATGGCACAGACAGTAATCCAGAGACTATTTCCCTTGAGGTCCTACTTTTTAGCTTTCTACATAACTCCCTGTATTCTCTCTTCAGAACCTCATCTCTTTTTCTACCTATGTCATTGGCAGCAATACGTATCACAAATTCTACCTGTTCATCTACCTCCCCGCCACCCCACCTTTGGAATGCTCTGGACCCGATCTGAGACATCGCTGACTCTGGCACCTGGGAGGCAACTTACCTTCTGGGTGTCTCTTTCATGTGCACAGAATCTCCTGTCTGCTGCTCTGACTATGGAATCCTTTATCACTACTGCATTCCTCTTCTGAGCCACAAAGCGAGACTCAGTGCCAGAGGCCCAGTTGATGTGGCTTCCACTGGTAGGTCATCCCTCCCAACAGTATCCAAAGTGGCACGCTTATTATTGGGGGGAATGGCCACAGGGGTACTCCGAACTGGCTGCCCATTCCCTTTCCCTCTCCTGACAGTCACTCAGGTACTTGCCTCCTGCAACAAAGGGGTGACTACTTTCCTGTAGCTCCTATCTATCACCTCCTCATTCTCTCATATGAGCCAAAGGTCACCTAGCTGCAGCTTCATTTCCTCAATTCAGTCTTTAAGGAGCTGCACTTCATGCAGATGTTGCAATCAGGGAAATTGGAGATCTCCCAGAGTCCCCACTTCTCACACAAAGAACATACCATTAATCCTGAATTCATTCTCAATGCACTGGCAATGTACTAATAGACAAAGAAGTGGAAATAAAAGCTCACTAGAAAGTTACTCAGAGCTTCTGCCTGTTCTCCACCTGAGCATAGAACATAGAACAGTACAGAACAAGAACAAGCTTTCAATCCATGACACTGCGCCAAATAACTGTGGGTAATCAAATGCCCAACTGAATGAATCCCTTTTCCCTACAGAATGTCCACATCCTTACATTTCCTGAACATTAATATGCCTGTCTAAGAGTCTCTTGAATGGCTGTATTATATTGCTTCGCCACCACACCTGAGGTACATTCCTGATACCCACCATTCTCTGTGTAAAGACTTCACCATTCTCACCTTTGAATTTACCCCTTCTCACATTTAATGCATGTGTTCTGGTATTAAGTCACTCCTGAGAAAAATGTATTAGCTATATACTCTATGCCTTTCATAATCATAATTGCTGTTGCTGGCTTCTATTGTTTGCATGATTTGTTTCTATTTCTTCTTTCTCTATACGCATTGGGGCTTGGCCTTTATTTTTTTAATTGGGTTCTTTTGGGTTCCTTGCTTTGTGACTATCTGTAAGCAAACAGATGTCAAGGTTGCATAATTTATACATTCTTGACAATAAATGTGCTTCCAATTTTTCAATCTTATAAATATCTATCAAGTTCTCCCTTCAACCTCTGCTGCTCCAGAGAAAACAACCCAAGTTTGTCCAACCTCTCCTTACAGCACATGCTGTATAATCTAAGATGCTAGTATTCTGGTAAACCTCTTCTGCCTCTTCTGCACTCCCTTGAAAGGCTTGACATCCCTCTGTCATGGTCTGGTCCATGATGTCCGTATTCCAGTTCACGGTCCAGTCCATCGACCCTTGCTCCAGGTTTTCCTGTCTACCCTGTTTCTGTTTTTGTTGAGCACTAATTGAGGCAGCTGATGCTTGTTGGGGCTGGCTGCATAAATACCTTCAGAGACCAGGGCGTGGCAGCTGAATTGTTCTTGTCCTTACTCCTTGTACCCCTTCCTCTGCCTTCAGTTTCCTCGCCTGAAGCCTTGCTGGTAACTCTCACCTCGCCTGAAGTTTTCGTTTCACCTTGCAATGCCTGAAGCCCTGCCGTGTCTTATCAGTAACTCCCGCCTCGCCTGAAGTTCTGTCTTGTTTTGCATTGCCTGAAGCCTTGCCTTGTCTTGCTGCCTTGTCCTAGAGCCACCCCGTACCTAGCTCCCTTCCTGTCCCTTGCCTCCGTCGGGTAAGCCAGGCTGTCTTGCCGTTACCTATGGTTGGTTCTGTCCCTTCTTGTCCCTTGCCTCCATCAGGTGGAGATCCGCGCCCTGCCCAGGAGGAGCTTCCAGTCTCTTGCCTCCAGCCTCCAGCCTCACCTCAAGTCTCAAGTCTCAAGTCTCCAGTCTCCTGTCAAGCCTCGCCTCAAGTCTCAAGTCTCAAGTCTCCAGCCTCCTGCCAAGCCTCCTCAAGTCTCAAGTCTCCAGCCTCCTGCCAAGCCTCCTCAAGTCTCAAGTCTCCAGCCTCCTACCAAGTCTTGCCTCAAGTCTCAAGTCTCAAGTCTCCAACCTCCTGCCAAGCCTCGTCTCAAGTCTCAAGTCTCCAGCCTCCTGCCAAGAATCCTCAAGTCTCGTCTCCAGCCTCCTGCCAAGTCTCACCTCAAGTCTCAAGTCTCAAGCCTCCTGCCAAGCCTCCTCAAGTCTCAAGTCTCCAACCTCCTGCCAAGTCTCGCCTCAAGTCTCAAGTCTCCAACCTCCTGCCAAGCCTCGCCTCAAATCTCAAGTCTCAAGTCTCCAGCCTCCTGCCAAACCTCCTCAAGTCTCCAGCCTCCTGCCAAGCCTCCTCAAGTCTCAAGACTCCAGCCTCCTGCCTAGCTTCAAACCTGAAGACTCCAGCCTCCTGCCTAGCCTCAAGCCTGAAGATTCCAGCCTCCTGCCTAGCCTCAAGCCTGAAGACTCCAGCCTCCTGCCTGGCCTCAAGCCTGAAGACTCCAGCCTCCTGCCTAGCCTCAAGCCTGTAGACTCCAGCCTCCTGCCTCCTGACAAGCCTTGCCTCTAGTCTCTAGCCTCAAGCCTGAAGACTCCAGCCTCATCCTGCCTGCCAGCATAGTCTCATCCTTGCCTAGTTCTGGGGTCCGAGCCAGAGGCAAGACCCAGGTACTGGGTCCTCGTCCAGTCTCTGGCTCGGAGTCCAAGCCCGGGCTCCTAGCTTTCTAGTCCAGTCCTGTTCCAGGTTCCTGGTTTTCTTGTCCATGTCCTTGCCATCGCCCTGAATCCTAGTCCTGTCTCTAGTACTTCAGTGTCTGTGTCTTGCACTTGGGTCTGTTCCTAGCCACCTCCTTATGACACCCTCCTGTTATTGGTTGACCAGAATTTAATGTTATACTGGAGATGCGGCCTAAGAAGAGTTTCATAAAGTTGCAACATAACTTCTGAACTCTTGAACTAATTTCCTTAGCTAATTAAGGAAACCATGCCATCTGCCTTCTTTTCCACTCTATCAACCTGTATAGCTACTTTCAGGGAGTTATGCACTTGGACCTTAAGATACCCCTGTATATGAACACTGTTAATGCTCTTGCCTTAAACATGGTTCTGTCCCTTTATATCTGATCTCCCCAAGTGGAACACTTCACACTTGGCTAGGTTAAACCCCATTTGCAATTTCTCCTCCCATATCTGCAACTGATCTATGAAGTGTATATTCTACTCTATACTTTACCAGTTTTCTGTACCATCAGCAGCACTACTCATCTTCATATCATCTGCAAACTTACGAACCCACCCACCTAAGGTCATTCATATACGCCACAAATAGTCGCGGTCCCAGCATGGATCACCATGGAAATCTATTGGTCACAATTGTCCATCCAGAGTAAATCCCTTTGACAATTACTCTCTGTCTTCTATGAGCAGGCCAGTTCTGAATCCATTTGGCAAATTCACTGTGGATTCTCTACATCTTCATCTTCTGGAATGAGGGGACTTGTCAAATACCTTACTAAAATTTGTCTAGACAACAATCACAATCTCCTTTGTAACTTCCTTGAAAAAGCTCTATCAAATTAGTATAGCACAACCTGCCCTGCATAAAGCAATGCTAACTGTCCTTAATTAAGCAATGTATTAGGTCATGGTTTTCCAAATGTTCAAAAATCCTATCCTTAAAAATCCTCTCCAATAACTTTGCTACTAGTAACAGGAGACTCACCAATCTATTATTTCCAAGATTATCCCTACTTCCCTACTTAAATAATGGAACATTATTTAACTGCTCGCCAGTCTTCCAGGACTTCATCTGTGGCAAGAGAGAACACAAAAAAAAATTGGTCAAGGCCCCAGCAATCTCATCTTTTGTCTCTCTCAATGACCTGGGGTATATCCATCAAGCCCTGATGATTTATCCGCCTTAATAACTTTAAGAGAGCCAACACTACCACCTTAAAATGCCCAAGTAATTAGCTTATGACCTCACCTACATCCTCTGTGTCAGATGTTAGTTCAAGCAAGAACTAGTCTTCAGTTCCTAATGTAAATAGTAAATTGCAAGCAGTAAATTGAAGTTAAAAGCATACATTTCCAAGTGAACAATACTGCTTGTGGAGCACCGGCTGGCCTGCAGACTAAGAAATACGTTTGCAAAATAGTGATCATGAGATATTCACATCTGCATTAGCCAAACATTAAAACAATGGGAAATGTCAGTCCATGGTCTCCTCTACTGCCACAATGAGGCCACACTCACGCTGAAGGAGCAGCACTTTCTGGGTAGTCTCCAACCTGATGGTATGAACATCAGTTTCTCGAACTTCCAGTAATTGCCCCCCCCACCACTCTTCCTTTCCATTTTCCTCTCTCTCATCTCCTATTACCTCCCACTGATGTTAGAATACCTGTGTCAATTAGTTTGTCCAAGCAAAGGTATTTGAATATTCAGAGGTGTCTATCACTGTAGATATTTAATTCAAAGGAAACATTGTCAAACCAAAATGTTCAAATGAATGACATCATTGTAACTATTGGAATTGTATTGTTTCACCTACTGTTTCCTTTGATCTTAAGGGTATAAATATATGATGTACTTTCGAATTTGTGAGACTCTACTGAAAGGGACTCCAGAAGACTCACTTTACAATGCACGCTATCAGAGCAGTGCTGCCACGATAATCAAGGAAACGACCCACCCAGCCAACAAACTTTTCATCCCTCTTCCCTCCGGGAGAAGGCTCAGGAGCTTGAAGACTCGTACGGCCAGATTTGGGAACAGCTTCTTTCCAACTGTGATAAGACTGCTGAACGGATCCTGGCCCGGATCTGGGCCGTACCCTCCAAATATCCGGGCCTGCCTCTCGGTTCTTTTGCACTCCCTTTTCTATTTTCTATTTATGATTTATAATTTATTTTTTTTAATATTTACTATCGATTTGTACTCCAGGGAGTGCGAAGCGCAGAATCAAATATTGCTGTGATGATTGTACATTCTAGTATCAATTGTTCAGCAACAATAAAGTATAAAGTATAAAGCATAAAGAATATCTGCTTGTCATGATGAATAAAGACTATTATACTGCCAGCTTCAGCGTCTCTCTAGTGACTTAGATCACAAGCACTACACTCCGCCTACAAGCACATATATCCTCCTTTATCTCTGAAATGTCCTACCTGTTGCCTAGTTATCCGCTTGCTGTTAATATATGCATCGAATGCCTTGGCATTCTCTTTAATCCTATTTGTTTAGGACATTTCATCGCTCTTCCTGGCTCTCCTAATTCTTTTCACGAGTTGTTTTCTGGCTTCTTTATAATCTTCAAGGGCTTGGTTTGGTTAGTTTTCTAAATTGCGCAAATGCTTACTTTTCACCAACTCTCTCGCTATCCAGGGTTTCTTCACCTTACTCCCCTCGTTCTTCCTTATTATTGGAAGATACCTGCTCTGTCCTCTATGCAACACACACAAAATGCTGGAGGAACTTAGCAGGCAAGGCAGCACTATGGAAAAGAGAACAGTCGATGTTTCAGGCCCTTCATCAGGACTGTACTTTGTGCAGTTGGTCTTTAAGTACCTTCCACATGTCAGATGTGAACTTGCCTAATAACACTTGTTTTCAGTTAACACTCCCTTGTTCCTTCCTAGTATTTGTAATTGGCCCTGCTCCAATTCAATGCTCTCTTAAGGTCCATACCTGTCATTATCAATAGTTATCATGAAAATTAAGGAGTTGTTTTGCTGTTCCTGAACTGTTCTCCCACTGAAAGGTTAGACACCTGGCAAGGTCCATACCAGGTCTAGTATGGTGCCCCACATAGAACTATCTACGTATTGATTTAAGAAACACTCCTGTGTGCACCAGCTAGATTCTGCCCCAGCTAAATCTCCTGCACTGTCCCAATCTATATTAGCAAAATTGGTTACCCACTGCAACAACCCTATTGTTTTTATACCTTTACCAAATCTGCCTGCATATGTGTTCCCTAATGTCCCAGTGGATATTAGAGGGTCTGTAGTATAATCACATTAGAGCATTGCACCTTTCTTTTTTTTTGAGTTCTACTCATATAGATTCAGTGGATAAGGCTTCCATTATGTCTCCTTTGAGTACAGTTGTGATGTTGATATTTCTTATTATAAGTACAGAAACACCATCGATGTTCCTTCAACGAATGCAGCATTTCCATATTCTACGTCTCAGTACAAGAACCTGCAAAGTTTGCCAGACTGATCAGCCCACACCTTGCAATGGAATAAGACCATGGGATGGGGATGTGTGGAGAGTGGGTAGAGTCTGCGCACCCCTACACCCTGTAGTATCCTTCACCTCCATGCCAGCTTGATTCTGCCACTGAATCTGCTACAGAAAAGGATTTTTAAGGTTGGAATGCTTTCCCAGGTGTCAACATGTTAATGACATCTAGCTCTCAGATCTTTGTACAGCTCCGGGCCAGAACCAGGATCCCAATTTAGTGCAAGAGCCTGTGTAAAAGATGATGAAGCATCATTTTTGATGTACATATGCTCAGTTTTGTCTTTTTGTCAGAATATTTCATGCAATTGCTGGCAATGCTTAATATCTCAAAAGAGGGTGAAATTCAGTTCTTAAGTTGATGTTTTGTCTTGCTGCGAATCGGACTATTTAGAGAGCAACAGTGCCAATAATCATCATTTTCTCAGTTATCCCTTGTTTCAGGAACTATTGCATTTTGTCACTCCATTTCAATTACCATTTTTGAAAATAATGACTTGTTTCAGTCGATGAATTCTTTCATATAGAGACAGGTTCCATTTTGTCATTTTTTTAAAAATTGGATAGGTATATGGACAGGAAAGGAATGGAGGGTTATGGGCTGAGTGCAGGTAGGTGGGACTAGGTGAGAGTAAGCATTCGGCACAAACTAGAAGGGCCAAGATGGCCTGTTTCCGTGCTGTAATTTTTATATGGTTATATGGTTATATATATATGGTAAACTTAGATCAGTTAGCAGAATTGGAAAATCAATAAAGCCAGAACAAATGTACCCTGTCACATAGAAAACGATTTATATTTGACTTGTTATCTGAATATATTCATTGCTTTAAGAGAATTCCTCACATCTGAAGTTATCAAGAAGATGACTAAATAGCCTAGGTAAGCCAAACATTTCAGGATCGAAGCAATATTACGTTAGCAACATCTTCCTCTTCATAAGCACAGGGTAATCTATCTTCTGCTTCCAGAAAATAATCGCCATTTAGTGTCTTTACTGCCAGGCTTCTGAACATATTTGCTTACAACACGGATTGAGAATAAACTTCCACTCACACTATATCTCTAGCCTTTTAAATAATGTATCCTAGCTCTGGGTCTGAAGCAACCACCTGATCCAAGTGTGTTTCATTTATGTTTGAATGTATGAACAGGAATAATGTTTGCTTAAAATGCATCTATTTATTACAATACCCATATAAAATAACTGATGTACATGAAAAAGAATTACCACAGAGTAAATGGTAAGAAATAAAATGCTACATGAAACCAGTGGTGTCCCATGTCAGCTAGTTCACTGTTCACATGCACTGTTCACATCTAATTTCACAGGCAGAAAGGTACATGTAACTGAGTTTGGCAAGTGGTTGCAGCATGTAAAAGTTTCTGGTTCCCAACCTTGCTAACTCAAAAGTGGAGAGAGTGAGCAGCTTCAAGTTCCTGGGTGTCAAGATCTCTGAGGATCTAACTTGGTCCCAGCTTATCGATGTAGTTATAAAGAAGGCAAGACAGCAGCTATACTTTATTAGGAGTTTGAAGAGTTTTGGCATGTCAACAAATACACCCAAAAACTTCTATAGTTGTACCGTGGAGAGCATTCTGACAGGCTGCATCACTGTCTGGTCTGGAGGGGCTACTGCACAGGACCAAAGCAAGCTGCAGAAGGTTGTAAATCTACTCAGTCCCATCTTGGGTACTAGCCTACAAAGTACCTAGGAGGTCTTTAGGGAGCGGTGTCTCAGAAAGGTAGCGTCCATGATTAAGGACCTCCAGCACCCTCCAGCTCCTTTTCTCACTGTTGCCATCAGGTAGGAGGTACAGAAGCCTGAAGGCACACACTCAGCGATTCAGGAACAGCTTCTTCCCCTCTGCCATCTGATTCCTAAATGGACACTGAAGCCTTGGACACTACCTTACTTTGTTTTAATATACAGTATTTCTGTTTTTGCACATTTTTAAAATCTATTCAATATACGTCAGCGGTCCCCAACCACCGGGCCGTGGACCAGTACCGGGCCGCAGAGCATTTGCTACCGGGCCGCAAGGAAACGATATGATTTGGCGATATGAGTCAGCTGCACCTTTCCTCATTCCCTGTCACGCCCACTGTTGAGCTTGAACACACGCGAGGTCATTAACAGTGCGTCATCCATGTCAGCGTGGGAAGAAGATCAACTCCTCGAGCTTGCAAATGACGGCAGGCTGAAAAGTATGTTTGACATAACATCTCTGCCGGCATTCTGGATCAAAGTCAAGGCTAAATATCCTGGGATAGCCACGAAAGCACTGAAAACGTTGCTTCCATTTTCAACATATCTCTGCAATGAATGCAACGAAAACTAAATTGCGGAATAGACTGGACACAAGGAACCCCCTTCGAGTATCGCTGTCTTCAAGTCAGTGGGACTAGGCAGAAAATTGTTCGGCACGGCCAAGAAGGGCCAAAAGGCCTGTTTCTGTGCTGTAGTTTCTATGGTTTCTATGGTTTCTATGGTTTCTATTATGCGCCCGACATAGCTGACCAACATCTTACAGAACTGACATTTATCCAGGGAAAGTTTTAACCCTTCCTCCTTCAGCCGACTCAGCACCTTCAGCAGCCGCTCCTCATGTTCCTCTAATGTAGATCCAAACACTATCAGGTCGTCCAGGTACACCAATACCTCCAGCAGGTTCATATCCGCCACGGCCCTCTCCATGAGCCGCTGGAAGGTGGCTGGGGCCCCCGAGATGCCTTGGGGCATTTGTTCAAACTGGAAAAATCCCAGGGGGCAGATAAAGGCCGTCTTCTCTTTATCGGTCTCACTCATCGGAATCTGGTAATACCCACTCCGCAAATCCAATACGCTAAACCACTGCACCCCACTCAAACAGGCCAATGCGTCTTCCACCCTCGGGACCGTATATTGGTCGGGGACAGTGCGCTGGTTCAGGGTCCTGTAGTCCACGCATATGCGTACCTTCCCATTTTTCTTCCTTGCCACCATCTTGGGGGACGCATAGGGGCTTCGGGACTCCGCGATAATCCCTGCATCCTTCAACTGCCGCAAGTGCTGCCTCACATCTTCCACATCTGCTGGGGCCAACCGCCACGACCTTTCTCTAAGCGGGATGTCACTTGTCACCTGGATAGTGTGGCGAGTGCTCTTGGAACATCCCACATCAAACTCGCCCTGATAAAAGACACCCCCTAACTTCAGCATCTTCTCCACCAGCCTGCTCTTATACTCCGGCAGTACAGGGGAGTCTTCAAATTAAAGGCCTCCTCGGTCAGCCCCTCACTGTTCTCCAATAGTGTTCCTCCAGTGGGCTTCACGGGGGCGCTGGACATCACCGTCACCGGGAACAAGTGCGCAAGGGGGATCCGGCGCTTAAAGGTGATCTCCCGCTCCGTTATGTTCCTTACCATCACCCCCATCCGCCGTGCCTGTACAGCTGAGGGCCTCTGCAATTCAGGTCTCACTAGCACCTCAGCCGGGAACCGGGACTCCCCTTCCAGGTCTTCTGGGGCGTCTACTAGCAGGGCCTCGCCCGCTGGTACTCCGGGGAATCTGGGGGTCCCCATCACTAATGCCGCCTCCCCTGGCTGTATCACCTTAGGCCTCGCCTGAGTGCACCACACCATCCCTCATTTGCACTCAGGATCCAGCCCCTGGGGGGTCACCCACTCCTTTGTACACCGCTCGGGTGTACCGAGAGGGTCTCCATTAAGTTCTCCCCCCCGCTTCTTCTTACAGGCTCCTGAAACTTTCCACCAATCGCTGTCTCTTTTCCTCATCCGAAACCGGCCACACCTCTAACAACTGGGACGTATCCTCAACTCAGGGCTCATATTCATCCTCCCCTTCCGGGGTGGGCCTGGCTCCCGAGAAAATTCTCGGCTTCGGGCGGGGCCCCTCAACCCTTCTCACCAGGGAGATAATGGCAGCCGCTAACTCGGATGTCTCAGCCATTACTGGGGGACGGGGCCTGGCCACGCCTCCACCCCTGGCTCCTCATCTAGCTCCTCCTCCGGCACCTCCTCACTTTCATCCTCCGGGAGGGTGTGGAGACCCCACGGCGCCACCTCCCCCTGGACGTGGACTGTCACTGGTAGTTCCAACGTCATGACGTCAGCACTCGTCCGAACCAACATCCAGCTGGATTCCAGTTCTTTCCCACACCTTCTAGCTATAAGTTCTACCTGCCCAATACCTTTAATCAGACTCAACCCTCACACTACTATATCTGCCGGAATGCGATAATCGACCCCACTTAGCACGCACACATGATTCACCGGTACCTCCTCCAATTCACACCAACTTACAATCTTATCTCGATCCATCTTCACACCACTTAACGCGACGACTACACAGATTTACCGAAAATCCAGATCCAGATCCGGACGGTAGCCCCCACTTGTAACGTTCTGTTATATTGGCTCGTATATGTCTAGTGGCAATCCCACCCAGCACCCGCCTGAACACTCCCCACGGGGTCGGTTGCCGCCCGAATCAAGCCCAAACATCAATCATCAGCCAGCACACCCAGTAAATTTTAACAAATACACTTTATAGACATTACTAATTCTATGACATTAATATAAACTTGATACAGAAAGGGAAGTAATGAAAAAAAAAGGCGCCAACACTTATCAAAGTCCAAGTTCCCAGTCATATGATACAGCATGGTATTTGAAAACAAAATGATACATGACCACCCATTGGTTAACAGCACCCTGCTGTCTCTAATAACCCAAGCAACTGTCTAGTTAGAGACTTTCTCAGCATTCCCCAGTATAACATAACAAAAGAAGCCATTTTAAGTTTAAGAAAAAAGAAAGACCCCGTACACCACCATTGACTTTGACTGGGTGAACCACACAGTCCCTCGTTTAAATTCGGTACCCAGCCCAATGCTGCCACACACGCCCTCAAAAGCATCTCGAAACACTGGGTGCACGGGCAATGTCCCCAGACAGCTCTCACCTGCCTTCTTCTTGCAGGCCCCATGAGCCTCCTCACAAGCGGGGGCTTGGTTCCCTCCAGAATCGAAATGCTGCCCATCTCAACAGGGTCCTGGCACATCAGGACTAACGATTCACGAACCGCAAACACCCACACATCGGCCTCCGAGAACTCCAGTTTCAGTGACCAAGAACGGTTGTTTGGATTATCAATGCACTGATACCCCAAATCTCCAGTGCCCTGAATGGTTTCAGATACTGGTTGTATAGCGAACGGTACAGTAACTTGACCTGCGACCCGGTGTTGAGTATGGCTTTCTACCCATAAAGACACACTGGGGCGTGGTCCCACTAAGCCTTCAGGAATAAGATCTTTTCCTTTCGGGAGTTTTGGGAACGTGTTACCCCAGAGACACCAGGCCGTTCCCCACTAGGTCTCCTCTAAGTTTCCCGACACCTCTCTGATCAGCTGAACAAATGAGGGAGGAGCTATCTGATCTATCCTTAACTTATCCACCGCAGCCGCCTGACTGACCACTTCCCCCCCCCAAACCAACCCTGGCGCTGCAAAAAATTTAACTGTTTCTCTAGCTGAAAAAGATACTCGGAAAGCTTTTCCCCATTCTCCTGACACAGGTTTTGAAACCCCACCCTGAGCTGCATTTTGCTTCCAGTCGAACCAAACGCATTGTCCAGCACTTGCAGATAACTGGCAGCTGTCACTATGGGATAATTGAACCTGACAGTTCTAACAATGTCAGCAGCCCGCTTACTCAAATTTTCAACCAATCTCTGTCGCTTTCCCTCAACCGAGCACTGCCACTCATCGAACATCTGAGAGGTCTGTTCCACCCTCGTCTCATGCTACTCCTCCCCTTTAGGGGTGGGCATTATTCCAGAGAACAGGCGGAGCCTGCCATAGCTGGAACATTTATTCGCCAGAGAAACGAGGGCAGATACTACCTCAGAATTCTCACTCTTCACCGGGGGACAAGGACTAATTAGATATTCCAAATCTGACCACCCTTTCCCCTCACTACTGACAGTCTGGACAGCCCATGGTCCCGCCTCACCTGGGGCACCAATAGACACCGGCAGTCCCACCCCCGTGATGTCAAAGCTTATTACGTCAGCACTAGTCTTAACTGGAACAAGGTCTGAACCCGCCATTTTTCAAACATCTGCGCTACGCTTTCAACTTTGCCACCAGCTTTAACCATACTCAAAAATTAAGTTAACAATTCAACCAGGGTATGAATATCCACCCCTCTCACACGTTACTAACCGCAATCCCACGGAGGCACACATTACTAACCGCAATCCCACAGAGTCACACCAGCACGGTCTTAAACAGGGCGATCACACAGCATTTCACGGAATCAATCCTGGACGAGCCCCCACATTGTAACACTTGCCTTGCTTAGCGGCATGATCTCGGGGGTGATAACCCCCCCCCCCTTCCTGGCCAAACCCTAGAACTCTTGTTTGGGAGGGTGCTGCGCGATGCGTCCTCTGTTTCAAATCAGTACCCAGAAATAACAAACAGTACACAGCATGCGGTTAAACGATTAAGATTTTATAACTCTTACTTTGACTATGTGCTTATTAGAGAAACAAAATATAAAATAAAAGGGCGCCAATTTTATTAAACAGTTCGTGCACAAATCGTTGGAGCTCACTCAGCAAGATCTTCTTTCCAACAGTCGATCCCCTCCGAAGGTTGGCGATGCCCGGGCTCCCGCCCGGGGTCCTCTCTGTCTAGCTGCCTAGAGAATCCCTTCATTTGCATCTCCTCTCTTCATCCCCATTGCACCTTCTCCCCAAAGCCCGCGAAAACCAGCAGCTTTCAGATACACAAGAAAGAATAACATCTCTCCCATTGGATAAAGTCCCGTTATCACTAGTCATAACTCTAACATTGCAGCTACAGAGAAACCATTACATCAGCAGTTAACATTACAAAGAAGCCATTACAATAGCCTTCGCAGTTACCAGTGCAGAGAAGCCATTACAATAAAAAATGAGATAAATGGTGAGGTAATCTATTTTGTTGGTGATGGGTTGAAGGTTAAATATTGGCTAAGATTTCAGGAAAGACTCCCTGCTAACTCTGCAAAGAGTGTTAGATGATATTTTATATGAATTTGTGAGGTTGGGTTGAGGGTGGAGGTTCTCAGTTTTTATAATCCAGTCAGGAATATGAGGCTAAAAGTCAATGGAACTGTAACATTTGGCATAACAAAATTGCACTGGAAAAAATGACAAAAGTGCACATACTCCTTGACAGTCTGCACACTCTCTCATTTGTAAAGGAATACCTCGACATGATGAATTCAAACTGGGATTAATGTAATTTTGATTCAAAGTTGTACCTTATTCCAAATTGCTGATCATGTATTGTGTAAATAACTAAAGCCACTAAAAATAATAAATTACATATGAATGTTTTAATGCTCATTGCATCTTTTTGACAGCAGTGTTTATTATAGTAGCTTTGATATGCACATCCTAATTAACCTACAGTCTTTGAATACTATAATTTGATACCACTATTTTTTTCAATGTCTTACGCAGGTGCAAAAAAATAGCTTTTGCAAATATGATAGAAATACAACAAAATGAGATTTAAACAACGTAATATCAAAACACAGTTGCATGATTGTTCCAATTTTATGCATGAGTAAGATATCCAGCTGCTAGGCTGGATGAGCCCTAATCGATGTGGAGGTGGTGTTGAGGTGCTTTAAAATGCAGAGTAGTGATAAACATTTAGCAATTTACTGACATGACAGGAATATAACTTGCAGGAGGTTGCTCATCATATCTGTAGTATTCATTAAGGAGAGGTTGACTGATGCTTATCCAAGATGGATTAC
The DNA here is from genome assembly GCF_030028105.1 of Mobula birostris. NCBI lineage: Eukaryota > Metazoa > Chordata > Chondrichthyes > Myliobatiformes > Myliobatidae > Mobula > Mobula birostris. Next base: position 60,396,824 of record NC_092373.1, read on the forward strand.
TTATTCTTATACATTGATCTGAGTTTCATCAAATGAATTTATAAGCAGTGGATCGATTCCATTCTGGCTAATCCCTGCAGCTTGTTTCTTTCTTTCAACTATTCAAAGACTCCTTGCTGTTAAGTAAGACTGGTCAAAAAATAAAAATGGCAAAACGAATAATGAGGAAAAAAACTGCTTGAATTATCTGAATGCTCCAGCTATTCAAACACCTTAGGAATGAAGCAAATATTAAATTTAGATATCAAATATCAACATGGAATGCAAGTTGATGTGTTATCTAGGATGGAGAGATACATTCAAGACACAGTCAAAGATAGATTTAGTTCAGATATCAATTTATTTAGTGTTGTTTATTGACTATAGCTTAGTATTTAATACCATCTTTCCTGTAGTCCTGATTGAAAAGCTACAGCACCTAGGCCTCAGTACCTTCCTCTGCAACTGGATCCTCGATTTCCTAACTGGAAGACCACAATCTGTGCGGATTGGAAATAACATCTCGACCTTGCTAACCATTAACACTGATGCTCCAGTATGCTTAGCCCACTGCTCTACTCTTTCTACACCCATGACTGTGTGACTATGCATAGCTCAAACAGAATCTATAAATATGCTGATGATATAACAATTGTTGGCAGAATCTCAGATGGAGACAAGAAGACGTGTAGGAACGAGATATACCAGTTAATTGAATGGTGCTGCAGCAACAGCCTTGTGCTCAATGTCAGCAAGACCAAAGAGCTGATTGTGGACTTCAGGAAGGGTAAGAGGAGGGAACACAGACCATCCCTTGCTGAGGGATCAGCAGTGGAAAGGGTGAGCAGTTTCAAGTCTCTGGGTGTCAACATCTCTGAAGATCTATCCTGGGCCCAACACATTGATGCAATTACAAAGAAGGCACAATAGCGGGTCTAATTCATCTGGAGTTTGAGGAGATTTGGCATGTCACCAAAGACTAGCAAATTCCTACAGATGTACCATGGAGCGCACTCTGACTGGTTGCCTCACTGCCTAGTGCGGAGGCTCCAATGCACAGGATCGAAAGGGGCTTCAGAGGGCAGTGGACTCAGTCTTCTCCATCATGGTTACAACCCTCCCCACCTTTGTGGCCATCTTCAAAATGTAGTGCCTCAAGAAGGTGGCATCCAGCACGAAGAACCCTCATCATCCGGGACGTGCCCTCGTCTCATTAGAGAGGAGCTTTAAGGTGCACACTCAATGTTTATAGGAACCACTTCTTACCTCCCTGCCATCGGACTTCTGAACAGTCCATGAACCCTACCTTATTACTTTGCTCTCTTTTTGTTATATATTCTTACTGTAACAGAGTGATTTTTACGCATTGCACTGTACCGCAGCCACAAAACAAAACATTTCATGACATATGTTGGTGATAATAAACCTGATTCTGATTAGCCCACCCAATGTCCAAATTAAAAAGTGCAAGTAATTACATTAATAGGGTGAGCAATTTCAAGATCCTGGGTATCAATATCTATGAGGACCTAACCTGGACCCAACATATTGATTGCAGCTATAAAGAAAGCAAGTCAGCAGCTATATTTCATTTGGAGTTTGAGGAGATTTGGTTTGTCAACTAAAACACTTAAACTTCTGCAAATGTACTGTGGAGAGCATTCTGACTGGCTGCATCACCGTCTGGTGTAAGGGTGGGGGCTGGGGGGTGCGGGGGGCCGACTGCACAAGATCAAAATAAGTTGCAGAAGCGTGTAAAATTAGTCAGCTGTGTCATGAGTACCAGTCTCCGTAGTATTCAAGGCATCTTCAAGAAGAAGTGCCTTAGGAAGGTGACGACCATCATTATGGATCCCCACCACCCAGGACATGCCTTGTTATCATCAGGAGGAGGTACAGAAGTCTGAAGGTGCACACTCGGAATCAACATCAAAATCAGGTTTACTATCACTGGCACGTGACATGAAATTTGTTAACTTAGCAGCAGCTGTTCAATGTAATACATAATTTAGCAAAGAAAAAATGATAATAATAAATAAATGAATAAATCAATTATGTATGTCAGAGGTCCCCAACCTTTTTTGTGCTGCAGACCGGTTTAATATTGACAATATTCTTGCGGACTGGCCGACCTGGGGGTGGGGGGGCAGCGTTTCCAATGGACAAGAGTAGCAGTCAAAAAATACGTTGCGTTTACCCTGAGAAAGACTACAATGACCATGAAGCCTTGCGCGGGCACCAGTGCGCATGCGTCATCTGCGCATGTGTGTACCTGCCGATATTATTCTCCGCAAATCGTTTTTGGCGATTCTGTTCGGGGGGTTGGGGGGTGTTAATCACGACCGGAATATTGGTAATAAGGGGCTAATACACTCAACTTCGTTTCTAAAAGGGTTTATCTAACAAATTTAATATTAAACACACAGCGCATATTTTCCTCGCATGAATATAGTGATAAATCAAATATCAGGGGAGGACGGGGAGCTTGAAGTAAGTGTTGAAAGAACTTCCAGTAGAAGTGGTAGAGGCAGGTTCGATATTATTTAAAGAAAAATTGGATAGGTATATGGACAGGAAAGGAATGGAGGGTTATGGGCTGAATGCAGGTCAGTGGGACTAGGTGAGAGTAGCTTTTGGCACAGACTAGAAGGGCTGAAATCGCCTATTTCCGTGCTGTAATTGTTATATGGTTATATAAGTCACTTATCAGTCAATAGCATCATAACATTTTAAGTAATGTTTGGATATTAAACACACGGCACATATTTTCCCCGTATGAACATATAAAATCATTGCAACACATCAATATCGCTGAATCAGTGGGAGCCCTGGGCTTGTTGTCCTGCAACAAGATAGTCCTATCGAGTGGGACTGCTTGTAGATTCTGTCTCTTAGTACTCCCTCCAATAACTTACCTACTACCGACGTTAAACTTACTGTCCTATAATTTCCCGGATTACTTTTCGATCCTTTTTTAAACAACCGAACAACATGAGCCACTCTCCAATCCTCCGGCACCTCACCTGTAGACAGCGACATTTTAAATATTTCTGCCAGGGCCCCTGCAATTTCAACACTAGTCTCCTTCAAGGTCCAAGGGAACACCCTGTCAGGTCCCGGGGATTTATCCACTTTAATTTTCCTCAAGACAGCAAGCACCTCCTCCTTTTCGATCTGTATAGTTTCCATGATCTCACTACTTGTTTCCCTTAATTCCATAGACTTCATGCCAGTTTCCTTAGTAAACACAGACGCAAAATACCTATTTAAGATCTCCCCCATTTCCTTTGGTTCCGCACATAGCCGACCACTCTGATCTTCAAGAGGACCAATTTTATCCCTTACAATCCTTTTGCTCTTAATATACCTGTAAAAGCTCTTTGGATTATCCTTCACTTTGACTGCCAAGGCAACCTCATGTCTTCTTTTAGCCCTCCTGATTTCTTTCTTAAGTATTTTCTTGCACTTCTTATACTCCTCAAGTACCTTATTTACTCCCTGCTTCCTATACACGTCATACAACTCCCTCTTCTTCTTTATCAGAGTTGCAATATCCCTTGAGAACCAATGTTCCTTATTCCTATTCACCTTGCCTTTAATCCTGACAGGAACATACAAATTCTGCACTCTCAAGATTTCTCCTTTGAAGGCTTCCCACCTACCGATCACATCCTTGCCAGAGAACAACCTGTCCCAAACCACGCTTTTTAGATCCTTTCTCATTTCTTCAAATTTGGCCTTCTTCCAGTTAAGAACCTCAACCCTAGGACCAGATCTATCCTTGTCCATGATCAAGTTGAAACTAATGGTGTTATGATCACTGGAACCAAAGTGCTCCCCTACACAGACCTCTGTCACTTGTCCTAACTCGTTTCCTAACAGGAGATCCAATATTGCATCCCCTCTAGTTGGTCCCTCTATATATTGATTTAGAAAACTCTAAACCATCTAGACCCCTAACAGTATGGGAGACCCAATCAATATATGGAAAATTAAAATCCCCAACCACCACAAATTTATGTTTCCTGCAGTTGCCTGCTATCTCTCTCCAGATTTGCACTTCCAATTCTCTTTGACTATTGGGTGGTCTGTAATACAATCCCACTAATGTGGCCACACTTTTCCTGTTTCTCAGCTTCACCCACAAGGACTCAGTAGACAAGCCCTCTAATCTGTCCTGCCTGAGCACTGCTGTAATATTTTCCCTAACAAGCAATGCCACTCCCCCACCTTTCATTCCTCTGCCTCGATCACATCTGAAACATTGGAACCCTGGAATATTAAGCTGCCAGTCCTGCCCTTCCTGTAGCCAAGTTTCACTAATTGCTACAACGTCATAATTCCACGTGTCAATCCACGCCCTCAACTCATCCGCCTTCCCTGCAATATTCCTAGCATTGAAATATATACACCTCAGAAGATTTTTACCACCACTCACAACCTTTCTATTAGTGGATTTGCTTGAACTTTTAACATCATTTATTTTCACCCCAGCCACACTGTCAGCTCTGGTACTGTGGTTCCCATCCCCCTGCAAATCTAGTTTAAAGCCCCCCCAACAGCATTAACAAACCTCCCTGAAAGGATATTTGTCCCCCTGTAGTTCAAGTGTAACCCGTCTCTCTTGTACAGGTCCCACCTGCCCCAGAAGAGGTCCCAATTATCCTGAAATCTGAAACGATGCCCCCTACACCAGTTCCTCAGCCACTTGTTCATCCTCCAAACCATCCTATTCCTACCCTCCACTGGCACGTAGCACAGGTAGCAATCCTAAGATTACCACCCTCGAGGTCCTGCTTTTCAACTTCCTACCAAGCTCTCTATACTCACTCTCCATAACCTCCTCACTCTTCCTTGCTATGTCATTGGTACCGATGTGCACCACAACATCTGGCTGATCACCCTCCCACTTCAGAAATGGAGTGGCCACTGATCCAGCTAAGATAGCCACAGTAACCACCTGGCCGAGACCTCAGAAGGTGAGCGCCTTACGCTCGTTTTTGGGGTTTTGCGGATATTACCGGCGATTCGTGAAAGGGTATGTAAAAATGAGTCACCCATTGAACCAGCTGTTGTGTGGTTATCCACCTGTGGGGAGGAGGAGGAAGGGAGACCAAGGGTTGGAGGTAGGAGGATACTTGAACCCGGGGGAGCCTTTTGGATTGAGGTGGGATGCTCAATGTGAGGAGGCGTTCCAATCTCTAAAAAGGGCGCTGACTCAGGCCCCAGTGTTGGCTTTTGCTGATCCCCGGAAGCCGTATGTTCTACACACTGATGCCAGTCTCGAGGGTCTGGGGGCTGTCCTGTACCAGGAACAGGGCAACGGATTGAGGCTGGTGGCGTTTGTCAGCCGGAGCTTGTCACCATCTGAGAGAAACTATCCCACTCACAAGCTGGAGTTCTTGGCGTTGAAGTGGGCGGTGGTGGACAAGTTGAGTGACTACCTATACGGGGCCCAGTTTGGGGTGAGAACTGACAACAACCCCTTCACTTATATCCTGACCCCGGCAAAGCTGGACGCTACTGGGCACCGGTGGTTAGCGGCCTTGTCTGCCTATGAGTTCAGCCTGAAGTGCCGCCCGGGGAGTCGGGACATTGATGCAGATGCCCTGTCTCGTCGGGCGCACGACGAGTCGGGCACGGCCGAGGAGTGGAAGAGTGTCCCCGCCAGGGAGTAAAGGCCATGTGTCAAGTTGGGAGCGACGGGGAAGTAGGAGCACGGATGGGAATGGATCGGGCAGTAGAGCAATTGGGGGTTGAAGATGATGCATTACCCACTGTTTACTGTAATTTGACTGCTCTGAGGAGCCAGAACCCGAGCCAGAGGGCTCACAGGGGCTGAGGGGTCCCAGTGAGGGGGAGGATCCAACAGATAGGCCCGGGGGGTCACCTGGGGTGTCTGAACAGGGAGAGTCAGCAGAGGAAGTACAGAGGCCTCAGAGGATTAGGCAGCCCCCGGAGAGACGGACTTACACAACGTCGGGAGAACAGGGTGTGATCTCTACTGCCCCGGGAAGTTATGTCACTGCTTTATGCACCTGGGTTGGGTTTTGTGTTTTACAAGGAGCACTGGTGAACTCTGTTAATGTCATGAGGGCATAACTTTTATTTGGTGGGGGGAGAGTGTACGGGGTCTTTCTTTTTGTTAAATTTAAAATGGCTTCTTTGTTATGTTATACTGGGGAATGCTGAGAAAGTCTCTAACTAGACAGTTGCTTGGGTTATTAGAGACAGCAGGGTGCTATTAGCCAATGGGTGGTCATGTATCGTTTTGTTTTCGGATACAATGCTGTATCATATGACTGTGGACGGGGTTTTTGGCGGGGAGTTGGAGGAGAGACGGGGAGTCGGAGGAGAGACAAGGAGGACGGCGGACGTGCGAAGAGGTTCCGGTCGATCACTCCGGGTGGTCCCGAGCCGTGAGTCGACAGGATTCGGGTGGTTGTCCGGATTTGACTGAGCTCCAACAGTTGCGTGCGAAGAACTTGGACTTTGATATGTGTTGGTGTCTTTTTTTTTCATTACTTCCCTTTCTGTATTGAATTTATATTAATGCCATAGAATTAGTAATATCTATAAAGTGTACTTGTTAAAATTTACCGGATGTGCTGGTTGATGATTGATGTTTGGGCTTGATTCGGGCGGCAACCGACCCCGTGGGGAGTGTTGAGGCAGGTGCTGGGTGGGATTTCCTCTAGACATATACGAGCCAATATAACGGAATGTTACAGTGGTATGGCCTGGGGAAGTAGCGAGAGTGATGGGGACTCTAAAATTTCCTGGCTTGTCTGAGAGAGAAGCCCTCTTAGTTGACGTTCCAGAATACCACAAGGGGGAAAAGTTGACCGCTGAGGACACCTTGTTTGGGGAGAGGTCGTGGCGACTGGCCCCTGCAGATGTGGAAGACGTGCGGCAGCATTTGTGTGAGTTGAAGGAAACTGGGATCATCGCTGAGTCTCAAAGCCTCTATGCGTCCCCAATAGTAGTGGCCTGGAAGAAGAATGGGAAGGTGCACATGTGTATGGACTATAGGACTCTGAACAGGTGCAACGTCTCTGACCAGTATGCAGTCCTGAGGGTCGAAAACGTGCTGGTCTGTTTGAGTGGTGTGAAGTGGCTTAATGTTGCTGGATCTGAGGAGCGGATATTACCAGATATTGATGAGTGAGGCCGACAAAGAGAAGACGGAAGTTATATGTCCCCTGGGATTCTTCCAGTCCGAAACGATGCCCCAGGGCATATCCGGAGCCCCTGCAACCTTCCAGCGGGGCATGGAGAAGACGGTGGGGGATGTGGACTTGCTTGAGGTCTTGATGTATTTGGATGATCTCCTAGTATATGGATCTACTTTGAAAGAATATGAAGCGAGGCTACTGCAGGTGCTCGGGTGCCTGAGAGCTAAAGAGTTAAAGCTTTCCCTGGGCAAGTGCCAGGTCTGCCAAAGGTCTCAGACTGTGAGCGTTCTGCGCTCATTCCTGGGGTTCTGTGGTTATTATCGGAGATTCGTGAAGGGCTACGCCAAAGTGAGACACCCCTTGAATCCACATCTGTGTGGTTACCCTCCCTTGGGGAGAAAGGGAGGGGGAGAAGAGGACCAAAGGGTGAGAATATTTAAACCTGTCGGTGACCTTTGGACAGAGGTGGGATGTAAAATGTGAGGAGGCTTTTCAGTGGCTAAAGGAGTTGCTGACCCAAGTGCCAGTGCTGGCTTCTGCGGACTCCCGATTACCATGTGTACTGCACACAGATGACAGACAAGAATGTTTAGGGGGTGTCATGTATCAGGATAAGGGCACCGGGTTGAGACCTGTGGTGTTTGTCAGTCGGAGTTTGTCGCCCTCTGGGAGAAATTATCCCATGCACAAGTTGGACTTACTGGCGTTGAAATGGGCGGTGGTGGACGAGCTGAGTGACTATCTCTGCGGGGCCAAGTATGAGGTGAGGACGGATAACAAACCCTTAACTGATATCATGACCTTGGCGAAACTGGATGCCATGGGCCATCGGTGGTTGGCAGCGTTGTCTGCCTATAATTTCAGCCTGAAGTACCGACTGGGGAGCCGGAACATTGATGTGGATGTTTTGTCACGACGGGTGCAGGAGGGGCTGGACATGGACGAGGAGTGGGAGAGCGCTCCCGCCCATGCGTCAGTTTGCCATCACCGTGAAGGCCGAGGAAAAGAAGAGGAATGCTGATTCAGACGATGATGAGCTGGATGTGTGGTACATGCTGCTTTTTGCTAACTCCCCCTTGATAGAGGCAGAGACTCCTGGCCCTTCTCCCACTGAGTCAGGTTAAGTGGGGGGGCGGGGGTGCTAGCTGTGGGCAGCCTGGATTACTGCAGGACCCTGAAGGAGAGGATGCGGGGCCTGGACATGGGACAGGGGGCTCCGAGCTGCAGGGGGGCATGAGTGATAGATCAAGAGAGGATTCGGCAAGCAGACCCGAAGTATCCCCAGTAGCGTCTGAGCCTGAGGGGTTAGGTGAGGGGGTATGGAGTTCTCGGAGAAGTAGGAAACCCCTGGATAGGTTGGCCTATGTAGCGCCTGGGGAACAGGATGTGATCTCTACTGTTCTGGGGAGATATGTTACTGCTTTTCGCACCTGGATTGGGTTTTGTGTTTTGCAGGAAAGGTTGGTGAATTATCTCAATGTCATAGATAGATAGATAGATAGGTAAATAGATATACTTTAATGATCCCAAGGGAAATTGGGTTTCGTTACAGCCGCACCAACCAAGAATAGAGCATAAATATAGCAATACAAAAACCACAAACTATCAAACAACAAAATGCAAACTATGCCAGATGGAGATAAGTCTAGGACCAGCTTATTGGCTCAGGGTGTCTGACCCTCCATGGGAGGAGCTGCAAAGTTCAATGGCCACAGGCAGGAACAACCTCCTGTGACGCCCAGTGTTGTACCTCGGTGGAATATGGCCGGGGTCCAACAGCAAAAAGTTCAATATCCAGTCTACAAGCACGTTCCTCGATCGTAATATGACCCGGATTGTACCATCCGTTGTTAATCAGAACAGTAAGCACCCAACTCCTTTACGCTTACCGCTCTCAGTGCACTTCCAGTCAGCCCGAACGGTCTGGAAGCCGTACATGGAAAAGATTTGATCGGGTATGTCCTCGTGCAGCCCCATTCCAGTAAAACACATAACACTGCTCTCCCGAAATGTTCCCTGATGCCTGGCTAGCGCCGTGAACTCGTCCATTTTATTACCCACCGAACTCCTCTTCTCCATAAGTCACTGTTGTCTCAACCCGGTCCTCTTTCCTCGACTTCGTGATCCCCTCTGCATCCTCTGTGTGTTCTCCTCCAGCTTTCAGCTGGGGTGTCCACCGCCCTGCTCACTAAACCGGCCGGCATAAACTCAATCAGCTGGTCCCTGGAATAAACAACGCGACCATGCTTCTGCCCCGCTAATGAGACGTGTAGGAATGTAACTATTTCCAGCGCTAAAAACCCAAATAAAACTCTCTCTACCAGCAAGTTAGACAGGGTGCAGCTTCAACGTGTTACCGTGAAAAAAAATACAAAAAATAAGGTAAGTTAAAAAAGTAAGAAGAAAAAAGTAAGAATAATTGTCGGAACGGCTGTAACAGGCTGCATGCACAACTGGCGCATGCGCACTAAGTGCGGACATAACTAAATTTTTTAGGGGGAAGAGTATAATGGGTTCTCTGTGCTGTTAACTGCTGAAGTAATGTTTTCTCTGTAGCTGCAATGTTTGGGTTATGACTAGTGATAGTGGGACTTTATCCAGTGGGAGAGATGTTATTCTTTCTTGTGTGTCTGAAAGCTGTTGGTTTTTGCAGGCTTTGGGGAGAAGGCACAATAGGGATGAAGAGAGGAGAATCAAATGAAAGGATGCTCTAGGCGGCTAGACAGAGAGGACCCCGGGCTCCCACCTGGGGGTTGCCAACCTTCAGAGGGGATCAACTATTGGAAGGAAGATCTTGCTGAGTGAGCTCCAATGATTTGTGCACGAACTGTTTAATAAAATTGGTGCCCTTTTATTTTATATTTTGTTTCTCTGATAAGCACATAGTCAAAGTAAGAGTTATAAAATCTTAATCGTTTAACCACATATTGTGTACTGTTTGTTATTTCTAGGTGCTGATTTGAAATGGGGATGCATCGCGCAGCACCCACCCAAGTGAGAGTTCTACATTTTGGCCAGGAAGTGGGGTTATCACCCCCGAGCTCATGCCGCTAGGCAAGGCGAGTGTTACATTTTCAAGAGAACTTCCAGGATGTAATGTAAATTGGCTGCCAAGTTTATTGACAAACAACAGGAGTTCTGCAGATGCTGGAAATTCAAGCAACACACATCAAAGTTGCTGGTGAACGCAGCAGGCCAGGCAGCATCTGTAGGAAGAGGTGCAGTCGACGTTTCAGGCCGAGACCCTTCGTCAGGACTAACTGAAGGAAGAGTGAGTAAGGGATTTGAAAGTTGGAGGGGGAGGGGGAGATCCAAAATGATAGGAGAAGACAGGAGGGTGGGGGGATAGAGCCAAGAGCTGGACAGTTGATTGGCAAAAGGGAATACGAGAGGATCATGGGACAGGAGGTCCGGGAAGAAAGACAAGGAGGGGGTGGGGTGACCCAGAGGATGGGCAAGAGGTATATTCAGAGGGACAGAGGGAGAAAAAGGAGAGTGAGAGAAAGAATGTGTGCATAAAAATAAGTAACAGATCGGGTATGAGGGGGAGGTGGGGCATTAGCGGAAGTTAGAGAAGTCGATGCTCATGCCATCAGGTTGGAGGCTACCCAGACGGAATATAAGGTGTTGTTCCTCCAACCTGAGTGTGGCTTCATCTTTACAGTAGAGGAGGCCGTGGATAGACATGTCAGAATGGGAATGGGATGTGGAATTAAAATGTGTGGCCACTGGGAGATCCTGCTTTCTCTGGCAGACAGAGCGTAGATATTCAGCAAAGTGGTCTCCCAGTCTGCGTCGGGTCTCGCCAAAAGGTCACATCGGGAGCACCGGACGCAGTATATCACCCCAGTCGACTCACAGGTGAAGTGTTGCCTCACCTGGAAGGACTGTTTGGGACCCTGAATGGTTGTAAGGGAGGAAGTGTAAGGGCATGTGTAGCACTTGTTCTGCTTACATGGATAAGTGCCAGGAGGGAGATCAGTGGGGAGGGATGGGGGGGACGAATGGACAAGGGAGTTGCGTAGGGAGCGATCCCTGCGGAATGCAGAGAGGGGGGGGAGAGAAAGATGTGCTTAGTGGTGGGATCCCGTTGGAGGTGGCGGAAGTTACGGAGAATAATATGTTGGACCCGGAGGCTGGTGGGGTGGTAGGTGAGGACCAGGGGAACCCTATTCCTAGTGGGGTGGCGGGAGGATGGAGTGAGAGCAGATGTACGTGAAATGGGGGAGATGCGTTTAAGAGCAGAGTTGATATTGGAGGAAGGGAAGCCCCTTTCTTTAAAAAAGGAAGACATCTCCCTCGTCCTAGAATGAAAAGCCTCATCCTGAGAGCAGATGCAGCGGAGATGGAGGAATTGCGAGAAGGGGATGGCGTTTTTGCAAGAGACAGGGTGAGAAGAGGAATAGTCCAGATGGCTGTGAGAGTCAGTAGGCTTATAGTAAATATCAGTGGATAAGCTGTCTCCAGAGACAGAGACAGAAAGATCTAGAAAGGAGAGGGAGGTGTCGGAAATGGACCAGGTAAACTTGAGGGCAGGGTGAAAGTTGGAGGCAAAGATAATAAAGTCAACGAGTTCTGCATGCGTGCAGGAAGCAGCGCCAATGCAGTCGTCGATGTAGCAAAGGAAAAGTGGGGGACAGATACCAGAATAGGCACGGAACATAGATTGTTCCACAAAGCCAACAAAAACGCAGGCATAGCTAGGACCCATACGGGTGCCCATAGCTACACCTTTAGTTTGGAGGAAGTGGGAGGAGCCAAAGGAGAAATTATTAAGAGTAAGGACTGATTCGGCTAGACGGAGCAGAGTGGTGGTAGAGGGGAACTGATTAGGTCTGGAATCCAAAAAGAAGCGTAGAGCTTTGAGACCATCCTGATGGGGGATGGAAGTATATAAGGACTGGACATCCATGGTGAAAATAAAGCGGTGGGGGCCAGGGAACTTAAAATCATTGAAAAGTTTAAGAGCGTGAGAAGTGTCAGGAACATATAGGAAGGGATTGAACAAGGGGGGATAAAACCGTGTCGAGGTATGCAGAAACGAGTTCGGTGGGGCAGGAGCAAGCTGAGACAATAGGTCGGCCAGGACAGGCAGGAACTCGCTGAGGTGTGGGCGAAGGGGGACAAACGTGAGGCCCTTACTGAGAACAGAGCGTTCTGCCTCCGACAGTTGAAGGTCGGACGGGATGGTAAAGACCCGGCACAGATGAGAGCTGGGATCAGAGGGGGGAGGGGGGAGGCTGGGGGTGTCAATGGAGAGGGGAGGGTTGTGGTGAGAGGAAGATGGAGCCTCTGAGGGCTCAGGAGTTGACGGTGGGATCTGAGGGAGACGGGATTGCAGGGTATTGGTGGGCGAAGGGGAGACGGGAGTCACAACAGCAGCACATAAAGACCCGGCCTGGAGTTCAAGGCTGGAGTCGCAGTTGGTGGTTGCACAATCGCTGTGAAGGTGTCCATGGTCGTTGCTGGAGTCCGGGTTTTGAATATGCCCTGAGGTGTTGGAGCCGGTGGGATCAATGGCAGGAGCCGCAATCTGAAGTTCATGCCTGCTAGTTTCAGGGCCAGCAGGCTCTGGAGTCCGTAGATGTAGGATCTTGCAATCTTTTCCTAACATGACAAAGTCAAAAAAACGGCGATCGCAGGCGCGAATCTGACGGAGGATGAAATAACAGGTAGGACCATTACAGACGGCGAAGAAAGTGTCCCGAAGGTGTGGAAGGGTCTGGGATAGGGACACCAAGTACCTCCTCATGTCGGAGAGAGTCGCCTTCAGAGCTTGAAGCGGCGAGTTGCAGAGTCAATAAAATGTCAGTACCTGGGATCCTCAGAAGGTCCAAATTGAGAGGCTTGGAAACGAATCCTAAAGCCAACTGGAGTAAGTTGGCGACGGAGGCATGTTCCAAGAAAGGATATATGGCTGTGATAGCGAGACATATGGCTGTGTAGCTATGGGCACCCGTATGGGTCAATACCAGCTCTCATCCGTGCCAGGTATTTACCATCCCGTCCAACCTTCAACTGTCGGAGGCAGAACGCTCTGTTCTAAGTAAGGGCCTCACGTTTGTCCCCCTTCGCCCACACCTCAGCGAGTTCCGTGTTCGCCATGATGCGGCACTTTTCTTCCGCCGTCTCCGTCTCCGAGCCTACTTCTTCGGCAAGGACTCTTCCACCCCCACCGATGACCCCTTCTCCCGTCTTCAACCCTCCTCTTCTTCATGGACACCCCGCTCTGGTCTTCTGCCTGCTCTGGATCTCCTTATCGCTAATTGGCGACGGGACATCAACCGTCTCGACTTCACCGCACCTTGTCCCCATTCCAACCTCACTCCTTCGGAACGCTCTGCTCTCCACTCCCTCCGCACTAATCCTAACCTTATTATTAAACCCGCCGATAAGGGGGGTGCTGTTGTATTCTGGCGTACTGACCTCTACCTTGCCGAGGCACAGCGACAACTCGCGGATACCTCCTCTTATTTACCCCTCGATCGTGACCCCACTAAGGAGCACCAGGCCATTGTCTCCCACACCATCACCGACTTTATCCGCTCAGGGGATCTCCCATCCACTGCTACCAACCTTATAGTTCCCACACCCCGCACTTCCCGTTTCTACCTCCTACTCAAGATCCACAAACCTGCCTGTCCTGGCCGACCTATTGTCTCAGCTTGCTCATGCCCCACCGAACTCATTTCTGCATACCTCGACACGGTTTTATCACCCCTTGTTCAATCTCTTTCGACCTATGTTCGTGACGCTTCTCACGCTCTTAAACTTTTCAATGATTTTAAGCTCCCTGGCCCCCACCGCTTCATTTTCACCATGGATGTCCAGTCCTTATATACTTCCATCCCCCATCAGGATGGTCTCAAAGCTCTACGCTTCTTTTTGGATTCCAGACCTAATCAGTTCCCCTCTACCACCACTCTGCTCCGTCTAGCCGAATTAGTCCTTACTCTTAATAATTTCTCCTTTGGCTCCTCCCACTTCTTCCAAACTAAAGGTGTAGCTATGGGCACCCGTATGGGTCCTAGCTATGCCTGCGTTTTTGTTGGCTTTGTGGAACAATCTATGTTCCGTGCCTATTCTGGTATCTGTCCCCCACTTTTCCTTTGCTACATCGACGACTGCATTGGTGCTGCTTCCTGCACGCATGCAGAACTCGTTGACTTTATTAACTTTGCCTCCAACTTTCACCCTGCCCTCAAGTTTACCTGGACACCTCCCTCCCCTTTCTAGATCTTTCTGTCTCTGTCTCTGGAGACAGCTTATCCACTGATATCTACTATAAGCCTACTGACTCTCACAGCTATCTGGACTATTCCTCTTCTCACCCTGTCTCTTGCAAAAACGCCATCCTCTTCTCGCAATTTCTCCGTCTCCGCCGCATCTGCTCTCAGGATGAGGCTTTTCATTCTAGGACGAGGGAGATGTCTTCCTTTTTTAAAGAAAGGGGCTTCCCTTCCTCCACTATCAACTCTGCTCTTAAACGCATCTCCCCCATTTCACTTACATCTGCTCTCACTCCATCCTCCCGCCACCCCACTAGGAATAGGGTTCCCCTGGTCCTCACCTACCACCCCACCAGCCTCCGGGTCCAACATATTATTCTCCGTAACTTCCGCCACCTCCAACGGGATCCCACCACTAAGCACATCTTTCCCTCCGCCCCTCTCTCTGCATTCCGCAGGGATCGCTCCCTACGCAACTCCCTTGTCCATACGCCCCCCCCATCCCTCCCCACTGATCTCCCTCCTGGCACTTATCCGTGTAAGCGGAACAAGTGCTACACATGCCCTTACACTTCCTCCCTTACCACCGTTCAGGGCCCCAAACAGTCCTTCCAGGTGAGGCGACACTTCACCTGTAAGTTGACTGGGGTGATATACTGCGTCCAGTGCTCCCGATGTGGCCTTTTATATATTGGCGAGACCCGACGCAGACTGGGAGACCACTTTGCTGAACATCTATGCTCTGTCCGCCAGAGAAAGCAGGATCTCCCAGTGGCCACACATTTTAATTCCACATCCCATTCCCATTCTGACATGTCTATCCACAGCCTCCTCTACTGTAAAGATGAAGCCACACTCAGGTTGGAGGAACAACACCTTGTATTCCGTCTGGGTAGCCTCCAACCTGATGACATGAACATCGACTTCTCTAACTTCCGCTAGGCCCCACCTCCCCCTCGTACCCCATCTGTTACTTATTTTTATGCACACATTCTTTCTCTCACTCTCCTTTTTCTCCCTCTGTCCCTCTGAATATACCTCTTGCCCATCCTCTGGGTCCCCCCTCCTTGTCTTTCTTCCCGGACCTCCTGTCCCATGATCCTCTCACATCCCCTTTTGCCTATCACCTGTCCAGCTCTTGGCTCCATCCCTCCCCCTCCTGTCTTCTCCTATCATTTTGGATCTCCCCCTCCCCCTCCAATTTTCAAATCCCTTACTCGCTCTTCCTTCAGTTAGTCCTGACGAAGGGTCTCGGCCTGAAACGTCGACTGCACCTCTTCCTACAGATGCTGCCTGGCCTGCTGCGTTCACCAGCAACTTTGATGTGTGTCGCCAAGTTTATTGAATTGGAATAATAGCCACACTTGAAAAGCATTTGGTACTAAAGCATGCTTGGACATTTTGAGATTGAGAAGGCATTATATGAATTCAAATCCTCTTCTTTTATAACAGCAGACTCTACTGTGGTCATCCAAAACAATACCAAATTAGCCCTGCGGACAAGTGGCATCTCTCATTAAGATCCCAATGGAACTACAACAACAATTAAAACTGGACCTGATGTGGTAATTTATTCTAAATTATTCAGTAATGTGTGTGCCATGGTAGAGTGCCGGTTAGCATAGCGCTACTACAGCACCAGTGACACTGGTTCTCCTGTAACCGTGTGGGTTTCCTCTGGGTGCTCCGGTTTCTTCCTATATTCCAAAGCTCTACGGGTTAGTAGGATACTAAGGTGTAATTGGTGGTGTGGGCTTGTTTGGCCGGCAGGGCATGCAAACATGCTGTATCTCTAAATAAAATTTTTAAAAAAGAACACATATGAGCATTTCCTTCAGGTGACAGTTTTCATGGCTTCGATATGTTCATGCTCCTGCTGCTCCCTATAAGGAGTATGTATATTCACTTCATGACAATGTGGGTTTCTCAATGTTCTCCAGTTCCCACCCACAGTCCAAAGACATGCCAGCTGGCAGTTAATTGGTCATTGTAAATTGCCCTGTAATTAGGCTAAGATTAAACCGGCGGTTGCTAAGCAGCTAGCAGCTCGAGCTATGAAGGGCCTATTCCAAGCTGTATCTCAATAAATAAATAAATGAATAAATAAACCTACATTTTTTAAAGACTATGATCTAATGGTGTAGTCGTTATTATAAAGTAAGAAAGACATCTCCAATTCACATACAATATTTTGACAAATGTTATTCAGGTATTCTGTTTTGTGTAGAGTAAGTGATAAAAGGCTGTACACAGGAGAAATCGCCTTTGAATAGTGCTGTGAGGTTCCTTACATCCACCTGAAAAGCTGACTTAGTAAACATCTCATCCAAAAGTTTAAGTTTTCACAGTAGTGCTGGAGTGTCAGCCTAGATTATATTAGTTTCCAAGTTCCTGGATGAGAATTAAGCCCATAACCTTTTCTTGTGAGTAGACTATTTCAGAGAAGTCAATCATCAGAATTAATCAAAAAGTTTTGGTGTACTCTATAAGCATAACCAAAAAATCTTGCAAAAAAATTAAGAAATTGAATAGGTTACCCAAAACCAGAAATTAACATAGTCAGGTAAGGCAGTATGGTCATTTTTAATGGTCTGACTGATAGTAACTTATGTGATTTAACTTAAGTGACATTCATGCGTCAAAGGAATTGATGGAAATATCACCATTAAAGATACTTGTCCTAGCATGTTAAAGCATGTCCCTTTGGTCTCCACACCATAGCTTGAAAGGACTGATAGTGTATATTCTGTTCCTGAGATTAGCATCAGTCCAAATCATTTTACACTAAAAGAAGAAAAAACTGCATTTTCCACAGTTTGTTATTTATATTTGACCAGACACGTTTATATTGATTGACAGTTCTTCTTAGCTGACATTTTTCTGCAAAGCTAGAGCAAATTGCCTGGAAACAAATCCATCAGAGGGCTGTAGAGATCAGGGTGATTTATTAACATGTATTGCAGTTCTAAATTGATTGGTTTTAAGACTTTCTTGCCTCATTAAATAATTAAACAATTTTTTTTCATTTGTTATCTTAAGGATTCATTCCTTCAAAAAGATAATAAATATAGCCTTCGTAAAATTTAGTTTTTAAACATTCTGTAATTGTACATAGTCTGTCTAAGAACTGAAAAATCAAAAATACTTAACTATTCAATCAGGAAGAAAGCTTTCAGATCTTTTATTGTCCATTTTTCATGCTTACAACTTCCCCTTTAAACTATCCAAAGTTATCCTGGCTCTCTCTTGTGGCCAGACTCACCTTCTGCATATTTGTCGGTACTTGTGAAAGCCACAGTGCACTCTCCTTTTAGGAAGCCAGTGTCCTTTTCACAGCCACAGAATAACCAAAACTGGATCAATATCACAATCATATAAATGCCCCTACTGCCTGCACTACACTTAACAGGAGTACAAATGCAAAATAGCATAGATGGTAGAAATCTGAAATAAAAACAGGAAGTATTAGAAATACATGTAGGAGCAAGACACAGATTTAGACTTATTAGAATGGATGTAAATAATTTTATGGGATGTCTCTACATGCCAAAATAATTTTTTTAATCAGAATGGTCTGCAGTGAATAAGACTCACCTGTCTGGTAAAAATAATCATATTCTGAATATGCCAATTATATTTTTGGCACGTTCAATGAGTAATCAGTGGGTAAGTGATACAAGGATATATTCTTCAAATAATTTACTGCTAAATCTATTGGCAAGGCGCAGTGTGAACACCAGTAATTTTTATCCCTTTTTTCTATTATTATGCAGAACACCAATTTTCATTATTACCTCCATTGCAAAATCTGTGCCAAAATTTAAGATAACTTATCAGACATCACAAAGTATGTTTGTTAAACAAATACACATTTGCATTTGATGTACAACCAATAGCTTTAATCAAACCACCGTCCCATCCTGATGAGCCATATCCATCTCACATCACAGTCTACGCTATAATGAACAATATTAAGTCAAACAGTACAAAACTTATTACAACCATTGATTTTCATTGATGTGACTGAGTACCTTTGATAATTTATTTTAAAACTTCTCATTTTGGATGAGTAACACTAGAGATGATGTATTCTTTCTGCTTTTTAATGGACTTCAGCATGTATTAGAAATATGTGGGAAATCACGTCTCATAAACTTCATGAATCCTAAAGAAGGTTCCGGCCTAAAACGTCAACTATTTACTCTTCTCTATAAATGTTGCCTCTAAATGAGTGTGGGCACGTGGCCAAGTGGTTAAGGCATTGGACCAGTGACCTGAAGGTCATGAGTTCGAGCCCCAGCCGAGGCAACATGTTGTGTCCTTGAGCAAGGCACTTAATCACACATTGCTCTGCGATGACACTGGTGCCAAGCTGCATGGGTCCTAATGCTCTTCCCTTGGACAACATTGGTGTTGTGGAGAGGGGAGACTTGCAGCATGGGCAACTGCTGGCCTTCCATACAACCTTGCCCAGGCCTGCGCTCTGGAGAGTGAAGACTTTCCAGGAGCAGATTCCATAGTCTTGCTAGACTAATGGATGCCTTTACTTTTACTTACTTTATAAATCTTGCCTGGCCTGCCGTGTTCCTCCAGCATTTTGTTTGTGTACCTTATAAATTTGATTGAGTTTCTTTGAAGAGATAATCAAAATGACTGACTGACAAAGATTGCATGGTAGACATTGTCTACATGAACTTTACCAAGACCTTGTCAAACATACAGTACCTCATGATGGAGTGGTCTGGAAGGTTGCGGCATTTTTATTTGGTGGCCACTTTATTAGGTACACCTGTACACCTACCCATTTAAAGGAAAAATCTGGTTAGCCAATCATGTGGCATAGAGCATGCAGACATGGTTCAGTTATTGTTCAGACCAAACATCAGAGTGGGGCAGAAATACGATCAAAGTGACTTTGTCTATGGGATGATCATTGGTGCTAACTAGAGTGGTTTGCGTATCTCACAAACTGCTGATCTCCTGAGATTTTCATGCACAACAGCCTTTTGAGTTGAAAGAGAATAATACAAAAAACAATAAACATTCAGTCAGCAGCACCTTGTTAATGAGCAAGGTCAGAGGGCATTGCACAATGGTTATTTGTCCACCCTGTTGGGTGCAGTCTTTCATTGATTCTATTCTGGTTCTTGGACTGAACAAGTATACGACAAGAAAACAAACCTCTGGGATATACATGGTGTGCAAATGGGCTTGAAGTAGATGGGCTGCAAAAGCAGAAGAGCATGAACATACGCTCAGTAGCTACTTTCCAGCAGTGTGCCATCATGATAGTAATTAGCTATTTAGGGGTCGCTTTATCAAGAGCCTTCACTCCATCCATCAAAAGAGGATTTCCTAGTGGCCAACCATATTACTTCCTAGCCCTGTTCCCATTCCAACAAGTTAGTGTGTTTTATTAGATTTTGTGAAACATAGGGTGAACGCCTGGAAGGTCAAAATGACAATTTAACGCCTTCTGATCTTGTAGCATGTGGGGTCTGTTAGTGAGTAGTGTCTATACAGCGTAAACACTGAAGATCTGTTAAAGTCAATTAATGACTAAATGTCTGTTAGTCACTTTAAGAGCTGGGTTGATGGATTCTTCCTGGATTCAAGCTTATTGCTTTCAGTATATGTAGACATCAATGTCCTTTCGTAAGTCCAAAGGAATATTGTGTACGATGAGATAACAAGTAGACTATTACAATATCTAATTGATTTATGAAGGGACACTCAACACTGTGTTATGGACACAGGATGTGTTTGAAGAAAGACAAGCTTTGAAGAGAACAAAAATCAAAGAGTTTATCTGTTTCTGGGCGTCTCAACCTTGTGAAGCTTGTGAATATATTGAGTTACCTTTCCTGGCTTCATTGAACTTCAGCTGTGGGCCAGAAATCACAGTCAGTGCCTCAGAGATGAGTAGTTTCACAAGTGAGTTGGAATTCAGAGTTTCGCCAACAACAGCAATTATCAAGTGGTGACTAAGAATTATGAGCTGTAAAGTCTCTGTGCCTTGCAGAAATCTTGGTGACTTGCTCTGTATGCGGTATTTTGTGTGGTTTATTCGTGCTTTCAATTTTATGATAATAAATTATGTTTTAATTGCTTTGTTCTGCTTTTATGCTTATTACTACATCTCTGAATAATCCAACCTAATACAGTTGGGCCATGACCCACTCTTCTGCCATGAAGAGGCCTCTCTCAGGGTGGAAGAGCAACACCTCATATTCTGTCAAGGTAGCCTCCAACCTGATGTCATAAACACTGATTTTTCCTTCCGGTAATGTTTGTCTTCTGCCCTCCCTTCCCTTTTCTTCTATTCCCCATTCTTGCCTCTCACCTCTTCTCCCTTATCTGCCTATCACCTCCTCCTGATGCCCTTCCTTCTTCCCTTTCTCCCATGATCCACTCTCCACTCCTATCAGATTCCTTCCTCTCCAGCCCTTTACCTTTCCCATTCACTTGGCTTCACCTATCGCCTTGTAGCTTGTCCTCCTTCCCCTCACCTTACCTTTTTGCTTCTGGCATCTTCCCTCTTCATTTCCAGTCCTGAAGAAGGGCCTCAGCCCAAAACATTGACTGTTTATTCACTTTTATTGATGCTGCCGGACCTGCTGAGTTCCTCCAGTATTTTACGTGTATTATTCTGGATGCTCTGGTATTTGTAATGTTATCGAGGTGCATCGAGATGCAGCTCCTTAGAAACTATGCTAGGGAACTAGAGCTGCAGCTCAATGACCTTTGACTTGTTAGGGAAACTGAGGCAGTGTTAGGCAGGAGCTACAGGGAGGTAGTCACCCAAAGGCTACAGGAGACAGAAAATAGGTGACGGTCAGGAGAGGGAAGGAAAAACATCAGATAGTGGAGGCACCCCTGTGGCCATACCCCTCAACAATTAGTACTCCGTTTTGAGTATTGTTGAGTGGAGCCTACCTGGGGAAGCAACAGTGGCTGTGCCTGTGGCACTGAGTCTGGCTCTGTGGCTCAGAAGGGTAGGAACTGAAGAGGAAGGCAGCAGTAACAGGGGACTCTATAGTCAGGGGGAACGGATAGGCAATTCTGTGGGTGCAAAAATGAAACACGGATGGCATTTTGCCTCCCAGGTGCCAGGATCTGAGATGGTTATGGACACATCCACAATATCCTAAAAAGGAAGGATGAGCAGCCAGAAGTCATGGTACATAATGGTACCAACAACATAGGTAGAAAAAGGGAAGAGGTCCTGAAAAAAGACTATAGTGAGTTAGGAAGGAAGTAGAGAAGCAGGTCCTCAAGGGTAGTAATCTCAGGATTACTCCCTGTGCCACCATACAGTGAGGACAGGAATAGAATGAGGTGGCAGATAAATGCATGGTTGAAGAACTGGAGCAGAGGGCAGGGATTCAGATTTCTGGATGATTGGGACCTCTTCTGGGGCAGGTGTGACCTGTACAAATGGGACAGGTTGCATTGAATCCAAGGGGGACCAAAATACTTATGGACAGGTTTACCAGAGCTGTTGGGAGTGGTTTAAAATAACATGGCAGGGGGATGGGAACCAGTATGATAGAGCTGAGGATGAGCCAGCAGGTTTACAAGTAGATGATGGATGTAACATGAATGTAAGGAAGGACAAGCTAATGACTGGGTACAAATTCAGACAGAGCAAAGAGTTAAATTGTACCACAGAGGCAAAATTCAAAAGGGCGAAAAATCAGGACTGAAGGTGCTGTATTTAAATGTGCGTAGCATTCTGAATAAGGTGGACAAACTTGTGGTGCTATTACAGAGTTTAACATCAAAGGATATACCTTGTATCGAAAGGACAGGCAGGAAGGCATAGGTGGTTCTCTGTTGGTAAGAGATGGAATTACATCTTTAGAAAGAGGTGACATAGGGTCAGAGAATGTAGAATCTTTGTGGGTGCAGTTAAGAAACTGCAAGGGTAAAAAAAAACTACAACAGGAATCATATATAGACCTCCAAATAGTAGACAAGATGTGGGGTTGAGATTGCAAAGAGAGCTGGAAAAAGCATGTAATAAGGGTAATGATACAATTGTAATGGGGGACTTCAATATGCAGGGGGATTGGGGAAATCAGCTTGGTGTCAGATCACAAGAGAGGGAGTTTGTTGAGTGCCTATAAGATGGCTTTTTGGGGCAGCTTGTGCTTGAGCCTACTCGGAGAAAGGCTATCTTGGATTGGGTGTTGTGTAATAACCTTATTAGGGAGCTTAATATAAAGAAATCTTTAGAAGCCAGTGATCATAATATGATTGAATTCATACTGCAATTTGAAGGGAAGAAGCACATCATATATATATCAGTATCACAATGGAATAAAGGAAATTACAGAGGCATGAGAGAGGAGCTTGCCCTCTCTATTGCCAGGTGGATTGGAGGAGTATACTGGCAGGGATGACAGCAGAGCAGAAATGGCTGAAGTTTCTGGGAATAGTTCACAAGGTGCAGGATAGATATGCCCCACAGAAGAAGAAGTTCTCAAATAGCAGGGGCAGGAAATTATGGCTGACAAGGGAGGTTAAGGGCTGCATAAAAGCCAAGGAAAGGGCATAAAAGGTAGCAAAAGTGAGTGGAAAGTTGAATGATTGGGAAGCTTTTAAAATCTAACAAAAAGCAACAAAAAAGCTATAAGAAAGGAAAAGATGAAATATGAGAGAAGACTAGCCAATAATATAAAGCAATATACTGAAAGATTTTTAGTTATATAAGGAGTAAAAGAGAGGTGAGAGTTGATATTGGACCACAGGAAAATGATGCTGGTGAGGTAGTAATAGGGGACAAAGAAATGGCTAATGAACCTAATGGATACTTTGCATCAGTCTTCACTGTGGAAGACACTAGCAGTGTGCCAGAGGTCCATGAGTATCAGGGAGCGGGAGTGAATGCCATTGCTATTACAAAGGAAAAAGTGCTCGACACACTGAAATGTTTTAAGGTGGATAAGTCTCCTGGACCAGGTGGACTACATCCTGGAGTCCTGTGAAAAGTTGCTGAAGAGATAACGGATGCATTGGTTATGATCTTCCAAGAATCACTTGATTCTGGCAAGGTCCCAGATGACTGAAAGCTTGCAAATGTCACTCCCCTCTTTAAGAAGGGAGGAAGGCAAAAGAAAGGAAATTATAGGCCAGTTAGCCTAACCTTAGTGGTTCGGAAAGTGTTGGAGTCTATTTTTAGTGGTGAGGTTTCGGGGTACTTGGAGACTAATAATAAAATAAGTCAAAGTCAGTGTGGTTTCTGTGAGAGGAAATCTTGCCTGACAAATCTGTAAGAGTTCATCAAAGAAGTAACAAGCAGGGTGGACAAAGGAGAGGCTGCAGATGTCATTTACTTGAATTTTCAGAAGGAATTTGATAAGGAGCCACACATGAAGCTGCTTAACAAGATAAGATCCTGTGGTGTTACAGGAACGATACTGGCTTGGATAGAGGAATGGCTGACAGGCAGGAGGCTGTGAGTGGGAATAAAAGGGCCCTTTTCCGGTTGGCTGCCAGTGATTAGTGGCGTTCCTCGAGGGTCAATATTAGGACTTCTACTTTTCACATTGTTCATCAATGATTTGGATAACGGAATTGATGGTTTTGTGGCAAAGTTTGCGGATGATATGAAGGTAGGTGGAGGGATAGGTAGTGCTGAGGAAGCAATGCGATTGCAACAGGACTTAGACAAGTTGGAAGACAGCAAAAGAGTGGCAAATCGAATACAGTGTTGGGAAATGTACAATAATGCATTTTGGTAAAAGGAACAATAGTACAGACTATTATCAAAATGGGGAGAAGTTTTAAACATCAGAGGTGCAGAGGGGCTTTGAAGTCCTCGTACAAGGCTCCCAGAAGGTCAATTTACAGTTTGAGTCTGTGGTAAAGAAGGCAAATGCAATGTTGGCATTTATTTCAAGGGGAAATAGAATAATGGAAAGAGATAATGCTGAGCCTTAATAAGACACTAGTCAGGCTGCCCTGGAAGTATTGTCAACAGTTTTGGGCCCCATATCCCAGAAAGGATGTGTTTGTCATTGGAGAGAGTCCAGAGGAGGTTCACGAGGATCATTCCAGGAATGAACGGATTAACATAGAGAGGCATTTGATAGCTTTGGGCTTGTACTTACTGAAATTTAGAAGAATGCAGGGGCGGGGGGAGGATCTCATTGAAACACACTGAATGTTGAAAGGACTAGACGGGGTGAATATGGAGAGGATGTTTCCTTTGGTGGGGGTATCCAGAACTAGTGGGCACAACCTCAAAATTGAGGGATGACCTTTTAGAACAGAGGTAAGGAGGAATTTTTAGCCAGAGAATAGTGAACCTATGGAATGCCCAGCCACAGACTGCAGTGGAGGCCAAGTCCTTGGTTATATTTAAGGTGGAAGTTGATCATTTCCTGATCGTTGAGGGCATCAAAGGATATGGCAAGAAGGCAGGTGTATGGGGTTGAGGGGATCCGGGATCAGCCATGATGGAATGGTGGAGCAGATTCAATGGGCTGAATGGCATGCTTCTGCTCCTATGTTTTATGGTATTTTGGTCTTATGATTTTAAAGATCTGGATGAGAATGTAAGTGGCATGATTAGTCAACTTAAACGTGAGCAGGTTGCTCACCACCACCCTCTCAACCGCAATTAGAGATGGATAATAGATCCTGGCCCTGTGTCTAGATCATAAAATTCATTACAAAGAAGAACTTCGATGGTTGAAAAGTGCTGGAAGTGCTGGAAGGAACGAAAAATAACTGTTTTTTCTTTTTTACCAGTAGATTTTTGTTTAGTTTCATAAAGCACCCAGATTCATTTCCACTGCAGAGGCAAAAAGAGCCATTGCAATTTTGATTCTCTTGTGATAGCAGTGTCACTGCTGCTTTCTGCTTTGCTGGAGTCCAGTTCAGTATATTCTATTACAGCAGTGCCCTGCTGCTCAATGTAGCGGTACATTCATGTCAAACGTAATTAGTTTGCATTGCCATGAATGTAAAATACATTGTCGAGGTGAGTCAGAATGGAAAGAAGGTTGCCTGTTCCACTATTGCTGATTGCTTTCTTCATACTTCAGCTTCGCAGTTCACAATGGGATTGTGAGCATGGAAAAGCAGAAGAGACACTTTTCAGCAACTGATAGGTGCACCTAGCTTGGCAGGTGATACTTAGGCACCCTGAATTACATAATGCTATTGCTGATTATTTTCTTGTTAAGCTTTCAGACTTTCTATAATGATTGGTGAAATTAATTAAAAAAATATATGTGTGCATCTGGGGCATATACTATGAGTTCACTTTGAAATTAGATGCCAAAGTGAGGAGGACCAATATTCTCGCGGGCAGGTTTGTTAGGGGTGTTGGGGAGGTTTTGAACTAATTTGGTATGGAGATGGGAACCAATGTGAAGAGACGCAGGATAGGACAGATGGTGAAAAAAAAAGCAAAAATAGCATGCAGTCAGACTGTTAGGAAGGACACGCAGATGATAGAACAAAATTGCAGCCGGCAGGGTGAGTATCAGAGCATTAGGGATGCAGAATCAAAACGGTAGCAAATACAGTACTCAACGTGTTAGACCTCAATGTGCAGAGTATAAGAAATAAGGTGGATGATCTTATGCACTATTACAGATTGTCAGGTATGATGTTGTGGCTGAAGGATGGTTGTAGTTGGGAGCTGAGTGTCCAAGCCAAGGAGCTGTATCGGAGGGATAGGAAGGTAGGCAGAGGGGACGCCATGGCTCTGCTGGTAAAGAATGGCATCACATCAGTAGAAACATGTGAAGATGTGACATAGGATTAGAAGATGTTGAATCCTTGTGGGTTGAGTTGAGAAACTGCAAAGGCAAAAGGACCCTGATGACAGTTACATACAGACCTCCCAACGGTAGCTGGGATGTGGGCCACAGGTTACAACAGGAAATAGAAAAGGTGTGTCAAAAGGGCAATGTTATGATAGTCATAGGAGATTTCAACACGCAGGTGGATTGGGAAAATCAGGTTGGTAAAGGACATCAAGAGAGTGAGATTGTTGAATGCCTACAGACTGGGTTTTTAGAGCAGTTTGTCATTGAGCCTACTGGGAGATCAGCTTCACTAGATTTGGTGTTAGGTAATGAACTGGAGGTGGTTAGGGAGTTTAAGGCAAAATAAACCTTAGGAGGCTGTGATCACAATATGATTGAGTTCAATTTGAAATTTACTCCTGAGAAAGTAAAATCTGATGTAGCAGTATTTCAGTGGAGTAAAGGGTATGAGCGAAGAATTGGCCAAAGAAAATTGGTAGGAGATGCTGGAAGGGCTGACAGCAGAGCAGCAATGGCATGAGTCGCCAAGAAAAATGAGGAAGGTGCAGGATAGATATATTCCAAAAACAAAGAAATACTCAAATGGCAAAATAGTACAACTGTGGCTGACAAGGGAAGTCAAAGCTAATGTGAAAGCAAAACAGAGGGCATACAACAAAGCAAACATTAGCAGGAAGACAGAGGATTGGGAAGCTTTTAAAAACCTACAGAGAGCAACTAAAAGAATCATTAGGAGGGAAAGTTGAAAGAGGGGTGGAAGTGGATATAGGACCACTAGAAAATGAGGTCACAGAAATAATAACAGGGGACAAGAGGATGGCAGATGAATTAAATGAGCATTTTGCATCAGTCTTCACTGTGGAAGACACCAGCAGCATGCCAGGTGTTGAAGGGTGTGAGGGAAGAGAAGTGGGTGCAGTTACTATTACAAGGGAGAAGGTGCTCAAAAAGCTGAAAGCCCTAAAGGTACATAAGTTACCTGGACCAGATGAGCTGCACCCCAAGGTTCTGAAAACGGCAGCAGTAGAGATTGTGGAGGCATTAGTAATGATCTTTCAAAATTAATTGGTGTCTGGCATGTTGCCAGGAGACTGGAAAATTGCAAATGTCACTCCACTATTTAAGAAAGGAGGAAGGTAGCAGAAAGGAAATTATAGACCAGTTAGCCTGACCTCAGTGGATGGGAAGATGTTGGAGTCAATTGGTAATGATGAGATTATAGAGTACACAGGACAAAATAGGACAAAGTCAGTATGGTTTTCTTAAAGAAAAATCTTGTCTGACGAGCCTATTGGAATTCTTTGAAGAGGTTTCAAGTTGGATAGATAAAGGGGAGGTAGTAGATGCTGTATATTTGGACTTTCAGAAGACCTTCAACAATGTGTCACATGTGAGAAAGCTTACCAAATTAGGAGCCCATGGTATTACAGGGAAGTCACTGGCATAGTTAGAGTGTTAACTGATTGGTAGGAGACAGTGAGTGGAATTAAAAGTATCTTTTTTTGGTTGACTGCCAGTGACTAATGGTGTTCTGCAGGGGTCAGTGTTGGGACCGCTTCATTTTATGCTCTATGCCAATGATTTGAATCATGGAATAGATGGCTTTATTGCCAAGTTTGCAGATGATATGAAGATTGGTAGAGGGGCAGGTAGTCTTGAGGGAACAGCTAGGCTGCAGAAGGACTTAAACAGATTAGGAGAGTGGGCAAGAAAGTGGCAAATGAAATACAATATAGGAAAATGCATGGTCATGCACTTTGGTAGTAGAAATAAATGTGCAGACTATTTTCTAAATAGGAAGAAGATCCAAAAATCTAAGATTCAAAGGGACTTGGAGGCCCTTGTGCCGAACACCCTAAAGGTTAACTTGAAGGTAAAGTCAGTGGTGAGGAAGGCAAATGCAATGTTAGCATTCATTTCAAGAGGTCTAGAATACAAGAGCAGGGATGTGATGCTGAGACTTTTGAAGGCACTGGTGAGGGCTTACCATGTGAACAGTTTCAGGCTCCTCATCTAAGAAAAGATGTGTTGGGATTTGAGAGGGTTCAAAAGAAGTCCACAAAGATGGTTCATGGAATGAAAGGGTTATCATATAAGGAAAGTTTCATAGTTCTAGCTCTGTACTCACTGGAATTTAGAGGGATGAGGGAGGGATATGATTGAAACCTTTTGAATCTTGAAAGGTCTAGACAGAGTAGATCTGGAAAGGATGTTTCCATGGTGGGGGAGTCCAGGACAAGAGCATACAGCATTGGATAGAGGGGCGTCCATTTAAAATAGAGAAGCAGAGAAATTTCTTTAGCTAGAGGGTGGTAAGTTTGTGGAATTTGTTACCATGGGCTGCTGTAGAGGCCAGGTTGTTGGGTGTATTTAAGTTAGAGCATGATAGGTTCTTGATTGGACACGGCATCAAAGATTATGGGGAGAAAGCCGGGGAGTGGTACCGAGGAGGTAGAAAAAGGATCAGCCGTGATTGAATGGCAGAGCAGATTTGATGGGCCAAATGGCCTAATTCTTCTGCTGTGCCTTCTGGTCTTATGGTCTTAGATTCCTTTGATAGAGAGTATGGTTAGGATTTTTAATCTTACAAAAGCTGTATATCTGTTGAAAATATCCTGAATTAGCCACACAAATAGTCACTACTGATATAATAATTCATGAACTCTTACCTAGTGGCTTGAACTGGTAGGCTAATCTTGGTGTTTTCCTGTGAACTGCCAAAATTTCTCTGCACAGCTATGGGGTTGATCACTCAGGATCAGGTTTTTCAGCTTAATTTCTTGTGAAATTGTGCTATTTCCCTACCCTGACAGTGGTGAATTTGCATGAACCTTCTATACAAGGTTGGACATGACATTGGAACTGCTTCCAACTGATATAAATAAAGGGAATATAAGTGACTAAATTAAGTACAGGGTATGCCAGTTAATTGGACCACTAGTTAATCAGGGTAGCCATTTATTTGGGACAACTCTTGGAGAACAAAAACTAATTGAGAAAATAGCCAGGGTTCCCTTTGTTTACTTGGAACATTATGCTGCTTAATTGGAAGAGGAGGCTGTTGATGAACTGTTCTAACCAGCGTCAGTTCCGTACACTTGTGTGGCTGTTAGGCACTACACTGTACTTAGAGCAAACAGTTCTTAAATATCATCAGTTGTGTGCGTTTCTGTTCAAAAAGCAAAGTTCAAAATTCAAAGAACAAACGTTCAAAGTATGTCAAAGTATGTATACTTTATACAACCTTGAGATTCGTCTCAACATCAGTAAGACCAAAGAGATGGTGATGGACTTCAGGAAGACTAAGCCTGCACTGCTCCCTATTGATGGTGAGGACATGGATGTGGTGAGGACCTACAAGTACCTGGGGGTGTACCTGGATGACATACTTGAGTGGAGCACCAACACAGAGGCTGTGTAGAAGAAGGACCTCTACTTCCTGAGGAGACTGTCGTCCTTTGGAGTATGCAAGCGTCTCCTTCACATGTTCCACCAGTCTGTTGTTGCTAGTACAATCTTCTATGCGGTAGTGTGCTGGAAAAATGGCATCACCATGGGTAATGCCAATAGGCTGAATAAACTGATTAGAAATGCTGGCTTTGTTATAGGTGTCAAACTGGACACACTGGAGGCTGTAGTAGAACAAAGAACCCTATGGAAAACCCTGGTGATTCTGGACAATGTTCCTTTCACTCCGCATGCCACCTTGGCTGAACAGAGGAGCACTTTTAGCAATAAACGAAGACAACTGTGCTGCTCCAAATTGCTCTATATGAGGTCATTCTTACCCTCAGCCATTAGGCTTTATAATGAGTCATTATAGAGGGGAAATGATGACCCCCCCTCTTGTTAGACTGTTAGAGGTAACTTATTTTTTATTCATTCTTACTTCTCTTCCAATATTTGTAGATTTGCATATCTGTGCACTTGTACTACTACTGTGACACTGTAATTTCCTTTGTGATCAATAAGGTATCAATCTATCTATAATCTGTCTATCTTACAGGCTGCCACAAAACAAAGAAACCCAATAGAGCCCATTTTAAAAAGTGACCATCAAACACCCAATATTCAGAGAAAAATAAACAAATTGTGCAAACAATAAAAGTAAGCAAATAGTGTTCAGAAATAAAGTTTATGGAAGTGCGTCCACAGACATGAAGCCAGGCATCACTTCAGCCAATTTAGGAGCAGACCACAGCATCAGTTCAGTGCAGATCCAGGTAAATGTCATAGAGCAGCAAGATGAACAGGCCTGTCCCTCTCCTCCAGCCCCGACATCCTGAACTTTTCAATCTGGTCCAGCACTTAAATCATCCAAACTTCAGGTCATTCCTTGCCCTACTGCTTCAATACACACTTGGGCCAGTGCCCCATCGCTTCGATTTAGTCTGAACATGACCTTTCCAATTCAGCCTGGTGCTTAAATTGATTAAATCTTGGATCTTTCCTCTCAGGCCCGGTCACCACTTTTAATCTGCCTTACCTCCACACGCCTTGACTCAGTTCCTCTGCTTCGAATCATCTCTAAGTCTGCTCTGGCAATAGCCAAACATTGGCTCTTTCCCACTCTTGGGCCCAGGTCACACCACCTCAATGTGGCAACCATACTGCTCCTTTGAGAATTTAGTTCACACGGCAAAAATGCCAAGTCGTACAGGCAGTTCAAAAGCTCAACTCCCAAAAAAAAAGTTACAGGCTATTGTTTATAGTGATTATTATTAAAGTATTTATTTGTTTTCTTTGTTTTGTTTGCTGCCAATAAATAGCCACTGAGCTTCACCAGCGCCATCTTAAACAGGAAGATTTTTGTCACTGATAGTTGGTGAGAAATAGGCAGTAATAACATTTTGAACTGTTTTGCTCACTGCAGATTCAAGCATTGAAGTTTGGAGATACCAGAAGCAGCCAGGAGTGAAAATGAAACAATTTCACTTCTTCAACAATTTAGACACTACGAAGAATTGAAAGGTGTTCACAATCATCTTGAATGTTACTAAGAAAATGAAGATTTGGAGGATGCAATCATCTAAAGCATTATATGACGTTAGTCCATTATCTGCACTAGGTATGCGTGTTGATTTTGTTTACTTAAGGAACATGGCAATGTATATTGTAGGAATTCCTCCATTGATAACTATTAGGAGGTAATACAGAGTTTTTTGCAGCAGTATTGGTAGTTTTTTAAGTTGTCTGTATTTCATTTAAATATATAATTTGTTACTCTGTTAAATGGTAGTTTGTCTTTTTTATACTTTTTTAACTTTCTCCATGAAACCAGCTAATTGGGGCAGGCACTTAACTGGACTAAAATTTGTCCCAATTAATTAGAATTCACGATATTTATTTATTTATTTGTTCATTTATTTATATTTAATGTTTTCAATAAACCACAAAAGCTATTAATGTGTCAAATTACAGAAGCATTCTGAATATTTCACAGCTTTGACCTTCTTGCTATGCCAGAGTCAACACAGTCAGTCCGTGGTAAAAACATCTCTAGCTCCATCACACTGAGCACTGGTGCCCCCAGGGCCGTGTGCTCAGCCTGCTGCTCTTCATGCTGCTGATGCATGACTGCATTGCTAGATCCAGTTCAAATCACATCATCAAGTTCGCTGATGACACAGCACTTGGCCTAGACAGCAACGACGACAAGACAGTGTACAGACAGAAGGTATAGCAAGGTAAAATGATGCAAGCACAACAAACCGTGTCTCAACATGGACAAGGCCAAAGTGATGATTGTAGACTTCAGGAATGTGCAGGCTGACCACTCCTCACTGCATATGCATTGCTCCTACATGAAGAAAGCTAGGAGCTCCATTTCAGGGAGTGCACACAATGGATGATCTCACCTGGTCCCTCAACTCCAGCTCTTTGGTCACAGTAACCACAGCAGTGTCTCCACTTCCAGAGGAGGTTGAGATGAGAGAGCCTCCCTCCACCACTTAACCAATTTCACAGGGGCACCATGGAGAGTGTCCTGACCAGCTACATATCTGTCTGGTATGGGAAATCCCTATAAAGGATTGCAAGAACTACTGAGGGGATCATCAGGTCTTTTTTCCACCCCTTAGATATATTTATCAAGAGCACAGCATATGTAGTGCCCTTAGCATTGGCTCTTTGACCCCCTACCATCAAGCAGGAGATACCATAGCATTAAGACAAGATGGGAAACAGCTTCTCCCCCAGGCCATAAGTCTACTGAACTCCCTTGCACATTCCAGGTTTCATCACGTATCAAATCAAATCAAATCAAATTCAAGTTTAATTATCATTCAACCATACATGAACAAAATAGCATTTCTCTGGGGCCAAAGTGCAAAATATGCATAGCACGTTCAAAATAGCAAGCAAAAACTTATAGTCACACAAAAAAATATATGTAGCCCAAGTTCCTAAGCGACATGTCCTGCAGATACAGTTACCAGCAGTGTGCTGATGCATGCAATCCAGCTTATCTTTCCACCAATTGAACACTGGAGGGCAGCACCTACAGAGGAGACCAGCCACCAACCAAGTACAGCTGTCACACTACACCACCCACAGTGTCTCCTCTCCCGGACTGCAGCAGCAGGCAAACCTGCGGCTTGAGGCCTAGTCCTCGCTACAACTGAGGGCACACAGCTCCCCCACCGGCTGTTAAACCACCAAACAATGGAAGCAGCTTCTTACATTATCAATGTCCAGCAGGGTTTTGCGATTGTAAGAGAAACGTCCTGAGACAATCACCCACAGTTACACTGCACGTTGCCTTCGTGCATCAACTCCAAAGCCTTTGATCCCTTCCTGTAGCAGGCAGCAACATGGTATGCATCCATCAGCACCTCCATCAGTGAGCAGCTCACTGATGAGATAGACCTGGAGTACCTGAAGTTCTTGGAGTCCAGCATTGTCTTACTGTCAAAAAAAGCCATTTAACTAAGAAGAAAACACCCTTGGTTGGCCCCTGAGAGGCTGCTGCATCTGAACATGCCATCATCTTAGTGTTAAACTATCTACTTTTAAACTTGTATCATATATGCACCTTGTTGTTTGTTAATCTATTTGTGGTAATATTACTTTACATGTATTGTGTGTGAATATATGCACTGTGTTGTGCACCTTGGTCCGGAGGAACGTTGTCTCATTTGGTGCTATACATGTGTACATTAGAATGACAACAAAATTGAACTTGAATATTGTTTAATTATATTTCAATTTATTTGCAAATCTCTGGTGATCATTACATTTTTGAATATTGACCAAGTTATGTGTTAGAGCCACTGAAATATAGTGGGTTTTACAAATCTCAAAAATCAGTTGCAGGAAGATTATGTGCACAGCCTGCTGCTTTGAAGTTGTTTTTGTACAGAATTTTGATGTGTGATTTTTTTCCCTATGTTCCAAGTTGTTTTCTAATATTCCGGTGCATTGTTTTTGGCTGACCTAACCCACTGGATACAACAAGGTTACCCTCCAGTTTTATTATTCCTGATCTCCATCCATCACCTTGTTCAGTCTCTCCTCTGGGACATTTCAACAACACGAACATGACCGTGCATGGCTTGAACAAGGAATAGCCTTTATTTCACACAAGACTGAAAGCAATGTAGTTCAGGATGATATGCTGAACCTAGAGTTAAAGTGGCAGTTTCCTTTCTTTTTAAAGGTAAAATTCTAAGAAGCCTTTTGAAAATGTTTGCTATATATTTTGACCTATAGTTCCATAAAATGGTTATCAAATTATATGTTCTTATTGTGTATATTTTACACAAAATATTTCTCCCAGCCTCCTGGACAGCCACATGTGTGCCAGGGCGTGGAACTGCAGCTCTTTAGGGGCCGGGTTAGGGAACTGGAGATGCAGCTCGATGACCTTCGTCTGATCAGGGAAAGTGAGGAGGTGATAGAGAGGAGCTATAGGCAAGCAGTCCCACCGGGGCCTCGGGAGACAGATAAGTGGGTAACAGTCAGGAGAGGGAAGGGCAAGAGTCAAGTACTAGAGAATACCTCAATGGCTGTCCCCCTTAACAATAAGTACTTCTGTTTGAGTACTTTTGGGGGGGGGGGCACCTACCTGGGGGAAGCAACAGTGGCCGCGCCTCTGGCACAGAGTCTAGCCTTGTGGCTCAGAAGGGTAGGGAAAGGAAGAAAGCATCAGTAATAGGGGATTCTATGGTTAGGGGGCCAGGCAGGCAATCCTGTGGATGCAGGATAGAAACACGGATGGTGGTTTGCCTCCCAGATGCCAGGGTCCCGGACATTTCTAAACCCGTCCACAATATCCTGAAGTGAGAAGGTGATCAGCCAGAGATCGTGATACATTTTGGTACCAATGACATAGGTAGGAAAAAGGAGCAGGTCCTGAAAACAGACACGGGGTGTTAGGAAGGAAGTTGAGAAGCATGACCTCAAAGGTAGTAATCTCGGGATTGCTGCTTGTGCCGCACAACAGTGAGTATAGGAATAGAGTGAAGTAAAGGATAAATGTGTGGCTGAGGGATTGGAGCAGGTGGCAGGGATTCAGATTTCTGGATCATTGAGACCTCTTTTGAGGCTGGAGTGACCTGTACAAGAAGGACGGGTTGCACTTGAATCCAAGGGGGACCAATATCCTGGTGGGGAGGTTTGCTAAGGCTATTGGGTAGAGTTTAAATTATAATTGCTGGGGGGTGGGAACCAAACTGAAGAGACGGAGGAAGGGGCAGTTGGCTCACAAATAGAGAAAGCTTGGAGACAGTGCGACAGGGAGAATAGGCAGCTGATAGAGAAGGGATACGCTCAGACCGATGGTTTGAGATGTGTCTATTTTAAAGCAAGAAGCATCATGAACGAAGCAGATGAGCTTAGAGCATGGATCAGTACTTGGAGCTATGATGTTGTGGACATTACAGAGACTTGGATGGCTCAGGGCAGGAATGGTTACCTAGAGTGTCAGGCTTTAGATGTTTCAGAAAGGACAGGGAGGGAGGCAAAAGAGGTGGAGGTGTGGTACTGCTGATCAGAGATAGTGTCACAGCTGCAGAAAAGGAGGAAGACATGGAAGGATTGTCTACTGAGTCTCTGTGGGTGGAAGTTAAAAACAGGAGGAGGTCAATAACTCTACCAAGTGCTTTTTATACACCACTCAATAGTAATAGGGACATCGAGGAGCAGATAGGGAGACAGATTCAGAAAAGGTGTAATAATAACAGGGTTGTTGTGTTGGGAGATTTTAATTTCCCAAATATTTATTGGCATCTCTCTAGAGTAAGGAGTTTAGATGGGGTAGAGTTTGTTAGGTGCTTCAGGAAGGTTTCCTGACACGATATGTAGATAAGCCTACAAGAGGAGAGGCTGTACTTGATCTGGTATTGGGAAATGAACCTGGTCAGGTGTCAGGTCTCTCAGTTGGAGAGTATTTTGGAGATAGTGATCACAATTCTATCTCCTTTACCATAGCATTGGAGAGGGATAGGAACAGAGAAGTTAGGAAAGCATTTAATTGGAGTTACAGGAAATATGAAGCTATCAGGCAGGAACTTTGAAGCATTAATTGGAAACATGTTCTCATGGAAATGTGCAGCAGAAATGTGGCAAATGTTCAGTGGATACCTGCATGGAGTTCTGCATAGGTACATACCAATGAGAGAGGGAAAGGATGGTAGGGTACAGGAACCATGGTGTACAAAGGCTGTTGAAAATCTTGTCAAGAAGAAAATAAAAGCTTATGAAAGGTTCAAAAAACTAAGTAATGATAGAGATCTAGAATATTATAAGGCTAGCGAGAAGGAGCTTAAGAATGAAATTAGGAGAGCCAGAAGGGGCCATGAGAAGGTCTTGGTGAACAGGATTAAATAAAACTCCAAGGCATTGTACAAGTATGTAAAGAGCAAGAGGATAAGTCATGAGAGAATAGGACCAATCAAATGTGACAGTGGAAAAGTGTGTACGGAACCAGAGGAGATAGAAGAGGTACTTAATGAACACATTGCTTCAGTATTCATGATGGAAAAGGATCTTGGCAATTGTAGGGATGATTTACAGAAGATTGAAAAGCTTGAGTATGTAGACATTAAGAAAGAGGATGTGCTGGAGCTTTTGGAAAGCTTCAAGTTGGATAAGTCTCCGGGACCAGACGAGATATACCCCAGGCTACTGTGGGAGATGAGGGAGGAGATTGCTGAAACTCTGGCAATGATCTTTGCATCATCAATGGGGGTGGGAGAGGTTCTGGAGGATTTCAGGGTTGCAAATGTTGTTCCCTTATTCAGGAAAGGGAGTAGTGATAGCCCAGGAAATTATAGACCAGTGAGTCTTACTTCAGTGGTTAGTAAGTTGATGGAAAAGATCCTGAGAGGCAGGATTTATGAACCCTTGGAGAGGCATAATATAATTAGGAATAGTCAGCATTATTGTCTTACAGGTTGTGCCTTACAAGCCTGACCGAATTTTTTGAGAATCTGACTGAACATGTTGATGAAGGTTGGGCAGTAGATGTAATGTGTATGGATTTCAGCAAGGCATTTGATAAGATACCCTATGCAAGGCTTATTGAGAAAGTAAGGAGGCCTGAGATCCAAGGGGACCTTCTTTGTGGATTCAGAATTGGTTTGCCACAGAAGGCAAAGAGTGGTTATAGATGGGTCATATTCTGCATGGAGGTCAGTGACCCATGGTGTGCCTCAGGGATCTGTTCTGGGACATTTCTCTTCGTGATTTTTATAAATGATCTGAATGAGGAAGTGGAGGGATGGGTTAGTAAATTTGCCGATGACACAAAGGTTGGGGAGGTTGTGAATAGTGTGGAGGGCTATCAGAGGTTACAGCGGGACATTGCTAGGATGCAAAACTGGGCTGAGAAGTGGCAGATGGAGTTCAACCCAGATAAGTGTGAGGTGGTTCATTCTGGTAGGTCAAATATGATGGCAGAATATAATATTAACGGTAAGACTCTTGGCAGTGTGGAGGATCAGAGGGATCTTGGGGTCCGAGCCCACAGGACTCTCAAAGCTGCTGTACAGGTTAGCTCTGTGATTAAATCATATGGTGGATTGGCCTTCAACAACCGTGGGATTGAGTTTAAGAGCCAAGAGGTAATGGCACAGCTTCTGTATATAGGACCCTGGTCAGACCCCACTTGGAGTACTGTGCTCAGTTCTGGTCAGCTCACTACAGGAAGGATGTGGAAGCCATAGAAAGGGTGCAGAGGAGATTTACAAGGATGTTGCCTGGATTGGGGAGCATGCCTGATGAAAATAGGTTAGTGAACTCGGTCTTTTCTCCCTGAAGCGGCGGAGGATGAGAGGTGTATAAGATGATGACAGGCATTGATCATGTGGATAGTCAGAGGTTTTTTCCCAGGGCTGAAATGTCTAACATGAGAGGGCAAAGTTTTAAGGTGCTTGGAAGTAGGTACAGAGGAGATGTCAGGGGTAAATTTTTTTACGCAGAAGATGGTGAGTGCATGGAATGGGCTGCTGGCGACAGTGGTGGAGGTGGATACAATGGGGTTTTTTAAGAGACTTCTGGAAGGTACATGGAGCTTAGAAAAATAGAGGGGTATGGGTAACCCTAGGTAATTTCTAAGGCAAGTACATGTTCAGCACAGCACTGTGGGCCGAAGGGCCTGTATTATGCTGTAGGTTTCTATGTTTCTATTTTAAAAATGCGTTTCTGTGTTCTGTTGATGAGGAAAGCCTAACTGGACTTCCGTTATCATTTGAATAGAGTGTTGTTTCAACTCAATTAATAGATATGGCAAAAAAATGTTTTTGTTGGCACCATTTCACTGAGATTATCCAAAAACACTTGCACATAAATGTGAGTCAAACACCACCCCGGTGAAAGCTTATCTACAGTGAATGATAAATAAAACCAAGCAGAGGATGCAGATCATCATTGAACATTCAGTTGTTGTCTACTAAACCATCTCTTAATCTTACCCAGAGGATCACGTTAATCGACAAGAAGAACAAACGTTATCCAGTCTTCCCTTCAACACCTAAAATCCACAAGTGATGCTTTTAATTTTTGTTTTTCAAATTGCAGAAGTCTATTACAAGTGGCACTGTAGTACTTTGACCCAACTTTTACACTCTGCTCAAACTGGTTGCTTTCAGCACTTAGATCTATTCAACCCCATTGTACCCCCTAAGTACTGCTGACCACCCTGAAAAAGACCAGTTGACTCCTATTCACTGTTTCTTGAATGTCAGTAAATTACAACCAATGCCATACACTTTAATTTTGCACAACAGCCTTTTATATGGAAGATGAAGCGCATCCACCTGATGTCGTTCATGGAACAATTTATATTTCACATTTCCTTGTTAAAGATAAAAAGACCATTTGCCTATCATTCCTGCTACTTGGACATTCTCACAATCCCCATTCCTGCAATTACTTCCAAATAGTCTTTTGCCCATCAATTTCTTCTATGTACATTATACCAAGGATAATTGACACTGGCTAGTTACCATACTAACCAGCAGCTCCTTGTCACATGGGAGAAAATAGGAATAGGTGGGGCAATACACCGTGTGTAAACTGCCCACAGACAGCAGCAAAGGTCAACTTCAACCTCAGTTATAGAGCCAAAAGGCTGAACCTCAGTGAAGCATATGAATTGAGTTGATGGTCAGGAGCTTGTCCCAGAAGCTTCTTGCTGCAGCTACTGCTTACAACAATGACAGCAGCTTTCAAGGTGACAGTGGCAATGAACATTTATGCATCTAAATCCTTTTTCTGATGTGAGATATAGCTCGCTGGAGCTCT
Organism: Mobula birostris; assembly: GCF_030028105.1. Classification (NCBI taxonomy): domain Eukaryota; kingdom Metazoa; phylum Chordata; class Chondrichthyes; order Myliobatiformes; family Myliobatidae; genus Mobula; species Mobula birostris. The sequence continues at coordinate 60,435,737 of NC_092373.1, forward strand.
CTGTTCTTCTTGCAGGTCTTTCACATACATCAGCTGAAGATAATTGTATCATCATCCAATTTGTCATAAGGGGAAACTCTGCTGAGCCTTTTTTCTCACAAAAACGACATTTCATTCTCTCCAGTCAGAAACCATTAGGCAGAAAGAGTGCGTGGCTTTGCAAGGATTCATAACAGTGTGAAGTCACTTACTATACACTGTGTGACAGCTCTGACATATACTGGCTAAAAAAACCAACTCAACCATTCAGAATCTACCTGGCACTGATCCTGCACAGAAAATCACACTGGCCCATGTGTGATTCATCCAGAAGCAGAAGTATTGTCTCATTCACTGGGTGTCGCTTGTGACAGGCAGATTTGATCATCACTTCAAGCTGTTGGGCAACATTGGCAATTTGCTTACAAGGTTCACGATTGACTAAAAGTTTAATGAGACCAATTGCATAAATACAGTGAGCTTAGGAGAGGATCAAAGGCCAAGTATTCTCAAAATCAGAATCAAGTTTAACATCACTGGCATACGTGTGTCATGAAGTGTGTGGTTTTGCGACAGCAGTAGAGTAAAATAAGTACTCTAAATAAGTAATGGCTCTGATTAAATGATGGCCCAATTATATAAAATTAAGTTAACTAAACTAGTGCAAAAAGCAAGCAAAAATAGAAAAATATAGTGAGTTAGTGTGCATGGGTTCGCATACCAACCCACTAGCCTCCGTATCCAGCACATAATTCTCCACAACCTCTGCCATCTCCAGTGTGATCCCAACGCCAAGCATATCCTTCCATCCATGCTCCCCCCCCCCTAACTTTCTGCTTTCCACAGGGATTGCTCCCTATGTGACTCCCTTGTCTACCCAACCCTCCCCACTGTTCTCTTTCCTGGCACTTATCCTTGCAAGCAGAACAAGTGCCTCACCCACCCCTACACCTCCTCCTTCACTACTATTCAGGGCCCCAAACAGTCCCTCTAGGTGAGGTGACACTTCACCTGCAAGTCTGTTGGGGTCATCTACTGTATCCGGTGCTCCCGGTGTGGCCTCCTTTATGTCGGAGAGACCCGATGTAAAGTAGGAGACCATTTCTCCAAGTACCTTCACTTCATCTGCCACAAAAAGTGGGATCTCCCAGTGGCCATCCATTTCAATTCAACTTCCCATTTCCATTCCAAAATGTCAGTCCTTAGCCTCCTCTACTACCACTCAAGTTGAAGGAGCAGCACCTCATATTCAGTCTGGGTAGCCTCCAACCTGATGGCTTGAGCATCGATTTCTCGAACTTCTGGTAATTGCCCCACCTCCCCTCCTTCACCATTTCCCATTCCAATCTCCTTACTTGCCCATTATCTCTTCCCCCTTCCCTTTCTTCCATGGTGCTCTGCCCTCTCATATTAGATTCCTCCTTCTCCAGCCCTTTATTTCCTTCACCAATCATTTTCCCTGCTCTTTACCACACCCCTCCCACTATTGTTCAGCCCACTGACTCAAAACAGTCTTGTATGCGCTCCTCCACCTCCTTTGACCATACCTTCTTGATACTCACCACTGGTCTTTAATCTCTGCCTACGCACTGTGAGTAGAAGTACAGCCAGGCGATCAGACTTTCCAATGTGCAGACATGGGAGGGCATGGTAAGCGTTTTTGATGGTTGTTGGTGCTGTAACAATGGCCAAATATGTTGGCTCCTCTGGTTTCACAGGTGATAAGTTGGTGGTAGTTGGTCAGAGACATCTTCAAGCTGGTCTGATTGAGATCCTCCACAATGATAAGGTAGGCATCAGGGAGAGCTGTCTTGTGACTGCTGATCATGGTGCTCAGCAACTTGGCAGTCCCTATCTGACATTGGCCAGAGGTAGAATGTACAACCCCGCCATGATGAAGGTAGAAAACCCCCTTGGATGACAGTTGACCACTAGATATTCCAGGTCAGTGTGTCGGACTAAGACAGAACTACACCATCATGAGATAATCATGAAGCATACTCTGCCACCTCTACCTTTAAAAGACTAAGCTCTCTCACTTTTGCTGAAAAATGGAGATGCCATTATGCTGCAGCATGGCATCCAAAATGGTGGGGGTGAGCCATATTTCTGTGAAGAAAAGTACACAGCAGTCTCTGATGTCCCTTTGATTCTGCAATCTTGCTCTGAGATCTTCAGTTTTATTTTCCAGAAACTGTACATTCACCAGCAGAATAGTAGGGAGTTGGGGGTGGGGGGGATGGGTAATCCTAAGGTCTCTGTGTTTCAATCTTACTTGCAGACCAGCACAATTTTCTTATTTACTTTTTCTTAAAAGGGAACTGCTCTTGCAACCTGAGACTACAGTCCGGGGTCCGCTGATTTTGAGGATCAATAGATTTTTCAAACATCTAAAATCAACATTGTTTACTGAAGTAGCCATGGCTTTGACTGCAGATTTCAGCTGTAGTAGTCCTAAATGTGAATATTTGATGATTCCTTTTGGAGCTAAGCACAAGGAGTTGCCATTTATCAGCACCATCTTGACCTTGTAGTCCATGATTACCGTAAGATACTCCTAGCTCCCGAGAACATTTCAGCAATTTGCCAAGCACACATCAGGGTTGTGGGGAATACTCTCCATTTGATTGATGAGTACAGTTCAGAGGCCCAACAGAATCCTGGTAAATGCAACTATCTTGACTAATACTCCACCAGAACCATTAAACAATTGTGCCATCTACCACCAGAATATGGGTCAGCCCATTAAATTCCCTTCATCCAGGTCCTCGGTTTTTGACCGCTAGTACTAACCTACAGCCATCTGTTAATATAATAAAAATAACCTCTTCCAAATAGTTAAGGAGCTGGTTATCAACTTCTCACCACTCACACCCCTCTTTACATCGGCGGTGCAGCAGTGGAAACTGAGCAGTTTCAAACTCTTGGGGATTACATCTGGCACAACTTCTCATGGTCCCAGAACACTTCCTACACAATCAAAAAGGGTCACCCACACCTCTGCTTTCTGAGGAGGCTGAAGAAAGCTGGGCAGTGCCCATCAACAGTCATGCCCTTCGACAGATATGCACACATGAGAGACAGGGAGGTGATGAACAAAATGTGCAGCTGTTTATTTTGCGTGTAAGTCATTTACCTAGAATGCTCTCTCTCGTTATTCAGTACGTAACACACGGGGAAGCTTGACAGCAGCCTATAAGGGTCAAAATGTTCCTCAATATATAACACCTGTCAGAATCATCTTGTACCAGACACTCCTGTACCTACTTTAAGTACATGCTATCACTCTATATATATATATATATAAGCTATCTTATGTATTTATATATATATAATGTTTTTTATTGTTGTATTCTTTATCTTATTGTGTTTTTTGTGCTGCATCAGATCTGGAGTAACAATTATTTTATTCTTTACACTTGTGCACTAGAAATGACATTAAACAATCTTGAATATTCTCTTCTAACCATTCTGGAGGGCATCATCTCCCCTTGAGGAGAATGCATCTCCCTCTCTAAGCGCTGTAGCACTTCCCTAGCGCACTTTTCTGTGGTATGTTGACCAGAACTGCAAGCAGAACTCCAGTTGTAGACTAAACAATGTTTTATAAAGCGACATCATAAACTCCCTGCAGCTCTATTCTACACCTCAGCTAATGCAAGCTAGTATTGCATGCAACTTCTTCACTATACCGTATGATCTAATTATCCTGAAACCTTCTCGAAACTTTGGACTTGCACAACTAGGACTCTCAACAGCCCCTAAGTACCGACATTCACACTGTGTCCTATTTTCATTCCTCCTCCCAAAGTACATCTCCTCCCATTTATCAGAAATTCCATCTCCTGTTGCTCTGCCCACTTTACTAACTAGTCAATATCTTCCTGTAACCTAACCTCCTCATTATCAACAATGCCACCAACCTCCATGTTACTTGCAAACTACTAATCATGCCTGCCATATTCATATCCAAATCATTTTTTTAATATAATTTTTATTAAATTTTCAAAAAGAATACATGAAAAGATAAAATCTACCCACTCCCCCTCCCCTTAACCCTCCCCCCACCCCATATATAGTCCTACCTAAAAAGAAAGAAAGAGAAAAAAAAAGAAAAGAACCGCCTGGTTATTGGAAGGTTTCCACATGCTCCATGGGATTCAAAATAAATTTGGTATAATTATTCGTTACTTTCCCCAAGTAACCAAAATCTTTATCGGAGCACTTAAATATGCCATCCTATCTTTTGTAAATAAGGGCGCCAAATATTCAAAAATGTTCCATATTTATCTCTTAAATTATAAGTAATTTTTCAAGTGGAATAGAGCTAGCCATTTCATTAGTCCAACGATCCATACTTAAATACGAATCAGATTTCCAAGTAACTGCTATAGTCTTCTTAGCTACTGCCAATGCAATTTTTATAAATTCTTTCTGATATTTATTCAATTTAAGTTTCGGTTTTATCTCTTCAATATCACCTAATAGAAATAATACAGGGTTATGTGGAAGTTGAATTCCAGTAATTTGTTCCAATAAGACTCTTAAATTTATCCAAAAGTGTTGAATTTTAAAACAAGACCAAGAACTGGGATAAAAGTGAAATTTTACCTCTTACTAAAGGAGACTATAGTCAATGTCGATTAGTAACCCAATTTAGATGGCCGGTAAATGGTATAAAGTATCTAGGTATAAGACTGGATAATGATGTAAAGAATTTATATAAATTTAATTATTTACCACTATTGAAAAAAATTCAAGAAGATCTTGACAAATGGATGATAACTACCAATAACATTAGTAGGTAGAGTCAATGTTGTAAAAATGAATATATTTCCTAGATTACAGTATTTGTTTCAAACATTACCAATACAATTGCCACAGAAATTTTTTCAAGAGTTAAATAAACGTGTGAGAAAATTTCTTTGGAAAGGTAAAATGTCAAGAATATCATTGGAAAAGCTGACATGTAAATTTGGGTTAGGAGGATTACAACTTCCAAACTTTAAAAACAACTATAAAGCAAATCAACTTAGATTATTGTATCTTTTTTCGATGATATCCAAATCATTTGATCCTTGTGGTAAACCTTTGGTGTAAAAGCATCTCCAACTCTACTACCAAGCCAACTCCAACCTTTCAGACCACTCTTTTACAAGGTGTCATGTCAAGGCTTTACTGAACACTCACATATTGTGTCATGTTCAAACTTTCTGCATAGTTTCACTTCCTGTGCAGCTCTCCTCAACTACTGCGACCATAATGTGTGTCTCCCTTAAGAGATGTTGGCTAATTTTAAACCTCTCAAGGTAACTTGTGGTGTATCCAGTTGATGTATGACCCAATCAGCAAAGTTAAATGCTGAAGTCGTTGAAGTGGGTCGTGAAGACCAAGTTGCCATACTGCATGCCTTGCAGGTGCCATTTTTCAGCTGTTCTTCAATATAATCACTTAAGTGTTTAAAATTAATATCAGATTCAAATTATGATTCATGTCCATTTGAATTAATGTCTACAACTTTCATTAATGAGAAAATATATTTTGGTGAAGTATGTTGCCAAAGATACTGTTAATTAAAGTCACTGGCCCACTAAAATTGTGTGCTTTATGTTCAATCTTGTGTGTAATTGAATGCTGCGATTGTGCTCCCACAGAAAAAAAAGATGTTTCCAACAGAATATTAATATGGTAAATATTTATCATTGGCATTTCACTTTTAATTATTATATTCAAATGGCCATTATAAACTGTTCTAATTGAAAAATTAATAGTTTCTGATCTAAAGTGAGTTCCTCATAATTTTATCAAACAATTATTGAGGTTACGCATGCTGTGCAAGGTTAACTGAACTTTAAATGATTGAAGACATTTTGTGGTCTTGCCCTAAACTTGAATGTTAGTCAAATCAGCTTTCAATTTCTATCCATTTCTGACCATTAAATAGTACCTGTCTTGCACTCTTTCTTTTTGTGCATCAAACATCATGGCTTTTAGTGCCTAGAGTCATTTGGGTCCCCTGTAAAATAATCTTGGACATTGTTCAAAAATTGCCTGGTAACCTAAAGTAAGATGGGATGTGAGTAGTTCCCAATGGAATCACACTCATTTACTGCAGCTGTCAGCAATATTCTGTGCCTCCATAGCAGAAGGGCATCAGTCCTTAAATGTATAGTCCCCAAAGCAGCAAACAATATTATGGTTATCGTAAATGAGGCATCCTTCAAGGGAGAAAGAGAGAACCCTAAATTTCACGCAATGGTACGTAAAGGAGCTGGTACAGGAGATACACAGATGTGTATTGCAAAGGTGGCAGGGGAAGGAGATCTACCAAGGCTGCTATTTCAAGAAACTGACAGAAGATGGTTGTGAAGGATTGATCAGGAGCAGCAATTCCATAATACAAAATAATGGAGAAAAGACATTTTCTCTTTCAATATTCACCATCCTCATACATTCTACACCATCTACCAGCAGCGCAGATCACAGACATCAAAGTTAATGGGTGAGGAATAGGAGGAAGGCCTTTGGAGAAGGCCCCACATGAGTATAGAATCTGCTCATAACTGAGGAATCATCAAATGCTTAATTGACAGATGGGTAGAAGAATCCTTAAGCAATTTACACTGCAATGTTTCCTCCCATAAATGTCCCATTGTGATAACCATGCGCTCTTTGGCTTGATCAGCAGTAGACACCATAATTACCAAAGTAACACACACAAAATGCTGGAGGAACTCAGCAGGTCAAGCAGCAGCTATGAAAATGAATGAACAGTTGATGATTCGGGCCAAGATCCTTCATCAGGACTGAGAAGGAAGGGCGAAGTCGCCGGAATAAAAAGGTGGGGAGGGGTGAAGGAGGAAAGCTTGAAAGTAAAAGGTGAAGCTAGGTGGGTGGGAAAGGTGAAGGGCTGGAGAAGAAAGAATCTGATAGGAGAGGAGAGTGGACCACAGGAGAAAGGGACAGAGGAGTGGATCCGGAGAAAGTGATAGGAAGGTGAGAAGAGGTAAAAAAATCAAAGTGAGGAATGGGGGGTGGGAATTGTTTTTTACCGGAAGGAGAAAGCGATATTCATGCCTTCAGGTTGGAGGCTACCTAGGCAGAATATGGGGTGTTGCTCCTCCACCCAGATGATGGCCTCGTCTTGGCACAAGAGGAGGCCATGGGCTGACATGCCAGAATAGGAATGTAAATTGGAATTAAAAAGTTTGGCCATTAGGAAGTTCCGCTTGTAGCAGATGGAGCAGAGGTGTTTGACGAAGCAGTCCCCTAATTTACGAATGGTCTCTCCAGTGTAGAGGAAGTTGCATCAGGATCATTAGCTACAATAGACAACCCCAGCAGATTCACAGGTGAAGTGTTGCCTCACCTGGAAGGACTGTTTGGGGCCCCAAATGGAGGTGAGGGACAAGGTGAATGGACAGATGTAGCAGTTAGGCTGCTTACATGGATAAGTGCCAGGAGGGAGATTAGTGGGGAGGAATGAATGGACAAGAGAATTGCAGAGGGAGCAATCCCTGTGGCAAGCAACGGGGGGAGGGGGGCATGGGTAAAGATATGTTTAGTGGTGGGATCCCTTTGGAGATGACAGAAGTTGTGGAGAATGGTGTGTTGGCTGCAGAGGCTCATGGGGTAGTAGGTAAGGACAAGAGGATCTTTATCTCTCTTAAGACAGCGGGAAGATGGGTTTAGTGTGGATGTCTGGGAAATGGTGGAGATGTGTGTGAGGACAACATCAATAATAACAAGAAGATGGAAATCTCTGATGTACTGGAATGGAAAGCCTCATCCTGAGAATAGCTATGGTGGAGGCAAAGGAAGTAGGAAAAGGGAATAACATTTTTTACAGGAGATAGGGTGGTAAGAGGTATGGTCAAGATAACCGTAGAATTAGTAGGTTTATAAAAGATGTCAGTTGACAGCATGTCTCCAGAGATGGAGACAGAAAGATCGAGAAAGGGTAGAGAGGTGTCGGAAATGGACAAAGTGAATTTCAGGGCTGAGTGGAAGTTAGAGGCAAAGCTGATGAAATTGACGAGCTCAGCAGTGGTTCAGGAAACAGCACCAACACAGTCATCAATGTAATGGAGGAAAGGTTGGGGAGTTTTACTGGGGAAGGCTTCAAACATGGACTGTTCTACATAGCCAATGAAAAGCCAGGCATAGCTGGGGCCCATACGGGTGCTCATGTCTACCCTTTGAGTTTGGAGGAAGTGGGAAGAACCAAAGGAAAATTTGTTGAGGGTGAGGACCAGTTCTGCCAGGTGGGGAAGGGTGGTGGCAGAGGGGAATTGGTTTGTTCTTTTGTCAATAAAGAAGCGGAAAGCGTTGAGACCTTCGTGATGGGGATAGAAGTGTATAGGGACTGAACATCCATGGTGAAAATGAGGCGGTCAGAGCCTGTGAATTGAAAGTTAATGAGGAGATTGAGGGCACGAGAAGCGTTGCGGATGTAGGTGGGAAGGGACTGAACCGAGTAATTAACTCAAATACTATAAAGTAACTGTCTTGCTGCATCACCATAAAATATTTTCTACTGCAGCTTACACATTTAGCTACCTTTTGTTTTATCTTAATTGGTATCAGGAGAGGCCTCCTGTTTCCCTCTGACCACAAGAAAAAGATGTGGGAAAAAAAGATGGAGAAAGGGAAGGAGTGGGCCGATGAAATTGATGCAAAGCTCAGTCTGTCATTCAAAATGGTGCCACAATCATATCTTCCGATTTTCTCAGCCTTCAGTATGTTCAAATATTTATTTATTTGCTTATTTACTTATAGGGAGGACATCAGGGGTAGTGTTATTTTTACACAGAGTGGTGGATGCATGGCTGCCAAGTGTGTGGTGGAGGCATTAAAGATACTTGGATAGGCATATGGATGAATGAAAAATGGAGGGCCAGGCAGCATCTATGAAAAAAAAGCAAACAGTTGATGTTTCAGGCCAAGACCCTTCATCAGCACTCATGAAGGTCTGATGCGATACTGTTCTATGTTCTGTGTTCATCGTTGACAGCCTGGTCAGCCTTATAACCCCTTCCCCAGTCATCCTCTTGGCGTAGGAGTTGTGGAATCAGGAGCAAGTCACACAGAGGATCACATTCGCCCTTTCAGTTCCTAGTAACACGGAGGAGAGCACAAAAGATTTCCATTACTTTTGATGTTATTCTTACATATAACCTTGAATTATGCAAGCCTATTAAACTTCTGTTTTCCTATAATAAAACTGAATTGCGGAAATGGATCTACTAGAGCAACCACTAGAAGAAACTGGCAAAAATTTTGGAAAGAGCATACATCTTCTTTGTTTCCACAAAAACATAAGCAATCCTCATATATCTGATGTAAGACATTCCTGCCGAATCCAAGGCCATTTGCCCATTGAGTTCTGCTGTTCATTTGATATTCAATTTCTGGCATTACCCTACACAACTAAGCAATAAAACTAGCAAAAGGAAGGTAGAAGCGTAAAGGGTCTGGGAGAAGAGGGAAGGCTAATGAGAAGTGGGGTGGGGATAATGGGATACGAACAGGGGTGCTGGAGTGAGAGACAGTTAAAGGGGATAAAATCGCAAGAAGGTGTGAAGCACAGGATCTGCGGGGTCAATTCCTTGACCTATACCGTAACTGAACCCCAAGATTTCTAATTCTGCCTCGTCATTACTTCTATTTCCTTTCCTTCCTCCTAACCATCATCGCCCTCCATTCTCTCAAATAGCTGGCACAGATCAACAACATCACAAAAATTACCAGAATCACACAGTCATACTGCGCAGAAACAGGTCCACTGAACCACCACATTTGTGTTGGCCGTCAATTGCTCATGTGCACTCATCCCATTTACCAGCACTCAGTAAGCAGTCATAATCATAGAGTCATAGAAAAGTACAGCAGAGTAACAGCTTCACCCATCTAGTCTGCCTACTCCCATCGATCTGCACCCAGACCATAGCCCTCCATGCCTCTACATGTACCTACCCAAACATCTCGTAGCATTGAAATTGAGCTTGCTTGCACTACTTGCACTGGCAGTTCGTTCCACACTCTCATGACCTTTTGAGTGAAGAAGTTTTCCCTCTTATTCCCCTTAAACTTTTCGCTTTTCACCCCTAACCCATGACTTCTAGCTACAGTACCACCCAACCTCAGTGGAAAAAGTCTATTTGCATTTACCCTATCTACTGTATACCCCTCATAATTTTATATATCTCTATCAATCTCCCCTTAATCTTCTAAATTCCAAGGAATGAAGTCCTAATCTACTCAATCTTCCTTATAGTTCATGTCTTTCAGTCCCTGCAACATCCTTGTAAATTTTCTCTGTACTCTTTCAACTATATTTACATCTTTCCAGCAGGCAGGTGATCAAAACTGCTCACAACACTCCGAATGAGGCCTCACCAATGTCTTTCACAACTTCAATATAACATCACACCTCCTGTACTCAATACTTTCATTTAGGAAAGCTAATGTGCCAAAAGCTTTCTTTATGTCCTGCTCTAGCTGTGACACCACTTTTAATGCATTATGGACCTGTATTCCTAGATCCCTTTGTTCTACCACACTCCTCAGTGTCCTACCACTCACCTTGTAAGACCTACCCTGGTTGATCTGACTGAAGTGCAACATCTCACATTTGTCAACTGCCATTTTTCCAGCTGGTCCAGATCCCACTGCAGGTTCTGATAGTCTTCATCACTGTACACTACGTCTCCAATCTTGGTGTCATCTGCAAATTTGCTGACCCAGTTAATCATATTATCATTCTGGTCACTGATATAGATGGAAAACAACACCAGACCCAGCACCAGTCCCTGCAGCACTCAAGATTCAAGTATATTTATTATCAAAGACCATTGGGGAGAGTGAAAGAAATTGGCTCTCACCTAACTGACACCCTGTCTTTTCAGTCTATCTGCACCGACATTTAAATTGAACCACCAACAGAACATCGAAAGTCTCCGCACTCTGCAGAGAGGAGTGAAGATTGCAGAGAGTGAGCGAAATTGGCTCTCGTCTCTGATCTGGGCTGGTGTCTAAATTGGCTAAACAACCAATTGGCTAAGTACCCACCACCGCTGCTGCGAAAGGCTCCGGGCCTAAACCACGCCACCCAACAAATCATTCCAGGCCCAAATTTCATCACCCAGTCCAAAGCCGCTCTCAAGCTCTTCAGATCAGTTCAGTGCCCAGAGTGGTCCAACATCACACCCAGGCCACTCGAACAAGCACTGCAAATTCTCTGCCAGGCCTTGACTTCTGCTTTTGGCACCAAGAGCAATCCAACCTTGCTCCCAGGCCAGCTGTACAGGTATCGGAACTTCATCTGTAACAATTCTGCCATGCATCATCTCACATATCCTCCAAACTCGCCGTACCACCACTCACCCCTTCACTGCTTGTGGTGATAATTTAACACAATTTACCACAAAAAAGGTATTCTTAGTGATGTTTTTAGCTTTTTGACCACAGGAGCCGTTGCACGCATTCAGTAGTGCCATCCTAACTGGAAGATGGCACTCCACTAGTCATAGTCCTCCAGTCAGAAAAACAACCATCAACCACCTCTCTCTGGCTTCTCCCACAAAGCCAATGTCTAATCCAATTTACTACCTCAGCTTGAATGCCAAGTGACTGAACCTTCCTGACCAATCTCAATACAGGTCTGACTGAAGCTGAGATGAGGAAGACCCTGGCCAGGGTTAAACCATGCAAAGCTGCAGGCCCCAATAATATGCTAGGCTGGGTTCTGAAAGAGTGCGCAGCTCAGCTAACTGAGGTGCTGATGGATATATTCAATATCTCTCTGGAGCAGTCCATTGTCCTCTTGGTTTTAAAAGTAGAAAACATCATTCCAGTGACAAAGAAGGTGACAGTAACCTGCCTGAATGACGGTTGACCTGTGACACTAACATCAACCATTATGAAATGCTCTGAGCGACTGGTCATGGAGCATATTAAGGCCATTCTCTCAGCTACATTGGGCTATTTCTAGTTTGTTTATTGCTCAAATTGATCTACTGATAATGCAATATCCTCTGCCCGCCACACTGTCCTGTTCTACATGGAAAATGGAGTCACATGTACCAGGCTGCTGTTTATATAGACTTCAGTTCAGTGTTTAACACCATTATACCCTAGAAACTGGCAGGGGAACCATCCTCGCTGGGTCTCAACACCTCTCACTGTAACTGGATCCTGGACTTCTTAACAGAAAGGCCACAGTCAGTCCGTGTGGGCAGCAACGTCTGTAGTCCCATTTCACTGAGCACTGGTGCTCCGTAGGGCTGGGTGCTCAGCCCGCTGCTGTTTACATGGCTGACGCATGACTGTGTTGCAGCATTCATTTCAAACTGTGCCATCAAGTCTGTGGATGGCACAACAATGGTTGGCCTCATCAGCAATGAAGTGTCGGCACACAGATTGGAAGTGAAGTGGCTGGTGGACTGGTGTGAGAATAACATCCTAAGTCTGAATGTAGTGAAGACCAAGGAAATCATTGTGGACTTCAGTAAAGTGTAGATGAACCGTCCCCCTCTGCGGATGCACAGCTCCTCCATAGAACGAACTAAGTGCACCAAGTTCTTGGAAGTTCACATCATGGATGACCTCATCTGGTCCCTCAATATCACCTCCCTGAACCAGAGAACACGGCAGCACCTCCACTTCTTTAGGAGTTTGAGGTAAGCCAGGCTCCCACCCCCCAACTTATCTGCGTTTTACAGGCACGCCATTGAGTGCATCCTGACAAATTGTATCTCCATCTGCTTTGGCAGCAGCCAAGCATCAGAACAGAAATCTCTACAAAGGACTGTGAGAACAGCTCAGAAGAACATAGAAATCTCCCTACTATCCATTGGAGACATTTATCAGGAGGGCTACATCCACAGGGCCTTTAGTATTATCAAGGATCCCACCCATCCATCCAGCATTTTCTTTGACTTTCTACCATCAGGCAGGAGACTTCAATGCATAAAAACAAGAACAGTTGGGATGGGAAACAGTCTCTTCCCTCAGGCCATTAGGGTTCTGAGCTCCCTGCTGCAGCACATTCAAAGTGTCACCAGTTAATCTGGCCATATTTAATGTATACACTTTACTTTGTTTATTTGTACGTAATTCATCCGTCGATTTTGTCCTTACTTTCATAAGTTATTGTGTGTTATACAGTATGTGTGCTACGTGTACTGTGCTTTACACCCTGATCCAGAAAAAAGTTGTTATGCTGACTATCTCTAATCCGTCCATGTCTATCCAAATACTCATATATCGCGGTCTTCTATGTCTTGGCATCTCAAGTACTTGTCTAGATACTTTTTAAAAGTTCTGAGAGTCTCTGCCTGCACCTTCTCCTTGGTCAGCAATCTAGTTTCCCACCACCCTCTGGATAAAAAAACACACCATTGATTTCCTCAGCATCTCCTGAGACCATGTTCAGTTCTTTTCAGAAATGCCGACAGCATGAGGTCACTTGGCCCCCTCAAGTACGTGCTTGATTAATGTAAAATGTTCTCACAACTTTCACTTCTACTCCCTGACCTATTATCAAGCAAATTCTTTACCTTTAGGTACTTATCCAGTTCACTTCTGAACAGTAGGATTGAATCTGCCTCTGCTTCTACTCCAGCAGTATACTTCAGACTCTATCCATTTACTACATAAAATAATACAGGTATTAGTTTTCACTTTTCCTCTGATGAATGCCCTCTAGTTCTTTATTCCATGGCTAAGAATCGTTTCTCTTTGTATTTCTGTCTATACATTTCATGAGTTTAAATCCATTTTCCAAATCTCTTCACAAAGTTCCCTTTTTCAGCGAGAACAACCCCAGCTTCTCTAGTCTGTCAATGTAACTAAGATCACTCAACCCTGAAATCTAGTAAATCTCTTCTGCAAACTTGCTAAAGCATTCACATCTTTCTTTGAGTGGTGTTGGAACTGCCAAAACCCACGATTTGTGGTTTCACGCCCTTCTGTCTCAATTACTCCAAGCCATTATTTATGAAGTCCAAGATCCCATATGTTCATTTAACAAAGTTCTCAATCTGTTCTGTCAATTTCAATCCACTTTAAGTTCAAAGTACATTTATTATCAAAGTATGAATATTGTACGCAACCTTGAGATCCACCTCCTTGCAGAACAAAGAAACACAACTGAACTCTTAAAAAATCCGCACAACAAAGACCGTCAAACACCTAATGTGCGAGAAAGAACAAATCATGCAAACAATTAAAAAAAACAAGTAACTCACAGAGTCCAGAAGGTGAGTCCAGAGCCAAGGAGCCAGTTCAGGGTTAAAGAGTGCCATTGGTTGCAGGCCACAGCTGCAGAGTCAAAATATTTCAAATCAACAATATGCATAATTCCATATGTCTCTGCTTATTCCCCTTACAGATTTATGCCCTCTAGTTTATATTGCTTCATCTTATTCTTCCATAAAATATTTAACACTTTGCATTACTTAACACTTTACATAATTTTTACAAGAAGACATAATTAGCACATAAAAAAGCAAAGTCCATTCTAGTGAAAAATGGTCATTGGTCAGTGTAGCTAAACAATAGTGATTAGTGTTTTGCCAATTGGTTCAAGAGTCAAATGGTTGAAGGAAAGTAGCTGATCTTGAACCTAGCTGTGTGGGACACCTGGCTCTATATTTCCTCTTTCTTCAAAGAATGGTGTTTCCCTTCCTCCACCATTGCTGCTGCCCTCACCTTCATCTCCTTCATTTCCCAAACATCTGCGCTCAAACAATCTTCCCGCCGCCTTAACAGTGATAGAGTTCCTCTTGCCCTTACCTACCACCCCACGAGCCTCTGCATCCAACACATCATCCTCTGCATCTTCTGCCATCTCCAAATGGATCTTACCACCGAACATATCTTCACTTCCATCCCCACTCCCACTTGCCACAGAGATCACTCCCTCTGTGATTCCCCTGTCCAATCATCCCCCCTCCCACTAATCTCCCTCCCAGCATTTATCCCTACAAGTGGCCAAAGTGCTACACCTGTCCATTCACCTCCAATCAGGGTCGCAAACAGTCCTTCCAGGTGGGGCAACACTTCATCTTTGAATCTGCTGGGGTCGCCTATTGTGTCTGGTGCTCCAGATGCGACCTCCTCTACATTGGTGAGACCCATTGTGAATTGGGGGATCACTTCATTGAGCACCTCCTCTCCGTCCGCCAAAAGCAGAATTTCCAGCTGGCCAAGCGTTCTAATTCCCATTCCGATTCCCATTCTGACACGTCGGTCCAGGGCCTCCTCTTGTGCCATGATGAGGCCACCCTCAGGGTGGAGGAGCAACACTTTATATTCTATCTGGATAGCCTCCAACGTGATGGCACAAATATTGATTTCTTCTTCCAGTAAAAAATAATTTTCCCTCCCCTCTCCTCCTTTCTTTTTCTATTCCCCACTCTACACTCTTACCTCTTCTTATGTGTCAATTTTAAGTTTGGCAGTGGTGCCTTGTGCATCCAAATCGAAGTCATTTAGATATGTAAAGAAAAAGCAGTAATTCTAGTATGAAGCACTGGAGATCTTAACTCTAAGTATCCCTCCAATACGTTATTGTTCCATTTCCTCTAGCAGAGAATTGCGGATGCATCAGAGAAACCAGCCTCAGCTCCGCAGACTTTGCCGATATTTCTCACTGCCTCAGTAAAGCAGCCAGCGTAATCAAAGACCCCACACACCCTGGACATTCACACTTCTCTCCTCTTCCATTGGGCAGAAGATACTGAAGACTAAAAGCACGTATCTTTTTAGTGCTTTGTGCACATGCTATATTTTCTTTACCAACTGAGAGAACAGAAACATTAAAGTTTTTTTTAATGTTTCTGTTCCGTTTTAAAATTCAAACAATACGCTTAACTGATTTAATGCCCCTTTGACAGAGAATATTATGTTTTCAAGATGAAATCAAAGACAGAAACGTGTGAAATTTTCAGATAACAAAAAATAATTATTTTGTGTTAATATTCATTAAACTATTTCATTCCTGAAAATCACTTTGAGCATATTAGCAAAAAAAAAAGACATCAATTCTGCTACTAATGTTAGGAACAATGTTAAGTAGCTATACCTAAAATTCAGAATCTAAGGCAACAATTTTACTATAAGATATAAATGCAATAACATTAGATCTATATTTAAATATGCCATGGATGCAAAATAATGTCTACATATCCGTATTCATATGGTGTATGTCCCATTGAGCTTAGGGATTGATTTTGACCTTCACCTCAACTTATTAATTTTTAGGAGGCTATATAATGATTCTTATATTCTTTTTGAGAGAAAAGAAAACCTGTATAGGGATTTGCAAAATTCAAAAAAAAACATATTCTCACATTGAGATAGAAATTCCTCCTTGGTTGCATGTACTAATCATATGGTAATGTCTCTGTGTAGTACTCCCCTTCTGAAACTCACTTCCATCACTTTCCATGGAACTTCATTTCAGAATCACAATGCAACAGACATGAATAATTGTGCGTTAATGTGCAAGCAAGCAAGGACAAATTTATGCATATCTTAAATTGATTTCACACAATTTGATTAAATACTCATTTTTAGAACCAGTCAAAAAAAAACATGACAAAATTACACACCTCAGGGTCCTCAATACCTTTATTAGAATAAGATTGCTCAAGTATTCATTCTCCATTTTAAACAATAGATTTAATCTTCCTTGTCTGTTTTACTCAGGCGCTCAACAGGTAACACAAAATGTATCAGCATTTTAGACAACAGAGTACTTCAGTTTGACTGGCCAGATCATTATCAACTTAAAATGAAAGATAGTAATCCACAAACTATAGGCAGAGAGAGGTATGCAGTAGCTGCTCTATGCAGCTATTTCCCAGAATCGGGTATTTATCAATTGCTCAATTCAATATTAGTTACATCAATTAGATTGCCACTATATATGACTAGTTATATTGCCTACCAATTGATAGCCTGTTATGTTACTTATAATTTTCAATTACTATATGTAAGGGCCTGAATAATATTCGTAACAATTTTGAAATTATTCATGATTTTTATTTTCTTTTCCACGAAAAGCAGTCAAGCCTTATTAACGATAGTGGTTGAAATGTCTTCCCAATAAAGCCATTTGTCACAAAAATTATAG
This sequence comes from Mobula birostris, assembly GCF_030028105.1. Lineage (NCBI taxonomy): Eukaryota > Metazoa > Chordata > Chondrichthyes > Myliobatiformes > Myliobatidae > Mobula > Mobula birostris. Next base: position 60,452,856 of record NC_092373.1, read on the forward strand.
TGTTAGGACTAATACTAAAATTTAATTTATTTTGAGCAATATTAATTGTTGGTACAATTCTAAAGTGTTCTTTGCAGATCATTTTACAATTATGCAATTTAAACCATTTAGTCACTGAACCATGGAGATTAAAATTCTATGACTTTCTGGTTAGCAGTGAAAATCCATAATCAGAATTTAGTTTTGAAACTGTTGTGAAATGTATAACAACATTCATTTTGTGAATTACTGCAGCTCTCTTCCCTATCCATCTTTACTGGCCCCACTGATGTTTACTGATCAATCAGAAAGTGACACATGCAGGATACTCATCCGGTTAATTCCAGGTCTTGATTTAGCAAATGATTGTTGAATGGCACCACAAATACTCCAGTACCCCATTCAAAGAACACCAAGGATCAGCTGGTAGTCCTAGAGGTGGTAACTGCTTAGTGAATTCTATTACAAAGTATGTGTGGATGCGATGAGAATAGTATTATGTTGGTTGTGGAGATAACTTCGACTAAAAAGCCAAAACCCATTAGTGAGGGTAAATGCATAAGCAAAAATATGAATGTGGACGTGGTAGGTACAATGGTCCATTTCACCAGCCTATCTGACATCAAGGATGATCCCACTCACCCTGATTAGGGACTGTTTGTTCCACTTCCATCAGGGAGGAGGCTATGTAGCATCCATGCCAGGACCACCATTCTCAAAAACAGTTTTTTTTTCTCCAAGTGGTAAGTGTCATGAACTCCTCAGAGCAGTGCTGGGTTCTGGAGTGTGTCAGGCCTTGGTGTTCCGATGCACCTGAACATTATTGATTTGTTCTAACAAGATCTTGTTGAGTATCTGGTTTAGTCATCAAGTTTTTCTTGGGTTTTTTGTGCAGCATGTTTTTTGAATGCAGGTTCCTCGTATGTCCTATTTTTAGTTTATTGAGTTTTGATATACATGGGTTTCCAGTGCTATATGCATTACTTAAGTTCGTCTTTACTTGCATTCATCACAGAGTCCTGAATTTGGGATCTAAGTGGATGAATGTTCTGTGCACTCTAGTCCTCTTGAGCAAGTGCACTCTGAGTCATTTGTTATTCCTCTGGTATGTTCTTCGAATAAATTCTCATCTTTATGTTCTACCTTCGAGCCTTGAGTTTACTCCGCACCTGAGTTCATTTGCCTGAAGATCGCGTTACAGCAGGACTCAGCTTTTATGGAACCAGCGGACTTTGATCAATTACGTACAGCATTGACCTGCCAAGGATTCAGTTAGATGTAATGAACATTGACTCTAGGGGACACTAGTGTTATTACAGAAAGGCCCTGAAACTGGTAGGCCGGATTTATGTTCTTCGCGGGTGGGCTCTGTTTCTGATCATTCGCCTATGTGTTCTGCTACGTTTGCCCAGAATTACTGTGAGGAGTCAATTAACCTGCCAGCCTTAGAGCCGTACAATCGAGACTGAGTCTTTCTGCAGCTTGTTAAATGCAACTGGAAAGAACCCAGCTTTCCCCAACAGAGCAAGAGAGACGTGTTAAGCAGAGGGGCTCCTTACTATTTACTATGGTAAGGCTGGCCATTTTCGAGTCCCTTGTTCCGAGTTCCCTTGTCGGAAAACTCCCAGAACCATTCAGTAAGATGAGAACTGTGACGGTCTCTAGTCTCCACAGTTCAGCAAATTCTGGGTGGTGTTACCTTCCCTATTCTTTGGGGAAAACATCTACATTCCCTTGGGGCATTGGTAGACTCTGGTTTGGCAGAGTATTCTTTAGATCTTGGGCTGGCTAAGAGAATCAAAGTTCCTAAATTAGGCCTCAACCAGCCACTCACTGTTTCAGCCCTGGACAGGAGACTGCTGGGACATGGACAAATTTCTTATCTTTCCATTCCTCTCAAATTAATTATTGGTATGCATGAGGAAAAGATTTGATTCCACCTTATTCACTCTCCAGATATTCCCCTAATCCTTAGTTAACTATGGTTGCTCTCCCATAATCTGTGTATTAATCGGTCTTCTGGCACCATTCAGGGTGGGTCCATCCTGTTGTGATATCACGTCCAAGAACATGATTGGAGAGAGTTCTGAGTATGCGCAGAAATGACAACACAGTGCCACCTATAGTACATCCATGTGGAAAAGTGCCTTTTGCATTACATCATCAACTGAAAACATAGCTTGACAGAATGGAACAGCAAGAAGTCATAATAAAGCTCGCAGACCCATCCCTTTGTTACTAGAGTCTGACAAAGCATTGCCACCAAAGCCAGGAGCAATTTTGCCCTCTGGAAGTAATGCACATGCATCAATGGGCCATGCATTCCATCACAATCTCACCTCTGCAGGAGAGCAGAGGCCAGTACTTGCCGGTACAGTACAATACTGATATGAAGCCAAACAGTGACAAGAATCAGGATCCAATTGAAGAAGTGAAAGCACAAGTGAAGGAATTAAGAAGTTTTATTGAAATGATGAAGTCTCAGCATAAAAAAGAGATGACACAGTTAATGAATGAATTAGAGGAAGAAAAGAAGATCAGTATTTCACTACAAATGGAAGTGGAGGGAATTAAGAAAGCTACAGTACTTGAAGAAGTACATCCCAGATCATACATGGTCCAAACAGAAGAAGGAGCAGTGTTATGAAGAAATCGCACAGACTTCAAGAAAGAGCCAACTTCAGAGTTTCAGTTAACTGATGCAGACCAGACGAAACATGGAAATAACAATGAAACACAAGAACTGTGTGAACCACTTAGAACGTCTCCTCATGTTTGTAAACCCCCAGAGAGACTGATAGAGACTTCTTAAATTATGCATTTGTTCTGGTCAATGTTGCTAATTGTTTTTATTTTTAAAGAAAGGAAGATGTGGTGATGTCACGAGTAAGAACTGATTGGAGGGAGTTCTGAGCATGCGCAGAAATGATGGAAAGATCTGAAAGCATGGCGCTGTAAGACACGTGTGGTTGTGGCTGTTAAATGAAAGTTCTATTTCTTCCAGAATGTGATTCTTTACTAGTAACCCATGGTGCATATAAATATAAAGAACACAACACACCCTTTGCCGGAATAATGATCTTTCTAAAGGTTCTGTGGGACCAGTTAGGGGTCTAAGAGGCCTGCCGGAGGTCCTGAGAGGCTAACCAAAGCCTGAATTTCCAAGAGGCCAGTCCAAGTTTCCAAAATGCCAACACAAGTTTCTGAGATGCCAGCATAAATTTCTGAAGATTTCATTGCAGTAAGAATAGACAACATCTCCACACAGTAATGCACCCCTCCAGACCCACCACAACTTTATCAATTCAAGTCAATCACCTTATGTACAGATATTCCTGTTCCTAGCATCATTTTATGGACTTACAGTCTATATATATATATAAGCTATCTTACTTACACATATTTATTGTGTTTTTTTGTATATTTTTACTGTGTTCTTGATCTATTGTGTTTTTTGTGTTGCATCGGATCCAGAGTAAAATTACTTTGTTCCCCTTTACACTTATGTACTGGAAATAACATTAAACAATCTGAAATCTTGAATCTACAACACTCAAGCGCCATGATTCTCTGGGTTACATGAGATATCCCTAACTACAAACCAATTCAAAGATTAATGATCATTTACATCCAGAACATAATTGTCAGCGTGAGCACGAACAGTTCTGATGAAGTGTCATTGATCTGAACCATTAGTACAGTTTTCTCTCCTCAAGGGTGGCCTAACCTTTTGAATTTTGCTGGGACTTTATGCTTTTATATCTTAAGGAAAACAACAGGATTTGAAATCAAAGACTTGTTCAATGCATTGAATGCAAGCAACATGTATTAATGTCCGTGTGCTGATATCTACCACTGAAATTTAGCTGTGTTGACTTTAAAGTATCTGGACAAGTTTAAGAGAATAAATTATTTCTGAAGACACTAGTAGAGAAGAAATTTTTCAGTGAACCTCGGCTTTATAGAATAAAATGAATGACAATCAACACCAATAACACATCATTCAAAGTATGACTTAGATTACTTGGCATATTTTACAGTGAAAATTTTGGTGACAAATTATATTTTTTGCAATTAAATTCAGAGAAAGTAATTAATAGTTTAGATTTGGCTGCACACTCACTAGGCTGTGATCCATTGAAACCAATCTGATCCAATTTGATGCTTAAGTAAATATTTCATATATTATGTAAACACTCACCTAAAATTCCAGTGATCCATAAGGCATTAGTTTTGTTGACGTTAAAAGATCTAGTCTTCTTAATAGAATAAGTTATCTCTGAAGACGCTTATAGAGTGCATTCATAACACAATTCGATTCATAACACATTAATTCTATGTGTAGCTAGATTGATTGCGATGGCTCATATAGAACCTAAAAGTACGACATTCGCATAGAATCTGTTTCTCTGTTCTGTGAGGGTTTAATCTGTCCCAGTAATTGATGAATATGGGAATGCACATGGCTTCCACACAAATACCCTGCTTGACTTATAGCCCAACTTTCACTAATGACAGTGATAAATGAATTCACTGGCTTTGTTACAATAGCTCTAAGTGCATTCAAGTACTTAAAAATAATCTTTATGAAAATTGAGTGTTGTATAAACATAAACAGTTCCTTATGCTGAAAACTGATGCACAACTTTTAAACATAACAATGCAGAAGATTTTTGCAATTAATTCTCCCTGCTTGCTATTTTCTAATATAGTAAAATAATTTGAGTTGAAACATTGTCTGGCTTACCAAATTTCAAGTACATAGCTGTGGAGGAGTACATAAATAAATTTCATCTGACCAAGTTAGATTTTAACAGTAAAGATTTCAAAACATAATTGAAAGAAGGCTGAATTTTCAGTCATAGATTGAGACATGTCTTAGTTGTGTATACGAGGACAAGGATTATCTGGCATTATTATGTCACACAATCCAGAGGATTTTAAGTCAACACAGTACTTCTGCTTTGGTCTTGTCTTCAATCAGAACGTGATGGATTTTTAACAACACTAGTGATTTCCATGGTCCATGATTTATAGTAAAATGATGGAGCAAGGATTTTGTAATGCGATGCCAATAGGGCAAATCTTCCTCAAAATCATTTACATGAAAGTTCATGAGCAAGTTGTTCAGACTCATTTGATTAAGCAAGCAAAACAGAATATGTTTCATTCTGATTATTTGACTCATGATTAAACTTGCAGGTTTCTTCCCAGTTCTTGAAAAACAAAGAATTAACTTGTACCATAAAGGTTAATGAAATTGCTCCATAATACTTTGCAATAATTCAAACTGCTTCAAAATTGGCTACTGAAAACCTCAATTACTATACTTTTTCTCTCTACATTTAATTTTTTTAATATTGACAGTGTTATAAAATATCACAAGTGTTGATCAGAATCAGAATTAGGTTCAATATCATCAACATAAATCAGGAATTTTGTAACTTTGCAGCAACAGTATAATGCAATAGATGATAATATAGAAAGAACTGAATTACAGTAAGTGTATATTTTTTTAAATAGTTAAGTTAAATAAGTAGTGCAAAAACAGGAAAAAAACAGAGCAAGGTAGTGTTCATGGGTTCAATAGCAATGTTAAGCATCATCCCTTTAATAATGGTATTGTTCTAACACAGTGATTCCCAGCGGGGGGGGGGGGGGTACCACCCTCACAAGGGGACAATTACATGTCCTAAGAGGGCATAAGGGAAGTAGAAGATGTCAGGGGCATTCAAGATTCTTGGGGAGATGACAGTAAGCAGCATCCTAACTTGAGGCACAAGACCTAACTAACCGTTAGTAGAGCAGGCTGTTGTGATCATCTTTATCTTCAACTCACCATTCCTTTGCATGCTGCTAGCCTTGAATTCTAATCCTGTACTTGAAAAGCATTGCACACTCGAGTCATTTGCCAAGAAAGCTAAAAATGACCTTGATAGTGGTCTCAGTGGTTCTTATAACATTTCCAAAATGATAACAAAGTATGCAAATTCTCATAGAACTAGTGAAATATTAATGCCTGCTGTATCAGAAATGCTCAGCACTCTTCTCAAAATGGATACGGGTATTTTAAAATCAATTCCTCTGAGTACTAACTGTAGCTCATTGTATTGATGAAATGAGTAAAGACATTGAGCATCAACTACGCACAGAGCTACAAATAACAGAATTTCAGTTACAAATGGATGAGTCAACTGTATGAGACAACAAGACATTGCTAATGACATATGTATGGTTTATCAAAATGGAAAAGTTTATGAAGAGATTCTCTTTTGTAAAAAGCTAAAAACAAACATCAATGGAGAAACAATCTACGAAAAGCTCAAAATGTATATTGAGAATAAAAGTATTTTGATTAGCAACATGATTTCTTGTGCAACAGATGGAGCATCATATATTATAGATCGCGATGCTGGCTTAGTGGCATTTATGAAAAAAGTAATTCCAAGTCTGTTTGCAATCCATTGTGTAATTCATCATCAAGTTTGCACAGCAAAAAACCTCAGCCAACAACTTTTTTCAAGCATGACTCTTGTAAAATCTGCTATCAACAAAATTAAAGCTCATCCATTAAATAGAAGATTATTTCAGCAGTTATACCAAGATAACGATGAAGAGTTTGAATGCTTGCTTCTTTACACTGAAGTGCATTGGTTGTCAAAAGGCTGCTGCTTAAAACATTTCTTTGATCTTTTTGACACTGTAGTTGAATATTTGCTCAAAGTTGACAAGAGCTTGGGAAACAAATTGCACTTTTACATGAAGATGTGGCATACCTAGCCAATCTGTACGACGCAATGAACATTTTAGATATGAAATTGTAGGGTGAGGATTTCAATTTAATCCAGGCAAAAAAATGCAGCGTCCATTTTTATTGGAAAATTGGAAATGTATAAGCAAAACATTGGGAGAAGAATGTTCTCACAGTTTCCCTGCATGGAAAGTATGGCACTCTCATTCACAGACAGTGATTTGCAAGAGTACTGCTTACACCTCCAGTCACTGAAGAAGGATTTTCAAAATCGATTCACAGATTTGAACAAAGCGCTTGGACATTGTTATGCATGGGGACTTAAGGCTTTTGCTGTCACAACTTGAACCAGATATTTCAACTCTTGCCAAAAAACATCAAGCTCAGTGATCACCTAGATATCAATGCTGCTGTACAGTACACAGGTACTGTGTAAGCTAGGTTTAAAGACAAATAAGAGTTTACAGCAGAATAATTTTTTCATATGGTAGATGTACTGTATGGCCTACAGTATAATAAGGGACTATTTTATGGTGTGGGGACACGTCGTTGCATGTGCTATTAGGCACATATTGAGCATGTGCTATTAGGCGTGTATTGGTCTGTACGTGTGTGCCAAGTTCGATTTCTACCAGTAAAGAATCATGAACCTTAGCTCCCGTCTCCAGCGTTTTTATTAACAGCACTGTTGTGTAACCAGGCCACTTACACAACAAATTGGCGATTAGGTTAATGAACCTACATCGTATCGGAACGCCATGTTTTCATTGATAATGACATTTGGAAGAAGAGTGCAAGGAACAGACCAAAGAGCAGGAAAAGGAGCCAGAGCAAGGCCGCAAGTCCGAAAGGAAGCAGGAGTACAGCCACAGGTCGGGAACGTTGGGAGACCAAGAGACACAGTCGGAGCCGCAGCAAGTCCAAGCGAGACCACAGCCGGCGCTGATCCCCAGGGACTGAGGGTCTGCCTGCCCCAGAAGGGAGATAAAAAGGAGCGACACACACACATGTAGATGGAGTGTGCTCGTGGCGCTAGCAAAAAGGACACGTGAGTCAAAAAGGAAAATAAGAGGAGAATGGGGCTTAATTAACATAACAAAGATGGTGATGATTGGAACCATTACAGCATTTGATAGTGGCATTGAAGGCTGGGCAACTTACATTCAAAGAGTGGAGTTATATTGTGAGGCTAATGGTGTTAAGGATGAAAAGAAAGCCAGCGTCTTACTCAGTATTACGGGAGCAAAAACATATGAACTGCTACGGAGCTTGGTAACCCCTGAAAAGCCAGCTGACAAAACGTTCAAGCAAATAGTAGACACTCTCCAACAGCATTTAAACCCCAAACCACTGGTCATTTCCGACAGATTTAAATTTCACAAATGGAATCAGAACAAAAATGAAAGCATTTTTGATTGTTGTGCTGAATTGCACAAATTATCAGAACATTGTCAATTTGGAGCTGGTCTTTCAGATGCATTGAGGGACAAGTTAGTGTGTGGCATGCACTGTAAAACCACACTGAAGAAGCTTCTTTGTGAAAGAGACCTTATATTTGAGAAAGCGCTAAACATTGCAATATCAACGGAAACAGTGGCACGGGGTGCTTCCGAGATACAACAAAAATCTCTGGAATATGCCACAAATAAAATGTCACTGAACAGAAATGAAGGAAAGAAATGTTATCGTTGTGGGAACAGGTCACATGACCTGAATAACTGTTGGTTTAAAGACAAAGAATGCAGAAACTGTGGCAAACACGGTCACTTTGGCAGAGTATGCAAAGCTAGTCAACAGCTCAGCTTTAACAATGATCTCTGTACACGACAAAGATGACAGTTTTCGCACATACCTCTGAAACGAACTAAACTTCTACTAAAGACTTACACAGGACAGAAAGTGCATCCCGAAGGCAAAATTAAAGTGACAGTGACCCACGGAGGTAAAACACAGCAACTGAACCCCTACGTACTGAAAAATGGAAGACCACTGTTGCTAGGACGTGAATGGCTCAGGAAAATTCAGTTGGATTGGCACATCATCAAGGCACTAGTTGTGTCAGCAAAGGAGGGCAGCAAGGCTACTTCTGACAGACAGTCACAAATACTTGCTGACTCTGAGGAAGTGTTCATGAAAGGAATAGGAACACTTCAGGGCATGAAGGCAAAGATTGAGATTGAGGAAAATACATGTCCAAAATTTCACAAAGCCAGACGCCAGACCAGTGCCATATGCAATCGGTCCTACAGTAGAGGCAGAGCTGAAAAATCTGGAGCAGACTGGGGTCCTGTCAAAGGTGGATTGGAGTGAATGGACCACGCCTATTGTTCCAGTGATGAGGAAAACCAGGAAAACCAAGCAAGGTGCACATATGTGGTGATTTTAAAGTGACTGTTAATCTGGTTCGCCACACAGTACAGTATCTGCTGTCTCGTATTGAGGACATCTTTGCTTCCCTGTCAGGAGGGAAACATTTCACAAAAATCGATTTGACCCAGGCCTATCTCCAAATGGAAATCGATGAAGCATCCAAGAAATACCTGACAATAAATACACACAAAGGACTTCACCAGTACAACAGGTTGGTGTTTGGGACAGCATCAGCTCCTGTAATCTGGCAAAGGGCAATGGACCAGGTCCTGCAGGGGATTCCAGGGACTCAGTGTTACCTGGATGACATTATTGCCACTGGCCAAGATGCCGATGAACACCTTTCTAACCTTGAGCAAGTGCTCACCAGGTTACGAGAATATGGGCTCAGAGCTAATCGACAGAAATGTGAGTTTTTCAAAAAGGAAATCTCATACTATGGGCATGTGATCAACAAGGATGGCTTACACATGTCTCAAGACAAGATAGAAGTGGTGCTTAAGGCACCACCACCCAAAAATATGTCTCAGCTGAGAGCATATCTTGGACTAGTGAACTATTACCACAAGGTCTTGCCTAACCTATCCACAGTCCTACACCCACTAAATGCATTATTACAGACAGGTACACAATGGAAATGGACTGAGAGCTGTAAGAAAGCGTTTCAAGAAACTAAGAGACCCATAACTTCAGAAGGGGTACTCACGCACTTTGACTCCTCCTTACCAATCTGACTAGCTTGTGATGCTTCGCCCCATGGGATAGGAGCTGTGTTATTGCGCAAGTTTCCAGATGGCTCAGAAAAACCAATAGCTTTTGTCTCAAGAATGCTAACTTCAGCTGAATGCAACTACACACAGATTGACAGAGAGGTCATAAGCCTCGGCTGGGGAGTCAAGAAATTCAGTCACTACCTGTATGGCCAAAAACATGGCAACGCAGGTGGGTTGTCACGTTTACCACTGCCAACTTCCGAGATAACTACACAAATGGATTCAGCTGAGGTCTCTCACACAACAATAGTTGAACAATTACCAGTGACAAACAGCCTCATTGAAAGGGAAACACGCAATGACCCTATGTTGTCAAAAGTGTATGACATCACGGTAAAAGGATGACCAGCGTGGGGTAACACATTGTTTCCAGCCTTTTCAGCAAGGAAGGAGCAGTTGTCAGTGTGTCGGGGAACACTAATGTGTGGTTCACAAGTTGTGTTTCCTCCCAAGCTATGCACCAGAGTGCTGAAGGAACTGTACGAGGGGCACCTGGGTACCGTGAAGATGAAAGGTTTTGCCCGTACCTGTGTGTGGTGGCCAGGAATCGATAAACACAATTAAGGACGTGACCAAGAACTGCTCTGGATGTCAAAAGATCCAGAACACACCACCACAAGCCCCTCTCCATCCGTGGGGGTGACCCTCATCATAATGGCAATGACTGCACATCGACTTTGCTGGATCATTCCTGGACTTTATCTTTTTAATCGCAGTTGATGCACATTCCAAATGGCCAGAGGCCATCAAAATGAAGACAACCACATTGGAAAAGACCATTGCAGTTCTGAGGACCATGTTCTCCAGGATGGCATACCAGAACAAATCTGCACAGGCAATGGACAACAATTTGTCTCTGAAGAATTTCAAAATTTTGTGAAGAACAATGGAATCAAGCACTTTACATTGGCCCCTTACCATCCATCCACAAATGGCTTGGCAGAAAGACTTGTACAACATTCGAGAAAGCTCTCAATGCAAGGGACAGCAAAAATCGACCACTACAACACAAGATAAACAACTTCCTCCTTGCTTATCGTAATGCAGTACATACAACCACTAACCAGACTCCAGCGATGATGTTTCTGAACAGGAACCTGAGGTCCTGCACGGATCTTCTCAAAACAGATGTACGGTGTGATGTGGAGAACAGACAGTTCAAATACTTGAATGCTAAGTCAATGCGGAGCTTCAGTGTGGGACGGTCAGTTCTTGCACGTGATTACTGGACTGAAAAGTGGCAGCCGTGTATAATTTCCACCATAGACAGACCACTGATGTATAGAGTACAGGTGAGAGAGGACGTATGGAGATGGCATGTGGACCAAATCTTGGATGCTTGGGTGAAAAACACAACAACACCTTGCCTGGACTCTCATGACATAGAAGCACATCATGTGGATCAAATCCTGAATGCTCAGGTGAAAAACACAACAACACCTTGCCTGGACTCCCCGCACATAGAAGCAAACACTCCTGCTGTGACCACATCAGCCTCATCCACAGATGAGCCTGTCATCACTGCTGAGGACCCACCTGATGTACCTGTGGAGACTCATTCCCTGAGTCTCCACAGGGAATTTCAAGTCAGACATTACCCGAAGAGGCAGAGGAGACTTCCCCAGAGACTTGAGTTATAAATGGGTCTAAGACCAAAAGTAAAAAAAGTGAAAAAAAAACAAAAGGAAAAAAAGGAACGTTATAATTTGATATTATTATGTTACTTTGTTCTGATTTAACACTATTTAGTTACTAAGTAAAAAAAATACTAGCTGTTTGTATGTTAAGGGTAGACATATTTGTTTAGCATAGTGACCCAGTAAAAAAAAACAGTTGATACACTATTAAAATAAAAGGGGAGGAGTGTACTGTATGGCCTACAGTATAATAAGGGACTACTTTATGTTATAGAGACACATCGTTGCATGCGCTATTAAGCACATATTGAGCATGCACTATTGGGCGCGTATTGATCTATACGTGTGAGCCGAGTTCAATTTCTGCCAGTAAAGAACCATATACCTTAGCTCCCGTCTCCAGCATATTTATTAATAGCATTGCTGTGTAACCAGGCCACATACACAACAGTAGACACATTTTAGTTTAGATTATGAGAACACTCAGTCCTCATTTATTGTCATTTAGTAATGCATGCATTAAGAAATGATACAATGTTCCTCCAGTATGATATCACAGAAAAACAAGACAGACCAAGACTAAAACTGACAAAAACCACATAATTATAACATATAGTTACAACAGTGCAAAGCAATATCATAATTTGATAAAGAGCAGACCATGGACACGGTAAAAAAAAAAAGTCTCAAAGTCCCGATAGTCCCAACATCTCACACAGACGGTAGAAGGAAGAAACTCTCCCTGCCATGAACTTCTAGCGCCGCAAACTTGCTGATGCAGTACCCTGGAAGCACCCAACCACAGTCCGACTCTGAGCCCATCCGGAAAATTTGAGCCTCCGGGCAGCCCTCCGACACCGAGCACTGAGCACCATCTCTGCTGAATGCTTCAACCCCGCCCCGATTGCCAAGCAACAAGCAAAGCTGATGACTCAGGGCCTTCCCCTCCGGAGATTCTGGATCACACAGTAGCAGCGGCAGCGAAACAGGCATTTCAGAAGTTTCACCAGATGTTCCTCCGTGCTTCTCACGTCCGTCTCCATCAAATCAGGATTGTGCCCGGCACCCTACTTGACAGATAACAGATATTCATCACTGGCGTGGCTGCTGTGCGCTGCATGGCGCCGCCATCTTCTCTTTGTGTCACTTTTGCACTATGGGGCGCTGGAAAGTATAGTTTGCTTACGAGGGGCATTAGCAAGTATGAAGGGTTTTTTTTGGGGGGGGCTGTTGGCAAGTATGAAAGTGCTTTCTGGGGGCGTTGGGCTTAAAAAGGTTGGGAAACACTATTCCAACAGTACATATTAGCCTTAACAAGTCAGCAATGTTTCTGCAGAGTATGATGGAATTAAAATGCCAGGCCTGTACACAATGACTTGAGACATTGGACTGAATTTTAACATTCTGGCTGGAAGTGTGTTCTCTAGCATATAAAAAGCACTGGATTAGTATGTTTTTTTGAATTCCTATTAATTCATGCAAACAATGACAATGATGTGAATGAGTCAACATCAGCTTTGCTATTTAAGGGGCATTACAGACGTGACGTATGATGAATTCTAAAACTGGCTGAACAGCAACAGCAGCGGCTCCTACCTTGAAAATATGGTGGGGACTGCAGTGAACCTTTTTATTCACATTTTATTCTCCTCACACCTCTATCAATTCACTTCTGACTCTGCCACTCAGTTACATTCTTCCAGCAATTTACAATGGCCAATTAACGTGCCAACTTGTACATCTTTGGAACATGACCACAGAAGGTAACTGGAGCACTTCTAGAAATTTACTGCGGTCATGGGGAGAACATGCAGTCACACAGGCTGCAGTGGAGGTCAGAATTTAACCCAGGTCATAGCAACTAAGGGGCAACAGCACAACTAGCTGTACCATCCAGACCAACTCAGCAGTTCAGGAAAAAGGTTTGATAGTAAAATTCAACTGAATCTTGAGCTACATATTCCTCCAGCTCTGAATATTTCCACTTCAGTCTCATCCTTACTGCCTTTGCCAGCTCTCCTTGTAGATACACCCTTGTCTCTCTCTCGCTCTATCTATATGTTCTCACATCCCCATCAATCCACCCATCCAACTTTGTTCTCCTGAAATGTCTCCTTTTCTTTTGGAATCACAATAAATTAAAGTTTTCTATGTGTCCAAGCAACGCATGGAGTTCTGATCACTCAGAGATCTCCTCGTTCCTGCTCTGTAGAAAACAACATAGAAAATGCAGTAGTATTAAATAGGGTGTGGCCCTCTTGTCCTCTAGCAATTGAACAGCTAACATTGGCCCAGGAAACTTAATGAAAGACACAAAGAAGGGGGCTTCATGTCTGACAGGTGATATATTTCATTATTATCCCACCATATTGTTGTAATACTCACATATGTAGTCTTCAAGCCAGGAGCTGAATGAAAAATTCCTTTTCTCCACACTTGTGTTTATTCTTTCACAGGCCCTTCAGGTATCCTGCAGCATGTGCAGCAAGCCAGCAGTGATGACTCCTAAAACACAAACAACGGGAATTCTGCAGATGCTGGAAATTCAAGCAACACACATCAAAGTTGCTGGTGAACGCAGCAGGCCAGGCAGCATCTCTAGGAAGAGGTACAGTCGACGTTTCAGGCCGAGACCCTTCGTCAGGACTAACTGAAGGAAGGGCTAGAAAGAGATTTGAAAGTGGGAGGGGGAGGAGGAGATCCAAAATGATAGGAGAAGACAGGAGGGGGAGGGATGGAGCCAAGAGCTGGACAGGTGATTGGCAAAAGGGATATGAGAGGATCATGGGACAGGAGGTCCGGGGAGAAAGACAAGGGGGGGGGACCCAGAGGATGGGCAAGGGGTATATTCAGAGGGACAGAAGGAGAAAAAGGAGAGTGACAGAAAGAATGTCTGTATAAAAATAAATAACAGATGGGGTACGAGGGGGAGGTGGGGCATTAGCGGAAGTTAGAGAAGTCGATGTTCATGCCATCAGGTTGGAGGCTACCCAGACGGAATATAAAGCGTTGTTCCTCCAACCTGAGTGTGGCTTCATCTTTACAGTAGAGGAGTCCGTGGATAGACATGTCAGAATGGGAATGGGATCAGAAACGAGTTCGGTGGGGCAGGAGCAAGCTGAGACAATAGGTCTGCCAGGACAGGCAGGTTTGTGGATCTTGATGCCTCACCTCCCCCTCGTACCCCATCTGTTATTTATTTATATACACACATTCTTTCTCTCTCTCTCCTTCTTCTCCCTCTGTCCCTCTGACTATACCCCTTGCCCATTCTCTGGGTTACCCCCCCCTTGTCTTTCTCCCCGGACCTCCTGTCCCATGATCCTCTCATATCCCTTTTGTCAATCACCTGTCCAGCTCTTGGCTCCATCCCTCCCCCTCCTGTCTTCTCCTATCATTTTGGATCTCCCCCTCCCCCTCCCACTTTCAAATCCCTTACTCACTCTTCCTTCAGTGATGACTCCTGCTCAGAGAGGACTAATCTACTCTCACATTAGCATGCTTCACCATAGGAGCCCTACATTGGCTCTGATATCACACTTCAGTATGTCCAGCAAAGCAATGGACTGCTTTCACCTGATGCCTCACATTTCACAGGTGAGGCAGAGCAGCTGCTGATAGCAGGGACAGCGAAAGAAAGTCCACTTCAGAAAACAAAGTACCTTTCAATCTCTCCTTCACTGAAAACACGTGCAGCTGCCTCAGCGTCGGATGAAGGAGGTACATTTGGACCAATAACAAACGATGCTGAGATGTACTGAAAGCTACTCTGTATGTTTACTGAGAGAAAAGAAGCCCCATTCTCAAGCTGAGTGTCAAATCAGAGACCCCTATTACTTTTTTTTCAATAAAAAAGCAGTGTTCACTTGGTTGGAGGATCACAAAAGGCAATCAAGTAAGCGCAGGCAGGCCTCCACCACGACTCATACATCAACCTTAAATAGGACATGTGGTCTTAAAAAATGGATACATGCTGCTGTTTTAGTTTTAGTGTTGTGTGATTCGATTTTGATTTTACCTGGAGCCAGGCAGCACTTTGAAATAATGAGCTGTCGAAGACATCCTAGCCAGCAATACCCACTTTTCCTCTGGCTTTATAGTTTTTCCTCCATTTGCCCATCTTCCAAAGACAGGATGCTCTCTCTACCTTGTGCCTCCTGTGTGTGGATGCTCAATGCTTCAGGCCAACATCATTATGCGGATCCTTCCATGCTCCCCTGGTACATGCAAATCCAAGTGGAAGACTGGGGATGAACTCTTCAATACTGATAAATGTTTTATATATATTTACAAGTGCAGCTGTCAATACCTCAACCACTTAACTGTGCGTGCCTACCAGCCTTGAATTTGGATAGGAGCAGATCTCATGTAAGGACTCAGCTAGTGGCACTTTGATTATTCCTTTTCCCTGTACTGGCTTTGAGGCTGCTCAGGCTTAGCAACTCACCAGATCTGGATGCTGTGTCTGAGCTAACCGCCATAGTGTGCAGATCGCCAGTATTTCAGCCTATGTCTCCAAGTTCTTACTGGGCATTTTCATCCTCTCACTCACTGCTTATCTACTGCTGCCTGATCGGCTGAGAGTTGCTGTCGATCTGAAGGAGAAGGGTGCAGGATGAATGGTCCCAAGTAAGCGGTTCATTCTTTCATCCTCTGCATCTTTTATATTACGGAATGGGAGGTGGGAGTGGCATCTAGATCAGGTTACCTACCCAATAAACTGCAAAAGTCCTCTAGAATGGGTTTCATCATGGTGGTCGCTATGCTGTAAGTCCCAATGTATCATCACCCCATCTAAATGTTGGAACACCCTATCCATAGAACTTAGAACATAAATTCGTTTTTATGAAGCCAACATTTTTGGAGTTATAAAGTACTGTATATCAAAAGCATTTACAATCTCAAAGTTTCACAAAATAAAAACAACTAATCAGAAAATTCTTTGAAATAAAAAACACATAAATATTAAGAGAGCAAGAAGCAACAAAGTTATTCCTAAAATGAGGAAAATGTAACAGACACATTTGAACTTCACAATATTTCTATTATTGTTTAATTTTTTTTTTTGGTTCTACTCGATTCATCATATCTCTGGTGAGTGAGTGCCTTCTCTTTACAGGAGTACTTCCTTTTCAAGTGTACCTCCCTCCCTCAGATAATTGGTCCTGAATGTGCTCTGCTGTCTTCTCTTGTTACCCTTTGGGATATGATCTGTTCACTCTAATTCCCTGTGGTGCAGTAACTCACTAGCAATGTACCTCAATTTTAAAAGATGATGGTACTTGTGTGGCTAAGTGGTGAAAGAAAGAGTGTTGTAGGAATCAGAAGCATTTTTCTCTGACTCCTGCTCAGTTACAGTGGATTTCCCACAAATGAGCAATGCAATAAATTACATTGGATTTACAGTGTAGGGAAAGACTATTCAGCCCAATTGCTTTCTGCAACAAGTACGCTTCACCTGAGTTTCTTATCATTAGAACCAACTGCATTCAATTAAGCAATTTGCTGTGTTAAGGGGAAAGTCTTCTGTGTTGAACAATTCAATAATTGTTGGAGAAGGATTAGCTCTGCATCAGTTTAAGATTTAGATTATTATAAAACACTCAAGATTCCTTCTTACAGCTGGTGGTGTTACTTGAACCATTTATGACTTTTGCATTGTGAACAACTTTGCCTCTTGCATTATTAAAGAAAGTCATTGTTTTTCATCCATGTTTCAAAATATATCAAGCCTTGATGGTGGATATGATCCACAAAATTGTCCAGTTAAAGTAATATGAATAACAGGAACTTATAAAAATGATTGAATTGGATTCAAATGGATTTTGATCCTATTTCTACAGAGCAGTATTTTGAACAGTCTGTATCAATTCATGCACACTCAAATTGTTTTTCATCTACTCAATATATGTAATACCTTTTTTGACATCTATCTCCATAAATATTAAGTGCAATAAAAAGATAATCACTGCTATAAAGTAGTAAAATTTAGATATCAATATATAAGCACATGCTTTCAAAAATCATATGGTACTATCCCAACCGAAAATTTAAATACCTCTATAAGCTTAAGAAAATATTTATTGACAAATGTCATTTATTACTTTCAATAGCAAGTTGTTTTCCCTAAATCCTAGACAAGAGAGACAAGAGAAATAACATGCAGCAGTCAATGGTGTGGACATTGGCTATGCAGCCTAGTATATAGAGTAAGCTGTTGTTGCTTCATAACATGGAGGCAAAACATCAATTTAAGGAAAATACTTGAGTTTTATTCTTCTGAATGAATATGAACTTCTGAATCCAGAGGGCTTGGAATTAATCTAACACCAGAAATCTAACATACAAGGGAAGGAATATAGAATAATGCTGATGCCATCTTTTGGATGAGACATTAAACAACACCTGAATGTTTTTCCATGAAGACATAAATAGTCCTTCCTATGGCACTGTTAAAAGAAGGGCATTTCTTCCGAATTTCTGTGCAATTTATACTGATCATGAAGCTCCATCACAAATAGACTTGGAATTACGATAGTGTCTAAAAGGCAAGTTGAAGTGATTTTTTTTTTAAGATTTTAACTGTTTGATTACATTCAACACTTGTGAACAATTTTGAAGTGTGTACAGTTTTGATAGAAGGCCACCTAGGTAAATATGATTTATCTAGCTGTCAGTTTTAATCATCTGTGTCATGGACAGGACTTGTTCTTATTCCCCATATTATTGGCTAAACATTCATAAGGCCCTGGGTTCACATGTGGACTAAGCATTGTGGTTTGGGTTTTCTTGGAAATGCAAAATTTGATAGTAAATAAGAATGTAGTAAAACAGATATCTTTTGTAGCTCAGAACTAAACAGGAAATTCGGGGTGCTAAACTTTGAAATTTTTATCTGGGAATGATTTATTATAAATGCAAATTGTAACATTAAAAGTTCATTGGACTACGCAGCAAAGTCTAAAATCTTTTGAGTCTTTTACAGGAAGACTAGTTGGTACATAAATACTCATGAAATTATTGAGTCCTCTTAATTATGGTAGATAAAACTTCAAGACACCATCCCATGTGGAAGTATATCAGAGCAGTGATAGCAACTGTAACATTTCCAGTCATGGTTATCATCAGTTTCATTGTTTAATAACCCATACTGATAGTTTCACCTTCTATGCAACCTTAAAATCTGAACCGTTATATTTTCCACTTCATGCATGATCGTGCAAACCATATTTCCAATCTCGGCACAATAACACTGAAGTGAAAATGAAGCAGACACAAAACAAGAGAATCAAAATTCTTTAGACATATCGTTTACCAACCTAACAATGTATACCTTTAAAGATTTTCTATCTGGCTAATGCAACATAACAATCACTAATTATTCATTTAAACAAATGTTGTATTTGAGGATTGTCTGCCAGTGGAGGGAGAAAATTGATATTGTGCTTATAAAAGATAATTGAACCCTTAATATGAGATAGGTATAGAATTCCAGGAAGCACCACAGTTTACTCATATTGGCAGCACAAGAAAGGTGCAATGGTGTTTTCTACCATGGGTGTTTTGTACTCATGGATTCTGAGCATTGCAATCTCAATACTCAGAATCCAGCATGAAGTAAATAGTAAGTGGGAAGAAAAAAAGCCTCAAACAATTCTACTGTTTCATAAGTCCATATTTTGCAAAAAATCTAACCAAAGAACAAAGTCATGCATAAAAATAAAAGCAATATTTAAAAAGCGGCTTCAGTGGTTTTGAGTGACATGATGAGGCCACTTTCAGGTTGGAAGAGCAACACCTCATATTCTGCTAATTTAGCTTCCAACCAATCGAAACGTTGATTTTTCTAACTTCCTATCATTTCTACGCTCTCCCCCTTCTCTGTTTTTCTATACCCCATTTTGCCTCACCACTTACCCCTTCTTTTCTCCTCACCTGCAATCGCTTCCCCCCGATGTCCCTCCTTCTTCCCTTTTTCCCATGGTCCACTCATCTATCCCATCAAGTTCCTTCTTCAGATCGTTACCACTTTATCTTTCAGCTCCCAGCTTCTCACTTCATTTCCCCTCCCTTCCCCCTTATCTGATTTCACCTATCACGTAATAACTTGTACTCCTTCCCTTATGCCAACTTCTTATTCTGACTTCATCCCCCTTGCTTTCCAGTCCTGATGAAGGTTCTCAGCCCAAAGTGTTGATTAATTATTCCTCTCCATAGATGCTGCCTAACCTGCTGAGTTCCTCCAACATTTTGTGTTTGTTGCTTCAGAGATAAAAGATACTAATTGCATATCCTAGTAAAGACAGGCTTTAAAATATTTAATGTAGTTACACAAAAAAAACTCTAATCTGAGCATTTCAAATTAGCCACTGAACAGAAAATTATTTTTCATCCGTGCTATGTTGCAATATATGCAGGTTCAGCAAAACATATCTTCTATAAAATATTCTTGTAAGTAAAATTACCAATTAAAAGTTTTACTGATCTTTCCAGGAGTAATTCATCACTCAGGCTATTCAAATCCTGATTTTACCAGCAATATAACTTACTTTATGATATATTTGACCTCAATTCTGATTGTGAGATTTAGATTGAACATAATATAATTCTTTTGCAGCAATCATCTATTTCCCTGATGAGCCCTATACGTGCATAATAAACAGTTTTTTCGGCAGCTTTAGGAAAAAAAGGTATCTGATCAGTAAATAATGAACCTTAATTTTTTTTATTTGTTTGTTCTTTGTTTACTTTATCCATTCTGTGCATACTGAAATGATTTGGTGTTTCATTTGGCTTAAGTGAATTAGAATGATTAATAAAGTCTTTACTTGTTTTATCTATGATTAATCTGATTTGCCATGACTTTGGTATAATTAATCCCCTATGATTATTCTTGCATAATGAAGTTTAATCCTGAGCACAGAGAAATCTCATTTCAACCTGCTAGCACTTCTGTAAATGTAATGGAGGAACTCCTTGAACTTCCCAGAGTGAATCTGTATTTTTTCACAAATATTAAAATCTGAAAATATTTCTAAAATAATTGCATTAATTATAATCAAAAATGCAGAAGGAAATTCAACATTATTAACATAAGCTTATTCAAGATAGTGAGAAGAAAATCAAAATCATCAGTATATTACTGTCATGAATTGAAAAGCTATCAACTGCTGGCCAATCTATTATAATGTATTTGATTGCTTTTACTAAAAACTTCAGATAAAGAAACTAGATATTTTAAACTTTTATATTGGCTTCCAGTATTATTGTCTTGATTTTATTTAACAGGAATGAACTTTAAATTGAGTTCCAACAAAGAAGTCAAATTCCAACTGAAATAAAATTCTGAGAGATATTAAAATAGAAGAGTCAAATAATATCTATGAAATTTCAAGATAAAACAATATTTGTGAATGTAAAGATGCGAAGCTTAAATCACGAAATAATTTCAATTGAAGGTATCTTATTCCACTTTTAAATTTCTGAAATCAATGTAACTCCTAGGGTGGCTAATGTAACTCCACTTTTTAAAAAAGGAGGGAGAGAGAAACCGGGGAATTATAGACCAGTTAGCCTAACGTCGGTGGTGGGGAAACTGCTGGAGTCAGTTATCAAGGATGTGATAACAGCACATTTGGAAAGCGGTGAAATGATCGGACAAAGTCAGCATGGATTTGTGAAAGGAAAATCATGTCTGACGAATCTCATAGAAGTTTTTGAGGATGTAACTAGTAGAGTGGATAGGGGAGAACCAGTGGATGTGGTATATTTGGATTTTCAGAAGGCTTTTGACAAGGTCCCACGCAGGAGATTAGTGTGCAAACTTAAAGCACACGGTATTGGGGGTAAGGTATTGGTGTGGGTGGAGAGTTGGTTAGCAGACAGGAAGCAAAGAGTGGGAATAAACGGGACCTTTTCAGAATGGCAGGCGGTGACTAGTGGGGTACCGCAAGGCTCAGTGCTGGGACCCCAGATGTTTACAATATATATTAATGACTTAGACAAGGGAATTAAATGCAGCATCTCCAAGTTTGCGGATGACATGAAGCTGGGCGGCAGTGTTAGCTGTGAGGAGGATGCTAAGAGGATGCAGGGTGACTTGGATAGGTTGGGTGAGTGGGCAAATTCATGGCAGATGCAATTTAATGTGGATAAATGTGAAGTTATCCACTTTGGTGGCAAAAATAGGAAAACAGATTATTATCTGAACGGTGGCCGATTAGGAAAAGGGGAGGTGCAATGAGACCTGGGTGTCATTATACACCAGTCATTGAAAGTGGGCATGCAGGTACAGCAGGCGGTGAAAAAGGTGAATGGTATGCTGGCATTTATAGCGAGAGGATTCGAGTACAGGAGCAGGGAGGTACTACTGCAGTTGTACAAGGCCTTGGTGAGACCACACCTGGGGTATTGTGTGCAGTTTTGGTCCCCTAATCTGAGGAAAGACATCCTTGCCATAGAGGGAGTACAAAGAAGGTTCACCAGATTGATTCCTGGGATGGCAGGACTTTCATATGAAGAAAGACTGGATGAACTGGGCTTGTACTCGTTGGAATTTAGAAGATTGAGGGGGGATCTGATTGAAACGTATAAGATCCTAAAGGGATTGGACAGGCTAGATGCAGGAAGATTGTTCCTGATGTTGGGGAAGTCCAGAACGAGGGGCCACAGTTTGAGGATAGAGGGGAAGCCTTTTAGGACCGAGATTAGGAAAAACTTCTTCACACAGAGAGTGGTGAATCTGTGGAATTCTCTGCCACAGGAAACAGTTGAGGCCAGTTCATTGGCTATATTTAAGAGGGAGTTAGATATGGCCCTTGTGGCTACGGGGGTCAGGGGGTATGGAGGGAAGGCTGGGGCGGGGTTCTGAGTTGGATGATCAGCCATGATCATAATAAATGGCGGTGCAGGCTCGAAGGGCCGAATGGCCTACTCCTGCACCTATTTTCTATGTTTCTATGTTTCTATGTTTCTATAGCTACTTTCACTGAGAATTGTACTCTATTCTTGGGTATTATTGCTTCAGCTTTAATGCTGTGATTTTATTTATTTTAAGGAAAAAGTAAGCACAGATTGTAAAATGCTTCAATAAAATGATTAATATTTTAATGAAAACTACCTTCACGAGATTGGAAACTTTATAACTAAGTTTTTAGCTCTATATCGAAGTTTAATGCAATAATTCGCATACTGTATTGCTCAGCTAAGTTTCATCCACTTACACATGGAATTATAATTAAACAATAAAATGGCAGCCTCTTCTGTAAGACTCAAATTGAAACAATTTGAAGAATCAGTATCCAACCATAAAAGTGGGAAAAATAACGATGCAATATCTCATCCTTTAATTTTGAGAATGCAAATTTTTATTTCAACACATAGCCTATTATAACAATAATTCTTGCAACTGAACAAACTCTGACATAGAAAGACCGGATTCAACCATTAATTTTGTAGGTGTTAAACAGGCAGCTTAAGGCTCTCTGACAACAGGGTGTGCGGTATACATGCATCAACACTCAGTAGCCATTTTATTAGGTACTTCCTAAGGTAATAAGGTGGCCACTGAATGTATTTTTATGGTCTTCTGCTGCTGAAGCCCATCCAAAGTTCAATGTGTTGTACATTCAGAGATGTTCTTCTGCATACCACTGTTGTAATGTATGTTATTTTTCAGTTACTATCACGTTCCTGTCAGCTTTAACTAGTCTGGCAATTCTCCTTTGACCTCTCTCATTAACAAGGCATTTTCGCCCACAGAACTGCTGCTCACTGGGTGATTTGATTTGTTTTCTCACCATTCTCTGCAAATTCTACGAACTGTTGTGCGCGAAAATCCCAGGAGATCAGCAGTTTCTGAGATACTCAAACCTCCCCATCTGGAACCAACAATCATTCCACGGTCAAAGTCATTTAGATCATATCTCTTCTCCATTTTGATGTTAGATCTGAGCAGCAACTGAACCACTTGACGTTGTCTGCATGCTTTTATGCTGTCACATGATTGGTAGATTAGATATTTGCATTGACAAGCAAGTGTACAGGTGTACTTAATAAAGCAGCCACTGAGTGTATTTCTCAATGAAAGTCAGCCATTTACCATTTCAGTGAGACCTTCTTCATGTCAGACCCTTTGTATGAGGAGCTAATTGTAATTATGTACTACACCAACTGTGATTATCCTAATCAAGCATTTTATACAACTACACTATTGATCCTTTAAAGTCAGACACGCCTCTATAACTGAGATCTTTGTGGATCACTCCTGTTCCTCCTTGTTATATACAGATGGCCCCCATTTTCCAAACGTTCGCTTTATGACACCTCGCTGTTATGAAAGACCTACATTAGTTACCTGTTTGCGCTAACAGAAGGTGGTCTCATTGTTACGAGAAAAGGCAGCACACGCCCGAACAGCCAAGCTCCTCCCCCGGAAGTGCATTCTAGCCGCCATTGCCTAAACACGTGCTTTAACTCATTTTATTTTGTGCATCCATTAGCAAGATGAGTTCTAAGGTATCGGAAAAGCCTAAAAGAGCTCGTAAGGGTGTTACACTTAGCGTAAAACTAGACATAATTAAGCCTTTTGATCGTGGTGAACGAAGTAAGGACATTGTCCACGCGTTGAACTTGCCTGTGTCCACCGATTGCACTATTTATACGCAGAGAGAAAAAATTTTGAAAGCTGCCGATGTTACTGTTGGTTCTGCTCATAGTAAAGTGGTCTCTCTTAGTCGGCATCCAATAATGAATAAAAAGGAAAGTCTATTGCCTGAGTGGGTTGATGGGTCAACAAAGCGTAGTGTTCTGTTAAGTTTTCTTATACTTAAGGAAAAATCAGTCGGTCTTTTTAATAAGCTGAAACAGATAGCACTGGACGATGGTGATGAAAGTGGAATTTAAAGGTAGTCATGGGTGGTTTGATCGGTTTCTGAGGTGAGGGCAGCCTCATAGTTTAAGCAGTAGTCCCCAACCTCTGAGCCACGGACCGATACCGGGCCTGGAAGCATGCAGGGGTGCAGCGGGAGTCGGAACACACCTAGCACATCTTTAAGAAAAAAGCTGAAATAAACAAGCTAAATAATTAGGTGCCGCCCAGCACGTAAATGTCGGCCCAGATCAGAGGTGGTTGCCAATTGCCTCAGGTGGTTATTCATATAAGCAAGTGTTTAACTGTGACGAAACTGCAATTTATTGGAGTCTTCCCGATTCCGGTAAGTGAAACTACACTGTACATACATTATTTCTACTTTACATAGGCTGTGTATTTTCATGTGTTATTTGGTATGATTTGGCGGCTTCATAGCTTAAAGGTTACTGGAGAGAGTGTTTCTGCTGAGAGCGCTTCCGCGAGATTTTCGCTGCGCTAGACAGTGCTGCAGAAAGGTATTTGTACTTCATATAGGCTGTGTATTTATCATATCATTCCTGCTTTTACTATATGTTACTGTTATTTTAGGTTTTATGTGTTATGATTTTGTAGGTTATTTTTTGGGACTGGGAACGCTCAAAAATTTTTCCCTTATTAATAAGTGGTAATTGCTTCTTCGCTTTACGACATTCCAGCTTATAAACCATTTCATAGGAATGCTCTACCTTCGGATAGTGGGGGAAACCTGTATTGAGTCCATGGAGTCATACCACAATACTTTTCCAGTTATGTCTTTTTCCCCACACTCAATTGACCTCAGCCAACGTGTAAGGCTGTCTCGCCTGCCATACCTCAGGAGGTATAACCCAGCAGCTGGTATTAATAAAAATATTAGGTAGGCTCACACATTTGCCATGTTCAAAGAGGAATTTTCATTGAACTTGTGCTAGATACAGTATACACATGACTTTTTTAGTTCCCTGTTTGGGCACCATCCAATTTCTGGCTATATCAGGAACATCGCCAACAAAGTATATGTGCCCATGTTGCAGTAACCAGCAGCTCCACACAATGGCAAGGTTGTATAAAAGGCAGAAATATTAACTTGAATGTTGAAAGCATTCCTCTGAAGGACAGTAGAATGGATTATCCTTTCACTTCTGGACATATTTCCATTAGAAACAACAAACAGATCCATCCGAGTGGCCAGTCCACTTCCCAGCTGGTGCCGTTCTATAAAAATGCAACATGCAATTAGTTTGTCTTGACCGAGTGCTTTGAGGGCACAACTTGCAAGATTTATGTATGCCATTAAAGTATATTTCAGTGCCAACAATAAACTCAAATGCCCTGTAGCAACATAAGCATGGACATGCATATGTGAAGCAGCTGAAAGACTGCCTGAGTAATTTGAGTGATTTTTCAGTTAGGCTGTACCAGACAGCGTAAATTTATTGTGCCGTGGTTGCATATTTTCAGTAGTCAAATTCTGGGTGGTCTTACTTTAACAAGCTTCCTGAGGCCTTGTATTTTTTCTCTCAAATGATGCTGTGCACAAAATAAACGGCAGACAGTGTTCACTAATACTGACAGTTTTACTCAAGAATTTCCATTGCTTCAAAGAAGCCAGGTTTGGTTTTGCGACTCTTGCAGCTACAGCTCATGGTGATTCCACTATATATTTTCTCTTGTACCTTCAGCCCTGCATTGTTCAGGGATATGGCTTTGGATATCCTTCCGTTCAGCATAATTCCTTTAAGCTATCAATGGCAACCATTAGAACGCTTCACCTGACAGATCTCATTTTTCATCTCCCAGCTGTCTATCAACCTTTTACTATCATGCGTCTCCCTGGTGCTACCTGAGATCCTCCACCACAAGAGAAGGGTCTGGCAGATTCTGTGTACAAGAGCTCTCTTGAATGATGTAACAATTTGTTGTTGAAGGCTTTTGCTCCTGTCTCAGTTACTACAGCTTGTCTCTGCAAAGCAGATTCTTCATGTAATTTGTGTATTGAGCTCTCAGGGATTTAGGATAGGATTAAATTTTGTGCCTACTTGCAATCATTTATACATGCTGAAATTCTTTTTCTTCGCAACCATCCACGAAAACAGAGGAGTGCCCCAGAGAATGAATGACAGTTAAATGTTAGAACCCCAAAGCTTCCCCCTCCTACGCATAAGTAGCAGCAAAGCAACGATCCCCT
Source organism: Mobula birostris (assembly GCF_030028105.1). Lineage (NCBI taxonomy): Eukaryota > Metazoa > Chordata > Chondrichthyes > Myliobatiformes > Myliobatidae > Mobula > Mobula birostris. Next base: position 60,479,443 of record NC_092373.1, read on the forward strand.
CTCCCACACCAGCAAAAAAAGCATCGGCACCTCCCACTGAGCACACAAGCATGCAGCAAAGCATCAATAATGACACAGACTTGCAGTATCCCAAAAACTACACATTCACCTGGTAATTCAACATACCACGGGCTCTCTATCTCCCTAATAAGGGAAAAAGAGATGTCCCTGTTTCGCAGCGAGAGGGAAGACATAACAAACAACTCGCTGACTTATGATGTTAAAAGTCCATTGTGTCACTTTTTCCAAGTTCTGTGCCTAAAGAACTCATGTCTCTGGGTACACAGCCAGTAGCCAGCTAGCCGCTTTCAATCTTCCATGTAATCCCACGACGCGCCAGTTTCCGACGAAGGCACCAACCTCAAATCCGCCCGCCTCCAGCGCCATGAAACCCCGGAACCTGAAGGCGCACAAGTCTTCCAGGCCATGTCCTTGGTATATCGAATAGCAGCCAGTCGTGAGACCCCGAGAATGGGTCCCATTCCCGCAACAAACCGAAGTCAGCTTATAACTCCAGGTCAGGGTCTCCAAAAGAACCCTGAAAGGGAAAAATAGAGATATTAAAAATAGAAGTACAACTGTTTCTGAAGATGCAAGCAAAGGAGTTGCCGTTAGGCGCCATGGTGTCCTGAGCTCCTAAGTCAGGACAATATGTACCTTGGAGACAAAGTCAAGATGTTCCTATACACCTATGAACTTATGTTAACAGACGGTAGGAGTTATTGGCTTGGTTCACATTTCCAGAGAAGATTAGGCAATTTTCTTAGTGGATTGCATGTTGGAGATAGAACACACTGTGGCCAGGTGAACCAATAACAGAAGTACTTCCTATGGATTTTGATTTTACCATGAGCCATTCTGCAAATTTGATTATTCTGGCAACAACTTTTTTCTCACTTCTGGAGTTGAGCTCCTTTGACAATATTTTGCTAACTATGTAATGACGTTAAAAGACACTGGCAAAGGATAAATCAAGCATCTATCAGTAGGTTGTTAGTGAGGATCTGCCACTTGAAAGCTCCACTAAAGCTTTCTATCCTTTCACCAAAGATGCAAGTAAATTTCTAGATCAGTAATGAGACATTTTGGGCCTTCCTTTTCTGGATAGATAACACTGAAAAATCATCCACATTAAAAGTACCTGTCTGTGTTGCAAAGCATGAAAAGAGACTCATTTTCAACATTACCACTGGCATGGTATTAGGTTCAATAGACGCCAGTATATCCAGTGAATTCAGCTATCTTGTGTTGCCATCTGGAGTGGACTGGTTTACGAGAAGCCTGACATTTGCAGCCCTGAAGGAGGCCACGTGCCGCACATACTCTAGCTTTACTATACAGGCTGGGGTTCTGCCATACTTCAGGTTGAGGATAAACATGGAGGCTCCTCCTCCCCAAAGTTATGTGATTTTCCATCAGCAACTTGAGTGATAAAGCAGGAATGCAGATCCTTGAGCTGACCTTTTGCTTACGGTATCCATTAAATAAGCCATCGCACATACTGTAGCTTCCACTGTGTAGTGGGATTGGGAATTTATTTAAACCACATCTGACGCTGCCCCTGGAATATGCCTCATCATGCAGTAAACATGGACTGGTTTCCTGCCCTGTGACAAATGTAGATTGGGAGATTACACCCTCTAAGGTTTAATCAGATGGGGTTGAAGTTAATTCCCAAACCCATGTAAAGGCAACACAGCAGTACGTTGTATATTACAATTCCTACAGAGCACCCCACCAACCCTCACCACCATGTACACATCACCTAGTGTCATTGTATGTACACACAATCAGCTTATGTATAAAACAACTACTTTATAGGATTGTTTTTATTTTTATGTTATTGTGGTTTGTTGATTGCTTTCTATTGTGATCTTTATGCTTATTGTGTTTTTTATGCTGCACTGGATCCAGAGTAACCTTCCATTAGTTCTCCTTCACACTCGTTCACATCCTGAAGAACAATAAACAATCTTGAATCTCAAAGTTTGGCATGTCACCTACTTGAATACTATGAATCACTATGCTGAAAGCTGTAAACTGCATAATCAGTTAATTTAAGCAGAGAATTTTGCAACTGTGAAACATTTGGAGTTAAGATCAAGTGGCTGGTACAGCAGACGCAGCAACTTAAAGTACTTGGAGAATATAATATGTGAACAATGGGAGCACATGAGAAATCATGGTGAACAAAAATCCCAGCAAAGAAACAAGTTTCCATAAAAAGCAAGCACCTCAAAGCATTGATTGCTGATTCTGAATGCTGATGGATACCCTAAACTTATTAGGTGCCCCCAGCATTTTTCAGTTTTAGTTATTGCCCCAGATAAGGTAAATGTAATAGGTGCAGCCCTCACTAAAACCCTGCTAGATATACAGAGCCGGAGGTCAAACTTGGGTCCAGGAAGACTTTTTGAGAAACTGGTACTTTGGGGACAGGGATATCTTGTCCAATGTTTGGAAATTCATTTACTGCCTGGGCTTACTTACAATGCAATAGCTACAGTAGATGACCCTGAACATTCTATGCTCCCTTGATTTAGGAGTCACTCCATCAATCGCTATTCTCCTAGAGTAATGATGGAAGTGAAAACAGGACCATACAGGAACAGATGGTTGGGTAGGGAGAAAGGTCCATGTACTCAGATCTCTGTTCAAACCAGACAAAGGATGCAGAGTATATTTGAGTGTTTTGCAAGATCAAGTTAAATTTTGCAAGAACAATCCCACATGAGATCACAGATACTTTGCCAATATCTAAGAAGGCTTCTGCATTTTGCAACGACACTTCAAGCATTTACCCACTTATTCCTAAAACTCCAATTCTAGAATTCCAGTCATAGAGTTATACAGTGTGAAAACAACCCCTTCAACCAAATGGGTCACCACCAGTCATCAATACCCATTTTCAGTGGTCCTACACTAGGAAACAGAACATAAAATAGTGCAGCACAGTCCAGGCCCTTTGGCCCATAACGTTGTGCTGATATATATATAAACCTACTCTATAATCAATCTAACACTTCTTTCTTACACAGTCCATAATCCTGCATTTTTCTTACATACGTATGCCTATCAAAGGGTCTTTTAAATGTCCCTATTGTATCAGCCTGTAGCACCACCTCCATCAATGTGTTTCAGGTACCCACCTTTCTCTGTGTTAAAAAAACTGGCTCTGACATCTTCTCTAACCTTTCCTACACACTTTTTAAATGGATAACCTATGGTATTGGCCATGACCACCCTGAGAAAAAGGTGTTGGCTGTCCACTCTATTATGCCTCTCATAATCCTTTACACTTCTATCAAGTCACCTCTCATCCTCCGTCACTCAAAGAAAACAGCCCTAGTTCACTCAACACAAACAAGAGAAAATCTGCAGATGCTGGAAATGTCAACTGGACTCTTTTCCATAGATGCTGTCTGGCCTTCTGAGTTCCTCCAGAATTTTGTGTGTGGTGTGTGTTGTGTGTCTAGTTCACTCAAGCTATCTGTATAAGCCATCTTCTTTATTTCAAGAAGCATCCTGATAAATCCTCTGCATCCTCTCTAAAGCTTCCTCATCCTTCCTGTAATGAGGTGACCAGAAATGAACACAATACTCCAAGTGTGATCTAACCAGAGTTTTATAGAGCTGTAACATTACCTGTGACTCTTAAACTCAATCCTCCAACTATTGAAGGTCAATACTCAAAGTGTAATCTAACCAGAGTTTTATAGAGCTGTAACATTACCTGTGACTCTTAAACTCAATCCTCCAACTATTGAAGGTCAATACTCAAAGTGTAATCTAACCAGAGTTTTATAGAGCTGTAACGTTACCTGTGACTCTTAAACTTGATCCTCCAACTATTGAAGGTCAATACTCCATACAAATAATTATCCACCCTTTCAGCTTGCACAGCAATCTATGGACTTGGAACCCATGATCCCTCTCTTCCCTCACACTGCTAAAACTCCTGCCATTGAGCTTGTACTCCACCTTCAGGGCTGATCTTTCAAAGAGTATTACTTTACATGTTCCCAGACTGAGCTCTATCTGTCACTTCTCAACCCAGCTCTGCATCCTACCAGTGTCTTATTGGAACCTATGATAACCTTCTACACTATGCACAAAAGCAACAACCTTCATGTCATCTGCGAATTTACTAACACATCATTCCACTTCCTCATCTAAGTTATTTACAAATATCACAAAGAGCAGGGGTTGCAGAACAAATCTCCGTGGAGCTAGGTGGAATATGCTCCATCTCTGCCTTCTGTAACAAACCATTCCCGAGTCCATGTGCCATGTTTCCATGGATCCCATGCCTCATTGTCAAACACCTCACTAAAATCCATGTACACTACATCAACTGCCGCTCCTTCATCACTAATCCATCCTCCTCTCCTCATTCCCACCAACTCCTTCAGATTCTACTACTCACCCAGACACCAAGGGCAATTTACTTCAGACAATTAACCTTCAAATCTGCTTATTTTTGGGATGTGGAAGCAACCAGAAGCACCCAGCAGAAACTCATGCAGACACAGGGGGAATGTGCAAACCCAACGAATCACCTAGTTGATCAGGACTGAACCAGATCACTCAAGCTGTGAACTCTGCTGACTGTTGCACTTTCCACCCATCATATTCCCTCTCATGTGCCATCCACTCTTGGTGTAGTTGGTTCTCATAACACCCACCTACACCAAGGGATAGTTTACAGTAAACATTTAACTTGCTAACACAGGGAGAAGAAGTAAACTCCACACATCTGTGTCAGCCCTGTGATATTTTGTCCTGGGAGAAGGTAGTGTAGCAGTGAACAATGTCCATGAATCTTCTAGAAATATGCCTGGCATAGCATACAAACTATAAACTGCAAGGCTTGAAGTAAATCAAGTGTGTTGGGCTATTGTGCAGTACGTTAAGAGGTTATTGAGTAGTACATTAAGCAAGACATGAAGTTGTTGACACAGCTTTTGAGATGAAAAATGTTCTTGAAGTTACTAATCCAAATCCAAGTAGCAGGACTCCTGTCATTGATCTTTACAGACCACAGTTGACAAAGAGGCTATGCTCTCTCATCTCCTCCCTGTCTTCATTCCTCGGAGTACCACCAAAAATTCATGGATCTAACTTATCCTGGTTGGTGCAGGTCTTCTCCAAAGTTCCAGTCAGCTTCCTGTTACAGCCACAATCCATCTCCGCCATGGGATATGCAGGATGGCTTTCACCTGTGCCCCAGAGCTTAATCTGTTGAAAGGACAATGAAAATCCATCAACCTAAAACGTTGCACTCTGTTTCAAGCTCCACAGATTCTACCATCTTGCTGAGTGCAGATTTTCTGACATTTTTTGTTTTTGTATTAGTTTGACCTGGTGTTATTATCAAATGAAACTAGTCCCCGGTTGATACAACTACAGTAATTAGGCATATGTTTGGAACTGTGGGATGCTGTGAGCATAATAACCCCAGGCTGGTCTGAGTCAAATGTTTGGATTCACTATGCAAGGCCATAGACATGCTAGTTTGCCGACATTATGCAAAGTCTAAAGAGATGCAGCATGACAGTAAATCTAAATGGCAGGCAAAACATTATGGAGTTTCAGAGATAGCATTCTCTCAATAACACTACATTCATTTTATTGTTGCTTTGTACAAGGTCATGTTTGTACCATTTAACAATGTTCTGCACGTGTTCTTTGTGAACTGTTTTAGAGTTACCAGGATGGAGAGCCTGTTTCCAGCCTGTGACCCGTTATACTGCAGGTAACACACTGCTTGCAGTGTAGCTCAGTGCTTCAGTGCATCATCACTGCACTTCAGTTCATTTCCTCCCCTTTCTGTGTACAGTCCTGCTTTCTCCCAAACACAGAGCAACAGCGTCGTCTCCTGTCCGGAATCACAATTCTGCTGCTTTGCCGCCTGCTAAAACTGTATCTAATATTACGATGACACATATCCGAAAATGGAACTAGTATGTTTTATTTATTTATTTCCTGGATTGCAGAGGCAGGGAAGAGGCAAGAATACTGGGTGCGAGTGCTTTTGTGGGGAGGGGACAAAATATGTTGTGAACGCTAAAAAATCCAACTTGTAAACTGACATGTTGCAGACTCCAGTGAAGAAATCAGGTGACTAGTATATTTATTATCCAGGCAGTCTGATGTTTCTCAAATGCTTCCTGTCTTAAATATTCATGACCATTTACATTGAGCCTTTCTGCTTTTTTATGCACTGTTCAGCACCTCTCCCCAACACACACTGAAATTTGCATGTTCATCAACAAAGAAAAATATATAGTTCACAGCAACATTTTGTCAATCCAGCTGCTTTATTGTGTCTCTCATACCCTCTCCAAAATCTGTCTTTTCGAGAACTGTAGCCAAATGAACTGAATTAGAATGATACACTCTGCCACTCTCTTGGGATCCCGTCTGGTTTTGTAGATTCTGAGTTGTGAGAGCATGGTGGAAATCACAGATTCTTCCCCCAATGAAGCAGTCAGATGTTAATGAGTGAGTTGTTCACCTTCTGCCACTTACATGTGGCTTTTTTTCACTGCTGTTGCAAAGACTGAAATGTATCAATGCTATCCTGCAGTGCAATTTCTCCTTTGAGCTGGCGTGGGTCAGAAAATCCCAATATTCAGTGGGAGTTGTTGAATTTTTTTCCAAACATTCTTGAACACATCTTTGAACTTTTTTTCCACTGTTTCAAGATCCTATTATGGGCATATGAAAAGTATAGTTTGTGATATATGGAACTGGCCTTCCGGATGCTAGAATCTGAAATAAAAACAAAATGCTCTAAACCTTCAGACAGCAAATGTAGTACTGTAAGAGAAGCAGTTATTTCTGATCTGTGTCTCTTCATCAGAAGTGAGAAAGAGACATATTAGTTTTCAATTGAAGAGAATGTTGAAGAGGAATGTGTAGAACAAAGAGGATATCTCTGACAAGTGGGATCGAATGAGTTAATGTAGCAGTAGTAGTAGCAGTCGAATTATACATCTTTGTTATGTGTTGCAAATAGCAAGGCTGTGGAACATGCCAAGCAGGTCAGATTATACAAATAGAAAAACTGAGCCAAATTAGACGACAGTCAGAAATTACCACTCCTGATATGAAGAAAGAAAGAAGGTACCTTAAGTTTGAGAATGTGATATTGAGTCCTGCAGGCTCCAGGGCGAAGCTCAGAGTGAAGTCATGGTGTTGCTCCTCAAACTGTTATTGGATCTTGTTATAACAGTGCAGCAGGCTACAGATGAAAAGACCAAAATGAAAGTGGAATGATGAATTGAAGTGAGAGGCAAATGGAAGCTTAGGATCACTCCTGTGAAATGAATGCTGGTTCTTTGCAAAATAACCAACAAATTTTTATTTGGTTTCTCCAATGTAGAATACATTATTCTGAGTCTGTCCAGCACTGTTAATTGAAAATAACTTGGGATACAATTCTGAAGGCATTGTGGAAGAGAATATTGACATTTTTCTTATCATTATCCTTCTAGTGTGTTTGCAGAATTTTAGAAACATAGAAACATAGAAAACCTAAAGCACAATACAGGCCCTTTGGCCCACAAAGCTGTGCTGAACATGTCCGTACCTTAGAAATTACCTAGAGTTACCCATAGCCCTCTATTCTTCTGATCTCTATGTACCTGTCCAGGAATCTCTTAAAAGACCCTATCGTATCTGCCACCACCACCGTCACCGGCAGCCCATTAAACGCACTCACCACTCTCTGCGTAAAAAACTTACCCTTGACATCTCCCCTGTACCTACTTCCAAGCACATTAAAACTGTACCCTCTTGTGCTAGCCATTTCAGCCCTGAGAAGAAGTCTCTAACTATCCATATGATCAATGCCTCTCATCGTCTTATACACTAATTTTGCACAAATAGTGTTGGTGGCATCTTCCCAAGTGCCTTGATAATCCATTCATAGGTAATCCAATATTAGAAGCATATAGGAGGACAGGAATTACTACTGCACAGTATACCATACACCTTGTGCCAGATCTAGGATGCTGATCTTTAAGTATCCATTGTCTCCCTTTTGACCAAAGGCTGTGCTGCCTCATAGAAAGTGATAATGAAAGCATTATCGCCTTTCATTATCACCTAACTATTGGTGTTGTCTTGTACATCAACAGCACATGATTTGATGGTTTCAATGATAGTGTCACCTAACCTAATTAAACTACTTAATTTCCTGATGTGCATGATAGTTTCAATAAAAATCAGAAAGGGTTAAAAAGTTATTAGCTCTCCTCCAGTGTTTTAGATAGTAATTCAGTGATATTGTGTTAGAACTATGAAATTTTATGCCTTGTCTGAATTGGAATATCAAATGCCTGTCTGATCCTTCCCATTTATGATAACACATGGATATTTCCCAAGAGACAGAAAGCTGTGTGATACAGTCAAGATGATGCACAATAGAACAAATAAAGATGCCCAAGATATTAGAATTGTTGCCAAAGAATTTGTCAAAAGTATGGAGGCAGTGGAGAGGAAACTTTACAGTACATATTCAACTGCCTCTGGCAAATTAAACTGAGCAGAAGAAAGCTGAGATGTTACTGTGTCGTCACAAAGGGAGAGAATTAAATCATAAAGCCCTCAAAGAAGGTTCTAGTGGGTGGATTAGATGCACAGGAAAGAAAACTGGAAGCAAATTTATAGTGAAACAGTTGACAGCTACTTCATATGCGATCAGAAGGAGGAAGCATTCTTTGATGGTTCCTCAGGAGGTGCCTGCAGTTTCACAGATTTGAAGGACTTGCTCATTAGGGATCGAATTGGCAGAATCCAGGATGACAGCCTGAGGGACAGTTGCTTACAAAACTGTGGAGCTATCCAAAGCCAGGGAAGAAATGTTTGATGACCAACACCAGGAAGCGTGTACAGTGAAATGAGGGACAAAAGGCAAGGAAAATACAGACAAGGTTGCTTAGCTGGTGTAAGCAATGTGGATAGCAAGCATGGCTGTAAAAGAAGTGGACTGTGTGTGGAAAACAGTGCACATGAAGTGGTTTTAAAAGTCATTTCTATGAGCTGTGTTAGTAGAAAAGGACATTAAAAGTCATGCAATGGATAAAATGAACCAATCAGAGATAGAGACACGTTCATCTTCAGAGGAGCAATTGAATGTGCCAAGCAAATTAAATCCAGTGGAATGAACTGAATGCCAAAGTGTGGGTACAAAAGCAATGAATGACATTTCAGCTTGACTCTAGAGCAGCAGTCCCCAACCACTGGGCCACGGACCAGTACTGGGCCGCAAAGCATGTGCTACCAGGACCATAAGACCATAAGACAAAGGAGCAGAAGTAGGCCATTCGGCCCATTGAGTCTGTTCTGCCATTTTATCATGAGCTGATCCATTTTCTCCTATTTAGTCCCACTCCCCTGCCTTCTCACCATAACATTTGATGCCCTGGCTACTCAGATACCTATCAATCTCTGCCTTAAATACACCCAATGACTTGGCCTCCACTGCTGCCTGTGGCAACAAATTCCATAGATTCACCACCCTCTGACTAAAAAAATTTCTTCGCATTTCTGTTCTGAAAGGGCGCCCTTCAATCCTTAAGTCATGCCCTCTCGTACTAGACTCCCCCATCATGGGAAACAACTTTGCCACATCCACTCTGTCCATGCCTTTTAACATTCAAAATGCTTCTATGAGGTCTCGCCTCATTCTTCTAAACTCCAAGGAATACAGTCCAAGAACGGACAAACGTTCCTCATATGTTAACATGTCAGGGACATGAGGAAACGATACGAATCAGCTGCACCTTTCCTCATTCCCTGTCACGCACTGTTGAACTTGAACATAGGGTTGCCAACTGTCCTGTATTTGCCAGGACATCCCGTATATTGGGCTAAATTTGCTTGTCCTGTATGGGACTGCCCTTGTCCCGTATTTCCCCCGCTAAGGTAGAGCGTTCCTATGAAGCCTTCCGTGCCAAAATGGCATGAAGCGAAGAAGCAATTACCATTAATTTATATGGAAAAAATTTTTGAGCGTTCCCAGACCCAAAAAATAACCTACAAAATCATACCAAATAGCACATAAAACCAAAAATAAATAAGACTAACATATGGTAAAAGCAAGAATGATATGATAAATACACAACCTACACAAAGTAGAAATAATATATGTACGGTATAGTTGGGAAGATGAAGGCAAAACCGATCTGTGGGGGAAGGAATTGGCACATACGCACGTGCACACATTACATGCGCACGTCAAGCATGTGCACACAGGTGCCCGCGCAAGGCTTCATGGTCATGGTAGTCTTTATCATGGTAAAGTGTCCCGGGATTTGACTGCTACTTCTGTCCTTTATTTGGGAGTGAGAAAGTTGGCAAACTTAAGTGTAAAAGACATGTTGAGGTGAGTTTAACCCTCTTTGAACATGCCCCCCACCCCCCGGTCAGCTGGTCCGCAAGAATATTGTCAATATTAAACTAATCCACAGTGCAAAAAAGGTTGGGGACTCCTGCTCTAGAGCTTTACATAATATTCTCCAAAAGTGAGCCATTTACCTCAAGACGCTACCGTTGAAAGCAACAAATCATGTGCTGTTGACGTACAAGACAACACCAAAGCCAACTAGGAGATAAATCATCTATGTAGCAAATACAAAAAAAAAGGGTTTTAACTGTTAAACTAGTAGATGACTTGTTTTCCCTCTGCAAATCAGAAAAAAACACAACATTTAGAGAATCTTATAGTTCATACCATTAGAGGCAAATATCATTTGGAATCAACACAGCATTAGAAGGTTCTCAGCCAAAGCTAGATGAACACTGAAGGTGTTAATGGAGTACAGAGTTATTGGTCCTCGGATTGGAAGGAATAGTCCAAGAGACACATCAGATCCTTGAAAGAAAAGACTAACAAGCAGATACAGAGAAGCAGAGAAGTTGAATAAACAAATAATTGAATTTTAAAATGAAGGATACCTCTTTCATCATCCTCTAATTATAAGCGATGGCTTAAAGGCAGACACTTAGAAAAAGATAATAACGGAAATCAGCTTGACACCGAAGGGTCAGCTGATAGCATGTATAAGCAAAGCTCTCACAGTTATGCTGATGCACAACATACTAATTAAAATAGAGTACTCACTGTAGTCTTTGGAAAGTTGAGCTAACACTTAAACTCCCATAGGAGAACTGTATTTGTACAAAGCAACCATATGCCACTCGAGAATAAGTGTTTCCATAATGCACCATATATTTACAGAGAAGACTCCAAAGGATTCAAGCATACAGAGGTAGAATATGGTATTGTCCAAACAAAGACATGCACATAACCAACAAACCTGTCTGAGGCTACCTCAAGGGCACAAGAAATACTCAGTCTGAGAGAATTCAGGAAGTTAGATGTAGCCCAATCTCTCAATCATTGAAATAGGAGTTGATACATTAGAACTGAAGTAGGTGATTTGGATCGGATGAAAAGAGCTATAAAGGTGCATCATGATTAAAATTGTTGTCTTTAGTGAATGGTTGTCTCCACAGAGGAAGAAAATGTATCTCCTCCCAAAGATGAACAATGAGATCAGAAACTATATGCAGAAATATGAGTCCTGCAAGATCTCAGTGAAGAAAGCAACCAAGGAAAAATGTTTACTCTCCTCAAGTCCTATCAGCAGACTTAGTAGAACTTGACTCTCACAGCAGAAAAGATTTTGGAACAGAAGACCAAAAGACCAAAGGAGGCTTAGAAGGCACTTGTGTGTAATCAAAAGAAGGCAACAGTGGTGTTAAAGATATGTCATCACAGAAAGTTGAGGAGACAGTGAGAATGAAGCCCACATCAGACGAACCCTCGAAGGTAGTGGAGAATCAATACACAATATACCCCAGATATGAGTAAGTCACAAGGAGGGTGTCCCATATTGGAGGGACAAATGACATTTTACGTAGACTTTTGAAGAGAGTTACTTGATGGCTGCAAAAAGATGAAATTCCAAAGGACATGCAACCAACCTTAAAAAATAAACACCACAGTCTTCTTTAAATAAATGGAGGACACGGAGAGGAGGAAAATATTGGACTATTAACATGATATATGCCATTCAAAATTAAAGTAATAGCAGAACATTCAGAAAATCAGAAGACAAAATGATTTTATGTAAGGGAAATAGTGCTTGACTAATCTTTTGGAGTTCTTTGGGGAATTATTGAACAAAGTGTAGAAAAGGAAACCAGAAGAAGTGTATTTTGGTTTCCAGAAGGCATTTAATAACAATACATAAGGGTTATTGCACATGTTCACAAGTTCCAGCATTTTGTTTAATATATATTAGTTTGGATTGAGAACAGGAAATGAAGACAGGATGAATGACTCATATAAAGCTGACAAGCTGTAATATGGTCTGCTAAAGAATAATGCTGAGGCCTTAACTATTTACAGACTCCATTAGTGAGGTAAATGATGGAATCACGTATTGCTGGGGAATCAAAGATGAGAATGCAGGATGTACAGAATCTGCAAAGGGCCTGGTCTGGTTAAGCAAATTTTCTGGGTTGTGGAGAAAAGTATGGTTATCCAATTCACCAGTAAGCGTAGAAAAGCAGAATAATGACTAAAAAGACATACTATCACACACACACTACACAGAATGCTGACAGACAGGATTATTTGCTATTTGTGAACATGGAATATAGAAAGTTAGCCTGCAGCTACAGCAAATAAGTGGGAACATAAATGGAACAGTGACACTCACAACACGCTGGAGGAACTCAGCAGGTCGGGCAGCATCCATGGAAATGATCAGTCAACGTTTCGGGCTGGAACCCTTCATCAGGACTGAAGAGGGAAGGGGCAGAGGTCCTATAAAGAAGGTGAGGGAAGGGTGGGAAGGAGAAGGCTGGAAGGTTCCAGGTGAAAAACCAGTAAGGGGAAAGATGAAGGGGTGGGAGGGGGGAGGCAGGGAGAGGATAGGCAGGAAAGGTGAAGAAGGAAAAGGGGAAAGCACAATGGGTAGTAGAAGGAGGCGGAACCATAAGGGAGGTAGTAGGCAGCTGGAGGAGGGGCAGAATGAAATTGGTGTAGCCCCCCTGGCCAGCCTTAGGGTTGCTCGGCTCGCTGTCGTCTAGGGAAACAGCACTCAGCCCCACCAAACTGGGTAACTAGTTTGTGTGGATGCTGTGTGATGTACCCCACCCTGTCAAATAACAGACAATACACCAGATACGATTAAATGATTTACAGGATAGGTTGGGTGAGTGGGCAAATTCATGGCAGATGTAATTTAATGTGGATAAATGTGAAGTTATCCACTTTGGTGGCAAAAATAGGAAAACAGATTATTATCTGAATGGTGGTCGATTAGGAAAAGGGGAGGTGCAACGAGACCTGGGTGTCATTATACACCAGTCATTGAAAGTGGGCATGCAGGTACAGCAGGTGGTGAAAAAGGTGAATGGTATGCTGGCATTTATAGCGAGAGGATTTGAGTACAGGAGCAGGGAGGTACTACTGCAGTTGTACAAGGCCTTGGTGAGACCACACCTGCAGTATTGTGTGCAGTTTTGGTCCCCTAATCTGAGGAAAGACATCCTTGCCATAGAGGGAGTACAAAGAAGGTTCACCAGATTGATTCCTGGGATGGCAGGACTTTCATATGAAGAAAGACTGGATGAACTGGGCTTGTACTCGTTGGAAATTAGAAGATTGAGGGGGGATCTGATTGAAACGTATAAGATCCTAAAGGGATTGGACAGGCTAGATGCAGGAAGATTGTTCCCGATGTTGGGGAAGTCCAGAACGAGGGGCCACAGTTTGAGGATAGAGGGGAAGCCTTTTAGGACCGAGATTAGGAAAAACTTCTTCACACAGAGAGTGGTGAATCTGTGGAATTCTCTGCCACAGGAAACAGTTGAGGCCAGTTCATTGGCTATATTTAAGAGGGAGTTAGATATGGCCCTTGTGGCTACGGGGGTCAGGGGGTATGGAGGGAAGGCTGGGGCGGGGTTCTGAGTTGGATGATCAGCCATGATCATAATAAATGGTGGTGCAGGCTCAAAGGGCCGAATGGCCTACTCCTGCACCTATTTTCTATGTTTCTATGTTTCTATGATATTACTAGAACTATATAATTAATAGAGAATAAAATATAAAAGGAAAATAAAAGGCGCCACACTTATCAAAGTTCAACTCTTCGTGCACAAACAGTTGACGCTCAGGACCCTTCTTCTTCACCCTGCGACCCCTCAGACCACCTCGACCGGCCGCCTGGGACCAACAACAGTGGTCAACTAGATGCTCCACACGAGTCCGTCTCCATCTCCTCTCCTCACTGAACGCCCCGCTCAGGGTCCGACCCCATTAACGGACTCACAGCACTTGGTCCATCCTTTGACTCTCTCTCCCGCCTTCTCCCTCCAAAACCCCGCGCATACAATATCTTACAGACACACCAAAAACATAACAACTATCCCAATTGGTTCATAACATCTTCTTATCAGTAACGTGATTCAAACAAACTGCTAGCAGGAGGACTTTCTCAGCAGTTAACATAACAAAGAAGCCCTTTCAATTATAACATAACAAAGAAGCCATTTTAATTAGACTACACAGTGACATAAAAAAAGAAACTCCTTACACTAGGATAGGGGAAGGGAGGGGGATGGAATTACCGGAAGTTGGAGAATTCGATGTTCATACCAAAAGGCTGGAGACTACCTAGAGGGTATATGAGGTGTTGCTCCTCCAACCTGAGTTTAGCCTCATCATGGCAGTAGAAGAGGCCATGTATGGACATATCCACATATCCGAATGGGAATGGGAAGCAGAGTTGGAGTGGGTGGCAACCGGCAGATCCTGTCTGTTGTGGTGGACAGAGCGGAGGTGCTCAACGAAGCGGGTCCCCAATCTGCATCGGGTTTCACCGATGTAGAGGAGGCCGCACTAGGAGCACCGGATGCAATAGATGACCCCAACAAACTCACAAATGAAGTGTTGCCTCACCTGGAAGGACCATTTGGGGCCCTAAATGGTGACAAGGGAGGAGGTATAGGGACAGGTGTAGCACTTACGCTTACAGGGATAAGTGCTGGGTGGGAGATCCGTGGGGAGGGACGTGTGGACCAGGGAGTCGCAGAGGGAACGATCCCTGCGGAAAGCGGAGAGGTGTGGAGAGGGGAAAATGTGCTTAGTAGTGGGGTCCTTTTGAAGGTGGCAGAAGTTGCAGAGGATAACGTGCTGGATCTGGAGGCTGGTGGGGTGGTAGGTGAGGACATCTGTCCCTGTTGTGGTGACAGGAGGATGGAATGAGGACCGAAGTACGGGAAATGGATGAGATGCAGGTGAAGGCATCATTGATGACGGCAGAAGGGAAACCATGATCCTTAAAGAAGGAAGACATTTGAGACGTCTTGGAACGGAAAGCCTCATCCTGGGAGCAGATGTGGTGGAGACGGAGGAACTGGGAATAGGGAATTGCATTTTTGCATGTGGCAGGGTGGGAAGAGGTATAGTTGAGGTAGTTATGAGAGTCAGTGGGCTTGTAGAAGATGTTGGTGAACAGTCTGTCTCCAGAGATGGAGACCGAGAGATCGAGAAAGGGGAGAGAAGTGTCCGAGATAGACCAAGTGAATTTGACGGCTGGGTGGAAGTTTGTAGTAAAGTCAATGAAATTGACGAGCTCAGCATGGGTGCAGGAAGCAGCACCAATGTAGTCGTCAACGTACCGAAGGAAAAGTTGGGGAGCAGTACCAGGAGAGGTTTGGAGCACAGACTGTTCCACATAACCAATGAAGAGGCAGGCATAGCTGGGACCCATAGCTACACCCTTGGTTTGAAGAAAGTGGGAAGAGCCAAAAGAGAAGTTATTAAGTGTGAGTACCAGTTCCTTCAACCGGAGGAGGGTAGTGGTGGTGGGGAACTGGTGAGGTCTATTGTCCAGAAAGTAGTGGAGGGCTTTGATGCTTTCTTGATGGGGAATGGAGGTATATAAGGATTGGACATTCATAGTGGAAATGAAGTGGTCGGGACCGGGGAACTGGAAGTTATTGAAGAGGTGGCGGGCATGGGATGTATCCCGGGTGTAAGTGGGGAGGGACTGAACTATGGGTGCCAAATTGGAGTCCAGGTAGGCAGATACAAGTTCGGTGGGGCAGGAGCAGGCAGTGCATCCAGTGCTCCCGGTGCGGCCTCCTCTACATCGGTGAAACCCAACGCAGATTGAGGGACCGCTTCGTCGAGCACCTCCGCTCTGTCCACCACAACAGACAGAATCTCCCGATTGTCACCCATTTCAACTCTACTTCACATTCCCATTCAGATATGTCAATAAATGTCTTCCTCTACAGCCATGATGAGGCTAAACTCAGGTTGGAGGAACAAAACCTCATATACAGTCTGGGTAGTCTCCAACCCTTTGGTATGAACATCGAATTCTCCAACTTCTGGTAATTCCCTCCCCTCCCCTTCTCTTCCCCTACACTAGTTTCACTCTGCCCCCTCTCCCAGCTGCCTACTACCTCCCTTATGGTTCCACCTCCTTCTACTACCCATTGTGCTTTCCCCTTTTCCTTCTTCACCTTTCCTGCCTATCCCCTCTCTGCTTCCCCTCCCCCACCCCTTCATCTTTCCCCTTACTGGTTTTTCACCTGGAACCCACCAGCCTTCTCCTTCCCACCCTCCCCCCACCTTCTTTATAGGCTCTCCGCCCCTTCCCTCTTCAGTCCTGACGAAGGGTTCCAGCCCGAAACGTTGACTGATTGTTTCCGTGGATGCTGCCCAACCTGCTGAGTTCCTCCAGCGTGTTGTGAGTGTTGCTTTGACCCCAGCATCTGCAGGGTGTTTTGTGTTTAAAGGAACAGTGACATTTATTGCAGAGGAAATGAAAGATGAAAATACAGTGTTGCCACAGCTTACACCGGGTATTGTTGAGACCACAACTGAAGCACTGGAAACATTTTGGTCTTCTTATTTAAGGCAGTATATACTAGCATTCAAAGCAGTTTAGAAAAAAATCATGAGGTTAATTCCTTGAATGCAGGAACAGGTCGAGAAGGTTGGCCCTATATTTGTTATATTTTATGAAAATGAGTTGATTTTATTGAAATATATGTGATTTCAAAAGGGCCTGATATCTTAAATTACAGGAAATTGGCAGCCATGTGTGATGCTATTCATGAGAATAAAATGTTATTGAGTCTGTAATTGCCACAAACTATGCTTATGGTCTCTGACAAGGATACTGTAATCACTTTGAAAGTGAAATTTAATCCATGACTTTTCACTAGAAGTAATAATTGTGACTATGTATTCCTGCTAAAAAAAAGACTGGGGAATTTTGTGCAATTCCAAAACAATTAGTGATCAAGCACTGCAAGATCAGTTAATCTATATATTGATCAGTAAGAGGATTCAGCACGGGTATTTCACACAAAAGGTTAAAATTTGAGGAAGGCTTGGAGATGGTCTTCTCTGTGAAAACAACATTCAAAATTCAAGATTGTTTCATGGAAGTCATACTTCTGAATTGTGTGTCAGCCACATTAAAGAGTTGAGGGTGACACTTCCTTTTGTCTCCACAATGACCTATCAGCTGATCATTGAAATTGCTTCAATGAGAATTCCTTGCACCACATTGACCCATAGGGTGAGAAAGCTATTGTGGATAGTGGATCTGAAGAAGCACTCCAGAAACTGAGAACCACAGGCACACACACATCTTCAGAAATTAACAGTCTTTGAAGTGGCATATAATAACCAACAATTATGATATCACAATTAAAATAAATCACTTATTTATGAATCAGGACAATGCATATGAGTTGCCTTTCATTCTGACTCTTTTGGAGCAGTTACAACAGTAATTTATGAGGGTACTCAGGTCAAGTTGTGTAGATCCTAAGTGAACCCAGCAAGGAATCTGTGATCGTGACCAACTACGCAAGATGACCAATGTTGATCGGGAAGGACTAGCTGGAGACACTACATACTGACTGGATAGTGATCCATTGTAATGACTTGTTATCAGCGGATCTACAAATGCTTTTTGCACTGCAAGCAAATTGCCATGGAATAGTATTGTAGCATTGGTAAATACTAGATCCTCTTCACAGTTCAATGTATTGGCCAAGATTAGATTTATGTGTTATTAAATTTCAGATGGAAAAAGTGTTGTGTAAGTCATAATGATATTGATGTTGCTGAGGGTCTAGTATGGTGTGTGGCCATCTCTGAAGCAGACAAACTGGTGGAATTATGTGAAGACCACAAGGTCACTCTGATCAAAGCTGTTGATGATAAACTGTATTTGCTGCTCATTTCACAAGAATTGTTTGTTTGACCAGAAGATTTTCTGAACCTGTTCCATGTCTAGATACAACTAAATTTGGATTCCGGTAGCCAAAGCTATCTGATTATCATAGAAACCATAGAAACCATAGAAAAACTACAGCACAGAAACAGGCCCTTTGGCCCTTCTTGGTTGTGCCAAACCATTTTCTGCCTAGTCCCACTGACCTGCACATGGACCATATCCCTCCATACACCTCTCATCCATGTATCTGTCCAATTTATTCTTAAATGTTAAAAAAGAACCCGCATTTACCACCTCATCTGGCAGCTCATTCTATACTCCCACCACTCTCTGTGTGAAGAAGCCCCCCACAATGTTCCCTTTAACCTTTTCCCCCCTCACCCTTAACCCATGTCCTCTGGTTTTTTTCTTCCCTTGCCTCAGTGGAAAAAGCCTGCTCGCATTCACTTTATCTATATCCATCACAATTTTATATACCTCTATCAAATCTCCCCTCATTCTTCTACGCTCCAGGGAATAAAGTCCTAACCTATTCAACCTTTCTCTGTAACTGAGTTTCTCAAGTCCCGGCAACATCCTTGTAAACCTTCTCTGCACTCTTTCAATCTTATTTATATCCTTCCTGTAATTTGGTGACCAAAACTGAACGCAATACTCCAGATTCGGCCTCACCAATGCCTTATACAACCTCATCATAACATTCCAGCTCTTATACTCAATACTTTGATTAATAAAGGCCAATGTACCAAAAGCTCTCTTTACGACCCTATCTACCTGTGACGCCACTTTTAGGGAATTTTGTATCTGTATTCCCAGATCCCTCTGTTCTACTGCACTCCTCAGTGCCTTACCATTAACCCTGTATGTTCTACCTTGGTTTGTCCTTCCAACGTGCAGTACCTCATGCTTGTCTGTATTAAACTCCATCTGCCATTTTTCAGCCCATTTTTCCAGTTGGTCCAAGTCCCTCTGCAGGCTCTGAAAACCATCCTCACTGTCTACTACACCTCCAATCTTTGTATCATCAGCAAATTTGCTGATCCAATTTACCACATTATCACCCAGATCATTGATTTAGATGACGAATAACAATGGACCCAGCACCGATCTCTGTGGCACACCACTAGTCACAGGCCTCCACTCAGAGAAGCAATTCTCTACTACCACTCTTTGGCTTCTTCCATTGAGTCAATGTCTAATCCAATTTACCACCTTTCCATGTATACCTAGCGACTGAATTTTCCGAACTAACCTCCCATGCGGGACCTTGTCAAAGGCGCCTTACTGAAGTCCATGTAGACAATATCCACTGCCTTCCCTTCATCCACTTTCCTGGTAACCTCCTTGAAAAACTCCAATAGATTGGTCAAACATGACCTACCACTCACAAAGCCATGTTGACTCTCCCTAATAAGTCCCTGTCTATCCAAATGCTTGTAGATTCTGTCTCTTAGTACTCCCTCCAATAACTTACCTACTACCGACGTTAAACTTACCGGCCTATAATTTCCCGGATTACTTTTCGATCCTTTTTTAAACAACAGAACAACATGAGCCACTCTCCAATCATCTGGCACCTCACCTGCAGACAGCGACATTTTAAATATTTCTGCCAGGGCACATGTGGGGTAGTACATGAAAGCAAAGTTACTTAAAGACTTTTCAGTCTGCATTGGACAAAATGTGCAGAGGATGCCAAGTTGTCAGTGCAAGTGAACATCCTTGAAGTGACTGAAATTGCACAGGAACACCTGTGGGCTCTATGCAATAATGAGCTTCATTACGTTTCAGGAGAAGTTTCAAAATTATTTGAAATTTTTACCAAATTTAGGCAATACATTGAGGCCTCTTAGAATATAAGACCATGTGACATAGAAGTAGAATTAGGCCATTCAGCCTATCGAGTCTGCTCCACCAATACATCATGGCTGACGAAAGCCGTTAAGCAAAAAGGGAGACCTGGTTCTGGTGTAAGAAGTAATGATGTGCATGTACGTTCTGTGAAGCAAAAATTAGTAACAAATCTTTCCTGGGTCATTGTGGTAAACCATGTATATATGTTGTAACTCGGTTACCTGTCTGGACACACCCCTCTGCTGACTGCCCCTGTGGCTCCTCCCACAGAGTCCTGTATAAAGGTGTTTGCCTTGCCCCTCCCCCTCAGTCCGGGGGCAGACACTCACTGTGGAGGTCGTATTCTACAGCGAATAAAAGCCTTTCAGTATTTTTACCAAACCTCAGTCTTTTGGAGTAATTGAAGGTGCTTCAATTTTATTTGCTGTACATTTTAAAACATGGAACAGTCCCTGAGACCAGAAAAATTAGACCTCAATCCGCAAACACCTGAAGCTGGAAAGGCTTTCGAACTCTGGCTGGCCTGCTCCGAAGCGTATCTAGAGGAGATTAAAGCGACCGACCCCGTAGCGAAGCGCAGAGTTCTACTCTCCAGGGTCAGTCCACGGGTCTATTCGCTGATCAGAGACCAGCCGAACTACGACAGCGCAATGAACGCACTCAAAAGACAATACCTGCGGCCGATAAACAGCGTCTATGCTCGGCACCGTTTAGCGACACGGCAACAACGCCCCAGGGAATTGAGTGCTGAGTTTGTCCAGGCCCTACGGACGCTCGTGCGACCCTGCAATTGCCAGGAGCTGACGGCGGCACAGCATGCAGAACTCCTAGTGAGAGACGCCTTCGTCACGGGGACCAGGTCAGTGTACATGCGCCAGCGGCTGCTGGAAAAAGCCGATCTTACCCTAAGTTCGGCGATGGAGCTGGCTGATACGTTGGAGGCCACTCTGCATAACTCCGAGGCTCTCCAGGCACGCGATCCCCCGATGGCCTTGTGGGTGCCACAGACCCCGCAACCTGCCGGTGAATCAACCTCAGCTGCCGCCAGTCGTGAGTCCGCGAAGTGCTACTTCTGCGGACTGGAGAAGCACCCCCGGAAACGCTGCCCGGCCCGACAAGCTACCTGCTCCAGCTGCGGAAAGAAGGGCCACTTCGCCAAGGTTTGTAAGTCCAAACTGCGAGCGGGATCGAGCAGCGCCGCGTGCGAGACGTGGGGGTCGCCATCTTCCCTGCACACTGCCACCACGTGCGAGACATGGGGGCCGCCATCTTCCCTGCACGCCGCCACCACGTGCGAGACATGAGGGCGGCCATCTTGGTCGGCACCGCCTCCCACCGCCTACGACCAACGGGTGCTCACAGGGCACCCCACCACGCCGGACCAAGACAGCGACCCCACCCTGGCTTCCGTGACCCTCGACCAAAGCGCTCCCCACCAGCTCGCAAGGTCAATGATGGACATCCTGGTGGAGGGGCACAGGACAAGCTGCCTGTTTGACACAGGCAGCACGGAGAGTTTTATCCACCCGGCCACGGTGCAGCATTGTGGACTCATGATACGGCCGGTAAGTCACAGGTTCACCATGGCCTCCGGGTCGCATACAACAGACATCCCGGGGAGTTGTGTAGCGACACTAGTGGGGCAGGGCACAGAATATCGGGACTTTACGTTACTGGTCTTGCCTCAACTGTGTGCCCCTGTGCTGTTGGGGTTGGACTTCCAGAGCCACCTGAAAAGCGTGACAATGAAGTATGATGGGCCCCTCCCGCCAATTACTGTCATAATTCCCCTGTTTTGTAGAGATATGTCACGTACCCCGCTACTGACCACACACACACACTGACCCGCATATCCCACCCAACATCATGCCAACTGCCACACTACCGACACCACTTGCGGCCTCTCCTCCCTCAGGATCCCTCCCCCACCGCTGTTCGCCAACCTGACCCCCGACTGTAAACCTGTGGCAACTAAAAGCAGGAGGTACAGCGCGGGGGACAGAGCTTTCATTAAGTCGGAGGTGCAGCGGCTGGTCAGGGAGGGGGTCATTGAGGCAAGCACAAGTCCTTGGAGGGCGCAGGTGGTGGTTGTTCGGAACGGGGAGAAGAATAGGATGGTCGTGGACTATAGCCAGACCATCAATAGGTTCACGCAGCTCGACGCGTACCCTCTACCCCGCATCGCGGATATGGTCAATCAGATAGCACAGTACAAGGTGTACTCAACCATAGACCTAAAATCCGCTTACCATCAGCTCCCCACCCGCCGGGAGGACCGCCCTTACACTGCCTTCGAGGCGGACGGCAGGCTTTATCAATTCCTGCGCGTCCCCTTTGGTGTCACGAATGGCGTATCTGTCTTCCAGAGGGCAATGGACCGGATGGTGGACCAGTGCCAACTGAAGGCCACGTTCCCATATCTGGATAATATCACCATCTGCGGTCACGACCAGCAGGATCACGACAACAACCTCCAAAAATTTCTCCAAGTGGCCAAATCTTTCAACCTCACCTATAACAAGGACAAGTGTGTATTTGGGACCACCCGACTTGCTATCCTTGGGTGTGTCATGGAGAATGGAGTCATTGGCCCTGACCTCGACCGTATGCGCCTCTTGTTAGAACTCCCTTTTCCCAATACCCTCAGAGCCCTCAAAAGGTGCCTGGGCTTCTTTTCATATTACGCCCAATGGGTCTCTAACTATGCAGACAAGGCCTGCCCCCGGTCAAGTCCACCACATTCCCCCTCTCTGCCGAGGCCCACGCGGCCTTCAACCACATAAAAGGGGACATTGCCAAAGCAGCAATGCGTGCGGTGCATGAGGCCATTCCCTTCCAAGTAGAGAGTGACGCCTCCGACTTTGCCCTGGCTTCTTCTCCCGTACCCTTCAAGGCCCTGAAATTCGGAACTCCGCGGTAGAGAAAGAGGCCCAGGCCATAGTGGAAGCTATAAGGCTCTGGAGGCACTATCTTGCTGGCAAAAGGTTCACCCTGCTAACTGACCAGCGCTCAGTCGCATTCATGTTTAATAATCAGCAGCAGAGCAAAATCAAAAATGATAAAATTCTGAGGTGGAGAAACAAACTCTCCACCTACAACTATGACATCATGTACAGGCCTGGGAAGCTCAACAAGCCCTCCAATGCCCTATCCCGGGGAACATGCGCCAGCGCGCAAATCGACCGGCTATACGCCCTACATGTAGACCTTTGCCACCCGGGAGTTACCCGGCTTTTCCACTTCGTGAAAGTCCGGAACCTGCCTTACTCCCTTGAGGAGATCAGGATGATGACCAGGGACTGCCAAGTCTGCGCAGAGTGCAAACCGCACTTCTACCGACCCAAAAAGGCACCACTCATCAAGGCCACCCGCCCCTTTGAGTGACTGAGTGTTGACTTTAAGGGCCCCCTTCCCTCCATCGACCGCAATGTGTACTTTCTTAAAGTAATTGACGAGTACTCGCGGTTCCCCTTCGCCATCCCCTGCCCCGACACCACTACCACGTCAGTTATAAAAGCCCTGTGCAAGCTCTTCACTCTATTCGGATACCCATGCTATATCCAGAGTGACAGGGGGTCCTTGTTTATGAGTGACAAGCTGCGCCAATATCCACTGGCTAGGGGAATTGCAACCAGTAGGACCACGAGCTATAATCCCCGGGGGAATGGACAGGTAGAGAAGGAGAATGGCACAGTGTGGAAAGCCACACTCTTAGCCCTCAGGTCAAAGGGACTGCCGGTCTCCCACTGGCAGGAGGTCCTTCCCGAGGCACTCCACTCCATCCGCTCCCTGTTATGCACAGCCACCAATGCCACCCCTCATGAGCGACTCTTTTCTTTTCCCAGAAAATCGACCACTGGAACCACCCTACCAACTTGGCTGACATCCCTGGGGCCAGTGCTGCTCCGGAAACATGCGAGGAGCAATAAATACTCCCCGATAGTCGAGAGGGTTCACTTACTTCATGCGAACCCCCAGTATGCCTACGTGGTTTTACCTGATGGGCGGGAGGACACGGTCCCCATCCGCGACCTGGCACCCGCAGGAGCTCCGGGCCCCTACCCTGAACACTCCGTGGTGACTATTGACCCCGTACCTGCCAATGTATGTACCTACGAGACACCTTGCACCCCAAACCCTATATAGACACCACACGACACTCCCATACCGGGCGCGACGCACACGCACGAGGGATTACCGACGCCTAACGTGCTGGCACCTGAAGTCAGGCCGGAGCCAGCACAACCGCCGTCACTGATGCAATCACCGCCGGTGCTACGTAGATCACAGCGACAGACTCGACCGCCTAATAGACTTAACCTGTAAATATACTTCTTGTAAATATTGTCAGTCACTTCACCCCGCAGGACTCTTTTAAAAAAAGGAGGGGTGAATGTGGTAAACCATGTATATATGTTGTAACTCAGTTACCTGTCTGGACACACCCCTCTGCTGACTGCCCCTGTGGCTCCTCCCACAGAGTCCTGTATAAAGGTGTTTGCCTTGCCCCTCCCCCTCAGTCCGAGCAGACATTCACTGTGGAGGTCGTATTGTACAGCGAATAAAAGCCTTTCAGTATTTTACCAAACCTCAGTCTTTTGCTGGGCAGCACAGCTCATTGGACTGGAAGGGCCTGTTCTGCACTGTATCTTTAAATAATTAAAGATGTACATAGTGTAGAAATTGAAAAGATACTGAAAACAGAGCTAAGTAGAGATTGTACAGGTACAGGGACTCATGAATTGTACAGTAAGTCAGGAATTGTACAGTGAGTCAGGAATTGTACAGTGAAAAAGCGTGGCAAATGACAAAATATCAGTTGATATAATATTCAAACAGTAGTGATCATGAATATGGTGCATAGGATGAGCCTGAGTTTAAGTTACTGGAGTGGTTCTCAAGCATAGCCATTGAACCAATGAGACCTGAAAATGGATAGATGACATTTTAACTTTACTTAATTTTTCTTATTTTAGAGATACAATAACAACAGGGCTTTGCTCTATCCTTGCTTTGACCATCAATACATGGAGAAACCATCACAAACTCCCACAGCCCCGATAATCCTGTGGTTTCAGTCTCGGAAGC
Organism: Mobula birostris; assembly: GCF_030028105.1. Classification (NCBI taxonomy): domain Eukaryota; kingdom Metazoa; phylum Chordata; class Chondrichthyes; order Myliobatiformes; family Myliobatidae; genus Mobula; species Mobula birostris. The sequence goes on from NC_092373.1 coordinate 60,504,675, forward strand.
CAACCTGAGAGGATCCTTCAGGAGAGTGAATCCATGGAAAGCAACCAGCCCAGATGGGGTACCTGACTGAGTACTAAAGACCTGTGCTGATGAACCAACTGGAGTGTTCACTGAGATCTTTAACTTCTCCCTTCAGCAGTCTGAGATACCCCAGCAGTCTGAGATACCCACCTGCTTTAAGCGGAGATTAATTATACCAGTGTCTAATAAGGTCATGGTAAGTTGCCTCAGTGACTGTCATCCAGTAGCACTTACATCCACTGTGATGAAGTGTTTTGAGAGGTTGGTAATGAAACATATCATCTCCTGCCTGAGAAGCAATTTCGATCCACTCCAGTTTGCCCATCAACACAACAGGTCCACAGCAGATGCCATTGGCTCTTCAATCAACCCTGAAGCATCTGGACAGCAAAGATGCATAGATCAGGATGGTCCTTATTAACTACAGCTCAGCTTCAATACTACCATCCCCTCAAAACTAATCGATAAGTTTCAGACTTGCAGACCCCAGTCAATTCGGATTGGCAACAACATCTCCTTCACAATCTCCGTCAGCACAGGTGCACCATAAGGCTGTGTGCTAAGCCCCTGCTCCACTCACCACTCTACACTTACGACTCAACACAGCTCTAATTCCATATTTAAGTTTGCTGACGAAACCACTGCCATGGGCCAGACCAAAGGTGGTGATGAATCAGTATATGAGAAGGAGACTGAAAATCTGGCCAAGTGGTACCACAAACAGCAACCTCTTACTCAACGTCAACAAGACCACTGAGCTGATTGTTGACTTCAGGAGGAGGAAATTGGAGATGCATGAGCCAGTCCTCATCAAGAGATCAGAGGTGGAGAGGGTCAGCAACTTCAAATTTCTCAGTGTTATCATTTCAGAGGACCTGTCCTGGGCCCAGCATATAAGTGCAACTAGGAAGAAAGAACAGCAGTGACTCAACTTCCTCAGGAGTTTGCACAGATTCAGCATGGCATCTATAACTTTGACTAACTTCTAATGATGTGCCGTAGAGAAGTACATTAACTGGTTGCAACACAGCCTGATATAGAAAAACCAATGTCCATCAAATCATGTTGACTTTCTCTCATTCTAAACAACCTTTGGATACTTTGTGGTAACTGTCCATTTTTTACTTTATGCATAATATGTATTATTTTTAAATCTACAAAATCTCTGAATTTTAAGGCGTTTAGTTGAATAAATAGTGGATTAGTTGGCTCATAATAACCTGTCTTATTTACGATTCGTATGACTTTCTTTTGGAGTAGGAAAATTGGAAACCAGGTACCAAACTCATATAGTAAACTTAGAATAAATGATGTTGAAATTGATAAGGTATCTGAAACAGAATTTTTGGGAGTTGGTAATAGATAATAAATTAAGCTGGAAACCACATATAAATTGAGTCAAAGCAAAAATGTCAAAATCTATTGCAATACTGTACAAACGCAAGATTTCTTAAATCAGGAAACTTTGTATACATTATGCTGTTCACTTATAGTCCCATACATGACTTATTGTGTAAAGGTGTGGGGAAATACATACAAAACAAATACAAACTCAATTTTTCTACTCCAAAAGAAAGTCATACGAATTGTAAATAAGACAAGTTATTATGAGCCAACCAATCCACTATTTATTCAACTAAACACTTTAAAATTCAGAGATTTCATAGATTTTAAAATAATACAAATTATGTATAAAGTAAAAACTGGACAGCTACCACAAAGTATCCAAAGGTTGTTTAAAATGAGAGAAAGTCAACATGATTTGAGAGGAACATGTATATTCAAAAAACAAAGGATAAGAACAAATGTAAAAAATCACTGTATTTCAGTCAGGGGGTGAATCTATGGAACAGTTGTAGCGAGAATTTAAAAACATGCACAACACTTAACAAGTTTAAAAAACTATTTAAAAATAATTTAATGAACAAATATAAAATACATGATTTAAAATGAATGGAGGTAATGTAAATAAATGATACTTGGAATTGGATTTTGTTTTGAAAGATTATGAAATTTTTTGTTCTGATGTGATGATTGACACCAAATACGATGTTGTATAAGTAAGAGGGCTAGGCATAATAAGCTGTAGCTTCAGCCTACACCCTTTCGATCTGTTTTAAAGAATATCTATGTTTTTTTGTTGTAATTTTGTCCTATGAAATCATTGAAAATGATGCTTTTTGTTATGTTTGTACTGACCGAAATAGATTTCATTCATTCATTCATTCAAAATCCTGCAAAGAGTAGTGGACATGGCCTAGTCCATCACAGGTAAAGCTCCCCCACCACCACTGAGCACACCAACGTGGAGCACAGTTGTAGGAAAGCAGCATCCATCATCAGGGACACCCACCACCCAGGTCATGCTTTTTTTTTGCTGCTGCCATCAGGAAGAAGGTACAGAAACCTCTGGGTTCACACCACCAAATTCAGGAGCAGTAATTACATCTCAACCATTAGGCTCCTGAACTAGTGGGGTTAACGTCACTCAGCTTCACTTAACCGATCACTAAACAGTTCCCACAATCTATGGACTCACGTTCAAGGACTCTTCATCTCACTCTCTCAAAACTTATTGCTTATTTATTTATTTATTTTTGTATTGGCACCAGAATTGAACTCTGAACTCTGACGCCCCAAGCTGTAATAACATAGAGCCTACCGCTACACTACTGTGGAACACCTTCTACAGAAAGTAACGTTATCTTATAGTTTCACATTGAGAAACTGACAATTTATGTCAAAATATTGAATTAATATGAGATTATATACACAGAGTTAATTATGATATGGTGTAATGCTATCAATATATTAATATGAGATTATATACATGGAGTTAATTATGATATGGTGTAATACTATCAATATCTGTTGTTAATATGGATTTGTTAAATTATTTTAGGGAACACACATTCAGTATATACAGACTATGTATAAATCCTCAAGAGTTATGTTTCACATATGGTTTGACTTATAACACACCGGACAGCAAAGATGCATAGATCAGGATGCTCTTTATTAACTACAGCTCAGCATTCAATTCTACCATTGTTGATCACTGCAGGTAGTAAAATGTAGTCACCCAGAAAATGTGGATCACTTCCCACACTTCAAGAGTTTCTGCTAGACAGGGGTATATACATGGAGAATGAAAGCTGCCACTACCTTTAATGTGCCTTTATAGACTTTATTTGATCGAGGGACATGAACATTAGGACTTCAGATCTGTCAGAAAACTCATAGTCGTAACTACCACTAGTCACATCTGTGGAAGGGTCTGCATGTCTCACAGTGGCCCTCATGAGGCAACTAACAATCTACCTAACTATACATAAAGTAACTAATTTCAAATCCTAAGGAATGTCGAAGAAGAAGTAGGCTCCAGTAAAGGGTTTGGATAAAAGCTCCAGCCTGGTCATTTGCCTTCCAAAATACAACGGCAGGAACCTACAAACATTGTAACAATGAAAAAACGCGCTTGAGCAGCAAAGAATTCCAGACAATTAATTAATATCTCAGAAGCAGGCTAATGAGCATTTAAAATTACATTGGACCTTTCAACTGAGTTCTTTCTTTCGTATTATTTTCTGCTGCATTATTTCTTGGCTTGTTCTGTTTAAATCATTTTTTGCCGTTTTAAAGCATTTTGGGTCCATTTCCAACACACATTTCCTCAATGAGCAACACACTCAGAAGTCCTTGGTTATACCATTTGTTATACTTACAGAATTCAAGGTATAGTCTTTGTTGCTCTTAAGTGGAATTATAAAAGCATTGGGATTTGAGAATTGAATTAGAAGTGCTGTAAAATTGCAGTATGTGAATGATTTGCAGTTATCTCTTTCATCTCTGCCATCATCGTTCAAGTATATATGTTCTTCAGTACCCCACCTATAGACTACTTGCAACATTTCTTGCATTGGATGTTCTATTTTCAGACCAATTTTTTTCCTGCTTCTTCCCATAGAGCTATGACTATCGGCTTTGAGTATTGTAAAAAGCAACAAATAAATATGCTGAAACTGTCAGCCATAACAACAAGTGATTCTTCTGCTTATGAGGCATGTAGAAAGCTAATTAGTACCTCATTTTAAAGATGGTTTCTGTGAATATATTCTGTTTTATTTTGGCTGTTTCTGAGTAAATATTTGTTGCTTGGATTATGTCTGGGAAATTAGATTTGTTTCCATGCTTTATTCTCTTTTACCTTGTAACTCCACAATGAGAAATCTCCTTCATTTTTGTAATTCACATTCAACACAGTTCAATTATTCAAAAAACAACTAAGAACAGAATTTGCTGGAAATATTTTGCGATGGCACTGGCAGAATCCTTAGAGCGGTCCTCAGGGAGAAAAGTTCTAGTGCCATTAATGATTCCATGCCAAACTTGCCCAAGGCCTTTGTATATTCTGCTTTCTCTTGCAAAATTACGTAAAATTTTAGAAGAAACCTGATGATTGCTCTGCTCGCTTTAAGATCGGCTGTTTCAAAAATTAACCCTTCCACAAAAATATACTTTATACTATAGTTTCTTTAATTTCATGTTAAGAATAGAAATACTTCTTTTTAAATACTGTAGAAAGTATTTGTAAAGTTAAGGTTCCAACAGACCAATGCCCCTAAACTAATTATTTCCGTTCTACTTCAATTTTAAAGTCATAGAGCATTGATACAGGCCCTTTGGCCCAACTCCCTTTGATGGCAACAGGTTCCTTTTAAATCTTTCCTCTTTCACCCTAAGTCTATGCCCCCAAGATTTGGATGATCCTACCTTGGGGAAAAGAACCGTAAGGTGGTTCCCCCATTATTGTGTATTCCAATGAATGAAGCCTGCCCAGCCTTCCCATATAACTCCAGCCCTCTAGTCCTGGAAACATCTTTGTAAATCTTTTCTGCACTCCTTCCAGTTTTACCACATCTTGCCTATATCAGGGTGGCCAAAACTATACACCATACTCTAAGTACAGCCTCACCAATGACTTATATATCTGCACCATCATGTTGCAATTCCCATTTCCAATACCCTGACTAATGAAAACCAACATGGTAAATGCTTTTTTTTACCAACCTATTTACTACCTGTGATGTCACTTTAATGAACTATGTATTCTTAAGTTCTTCTTTTCCATTACACTCTTTAGTGCTCTACCATTCAAGGTATAAGTAAGTCCAAACTTGTTTTGACTTTCTAAAATACACCACCTCACACTAACTACATTGAAGTCCATTTGACGTTCCTTGGTTCACTTCCCCAACTGATCAAGATTCACCTGTAATCAATGATAACCTTCTTCACTGTCAACAGCACCTCCTAATATTATATCATCCACAAATTTACTGATCGCATCTTTTGCATTTGATTCCAAACTATTTATATAAGTAATGAATAACAAAGAAGCCAACTCTGATCACTGTGGCACACCACTAGCCTCCAGTCTCCATTGTGAAAAACAGTCTTCAACCACCACCCTCAGTTTCCTACTTCCAACCTAATTTGTTTTGTTTCTCTGTATATGAAAGCAAAGGTTATTCCTACTTTATTTAAAGTTCTCAAGTGACCCAGCCATTAAATTATTTGTCTGTAATTTATTAAAAGGCACTATCCATTGACTACATAACTAGAAGATCTGTTTTTAATTCTCTGTCAAATCTTAATGTAAACTTCCCAATGGAAGACTGGACAATCTAATGTAACATCATTACGATGGGTTTCTGGCCTATTGTGCTAATGGAAACATTAAACTACAATTTGCTTAGGTAGGGCATCTATTGCTGTCTACTATCATTAGCCTTCGCCCTTTTTCAAATATTTCGTGTCAGATGCTGCTGAAAATGGGGAATTGTTTTTAGAAAATCCAACTTAAACAGAAAGAACGTATTTTTCTGTAATATGTTTAGTTTGTATCTACCATTGAAATACATCCTTACAGCCATTCAGATACGTGGTGAGGCGAGTCATATGATGTAGCTTTCCTTCTAGCATCTTCATAGATAACAGCTTTTGGGCATCTGCACTGCCACATTCACATTATACCAATTATACCCAAGTCCTCTTGGGTACGATTAGACTCATATTTATTTTCTTTGCTGAATATTTTGACAATTCAGCAAAGAAATTACCTTGGAACTTAGACTAAAAAAATACTTTTGACTTTCCAATTTGATTAATGAGTAATAAGTTACTTACTTAGTTTGAGAAATTGCTCCCTTCCATTAGTATGATTACATTGTGGTTTGTGCTTAAAACAGTGAAAGTCACATCAAGACAACAACTTAGGATGTAGGATTCAGAGACCAGCTTGTCTAATTTTGAAACATATTATGCACGGAAACTGACTGCATTTTCCACATTAGTGTGTTGCAACTTCTCACAATTATCAGCAAGTACATTCACTGCAGCCAGCTCTGAGAAATGTTTTCCATCTCCAGTAGAGTGTTGCAACTTAAAAAATAGATGCTGAAATAATGAAAAAGTGTTGAGGGAGTCAGAAAGACATGGATAGGCTGATGAATATCAGTGCCCACAAGTAGTATATTCTTTGTGTAAGGCAACCATAGAGACCCTCTGGCGTACTGTCAGGCCTCTGGCAGGGGTTTTCAGTAAGGCCTCTGACAGGTCATGAGTGCAGGTTTGCTTCTATGTTGGGAAAGAATGCTAAGTACTGTAGCCAAATGCTTATCTCTACTTTGACTGCTCCTGGGGTCTGAAGTGGAAGTAGTTCATCTACTCTTTGAGAATGGAGTTTGGGTGACCATCCTAATGCAGCAGAGAGCATCAAACACTGGGGTAAGCAGAGATCAACAGAAGCAGACTGTATGATTATGAAACGAGAAATGTGAGAGTCTATGGTTATACTCTTGGGAGAGAAACAATCAAAGTGTCCCTGTGTGATTGTATTTGAGATGGGAGGAATCAACACATTTCACTGGTCAAATCCGACAGATTTAGTGTTGGTCCCACAAATAATGTAGTTTCTGAAGAAATGGGCTTGGTATTATTTTGGTATTTTATAAGAAAAAATCTGACATTTCCAGAAATACATTTTATGTGGGTATATTTTATGTCTTACACTATTGTTGAAATTAATTAGGAACATTTTACACCAGAAGGAGGATGCAGTGGAAATGAAAATCCAACTGAAAAACAAGGAGAACTCCAGAATCATGTGCATAATCGTCCTGCTCTGGTTTAACACAGAGCTGTTTCTCACAGAATTGTTCAATTTATTTTTAACTCCTCATGTCTGAACCATATAATTGATACAAGCCTCCATTTCAGTATAAGACTTCATTTTATTTTGGTTGGAACCAAATCCAACTTTATAATTCAGTATCCCAATACTATAAACAGAATAAATTAGCTGGAGATCTATATTCTAAGTTTTATACTAAAGACTCCATATTGGAAAATATGAAATAAGAGAAGAATATTGAACCAGTTTGCTAAATACTAGATGGTAAAATCAGCACCTAACATATTGAGGTTTGTCACCAATGCAGTCACAGAACCAGTTATTTTAGGTAACCATATTATTATTCTACTACAGAAAGGCTACAACAAAACAGTGTGCATTGTACCACACAAACAGAGAAGTAGCACCAAAATATCAAAACTGCTGCTTCTAGCGGAACCTATAATTTGTTATGACTCTGATAAGGTCCATTATAAGCTTTTCTACTTCCTGTTGGCTATTTTAGACCATTTTACTCAATACTATACCATCCCTGTTGTTTCTGAGGATACACACATACTATCATTACAGGGAATGCGTTCAAAGTAAATTGTAATTTTCATTTGATTAGTTATCCACCTGGCTTTACCTATTTGAAATTTCAATTCCTTGGCTCTTTTTGTTGCTATAGTACCCATGGTCTTTGTCCCTGTAATTTGTAGATTCTCTCTAGGCCTTGGCTTATCTGCATTTACTTATTGTAATTTCATATCCATAGTTTTATGCATCAACATATTTACTCACCGGTCCCCTAGCTGAGTGAGGCACATTCATTAGCTGGAAAGTACAATCAAACTTCCTGCAATTAGGTGGAGTATGTTCAGTAAATCAGTGTGAGTATGTAAGTTAAAGAATCCTAACTTCAGTTATATTCTTCAAGCTGCTTAAAAAGCAAGAACATAGTTGTCTATGAATAATAAAGTGCCTAATAACTTGCAAACATGCTTCATAGTTAAATGCATCATTAATATTTTGAGTAAATACATGAATGTACAATGTGTTTTTTCAGTTTTGTCCCTTAGTTTCAATTGTTAACTGAGAGAACTTACTCATGAAGCATCATTATTTTAGAAACCTAATTTTATATGTGTGCAGTAACTTGTAACAATATTATACATTGGGCATATACATTGCTGTGGAATATGTAATTAATTGTAGTCAGTGTCACAGAATTTGTTAGTATTAAGGCCCATATATCATCCTGGGGTATGAATAATAAATTATACCCTGAAAAACCTTCTTGTGTTGAAGTATTAAAAGTTATTTGCTTCATATTAGGCAATAAAGTATCACTCTTCAATCAAATTTAAGGTTGATCAAATCACACCATGAATAATATAATTAATTGTCCATTGTTTGATGAGATCTCATCACCATTAGAAAGAAAATCATAAATTAAATATTATTTATCCAGTACACTTTGATCTTCAACAAAGATCCCAGAAATACATTCAAATTGAAATTAAAATGAAGATTCACAAGGCTGAGATTATTCTTTGCTTTGACAGCTTAACAGAAAAGGATAAAAGAAAATAAAAAGATTGAATTGATTAGAAAAGACTGAAAGGATGGGCTGAAGGACAGTGATATTGAATGGAAGCAGAAGTGTAATACTACATATTGAAAATTTCTTACCTCAAATTATGATTTTTTAAAATTGTGACTTATTCTCCCACTGAACTGTTCTTTTCCCAAATACTGCAAAGTACACAAGCTTTAAATGCATGATAATATTGAGGAATTCAGCAAGCACTATAGAGATATACTGTAGATATAATACTCTTTGAGTTTTATGAATATTTTGAGATGACCTCATGGCTGGGTTCTAATCTTACACAGACGTCCAGGAGCATGCTGTGCAAAAGGGCATCATCATCATTATCATCAGGTGCCGTGCCCAGTTTGAGCTTTGACTGCCATGGCCCACACACTCCTGTTTCGGGTCAAATGGATCAATTCATTGGAATTCATTTCCAATTCTCTGGCAGCTGTCTCCATCATCATTTGTCTTTGTCTTCCTCTTATTTTCTTCCCTTCAATCATTCCCATAATTACCGTGCATTCTAACTCCTCTTTCATTATCACATGTCCAATGAAGTTACGTTGCCTTTTTATGATCTCATACATTATTTCTTTTTTTGTGTTTGCTCTATTCATGACATCCTCGTTATATATTCATTTTGTCCATGATATTCTTTGCATCCTCCTCAAAAACCACATTTCTGCTGCTACAATTCGTTTCTTCATGTTATTAGATATTGTCCAACATTCTGAGCCATATAACAAAACTGGATAAACATAACATTTCAGTACTCTGAGGTGGGTTGTCATGTCTGGTTTAGTATTGGTCAGTATACTCTTCATTCTTGTAAAGGTGTCTTTTGCAATCCTTATTCTTCCTTTGATGTCCAAATCGCACCTGCCATCTGATGTCACCCAGCTTCCTAAGTAGCAAAAGTTCTTTACTTGTTTTATGTCTTCCCCATTTATTCTCAGCCTGCAGATAGGATTTTCCTTCTTTTTGGATATCACCATACATTCTGTCTTTTTGCAATTGATAGATAGACCCATTTTTGCACTTTCTTCAACAATTATATCAATTAAGTTTTGTAGTTCTTCCTCCGTACTTGCAATTAACAGTGTCATCTGTATATCTGAAATTATTGATGTTTTCACCACCAGTTTTGACTCCCAAGATGTCTCTTACTTTTTGTAATATTGTTTCACTGTACACGTTAAATAAATCAGGGGAGAAACACACCCTTGTCTAACGCCTCTATTGATTTTCATAAACTGATTCACTTCTCTATCTATTCTTACTGTGGCAGTTTGTTCCCAGTACAGATTTCTGATTAGGCAGAGGTCTTTCGAATCTAGAACTAGAGTTTTGTGCAAAAGAGCATAATGGCAGTATTACTCACATTCATATATGTTAAAACTAAATGATTTAAACAGCCAGTGTAATTAACAGTCATGACTTGTCTACCCTTCCTCAGGTATGGAGACCAGAACTGCACACAGTACTCCAGATGCGGCCTCACCAGTACCCTATATAGTTGCAGAATGACCTCCCTGCTCTTGAATTCAATCCCTCTAGCAATGAAGGCCAACATTCCATTTGCCTTTTTAATAACATTTTGTACCTGCAAGCCAACCTTTTGCGATTCATGCACAAGCACTCCCAAGTCCCTCTGTACAACAGCATGCTGCAATCTTTCACCATTTAAATAATAATTTGCTCTTCTATTATTCCTTCCGAAATGGATGATCTCGCATTTACCAACATTGTATTCCATCTGCCAGACCTTGGCCCACTCACTTAACCTATCTATATCCCTCTGCAGACTCTCCACATCCTCTGTACAATTTGCTTTTCCACTCAGTTTAGTGTCATCAGCAAATTTTGCTATGCCACACTCAGTCCCCTCTTCCAAATCATCAGTGTAAATGTTAAACAGCTGTGGGCCCACCACCGACCCCTGCAGGATCCCACTCACCACTGACTACTAACTGGAGAAACACCCATTTATACCAACTCCCTGCCTTCTATTGGTTAACCAATCCACTATCCATGCCAGTACACTTCCTCTGACTCCATGCATCCGTAGCTTATTAATAAGTCTCTTGTGTGGCACGTTATCGAGCGCCTTCTGGAAATCCAAGTATACGACATCCACCTGTTCCCCTCTATCCACTGCACTCATTATGTCCTCAAAGTGAGGGGGTCAAGGTCTGGCAACATTGGTAAATGCAAGATCATCCACTTTGGAAGGAATAATAGAAGAGCAGATTATTATTTATTATTATTATTTAAATGATGAAAGATTGCAGCATGCTGTTGTGCAAAGGGACTTGGGAGTGCTTGTGCTAGGTTTATGGACAGATCAGCCATGATCTTATTGAATGGCGGGACAGGCTCGATGGGCCGGATGGCCTACTCCTGCTCCTATTTCTTAAGTTCTTATGTTCTTATGAAAGAGGATACTCTTCTTTACATATTCTCTCTAATGCAAATCAAATGTTACGGCAGAGATGATCCAAAGGGAAACCAGAAAAGACCCCATGCTGTCTCAGATCTACAGAGTAATACAAGATGGCTGGAATGTCCAGCAGAAATTCCAGTTTCCCCATTTTTCCCAGTGCTGGCATTAACTCTCCCTTGATAAGTTTCCCTTATGCGAGGATTGAGAGGTGTACCATCCAACCTGAGAGCTACAGTGTTAGAGGAGCTACATACTGGTCATCTAAGCATTGCTAAAATGAGAGCACTGACTCAAAGTTTGTCTGGTGGCCTGTGATTGATCAGCAGATTGATCAGCTTGCCATGCACTGTTTGGGATGCCGACATTTCCAGAAGATGCTAAGAGCAGTGCTTCTCTTTGCCTGAAATGGTCTGCATTGCCCTCATAGAGGCTTCATGTGGATTTTGCCAGACTATTCATGGGCACAAAATTCTTGGTAGCAGTGAATGCAGCTGCAAACTGGCCAGAAGTGTTCACAATAGCCTACACTATTGATGTGTTGAGAAAACTCTTCTCAGAGACTGGTGTTCCAGAACACTTTAGATAGTGACACAGTTTAATGTAGAACAGTTTCAGTCATTGCTGAAAATGAATGGAATAAGACATATTACATCTGCATTGAATCACCCAGCTACAAATGGCTTGGTGGAAAGGTTTGACCAGAGTCCAGGGAACGCACTGTGAGAAATGTCAGCAGGGCACACTACACTAGCACTGAATAGAAGCTCTCCAATTTCCTCCTTGTGTATCACACTCCTCAACCAACTACTCAGCAGTTATCCCATTCCTGGCTCGTACATTGCACTCACTCTTGGATCTCCTCAAACCCAATCTCGGAGTGTGCAGGACAAACAGCTGAGACAAATTGAGGACATCTCAAAAGAGGAGGTTCAATGTTTCATTCCTGAACATGCAGTCCTAGCGAGGAACTAGAAACCTGATCAAACGTGGGTATTTTGAAAGATTAAGGTCAGAGCTGGACCACTCTACTATGCAGTGGAGATTGCATCTGATGTCATCTGGAGACAACAATCAGTTGAGGAGAGCAGAGTCAATTGTTAGAAAAGAAAGGTGACCAGAGCTGACAGAAGCACTTCCTGCAGTCCCAAAGTCAACTCCTACAACTACGACGGAGGAGGGCCCAGAACCTGAGTTTGTTTCACAGCCACAAGTTTCATCTGCCAAACAGAGTGACTCCTCCTTGTCAGAGACACGTTATCCTACAAGAGTAAGGAATCCTCCACAATGATTAAATCTTAAAGCCTGAATAGGATAACTTAAAAATTTATTATGCAGTGTATGTCTATATAGTACTTGTATAAAATACTGTGTATGATGATTAAAGAGCAATATTTGCATATCTGAGTTGGGATGCAATCTGTATTGAGTTGGAGTTTATAGTCAAGCAGGAAAGAATGTAGTATCACCAAAAAGAAACTCCAGTGCTTTTCTTTCAATTATTTTCTGGAGTTACAAAACATAACAGCCAGCAGCCAAGTGGAATAAGCCACCTTTATTCACACTCTTTGCTTCCTGCCAGTCAGCCAATCTTCAATCCATGTTAGTATCTTTCCTGTAATACCATGGGCGCTTATCTTGTTAAGAAGCCTCATGTGCAGCAGCCTGTTAACGGCCTCTGAAAATCCAAGTAAACAACATCCACTTTGTTCTCGTCTGTCCTGCCTGTTACTTCCTCAAAGAATTCCAACAGATTAGTCAGGCAAGATTTCTCCTTAAGAAAACCATGCTGACTTTGGGCTGTTTTATCATAGTCATCCAAGTAGCCCAAGACCTCATCCTTAATGGACTTCAACATTTTCCACACCACTGAAGTCAGGTTAACTGACCAATAATTTCCTTTCTTCTGCCTCCCTCCCTTCTTAAATAGTGGAGTGACATTAGCAATTTTCCAGTCCTCTGGAACCATTCCAGAATCTAGTGATTCTTGAAAGATCATTACTAATGCCTCCTCAATCTCCTCAGCTACTTTTTTAGAACCCTGGGTTGTAGTTCAGCTTCCCAAGCACCTTCTCTGTAGTAATAACAACATTCACTTCCGCCAGTTGACACTCTTGCATTTCTGGAATTCTTCTAATGTCTTCTACAGTGACGACTGATGCAAAGTACTTATTAAGTTCATCTGCCATTTCCTTGCCCCCATTACTACATTGCCTGCATCATTTTCCAATGGTCCAATATCCACTTTTGCCTCTCTTTTACTCTATATATATATATATATATATGAAAAAAATTGGTATCCTTTATGATATGATTAACTAGCTTACCTTTATATTTCACCTTTTCTCACCTCATGTTTTGGTTTTAAAGGTTTCCCAATCCACTAACTTCCCTCTAAATATTTTTGCAATAAATGCCCTTTCTTTCACTTTTATGCAAAAAATGCTCTTTTGTTTTTAGACAAGTATCAATGAATATAATAAATGAACTTGCTACAACTACTTCTGTCATTGTATCGCAATGAAAAATAAAATTCAAGAATTAATTTGACAACTGATTTATACTGTGTCATTGTAAAATATTCCTTCAGAAACAATGGTACTGTTCATATCCTGATAGAATATGGGTCATTTTCAAATAAAGATTAGAATAATAGTTCAGCTATTTCATGCAACTTAGGGGTACTAAATTTGGTATCTAGTGCTTTCCCAGCATATATGATGTGTAATCTCTTTTTGGGCTTCTAGCCAGGTACAGGTGTCAAATACATCTTATATGCTATATACACCAAGAAAGGCATTAGAAAGGCATCCTTTTTCACTTACCTCTACAGGGAGGAAGTTCACCACAATACTCGTCACTTTGAATCATTGCCGAAAGAAAAGTCGAGGCTTCTTTGTTCCTTGGCCTTCCTTCTGAGATGCCGGGATAAGGACGTCATCCCTAAGTTTGTGAGGTTGCATTCTGCGGTGGTTTCTCCAGCAGCTAAACACATTCTACGTTGTCCTGGCCAGGCATTGGTTAGGGTAATTACACTCCTGTACCCGGCTGGAAGCTGGAGAAGAGTTGATATGTACTAAATCTAGTTGCTCGATGAGTGAGTATAGCACTCATAGGGAAACTAGTGTGTCATGTAGAGTTTGGAAGCCTGTCTGTTGAAACAAGGTAAAGCCAACAGACAGCTATTGGGCAGTATAGTAGCTTAGCGGTTAGCATAACACTTTACAGTACCAGTGACCCAGGGTTCATTTCCCACAACTGTCTATAAGGAGATTGTACATTCTCCATGCCACCACGTAGGTTGCCCCTCGTGCTATGGTTTCCTCCCACCTCCCCAGGTTAGTAGGTTAATTAGTCTCTTGCTTGTAATTGGGTGGTACAGGCTCATTGAGCTGGTAGGATCTGTATCACTACATAAGTAATAGACATTTGATTTGTAAATCTGCTTCAGTGTTACAGACATCTCTAAGTGCTGTACCAGATTAAACAAATAACCTGCTTTGGTATCACAATGTATCACATTTTAAATGGTATAAGCTGCAATTTTTTTTATCATCTTGTCTTTGGAAAAAATTATATAAACAGTTATGATGCACTTGAACTGTCTTTGGAAAATCGTCTTTCCTAGATTGGAATCAGAGGGTTTAGTTTTATTTTAGATCTGCATCATTATCAAAATACTAGAATCAAGCTGCAGAAGGTTAGAATACAATCAAAGGCCTTTACATACATTAATATTCATTACTAGAGCAATCCAAATGCTTTAAACCTGAAGACAGATGACTTCCTATGCATCCAATTTTATTGTCTAAACATTCAGTAGTATCCTCCCCAGTTATTCAATTATGAATTGGATATTTCAATGCAAACAACAGGAATTCTGCAGATGCTGGAAATTCAAGCAACACACATCAAAGTTGCTGGTGAACGCAGCAGGCCAGGCAGCATCTGTAGGAAGAGGTGCAGTCAACATTTCAGGCCGAGACCCTTCGTCAGGACTGGGTCTCGGCCTGAAACGTCGACTGCACCTCTTCCTACAGATGCTGCCTGGCCTACTGCGTTCACCAGCAACTTTGATGTGTGTTGCCTGGATATTTCAATGACCCTTTAAACTAACTCCTTGCAGCCAGAAATTTTCAGTCCTCCCAGCGGAGTTAATCTTTCCTTTACTCAGCCAAATTGTGATTTTAATGAATGCTTTTTATACCTGTGTTTTTTCACTATTTCTGTTTTCAAATCCTGGAACTCCCAACCCCCAGCTGTGTGAACTAGGTCCACTAGCTCAGTATTTCATGGAACTGGCTCATAACCTACTTTCTAAAGAATAATAAGGATGAGCAATAAATGTTGATCTTGCCAGCAACACCCATACCATGAGTATATGAATTTATTTAAAAAGAACATATCCTTCATACAAATTCTTCAGAGGTTGACCTATCATCTCCAATTCTCATCTTAAGGATAGATTTCTATCCCAGAAAATGATTCTACAATGTACAATCACTGTGGTTATAAGATTCTATTGACATATAGAGACAGGAAGTACAAGAGGGAAAAATGGAAGTAGGTGGTCAAAAGGAGCAATAAGTATGTGATAGGCCAAAGATCCTGTTTCTGAGCTGTATGACTCTAGGACTTTCTTTCCTTCTTTCTTTTTAAATCTTTTTATTAATTTTCAAAATTATACACTTAATAACAAAGTTGGTACAAAGGGATTGGAATAATCTTAATCAGCATATGCAAAAAGGATTTTAAGTAACATAAGCGTAATAGACTTCCAAACTCATAATGAAATTAGACATAAAAAAAGAAATAAAAAGAAAAAAATATATATGAACAAAGAAAAATCTCCAAAACAAATAGAAAAAAGAAACCAAAAAAAAGAACAAAACAGGGCTAGACCAATATCTTGAATCAGACATGTTCAGTAACGTCGTCAACTCCGCTCCTCTATTCATATAATTTAAGTTAGAAAAAAAAGGTTCTGAAAGTTCAGATTACATCATATGAAAATGTTGCATAAAAGGTTTCCAAGTTTCTTCAAATTTAACCGAAGGGTCAAAAATATCACTTCTAATTTTTTCTAAATTTAAACTTAATATAGTTTGAGAAAACCATTGGAACGTAGTAGGAGGATTGATTTCCTTCCAGTTCAACAAAATAGATCTTCTAGCCATTAAATTAACAAATGCTATCATCCGACAGGCTGAAGAAGACAAAGATCTATGTTCTACCACTGGCAATCCAAAAATTGCTGTAATAGGATGGGGTTTTAAATCAAAACATACTTTGTAGAACTGTTGAAATAATATCAAAAATATCTTTCCAATATTTTTCCAAAAGAGGACAGGACCAAAACATATGAGTTAAAGAAGCCACCTCAGAGTGACATCTATCACAAGTAGGGTTTATATGGGAATAAAAACGAGCTAGTTTATCTTTAGACATATGGGCTCTATGTACTACTTTAAATTGTATTTATGTATGTTTGGCACATATAGAAGAAGTACTAACTAATTGAAAAATTTTATCCCATTTCTCTATAGGTAGAAAAAGTTGAAATTCCCTTTCCCATTCGTTTTTAATTTTATCCGATATATCTGGCTGTAATTTCATAATTATATCATAAATAATTGCTATTAATCCCTTCTAAAAAGGATTTAAACCTAAAATTTTATTGATAATACCAGTAGGATTTGAAGTCGGAAAGGTAGGCAACGTAGTATTTAAAAAAATTCTTATTTGTAAGTATCTGAAAAAAATGAGATCTAGGCAAATCAAATTTCTTAGTTAACTGCTCAAAAGACATAAAACCGTTATCCAGAAATAAATCACGAAAGCATATTATACCTTTCATTTTCCATATCAGAAAGGCTTGGTCCATTACCGAGGGTTGAAAAAAGAAGTTAGATATAAGAGGACTTGATAACATAAATTCACTCAGGCCAAAATATTTACGAAATTGAAACAATATTCACAATGTATGTTTCACTATAGGGTTAAGCGTTTGTTTATTCAATTTAGATAGTACAAAAGGCAGTGAAGTTCCTGAAACGGAAGCTAATGAAAACCCTTGTACAGAGTGGCCTTCAAGATTTACCCAATATGGGCTTGGAGTTATATTCCAATCTTGTGTCTAAAATATTAATTATCGAATATTAATTGCCCAATAATAAAATCTTAGGTTAGGCAAAGCCAAACCACCCTCTTTCTTAGATTTCTGTAAGTATTTTTTGCTTAATCTGGGATTTTTATTTTGCCATATATAAGAGGAAATTTTAGAATCAGTAGTATCAAAAAAGGACTTAGGAATAAAGATTGGTATCGTTTGAAATAAATATAAAAATTTAGTTAAAATAATCATTTTAACAGCATTGATTCAGCCAATCAATGATAGAGACAATGGGGACGACTTAGTAATCAGTTGTTTAACCTGATTAATTAATGGTAAAATGTTAAAATTGAATAGTTCCTTATGTCTCTTAGTAATTTTAACTCCTAGATAAGTAAAATAGTCAGTAGTCACTCTAAATGGAGAGTTTCTGTAAGTAAAACCTGCATATTTAATGGAAAAGTTCACTCTTACCTAGGTTCAATTTATAACCAGAAAAACTACTAAACTGAGCAAGCAAAGTTAATACTGCTGGAATAGATTTTCCTGGGTTAGAAATATATAATAGTAGATCATCTGCATATAGTGATAATTTATGAGACTCAGTTCCACGGGTAATGCCAAATATATTAGGGGAGTCACGAATGGCAATAGTTAGCAGTTCCAAGGCAATATCAAATAGTAGTAGACTAAGAGGACAGCCCTGCCTGGTACCATGGAATAGATGAAAAAGAGGGGATATTTGATTGTTAGTAAATACCGAAACCAAAGGGGTCAGATATATCAGTTTAATCCAAGATATAAATATCGAACTAAAATTAAATTTCTCAAGGGTGTTAAATAAATATGTCCATTCAACTCTGTCAAAAGCTTTCTCAGCATCCAGTGGAATAACACATTCTGGAATTTTGGATGAAGGCATATAAACAATATTCATTAATCTCCTAATATTAAAAAAAGAGTAATGATCTTTTATAAATCCAGTCTGATCAGCAGAAATAATTTGAGGTAATACATTCTCCAATCTCATTGTCAATATTTTAGAAAAAATCTTAGAATCCACGTTCAGCAAAGATATAGGCCTATAAGATATACGTTCAATGGGGTCCTTATCTTTTTTAAGAACTAGGGAAATAGAAGATCGATAAAAAGATTGTGGTAATTTACCTATAGATACTGCATCCCTAAAAACAATACACAGCCAAGGAGTCAGTGTAGTAGAGAAAAATTTTTAAAATTCTACTGTAAATCCATCTGGGCCAGGTGCTTTACCTGAGTTCATTGAAAAAATAGCATTCTTTATTTCCTCTACTGTAATAGGTACATCTAGCTTTGAACGTTCATTAGATGATAATTTTGGAATATTCAATTTCTTAAAAAATTCATGCATTATAGTAGAGTCATCAGGAAATTCTGATTGATATAAGGAGGTATAGAATTTTTGAAAGGATTTATTAATCTCGTCATGGTCAACTGTCAAAGTGCCATCTTGTTTATGAATCTTAAGAATCTGTCGTTTAACCGAGGCCGATTTCAATTGATTAGCTAAAAGTTTCCCAGTTTTATCGCCATGTATATCCAGGACTCTCTAAAGCCTGACGTGTTGTCACCTTTAATGTTCTTTTCTGCCTGCAGTCACTCATTTATAGCTTTCAACATTATTTTCGTGTACTGTATTTTACCAGCTAAAAACAAGTCAGTGTAAAAATGTTAATCTGACTTCATTTCAAAGAAAAATAAAATGATGAATCAGCATCATAAAATATACAAACAAGAGAAAATCTGCAGATGCTGGAAATCCAAGCAACACACACTAAATGCCGGACAAAATGGCACCAGTGACAAAGACAGAGGCTGCCACAGAGCCGCGTGAGAGTCTGCCTGTGCCGCTCTAAGACTCGTACGACGTTTATTCTCGTGGCCAAAGTCCACAGTCAGAAAAGCCTCCTGGCAAGAGAAGAAGAGAAACTCATTTACAGGTGTGGGTAAAGACTGATTTATACTTCTGCGTCAACATGACACCATAAGTACTGCGTCGCCACAAACCCTACGCAAAGCCGACACGGAACCCTATGCCAGAGCCTGTGTTGCTGCGACGCGCACCTCTCCCAAAATGTAAACGCGCGTCGTGGCAATGCAGAACGTAACAGCTGTGATTGGTCTGCTTGGTAGCATCGCATTTCATCCTAAACTGGAATAGCTTCCCATTGGGCGACTGAAGGGCAGGAAAGGAACTCTGGCTGCAATGTTTTCCATAAAGCTTTACAGACCTCCAAAATTATGGAGTATACATTTCGCTTTTACGAATAAAGACGCTCACTTCTTGCTTACCCCGAGAAAGACAACTATGACCATGAAGCCTTGCATGGGTAGGTGTGTGCGCATGCGTGACATGCGCGAATTGCAGAGCGACGCAGACACACCAATGCACAAGTATAAATGCGTGTAAGTCACTTGCGTAGGTTACAGCGTCGAGTTAACGCAGAAGTATAAATCAGGTTTAAGGAGCAACAATGGATGTGTTCTCCAAGCCAAAGGCTGAAGTGCAGCTGTTCACACCTCTGTGCTTTTTCTTGATGTGCAATTACAATTGTTAAGTGCCTGAGCTTCACTCACAGAAACTGTATCCTTTCATATTACTGATACCCTTGGATATTTAACTCCCTGTCATCTCCACTGTGCAACTATGTTTCTGTAATGGCCACTGAATCTAAAGTTGAATTGGCTTCACGTGTAATCTGATAAGATTTCCTCATCTACTTAGACTGTCCCCTGGAATTGAGGATGACTTATTTGCTCTCCCATTTTGTGTGTTCTGAGGTGACTGACATGTCATTTGTGGGACCTGCATATTCTTCCACTGATGGAGCAGGAGATGGCGGATGAGACAGGTAAGTGGTTATTTTGACTAGTGATATGTTCCTTCTACTTCTCACACTTATCCTTCCTGTGCTTCTGACATACGTATGGCCTCAAGGTTCCCAACTATACCCAAGAGTTGTAAAGAAAAGACTCCTTTCAGGAAACGGGATGGGAAGAAGCACGAACTTCACAGAATCAAGTTAAATTTGTTGTCTTTGTGACAGCAGTACATTGCAATACATAATAATAGGAAACAAGAAAAGAACATGAATTGCAGTAAACATATATAGATATACAGTGAGGTGGTGTTCATGGGTTCAATGTCCATTCGGAAATCGGATGGCAGAGGGGAAGAAGCTGTTCCTGCATTGTTGAGTATGTGCCTTCATACTTCTGTACTTTCTACCTGATGGTAGCAATGAGAACAAGGCATGACTTTGGTTAGTCGTGATAGATTTCAATGGAAAGCCACTGTCACAAGTGCGGACACAAACACATTTTGTAGCGTTAACAAGAATAGAGTTTATTAATCGTTACCAGGGAAGCAGGGAAGCAAGGATTGTTCAAAGGGAGATCAAGGAGTGAGCAAAGTAAAAGCTGGAATAAGTGTGGGTAGACTCGGACTTGGACTTGGAACTCGGAACATCAGAAACTTGGACTTGGGACTCTTCTATAGAATTAGTGTTGTGCAATGAACCAGATTTGATCAGGGACCTCGAGGTAAGGGAGCCATTAGGAGGTAGTGACCATAATATGGTAAGTTTTAATCTACAATTTGAGAGGGAGAAGGGAAACTCAGAAGTATGTATTACAGTTGAAAAAAGGGAACTATGGTGCTATGAGGGAGGAGCTGGCCAAAGTTCAATGGAACAATACCATAGCAGGGATGATAGTGGAACAGTGTTTCTGGGAACAATGCAGAAGGTGCAGGATCAGTTCATTCCAAAGAGGAAGAAAGATCCTAAGAGGAGTAAAGGGAGGTCGTGGCTGACAAGGGAAGTAATGGACAGTATAAAAATAAAAGAGAAGAAGTGTAACATAGCAAAGACGAGTGGGAAGCCAGAGGATTGGGAAAATTTTAAAGAGCAACAGAAGGTAACTAAAAAGACAATACGCGGAGAAAAAATGAGGTACGAAGGTAAACTAGCCAAGAATATAAAGGAGGATAGTAAAAGCTTCTTTAGGTATGTGAAAAGGAAAAAAATAGTTAAGACCAAAATTGGGCCCTTGAAGACAGAAGCCGATGAATTTATTATGGGGAACAAGGAAATGGCAGACGAGTTGAACGGGTACTTTGGATCTGTCTTCACTAGGGAAGACACAAACAATTTCCCAGATGTAATAGTGGCCAAAGGACCTAGGGTAATGGATGAATTGAAGGAAATTTATATTAGGCAGGAAATGGTGTTGGATAGGCTGTTGGGTCTGAAGGCTGATAAGTCCCCGGAACCTGATGGTCTGCATCACAGGGTACTTAAAGAGGTAGTTTTAGAAATCGTGGACGCATTGGTAATCATTTTCCAATGTTCTCCAGATTCAGGATCAGTTCTTGTGGATTGGAAGGTGGCTAATATTGTCCCTCTCTTCAAGAAGGGAGAAAGAGAGAAAACAGGGAATTATAGACCGGTTAGCCTGACGTTGGTGGTGGGAAAGATGCTGGAGTCAATTATAAAAGATGAAATTACAACACATCTGGATAGCAGTAACAGGATTGGTCCAAGTCAGCATGGATTTACGAGGGGAAATCGTGCTTGACTAATCTCCTGGAATTTTTTGAGGATGCAACTATGAAAGTGGACAAGGGAGAGCCAGTGGATGTAGTGTATCTAGACTTTCAGAAAGCCTTTGATAAAGTCCCACATAGGAGATTAGTGGGCAAAATTAGGGCACATCGTATTGGGGGCAGAGTACTGACATGGATTGAAAATTGGCTGGCTGACGGAAAACAAAGAGTAGCGATTAACGGGTCCCTTTCAGAATGACAGTTGGTGACCAGTGGGGTACCGTAGGGTTCAGTGCTGGGACCGCAGCTGTTTACAATATATATTAATGATTTAGATGAGGGAATTAAAAGTAACATTAGCAAATTTGCAGATGACACAAAGCTGGGTGGCAGTGTGAAATGTGAGGAGGATGTTATGAGAATGCAGGGTGACTGACTGGCTGGGTGAGTGGGCAGATGCATGGCAGATGCAGTTTAATGTGGATAAATGTGAGGTTATCCACTTTGGTGGTAAGAACAGGAAGGCAGATTATTATCTAAATGGAGTCAAGTTAGGAAAAGGGGAAGCACAACGAGATCTAGGTGTTCTTGTACATCAGTCACTGAAAGCAAGCATGCAAGTACAGCAGGCAGTGAAGAAAGCTAATGCCATGCTGGCTTTCATAACAAGGGGAATTGAGTATAAGAGCAAAGAGGTCCTTCTGCAACTGTACAGGGCCCTGGTGAGACCACACCTGGAGTACCGTGTGCAGTTTTGGTTTCCAAATTTGAGGAAGGACATTCTTGCTATTGAGGGAGTGCGGCGTAGGTTCACAATGTTAATTCCCGGGATGGCGGGACTGTCATATGTCGAAAGATTGGAGCAACTGGGCTTGTATACTCTGGAATTTAGAAGGCCGAGAGGGGATCTTATTGAAACATATAAGATTATTAAGGGATTGGACATGCTGGAGGCAGGAAGCATGTTCCAGCTGATGGGTGAGTCCAGAATCAGAGGCCACAGTTTAAGAATAAAGGGTAGGCCATTTAGAACAGAGTTGAGGAAAAACTTTTTCACCCAGAGAGTGGTGGATATATGGAATGGTCTGCCCCAGAAGGCTGTGGAGGC
Source organism: Mobula birostris (assembly GCF_030028105.1). NCBI lineage: Eukaryota > Metazoa > Chordata > Chondrichthyes > Myliobatiformes > Myliobatidae > Mobula > Mobula birostris. The sequence continues at coordinate 60,527,715 of NC_092373.1, forward strand.
CAAGTCTCTGGATGCTTTCAAGAAAAAGATGGATAGAGCTCTTAAAGATAGTGGAATCAAAGGTTATGGGGATAAGGCAGGAACTGGATACTGATTGTGGATGATCAGCCATGATCACAGTGAATGGCGGTGCTGGCTCGAAGGGCCGAATGGCCTTCTCCTGCACCTATTGTCTATTGTCTTTTAGACACAGGACACAGAACACTGAGAGACAGGATTCCCCAACTCAGAGTAGTGGCAAACAGCTGGACCTACTCAGTAGAGACGAGAACACGAAGAGACAATTCCCCACTCAGGGTAGCGGCAAACGGCCAGACCTACCCAGCAGAGACGAGGACACAATCAGACATTTTCTAACTCAGAGTAGCAGCAAAACTGCCAGACCTACTCAGCGGAGACGAGGACACGAAGATACAGTACCACACAATGATAGACAGCTCATAACTTAACACGAAATGGCTCCAAGTAGTGGCAAGCCCTTGACACGGCCCAGGAACTACAGACAGCGGCTCTTGTCTCACTCCGGCGGGTTAACTTGATGGACCTGCTTCGGTGAGGTAGCTTAGCGGCTCAATCAGGCGCGGTAACTTAACAGGCTGGCTCCGGTGAGGAGAGGCGACTTACTGGCACTCGCTTCGGGGAGAAGACTTGAGTAGCTCCGGCGATGTAACTTGGCTCGTTCCGGCAGGGTGACTTGCTCACACTTGCTTCAGTGACATCTGATGACAGTCTAGCACCGAGGAGCTATAAGCCCGACACTAAATACTGCTTGTTCAGCTGAGACTCAAGTGCCTTTAATGACAGAGCCCAAGAAACACGGGGAAACAATGAATTAAGAAAAACAAGAAGTCAACAGTCCTGATCGTGGCACAAAGTAAATTTAAAGGGAGCCAGGGAATAACTGATCAGGACCATGACAACCACAGAATCATTTGAGCAAGAGAAGTCCACATTTGGAGAAAAAAAACTAAGGATGGAAAAATTATATTCAAGAATTGAAAATGGAAAAATGACTAATGAAACTCTCAAGCTCAGAGCAGGAGATCAGAGAAATGATATTATTGATTGTATTTGCTTTGGTACTTTGTTCTGACAATATAAAGACTCCACCTATTATTTAACTAGCACTATATCAGGCTTCCTTTGACTTCAATTTAAAATTCTCATTTGTTTACTATACGGAATTCTGAACGCAGTTTATTCCTTTTCCCATGCATCAGTCCTGAAGCAGGGTGTCAACTCAAAACATTGACTATTCCTTCCCCGCCCACAAATGCTGCTCGGCTCACTAAGTCCCTTCAGTTTATGGCTCCACATTCCAGAACCTACATTTCCTTGTCTGACACTTCAGCTCTTAGTCATTCTTACCTTCTCATCAGCAATGGCTGGGTTCTACTTGCCATCACATTCAACTCAACAGCCTTGATATGACCAAGTGACATAGTCCCATTTCCACTATCTGTACAATCCTATGACAACGATATTCCCTCCTATTACCCATCTCAGCCTAATATGTGCCTATTACCCTTCCTCACCTGAATCCACCTATCACCAGCTGTCTCTTGCTCCACGACTTCCCTCCACTTTTCAACTCTGGGTACCTCCCCTAGTTTTCAGTCCAGGTGTTGAGTGTTCATTTCCCTCCATTGCTGCTGTCTGACCTATATGTCGTAATATCATTTCAATGCTCATTTTCTGTTTAATCTCTAAATCAGATAAATTCAGGACAAAAGTGCAAAGTTACTTGTGTTCTGCATCTTTTGTGATTGTTTGCAATTAGATCTGACAGGAGGAGAATCATTTGCCAGACTTCCTTCCCATAAAGCTGAGCCCAGTATAAAATGCATTGGAACCCTTTGTACATTAACTTATTGCTTCACCACTGGGCTAACTGGCATGCCCAGCTACAGAGCAGAGAGCAAGACATGCCATCCTCTGACATTCAAAACACCTCAGATTTGTGCTTGTGCCAATGTATGAGGCCTTCTGAGACCTGGAATGCTGACAAGAACATAGACCATAAGATAAAGCAGCAGAATTAGGCGCAGAGCAGATCCATATATAAAGTCACTGCAAAGAAAATAAATGCCAAATTCTCACTGACTTTATTGTTTTAATAAACTATTATCATGTATTCAGTAGTGTCACATATATTCAAAACAAAAATCAGAATTATTTTCATTTTTAAAATTATTACAAATATTAACTATTTCATTTTTTGACCCAGCAAGTACAAGATCTAAAACCAGCAATACATCCAATGGACTTTCAAGGTGATTACAAAATGTGAAGCAATGTATATGTATAAAAGTCTAGTCTTGATACAAAAGAAATCCAGTAAATGTACTATCATCATCATTGCTTGCAAAAACCCCATTCCACTCCCGAGTTATCATCAACCAGATTTCATCGTTGGGTTTCAGTTTAAGAATAACCATGCCGGATGCCTGATCTATGTCTTGTCCAAAAATTGCATCTCTGGTCTTCATGATACGAGTGCCATTTTTTACCAGGCTAACTCTTATAGGTCTACTTCTCACAGTCAAATGATATGAAAACAGGTAAACACCCCCAACACTGCAGTGGAACTTTCCAGTTACTGGATTGTAGGCATTCTGGTCATTGTAGAAAACTTTCTCAAATTTTACTGGAGTGCCAACTGGAGGGAAGGACTTATTTGGGACCAATCCAACACTAAATGCAGACGGTGTGATTTTTGTATCCTCACCTTTTTGCCCCGGCAAACCCCTTGGTCCACGAGTACCTCTTCTCCCACGTAGACCTCTGCTACCATCTCTTCCTTTGGGTCCGACTAATCCTTTTGGCCCCTGTAACCCTCGGTCCCCTTTGTCTCCCTTTTGGCCCTGATCTCCCTTTTCTCCATCGATGCCATCACTTCCCTTGATGCCATCAATCCCTGGATCCCCCTTTTCACCTTTGTCACCCTTTTCACCTTCTGCACCAGGATCTCCACGATTCCCCTTCTCACCAAGGTCCCCACACTCTCCTTTCTCTCCTATGTCTCCTCTTTCACCTTTCTCACCCTTTTGTCCCGTTAACCCCATTTTGCCCACATCCCCCTGCTCCCCCTTGTCTCCTTTGGTGCCATTTTCACAGGGTCCTCCTTTGTCTCCTTTGTCTCCTTTAAATCCAGGGAAGCCAATGTTTCCTTTATCACCTTTTGCTCCTTGCTCTCCTGAAATAAAAGCACAAAGATGGTGGGAGAATCTTCTAAGTATTCAGAAGTTACAAGCATTTGATATGATAATAATATTTAGCACAGTTCAAGCAGAATTATAAACAAACACAATGAATTTTCTGATATGCTAAGCATATAAATTAAAATAAAGGAACAATGGTAAATTGCTGAATTGCATACTTATTTCTGGTACAATTGATCACATTAATCTTATTTTAATTACATACTTTATATTCAATTGGACCAACTTGCACTAGAAGTCTGTGGCATTATACTTGATGAAAAAATTTAGTCCGAAGATGAAGCAATCAAGTTATTACAGCATCTTAGTCTAACAATGAAGGACAAATTCAATTCAAATTGAAGAGATAAAATAACATTTAACTACAGGTTATTGCTAAAATATTCTCTATTACAATGGCCATTGACCACTATTAAACGAAACAATCTCCTTTATTTCGCTAATGCAGTTTTGCCAAATAAACTTTAAGTAGCAATGCATTATTTTAGCTTTTCCAGTTTAATATTTAAATTTTGCGTGAAGATGATTAACTCTTCTAAAATCACCATTATTGATTTTTCAAAAAAATACTGTAGATTAATTATAGCAAGCTATTTACAAGTTTATTGTATTTATGGCTTATTGATAACTAATCAATGAAGCAGCCTTTATCATCAGTAACTATGCTCACACGATCTCAAAGGGTTGGTATAGTTTGCTAAATTGCTCTGCAATAAAATTTTTTCTAAAAGAAGATAATTGCATTTTTATCTGGCATCTTTCAAATTCCTTTGTCTAATCATTTTATGCTTCAAAGGTTTCATCTTAAATAAGAACCCTATGTAACTGTTCACAGGAGGAGTGGTGAAGGGATAGGCGACTGTAACTCCTACAAAGTATGCCTGCTGTTAGGATACTTCTGACCAGCAACTGTAACTGGTGAATGGCTCGTTTTCTTAATAAGTAATGAACTGAATTTGACTGTACATTCTCTTGAAATCCTCTACATTGTACGACCATTAGATTCTACATCATTTTTTCAAGAGGTTAACCACTAGTTTTCCCTTTAACAACTTAGGAAAGGAATTGATTTCTGTACAATCTGAGTTTCTCATCAAATCATGTTTTACTGGATATATCAAAAGGCAGACTTACTGGCTGTAGGAGACAGATACTCACTTTATACTAATGACTGTGAGGCTAAGTACATCTCCAACGACATACTTAAGTTTGCTGACAACATCACTGTTCTTCGAATCAAAGGTGGTGATGAATTGGCATTTCAGATGAAGATTGAAAATCTGGTTGAATGGTGCCACAAAAACAGTTTCTCACTCTATAGCAACAACACCAACAGGCTGATTTTTGTCTGTTAGCTAGTCCTCAATGAAGGATCAGAGGTGTAGAGGGACACAAACTTAAAATTCTTTGATGTTATGATTTCAAAAGGTCTGTCCTAGGACCAGTAATAAGTGCTTTTTCAAAGATGGAACCTCTACTTTCCTGGGAGTTTGTGCACATTCGGTATATCACCGAAAACTTTGACAAACTTCCATTGGTGTACAGTGAACAGTATCCTGACTGATAGTATCACAGCCTGGTATGGAAACAACAAAGCCCAAGAATGGAAAACCCTAAAAAAAGAATTGGATTCCACCCAGTCAATCACAGACAAAGCCCTCTCCACCATTAAGCACAACTACAAGAAAAATTGCCACTATAAAGCAGCATTCATCATCACAAATCCTCATCATGGAGGTCATGTGCTCTTTTCATTGCTGCCAATGGGAAGGAGGTGCGGAGCCTTAGGTCCCATACTGCCAGGTCCGGGCCCAGTGATTATCCTTCAACCGTCGGGCTTCTGAGCCAGAATGGATAATTTCACTCACCTCAACTGAACTGATCACTGAACACAGCCTCTGGCATCTCTTTCAATGACTCTACAACTCATGTTCTCAGCATTTATTAGTTTTTGTTCTTGTTGTATTTGCACAGTTGGCCTTCTTTTGCACATTGGTTGGCTGTCAGTCTTTGTGTGTAGTTTTTCATTGACTATTGTATTTATTTGTTCTTCTGTGAATGCCAAGAAAATGAATCTCAAGGTAGTATATGGTGACATAAATGTACTTTGATAATAAATTTACTTTGAACTTTGGAAAGTCTTTGGGGTTCCAGAAAATGAGCCACTCAGATAGCTGAGTTCTGATCTGCTCTTGAAGTCACAAGTTTATGTGAATGCTTGCACAGAGTTTCCAGTCAATGTTTACCACGTGCAACACACCTAGTGTGTCATTGTGGTCTCTCAGGACTCATCCAGCTTGGTCAGTGGTGATGGGGATTAAAGCCCAGCTTGTGCCTATGCTAATGTTGGTGTTCCTCCCATCTATTGTCCAACATGGATCAGTAAATTATGCGAGGACAAGAGGTGGTGATCAGCAAGAGTTTTCCTTGCCCACGTTTCATTCTGGTGCCCTGAGGCTTCACAAAGCCTGGAATCAATGCTGAGAATTCCCGGGACCACTCCCTCTGTAAACATGACTGTACAACTATCATTGATGGGTCTGTCTGGCCAATGGGGTAGAACATAACTTCTGCTGGCTGGGGCTGGCACATACTGTCACATATGATTTTGTGAGTATGAATTCCTTGACTAGTGTGTGTGACAGATTACTCATCTCTGGAGGAAGATTTTGTAAGGTGAACAAGAAGCAGCTTAGCCCTGTTTGCAGTCAATGACCAGGTCATGCTAAGTGTTCAATCCATTTTTCTCTTGTTTCAAGATAGCTGTTTAAGTACAACAGATTTATTTGCTTAATCAGTTCAGGGGTTTGTTACAAGTCAATCACAGTGCACTAGTCATGAAGTTAAATACAGTCCATACTGCCTAAGGACAGCTACATCCCTTTCTTGAAGGATAATGAGAGTCCAAGATGACTCTGATAATATTCAGCAATGTTTTGCGGGTAGCTCACAAAACTACTGGTAATTCTATCAGATATACTTCTTCTGAACTACGACCACTTCAATCTACAGCCTGTAATTTGCATTTAAGAAATGTACTTTTGAACTGTCTCAATGAACTAAGAATTTCACAATCTCCAGAAGGATTCATAGAACATAGAAACATAGAAAATTTACAGCAGGTTACAGGCCCTTCGGCCCACAATGTTGTGCCGACCATGTAACCTACTCCAGAAGCTGCCTAGAATTACCCTACTGCATAGTCCTCTATTTTTCTAAGCTCCATGTACCTTTCTAAGAGTCTCTTAAAAGACCCTACTGTATCCACCTCTACCACCAACACTGGCAGTGCATTCCACACACTCTCTGTGTGGAAAAACTTACCTCTGACAATGCCCTTGTACCTACTTCCAAGTACCCTAAAACTATGCCCCCTCCTGTTAGCCATTTCAGCCCTGGGAAAAAAGCCTCTGGCTATCCACACAATCAATGTCTCTCATCATCTTATACACCTCTATCAGGTCACCTCTCATCCTTCTTCTCTCCAAGGAGAAAACGCCATTCACTCAACCTATTTTCATGAGGCATGCTCTCCAATCAAGGCAACGTCCTTGTAAATCTCCTCTGCACTCTCTCTACAGCATCTGCATCCTTCCTGTAATGAGGTGACCAGAACTGAACAGAGTACTCCAAGTGGGGTCTAACTAAGGTCTTATATAGCTGTAACATTACCTCACGGCCTTTGAACTCAATCCCACAGTTGATAAAGGCCAATACACCATACGCCTTCTTAATAACACTGTCAACCTGTGCAACAGCTTTGAGTGTCAATAGACAATAGACAATAGGTGCAGGAGAAGGCCATTTGGCCCTTCGAGCCAGCACCGCCATTCACTGTGATCATGGCTGATCATCCACAATCAGTATTCAGTTCCTGCCTTATCCCCATAACCTTTGATTCCGCTATCTTTAAGAGCTCTATCCATCTCTTTTTTGAAAGCATCCAGAGACTTGGCCTCCACAGCCTTCTGGGGCAGAGCATTCCATATATCCACCACTCTCTGGGTGAAAAAGTTTTCCTCAACTCCATTCTAAATGGCCTACACTTTATTCTTAAACTGTGGTCTCTGGTTCTGGACTCACCCAACAGCAGGAACATGCTTCCTGTCTCCAGCGTGTCCAATCCCTTAATAATCTTATATGTTTCAATAAGATTCCCTCCTATGGACACAGACCCCATGGATGTGGATTAGCCGAACCTAACTACTGGGAATGCAGGCACTTTGAAGATGAAAGTCAGCCATCACAGAGCAGCCATCTCTGAGGCAAACCTCAAGCAAGATTAAAGCATTGAGACCCACAAGTGAAAAAAGAACCAGAGTTCAGCTCCACTACTCCGCACTGATTAAAGCATCGAGGCCCGAGAGCAGAAAACAAAATGGTGCTCAACCCCTCCAGGTCCTGAGAGTGGAAAACGAATCAGTATTCATCACCACCTGCCTGGAGTTGACCCATATCCCTCTCGCTACTACCATCGGGAGGAGGTGCAGGAGTACTGGATCCCCACCAGCGGGTTCAGGAACAGTTGCTGCCCAGCAGCTATTAGACTCCTGGATGAGCTTCAATCGCCCCAGCACTGAACTGACTCTGCAACTGTGGACTCATTTCAGGGACCCTGCGGCTGATGTTCTTTGCATCAGTTGTTTGTTTTTTTTATTATTTGCACAACTCATCATCTTTTGCACATTGGATGTTTGTTGGGCTTTGAGATGTGGGGATTTTTTGGTCTCTATTGTGTACCTTTGTTTTCCAAGAAGATGAATCCCAAGGTTGTCTATTTTATTGCTTTAAATTTATTGCTTGATAATAAATTTATTTTGAACTTTGATGAACTGGTTTGGTTAGTGGTATAATATGCAGGTTTTACAGTCCACATTAATGAGCCTACTTTTCAATTCCAGATTATTTAATGAATTTAAATTTCACAGCTACCATGTAGGGATCTGAACTCAGGTCTCCAGGCTTATGATGTAGGCCATGGACTTACAGGTTAATTATCTTAATGATAACATCACCATGCATATGGTATACCAGCATCAATGGCTGTAGAAAAGCATTAGTTGAAAAATAAGTTAGGATTCTAATTAGCAGAGCTGCCATTTGTGTAGCCAATGATCCATGTCAATATGTTATAGAGGATACAGATTAAACCAACGGACCTACTGACTTACAAGAGGTACAAAACTAGCTTCTGGCATGAGTTGCGAGAAGGATACAGAGAGGCTTCAAGGATATGGAGAGGTTAAATGAACAAAGCAGATGAAACATAATGTGAAATGGATGAGCTTGTCTCCTTGGTGGAAAATATAGAAAAGCGGTTAAAGAATGAGGTGTTGGTGTTCAAATGGACTTGGGCGCTTTTGATCTCAAATCATTGAATGAAAACATACAGTTACAGCAGGCAATTGACAGATCAAGCAATTAGTTAGCTTTTATTTCAAAGAATTTGAGTACAAGAATTAAAACATTTTAATATAGCTGTCTACAGCCCCGATGAGTTCACACCTAAACTTTCATGTATGCACCCAGACTTGCTAACTGAAGAAGGATATGTTTGTAATTGCAGTTGTAGAACGAGGGTTAATTCGATTGATTCCTGGTGTGAATAATTGTTCTCACAGCAAACTGGAGTCATCTTAAAAGAATGTTGTATAACTTTGTTGAAACACATAAAACACTCACCAAACCTAACAGGCCAAATGCAAGGAGTATTTTTCTCCCTGCCGGAAGTAGAGTTCACAATCTCAAAGTAAAGGGTCAGCCAATCAGCATTGAAGGAAACTTTTTCACCTGGGTGGTTATAATCGTTAGAATTCTCGCTCCAAGGAGTCCTTGAAGGCTTAGTCACTGAGAAAATTCAAGACAGGATTGATGAAGTTTGAATATTATAAGAATGAGGGGATACAACATTATTGCTGGTAAGTGGTACAGAGGTAAATTATCAGTTATTAGTTTATATGGGAAACAAGGCTATGGCCTCTTCCAGCAGTTATTTCTTATCTTTCATACTTATGAAGTATTTCATTCGTCAGGCTTCTGTTTCAATGACTGCTCCATATTCAGCACCATCAACCCCTCACTACTAATCAACAAACTTCAAGACATTGGCCTCTGTAGCTCTTTTTGTTACTGGACCCTTGGGTTCCTTATCGAAAGACCACAGTTAGTGCAGATTGATGATAACATCTCCTCCTGGCTGACAATCAACACAGGTGCATCTCAAGGATACGTGCTGTTTAGCCCACTGTTCTACTCTCTCTATGTTCATGACTGTGTGGCAAGGCATAATTCAAACACTATTTATAAATATGCTGATTAAACCACTGTTGTAGGCAGAATTTCAGACGGCGATAAGGAGGCATTCAGGAGCAAGATAGATCGGTTGAGCGGCATCACAATAACAACCTTTCAGTACATGTCAGCAAGATTGTTGACTTTAGGAAGTGGAAGTCAGGAGACCATACACTGGTCCTCGTTGAGGTGTCAGCAATGGAGAGAGCAATTTCAATTTCCTGGGTGTCAACATCATGAAGGATCTATCTTGGGACTAACACATTGATGCATCACAAAGAAGTCATGCATGTCACTGTCTCTACTTCATTAGGACTTTGAGGAAATTTGATATGTCACCAAAGACTCTTGCAAATTTCTATAGATGTACAATGGAGAGCATTCTGACATGTTGCATCACAGCCTGGTATGGATCCTCTGCTGCAGAGAACCACATGAGAATGCAGAGAACTGTAGATCCATTTCCATCACTGGCACAACCCTTTCTGCCATCGGTCCTCAAGAAGGCAGCATCCATTGTTGAAAATCTTCACCATCTGGGTCATATCCTCTTTGCCTTACTACCATCAAGGAGTACAGGAGACTGAAGACCCACACTCAGTGTTTGGGAACTGCTTCTTCCCCTCTACATCAGATTTCTGAATGATCCATGGACACTACTTCATTATTCACCCCTTGCACGATTTATTGATATTGTAGTTCATAGTAATTTCAACGTTGCGCTGTATCACTGCTGCAAACTGCTAATTTAACGACTACTTCAGTGAGAGCAGACATAATTCTGTTTTGTTGTTCTATTGCCTCATCAAGCTCCTCAGTTATTTGAATTCCTTTTAACATCTCAATCCAACTAATTAATGCAATTTTCTTCCAGCATATGATAAGGATGAGGGTAAGTGCATAAGGATTATCTTATAGTCATTAGAATGCTATCTTTGGACATTACAGCAAACACGAAACAACTTAATGACTGTACACTAAAGTTAAAATAGCATAAAAACAATAATTAAGCTCCAGCACACTGATGATTATGATTTTGTTGCAAACTGAAATGTTAACCTAAAACACTTCTTTAACAACTTTCCTGAATTTTAAAGCAACCTAGAAATAACCCTCAAGAACTAGCAAGAACTAAGTTTTCCACCAGCCTGCGTCTGATAAACCTCAAAGTCCAGTAAGGAAAATTTGCATAAACAAGGAGGAACTAGAAAACATAGAATACTTTCTCAGTTTCAGCAGCCACCTCTCACTGAGGCCAAACATAGACGTCAAGATTCAGTGCAGGTTTCATTGTGCCAGATTGGCCTTCAGCACCTTGTTTCACTGTTCAATGACCCCAACATCAGAGTACTAATCAGGCTTTAAGTTTACAAAGCTGTAGCAAATACATCTTTGATCAATAGTTCCAAGACATGGGTGAGTTCCAGAACACATTTTGGAAACCTGAAAAGCCAGAACCATCATTTCTTCAGAAGATTCAGAACATAAAGTGGGCAGATCAGCACATTCGTATAAGTGTCCCGGTGATGGTCAATAACTCCAGTGTTAAAACCCTGACTATCCAGCGTTAATGGAGGGAAACAGAACTGGAGCATATCTACTAAAAAAAAAACCTGTTCAAACCATCAAAATAAAATATAGAACATAGAACAGTCCTACACAATATAGGCCCTTCACCCTACAATGTTATGCCAACCAATATCAACCTAACTCTTCCCTCCCACATAGCCGTCCATTTTTTTATCATCCCTGTGCCTATGTAAGACTCTCTTCAATGTCCCTAATGTATCTGCCTCTACCACCACTCATAGCAGTGTGTTCCATACACTCACCACTCTCTGTATAAAAATCCTACCTCAGACATCCCTCCCCCTACACTTTGCTCTAATCAACTTAAAATTGTGCCCTCTCATTTTAGCTATTACTGCTCTGGGAAAAAGGTGCTGACTGTCCTCTTTATTTATGCCTTTCATCACTTTATACACTTCTATCATTACATCTCATCCTCTTTCACTTCAAAGAGAAAAACCCTAGCTTTACTCCCTCCAAAGCTTCCACATCCTTCCTATAATGAGACAACCAGAACTGGAAACAAAAATACTCCAAGTCTGGTCTAATGAGGGTTTTCTAAAGCTGCAAAATTACCTCATGGTTCTTGAACTCAATCCCCCAACTAATGAAGACCAACACATTATGTCCCTTCTTAAACACCCTATTAAATTGTGCAGCCACTTTGAGGGATTTATAGACGTAGAAACCAGAACCCTGCTGTTCCTCCACACAACTAAGAATCCTACTATTAACCTTGTATTCTGACCTTCCAAAATCTACTGCTTCACACTTTTCTGGATTGAACTTCATCTGCCACTTCTTAGCCCAGCTCTGCATCCGATCAAAGCCCAGTTGTAACCTACAATAACTTATTACACTACCTATAGCCTTCTTCCATCAACCTTTGTGTCACCTGCAAACTTATTAACCCACCTTTTTGCTTCTTTATCTCTGTCATTTATAAAAATCACAAAGATCAGGGGTCCCAGAGCAGATCCCTACTGAATGCCAGCCATGGTTCTAAATAAAGATGAAACAGGAAACACAGGCAAAAGAAAAGCTGAGGTAAACATCAAAAATGTGACAACAATATTTCATAGTGGAAGATGGTGACCTACAGCAAGACTTTCTAGTAAAGACGATTCAGAGGAGGGATGATCACTTTTGAAGAAACTCGGCTCACCCTGGTTACAGATAAACACAGAAAATGCAGGTAATAGTCACTCAGCATTGGTGGACAAACCCTCCCATGTATTACCACCTGTAACATCTCTAGTACACTTACGGCTCAAAAATCAGACTCATCAGTCACCTCAGGGCCTATGAAAATTAAACTGGAAAAGAGAATGACCCAAAGGACTCACTGTTTCCTCGTTATTTGGCAGTAGACAATTAAGGATATCAACAACTGTTAGATCAGCTAAATATTTAATTACAAACAAGAGAAAATGTACAGATGCTAGAAATCTGAGCAACACACACAAAAATGCTGGAAGAACTCAGCAGGCCAGGCAGCATCTATGGAAAAGAGTACAGTCAACATTTCAGGCCAAGACGTTTTGGCAGGACTGGAGAAAAAAAGGTGAGGAGTAAATTAAAAGTTGGGGCAGGGGAAAGAGAAATACAAGGTGATAGGTGAAACTGGGAGGAGGAGGGATGAAGTAAAGAGCTGGAAGGTTGATTGGTGAAAGGGATACAGGGCTGGAGAAGAGGGAGTCTGATAGGGGAGGACAGAAGGTCATAGAAGAAAGAAACAGGGGGAGGAGCACCAGTGGGCGACAATGGGCAGGCAAGGAGATAAGGTGAGAGAGAGAAAAGGGGATGGGGAATGGCAAAGTTCAAAAAATCAATGTTTACGCCATCAGGTTGGAGGCTAACCAGACAGAATATAAAGTGTTGTTCCTCCAACCTGAGTGTGGCCTCGTCATGACAGTAGCTCTCTCCTCCCCCCCCCCCCGCTCCACACACCTTTTAAACCTACTCCTCATCTTTTTCTCTCCAGTCCTGCCGAAGGGTCTCAGCCCGAAACGTCGACTATACTTTTTTCCATAGATGCTGCCTGGCCTGCTGAGCTCCTCCAGCATTTTGTGTGTGTTGCTTAAATATATAATTATCCAGTTTGCAAAAGTTATGGTTTGATAGAAACACCAGAATATGGAGACATGAATAAATAAAGAAATGGATATCAAATGAACAAAACTGAATTTCATAGAGATCCCCCAATGTATGTCGATTCTCACCAATGTAGAGGAGGCTGCATTTGGAGCATCGGATACAATAGATGACCCCAAATGATTCACAAGTGAAGTGTTCCCTCACCTGGAAGGACTGCTTGGGGTCCTGAGTGGAGGTGAGGGTGGAGATGAATGGGCAGGTGCAGCATTTCTTCCTCTGGTAGGGATATGTGCCAGGAGGGGTATTAGTGGGGAGAGATGAATGGACAAGGAAATCACAGATGGAATGATCCCTGCAGGAAGCAGAGAGTGGTGTGTGCAAGTAAATATGGGTTTGATGGTAGGTTTCAACTGAAGATCATGAAAAGAACTGAAAAACCTCCTTTTGGAAACAGGTGTAGTGGAGTTGAAGGAAATGAAAAATGGAATTGGCATTTTAACAGGAGACCGAATGGGAAGAGTTATATTCAAGGTAGCAATATAAGTCAGTAGGTTAATAAAAGATATTGATAGATCATTTGTCTCTAGGGATGGAGGCAGAGAAATCGACAATGGTGTCAGAAATGAATCAAGTGAATTTATGGACAAGGTGGAAGTCGAACTTCCATGTCTGCCATTTATTGCAAACAAAATGCCTCTAATTAAATACATTAGTTAATATTATTTAAAATGTAGCACCTTAATGGGCATTTCATCGAAGTTTTAGATGATATATGATGATCTTGTGATTGGATCTATCACAAAGCTTCATAAGTATATATAGTATCTTCATTAGCATACCTTTCTCCCCTGGTTTTCCTATAAATCCAGGAAGACCATCAAATCCATCCAGGCCACGGTCTCCTTTAGATCCTAAACACAAGAATGTCCAATTTTTAAAAATGCTCATTAAATATTTAGTTTTGGGAAACAGAATTTGTTCTTATAAATGGCACCATATATCAAAACTCCATAATAAATAACTTCACTAAAACAATTATAAGTTCTCAATAGGAGACATTCATTAATATAGATTTTCTACTGGAAATACTCCGAGGGAGAAACTGGATCACACTTGAAAGTATGGCCTAGAGTTGTGGATGTATAGATAATCTGAGCCAAATTACCCAAGTGCACATTGCATCTGAAGTATAACCACATCCATAGCACCCACCCTTGTGTTAACCATGCTTCTTATTCACAGTGGCATGTTTTCTCACAAGTGTGACCTGTGCTTCAAGCTGTGAGTTGTGATGCATGTCTGCAGATTCACACAATGATTCACAAAACTGAAATACATGGTCAACTGGTCCAGCATAGCTCTGAGAATGAAACTCTGCCTGTCAGGCCTCAGTATGGCATCTAGTGAACCTTAACCCTCATGGACATTTGCCCTCAGCTGGCTGAACCTTGAAGCTACTCCAACTATAGCAGAACAGGATTCTCATAGAAATAGTCCTTTCCTTATTCCATCTTTTCCTTCAAAACCATAAGATCATTAAACATAGGAGCAAAATTAGGCCTTTTAGCTCTATCAAGTCTGCTCCATTATTTGATCATGGCTGATTTATTTTCCCTCTTAACCCCATTTTCCTGCCTTCTACTCATGATCTTTGATGTCCTTTCTAACCAAGAACCTATTGACCTCTATTTTAAATATGCTCAATAACTTGGCTTCCACGGTCATAACTGGCAATGAATTCAATAGATTTATCACCCTCTGGCTGAAGAAGTTCCGTCTCATTTCTGTTCTTCCATTCTGAGGCTGTTCCCTCTGGTCCTAGATTCTCCCACAATCTGAAACATCCTCTCCACATTTTTTCAGTCTGAGTCATTCAATATTTGGTTGGCTTCAATGAGACCCCTCCTCAATCTTCTAAACTCCAGCAAGTACAGGCCCAGAAGCAACAAACATTCCTCATGTGTTAACTCTTTCGTTCCTGGATCATTCGGATCTTTACTGCCATCTTGGATTTGTGCTCCCTCCTCCTCCTCCTAGTCTCTCTGGAGAGCCAGAAGAACTGCCAAAATGGTCCCAATTTTTTGCAAAAGTAATACTCCTTTACATCCCAGCTGCCTTTCCTATTTTGATAGTTACCCTCTAATACAGTTCTATAAGTAACCAGAAAAATAATTACATTTGGAAAAACTCTTTAAATAATGCAGTTGAGATATTTACCTACTGGTTAGGCCATATTCCCTGTTTATAGATTACACATTGGCTTTGCCCAGTTTGACAAGGAAAATATCAGATCAGTGACACACGAGGGTTGATGTCAGATATTTCCATGCTGCTTATGCAACACATTCATCAGCAAACTAGTCAAGGTGATGAGCAGCTCAGGAAAAGTACAAATGTATGCTTCAAGGTCAATGCAAAGTCCACGTCAAACATATCCATGCAAAGCTCTAACTATTTTAATGCCATTGGTACCAAAAGGACATCAAGGTGGTTCGATTGATCAATTCCTGGACTGAGGAAATTCATGCTTAGCTTACCTTTCTCTCCCTCTGAACCCTTTATGCCAGGTAGCCCTGGAGACCCAGGTAAGCCTGTTAACCCCTGATCTCCTTTCTCGCCCTGTGGCCCTATTAAAGAAAAAGGAAACAATAGTAAGTTTTATGTTGAAGATCTCAAAATAATTTTGTGATCTCATTGCCAGACCAAGAAGAGAATTGCATCATGCTATACCTAAGAAATATGATTGTCATTTGGCAATGTTGGAATGGACTTAATTATTGCCCTGTTTTATAATACCTTTCACAACTTACATGTCTCAAAATGCTCAACAAATGTGTTGCAGAAACAAAGTGTGGGTGGTCGAGAATTACTGAGATCATTCAGCCATCTCACAGCTCCAAAATTGTACCCCTTTCACTCACCTAACCTTCTTATTCTGGATTTTTCCCCCTTTCCTTCCAGTCCTGATGCAGAGACTAAACCCAAAATGTCAGCTGTTTATTCCCCGCCTGAGTTACTCCAGCATTTTGTGTGTGTTATCCAGTATCCTGAATTCATTTGTAACCGCCGATGTTCTCAGTGCAGAGTTTACGCATTTTGCCGGAGACTGTGTGGATTTCCCCGACGTGCTCTAATTTCCTCCTACATCCCAAAGACATACTGACCGTTAGGTCAATTGGTTACTATAAATTACCTCTAATAAGGCAGCTAGTGAAAGGATCAGGAGTGAATGTGAGAGAATAGGTTACAGGGAAGGAATAAGATTGCTCTGAGAGCTGATATATACTTGAAGAGCCAAATGCAAAAAAAGAGATTTCAAATCCTTGAGCCCTGCTCTTGCATGTAGTCTTTGATCATTTACACTTATACCAAAATACAAGTGTTCTAAAAGATATGGCTTGGGGAATTCATCTACATTTTAAAATTAACAGCATTTTTACTTTTTGCCTTAGCATTATGGAAGGGGTTGAATCTAATTATTGTGATTATCTTGGGAGCTGCCCGGGACCTTAGTCCACAAAGAAAGGACAACGATTCGGAAAGCAAATGCCAGCACAATGACATTGAAGATTGAATGCTCAAGGGAAGAAATAGATTGGAGATTGTAACACATTAAGTGATCAATAAACACAATATTAATAGTAATTTCATGTTGAGCTAATGTTGCACAGGGATCTCAAGCTTCTGGAACTCACCAGTGAAACTATAGCAAAAGCGCATTGGCATTTCACGGGAGTTAAGCTGACAACTGATTTATTAATATAATATTTATTGTTTTGTCTATGGAAAGTTCATTAGCATTATTGTTATTAATAGAGAACATGCTGTATCTCCATTAGCATGCTGGAGTAAATTATTGCTGATTATAGGATTATGCACTACATTTATGAACATTGGGCATGCTCCCTCAGTCGTCGAAGTTGGCAGCTTTCCACAGCCACATTATGACAGGTGCTGCTTCAGCAGAAGCATTGTCGGATCTGGAGAGGCAGCTGCAGAGAGGAGGGTGGATCAACAGAATGATAGACTCTGCAGGAGGCTGCAGACTGAACATTATTGTCTGAGGAGAAGCAATATAAAGAGTGGTTGGTAGGTTTCCATTGCCTCCCAGAAGAAGACATGCTGCCTGCTGGATCAGACTGACTGTTGCATCTAGAAAACATCTAATGACTTGTTAAGACAATTGAATAAATGCACTGCAAAGCCATCCAGAGCACTGCTCCCCCAACGTCAGGAAATTAATGGGCTGAATCTAGCGGATAGTTTTCTGATGACATCATAAGGACTGGACAAGTAGCTAAAGTGTGCATGTTATTGTACTCCAGGCATTATTTCCTGTCTACTGCAATTCAAAACAATAAAATGTGTTTGAGTTTTTATTATTTGAACTTGAAAACACAGTGTTGCAGATCATTTCTGCTTAAATATCAGTTTTAGACATAGGTATTTAACCTGTGGCTCAGACAAATGACTAAATAAATTTAAATCATATTTTATATAGAAAATGCTGGAAGTGTTAATCAGGTCAAGCCCAAAGATTTTCAAAACCTGGTTTGTTCATTCTCTTTCTCTTTGCTAACAAAGAGCAAGAGAATAAACATTTTTTTCTCTTCTAATAAAGGGCTATGGAATTGATTGAAAGGTTAACTGCTTCTTTCTTCCCCCCACAGATGCTGCCTGACCTGCTGACTGTTCCCATTATTCTCTGTTTTTATGTCAGATTTCCAGGATCTGCAGTTTTTTACTTTCTCATTAATACAGCTGCTTCTTGGATTACACTTTAACATGCCTTGGAATAAATGGTATAGCTGTAGAATAAACGGTATATGACCAGTGGGAGGAGAAGATGGCGGCGCGACGCAGCTCGCAGCAGCCACTCCGGTGGTGATGTCGGTTATCTGTCAAGTAGGGTGCCATGCACAATCCTGATTTGATGGAGACAGACGTGAGAGCATGGAGGAACATCTGCAGAAACTTCTGAAATGCCTGCTTTGCTGCTGCTGCTACTGTGTGATCCAGAATCTTCAGAGGGGAAGGCCCCACAAGTCCTCGGCCTTGCTTGTTGCTTGGCAGTCGGGGTGGGGTCGAAGCACTCGGCAGAGGATGGTGCTCGGTGCTCGGTGTCAGAGGGCTGGTCGGAGGCTCAAAGTTTTCGGACGGACTCGAGTCCACTGCGGTCGGATGCTTCCAATGGTGCGGCATCGGCAAGTTTGCGGCGCTTGGAGGTTCATGGCAGGAAGAGTTTCTCCTTTCTACTGTCTGCGTGAGATGATGAGGCTATCGGAACTTTGAGACTTTTTTTTACCGTGCCCATGGTCTGCTCCTTATCAAATTATGGTATTGCTTTACACTGTTGTAAATATATGTTATAATTATGTGGTTTTGCCAGTTTTAGTCTTGGCTTGTCTTGTGTTTCTTGTGATATCATTCCGGAGGAACATTGTATCATTTTTTAATGCATGCATTTCTAAATGACAATAAACGAGGACTGTGTCCTCATGATCTAATCTAATCTAATATTTCTAGAATAAACGATATATCTCTAGAATGAATGGTATATCTCTAGTCACAGGCAGGCAACTTCATGCAGTATTTCTGAGCAGCAGACCATCACTGTGATCATTCCCATTTATTCTCGTTTGCTCCCAACCCAAGTTCATATAATGAAAAGAATTTTCTCTCCACCTGCTTTTGGAATTTGCTTAATGCTGTCATGACATTTTCAATATAATTTATGGCAAATATAAGAGCAAAAGACAAAGCTTCTCATAGTTTTTAATGAGCTTAGAACAAGGTAAAGACGTTCATTCTTCTTTAATACTAGTAGTTCAAATATGATATCAATATTATTTACAGCATCGTGCAGATGTCATGAAATTTTGATGCTGCCCTCTACTCTTCAAGGGGAAGGAGCAGGGATTAATTTTAATAGAGACAGAACATTCTCAAATTAATGTTTGAGCATAATATCCCATATAAGGCTAGAATATGTGATAACCTCTATGTGTATAACATTCTTTGGTGAGCTCTATCGGACTTAACATTAGTTGAAGTAACCACACCGTTCTATTTGTTGTAGCCCATTACTTCCAGTCACGGCATCTGTTTTAAAAAGTCAGTCTATACAGTAAAGAGATGACAAAGATAGTTGTTATTAAGCAGAGAAAATTCACAGATGATACTCTTTTTCAATTGAAAAAATGTTTTATTCTTTATGTGACTCATTTTTTAAAACTAATCTCAGCCTGTGTGACATTAAGTGATAAAAATGAGAAAATATCACAGGTATGCTTCGGTTTCCTGAGCATCAAAATGCAATTAGCTTTTGACTTAGACTGATGTTTCTACTTGTACATTTCAGCTCCAAAGAAAATTGATTGGGTGTTCTCATCTCATGATTTGTAAAGAAAAAAATAACTGTTGAAGAAAATAATGAATGGGAACTGAGCACATTGTCACAGTCAGGTGTAGAACGTGGATATATTAAAAATATCAAATGATAATCAGTAATTGGGACTTAATTGGCCTTAATGGACCCAACATCACAGCTAGATTCAGTAGGCTGGTTCCACTGTCAGTTTTCATTTCAGCTGAGCTTGCATTCCAGAGATACAATGAAGAACTGGGTATATTGTAGGGCAAATGGTCTCTTATTCAGTGCTATTGATTCATAAAATATCAATTTGACCAGCCTTAAGGAAAAATGGTTTAAGAATAGAACAAAAAAATCATTAAGGTACAGAGCAACAAGGGTTCATCCATAAAGGCTGTGACAAAGCTGATTTACCACAAAGCTTTCATTAAGTTATAAATATGTTAATAGAAGAATGGCAATAAAAATAGCTGCAGAGTACATTTCATAGCAGCAAATCAATCATAAAACTACTGAAGCCGGCTCTGTCTGCAGTATTTGCTTTATGAGAATGCTATTTCTGTTATCCCTAAACTCAGAGCGTTGGTAACAAAAATAATGCAGAACAGTTCATACCAAAGTATGGGTGAGCATCACCCTGTCCTGGACCAGCTACGTTGACATCACAGCCAGCATCTCTACTTCCTCAGGAGACTAAATAAATTTGAAATGTCCCCTTTGACCCCCTCTAATTTTTATCAATGCCCCATTGAAAGCATCCTAGTTGCATGCATCATGGCTTGGTGTTGCAACTGCACTGCCTGTGATCACAAAAAAACTTCAGAGAGCAGTGGACACAGCTCAACACATCTTGGAAAGCAGACTCCTCCTTCTGAATTCTGTCTACAGATTTCCTGCCTCAATAAAGCAGCCTGCATGATCAAAGACCCCACTCACCCCGGGAGTTCACTCTTCTCCTTTCTCCCATTGCGCAGAAGATACAAAAGCCTGAAAGCATGTACAACCAGGGTGAAAGATAGATTCTACCCTACTATTATAAGACTACTCATTGCTTTCCCGGTTCGATAAGATCGACTTTTAACCCAAATCTCATTATAACCTGACACATTATCTACCTACACTGCACTTTCTCCATAACTGTAATACTTCATTCCAAGAGATCCAGCAGATGCCGGAAATCTTAGGCAGCACACACATGCTGATAAAGGTTGTCAACCCAAAATATCAGCTGTTCATTTCTCTCCGTGTATGTAGTCCGACCTGTTGAGTTCTTCCAGCATTTTCTGTGTGTTTCTCACACTTTATTCTGCACTCTGTTATTGTTTGCCTTGTACTAACTATTTCAATGCACTGTTGTAATAAATTGGTTCACAGTATATGAACAGTATGCAAAGCAAGTTTTCTAGAGCACCTCAGTACATTTGTCAATAATAAACCAATTTATAAATTTGCTTCCTGTATGTTTTCAGATTTTCCTGTGTGGTGAAACAAATTCACAGCCGTTATTGGTAGTGATTGAGGTAAAGGTGGCATTGCACACCAGCTCTAAAGACATACAAAAGATTTACTAGACATTTCAATCATTGTATCATATTTACCTGCATCACCTGGTTCCCCTGGTTCACCCTTTTGTCCTGGTACAGGGGGGCAGCAATCACAGCAGTTAAAAAAGAACTCATCTGAATCTATGGTAAAATTCCCACCATCTTCAAACGGTGGCACTGTTGGGAAGGTGTCAAATAAACGTAACGATGTTGATTTCAACGTGGCACTTTCAGAGGAAAGATCTGAATTATCAGTACCAAGTTCTTCAGCAGATACTGTTGAGGTTGGAAATAGAGCTCTTGAAAAACCTTCATCTTTCTTGAACTCATCTTTTGCTGCTACTTGTGCTATGAAGAGGAACAATAGCAGTTTTGTGTGCCATGAAAGGCTAAACATTTTTCCAGCTGAAAACAAAGAATTTCAGAATCTATTATAACTTTGTTTGCATTGCTAGAAGAACTTCTAATATGAAATGCTTAAATATGAATAGACTACAAAATCATTTTGTTCAATGATTTTACATTATCTTAATATTTTTTGAAGTTTGGCAACACATCCATCATCTTTCCTCAACCAATGACACAAATTTGACAGTACAACAGGTAACCAAGTCAATTACACAGAACTATGTGTGTTTATTCATAATCAGTACCTACAATTAAAACCATCACACACACTCCTATTCAATAGTGATGACAGTTAAACAGTCAGCAAAGCAGTAAATATGCAACCTACATAAAAATGGGGAAAGAAGGATAGGCGTTATTTTTCCACTTCACAAGAAAATTTAGTGTCCTGGATTCTGTTAGTTAATTATAAATCTAATATGGCTTACCATTCAAAATGTCTTACCATAATGTCCTAATTTCTTTATCAATTTACAAAAGAACAAGAAATAGCCTTCGCAAAACATTTGAAATTATCGAGGAGCTTGTTATTTTTGTTTAAACTATCAAAGATTTTACTATTCTAAATATATTACCATGATGTTCTTTTTTCATTACCGATTTGCAAATTTTCTGTTTTACATACAGTAACCAGATGCAATAAACCGGTATAGATACATTTCTTCGCCCATTATATCGATGTAAGTTGGGCGATGTAAGACGTAACAAACTTGAATTTCGGGTATGCTGACCCACCAGTCTAAAACTTCCATAGAAAGCAGGCGAAATCAGAATTTTCTATTTAATAATACAGAGGCTCACAAACTTTTCTACAGCAAAAGAATGTTGCAGGTGGCAATGTATTTGCAATTTTCAGCTGAATGCTAGCTTTATGTGAGCGAAGTATATACCGGTTTATCAAGGATTCTTGATATACGGATATATTTCGCCATATACATTTACATGTATTAGGAATTTGCTGTGGAGTGCTGGCACGACATGCAACAAAAAACAACATTCAACAATCATAAGAAATAAAGAGTTCTGAATAAAGGTAAAAATAAAGAATAAAAGAGTTTTTACTATTTTTAATATTTATTATTTGTAATCCAGGGAGCGGAAAGCGCAGAATCAAATATCGCTGTGATGATTTTACATTCTAGTATCAATTGTTTGGCGACAATGAAGTATAAAGTATAAGCTTATTTTAAAAGAAATGCTGTTGTTTCCTTCTGAACAATAGCATAGAAATTTTTTTGAAAGGGTAATTCAGCTCAATTACCTACTGAGAAAAAAAAGCAGATATCCATATTTCGGTCTCAAATTTTTGCCTAATTCAAAATGCAACCTCAACTGACTTCCAAAGAACAATGCCACTTAGTCTAATAAAAAAATTCTTCTGCATCTTAATTTTTTGGGCATCAAGAATCAGATTAGGACTTAATTTTCCCTAGCTGCAAAATGTACCTGACTGCTGAAATGCAGAGAGACGAAACAATTTAATAACAACCATGACCTGCCTGGAGGGTGGTGACCAGTTGCATTCCACAGAGTTTGGGGACCAGTGCTCTTTGTGAATTTTATCAATAACTTGGATGAGTGGTTGGAATGGGAATTTAGTAAATTTGTCGATGACATGAAGGTTGGGGGTTTTGTGGACGGTGTAGATGGATGTCGAAGGTTACAACAGGAATGGTCTTTCAAGAATCACTAGATTCTGGAATGGTTGCAGAAAACTGGAAAATTGCAGATGTCTCTCTATTCTTCAAGAAGGAAAAGAGGCAGAAGAAGGAGACTATAGGCCAGTTAGTCTGACCTCAGTGGCTGGGAAGATATTGCCATCAATTACTAAGCATGAGGTCTCAGTGTACTTGAAGGCACATAATAAAATAGGCTAGTCATTATGGTTTCCTCAGGCGAAAATTTTGCCTGACAAATCTGTTGGAATTCTTTGAAGAAATAACAAGCAGGTTGATGTTGTGTGCTTGGATTTTCAGAAAGCTCTTGACAAGGTGCCATACATGACTCTGTTTAACAAGCTATGAGCCCATGGTATTACAGAAAAGGTTCTACCATAGATAAAACAGTGACTTATTGGCAGGAGGCAAAGAGTAGGAATAAAGGGAGCCTTTTCCTGTTGGCTGCCCGTGACTAGTGGTGTTCCACAGGGGTCTGTGTTGGGACTGATTCTTTTTATACTTAAGTCAATGATTTGGATGATGAAACTGATGGCTTTGTTGCAAAGTTTTCAGACGACATGAAGATAGGTGGAAGGGCAGGCAGTCTTGAGAAAGGAGAGAGGCTACAGGAG
This sequence comes from Mobula birostris, assembly GCF_030028105.1. Classification (NCBI taxonomy): domain Eukaryota; kingdom Metazoa; phylum Chordata; class Chondrichthyes; order Myliobatiformes; family Myliobatidae; genus Mobula; species Mobula birostris. The sequence goes on from NC_092373.1 coordinate 60,551,508, forward strand.
GACTTAGACAGATTAGAATGGGCAAAGAAATGGCAGATGGAATATAGTGTCAGGAAGTGCATGGTCCTGCACTTTGGTAGAAGAAATGAAAAGTTTAACTATTTTCTAAATTAAGAGAAAATGCAAAACACTGAGCACAAAGGGACTTGGGAGTCCTTGTGCAGGATTCCCTAAAGTTTAATTTTTTGTAGGTTGACTCTCTGGTGAGGAAGGCAAATGCAATGTTAGCATTCATTTCAAGAGGACTAGAATATAAAAGCAAGGATGTAATGTTGAGACTTTATAAATCACTGGCGAGGTCTCATTTGGAGCCTTGTGAGCAGTTTTTGTCCCCTTATCCTGGAAGGAATCTGCTGAAACTGGAGAGGGTTCAAAGGAGATTCACAGAAGTGATTCCAGGATTGAATGGCTTGTCATATGAAGAGCGTTTGATGGCCCTGGGCCTGTATTCACTAGAATTCAGAAGAATGAGAGGTGACCTTATTGAAACCTATCAAAAAGCCTAGATAGAGTGGATGTGGAGAAGATGTTTCCTATGCTGGGACAGCCAAAGACCAGAGGACAGGAGCCTCAGAATATAGGGGCGCTCTTTTAGAACAGAGATGTGGAGAAATTTCTTTAGCCAGAGAATGGTGGATCTGTGGAATTCTTTGCCACAGGCAGCTATGGAGGCCAAGTCTTAATGTATGTTTAAGGCAGAGGGTGATAGGTTCTTGACTGGTCAGGGCAGGAAGGGATACGGGACAAGGTGGGAGATTGGGGCTGAAAGGAAGATTGGATCAGCCATAATGAAGTGGTGGAGCAGACTCAATGGGACATAAGGCCTAATTCTGCTCCAATATCTTATGGTCTCATAGTCTAACAGGACAATGATCACATGCAGATCTGGGCTGAAAAGTGGCAGATGGAATTCAATCTGGAAAAGTGTGATGTGATACTTTGGAAGGTTGAAGTCAGAGTGCAAGGTTAATGGCAGGATTGACAGCATCCTGGACCTTGGAATCCACATCTCTAGATCCCTCCAAGTTGCTATGCAAGTTGATAGGATGGTTAAGGTGGTGTATGGTGTGTTGGCCTTCATTAATCTGGGGATTGAGTTCAAGAGCTATGAGGTTATGTTACAGCTCTTTAATACCTGGGTTAGATTACACTTGGAGTATTGTGTTCATTTCTGGTTGCCTGGATTCTGAAGGATGCTGCCTGGATTCGAAAACGTGTCTTATGTGGAGAGGTTGAGCTAGTTAGGTCTCTTCTTTTTGGAGGGAATGAAGAGGAGGGGTGACTTGATAGAGGTGTATAGGATAGAGGGCTTGTCTACTGAGTCTTTATGGGTGGAGCTGAGAAACAGGAAAGGTATGGCCACATTAGTGGGATTGTATTACAGACCACCCAGTAGTCAACGAGAATTGGAAGAGCAAATCTGCAGAGAGATAGCAGGCAACTGTAGGAAACATAAAGTTGTGGTGGTAGGGGATTTTAATTTTCCATATATTGATCGGGACTCCCATACTGTTAGGGGTCTAGATGGTTTAGAGTTTGTAAAATGTGTTCAGGAAAGTTATCTGAATCAATATATAGAGGGACCAACTAGAGGGAATGCAATATTGGATCTCCTGTTAGGAAACGAGTTAGGACAACTGACGGAAGTCTGTGTAGGGGAGCACTTTGGTTCCAGTGATCATAACACCATTAGTTTCAACTTGATCATGGACAAGGATAAATCTGGTCCTAGGGTTGAGGTTCTGAACTGGAAGAAGGCCAAATTTGAAGAAATGAGAAAGGATCTAAAAAGCGTGGATTGGGACAGGTTGTTCTCTGGCAAAGGTGTGAACGGTAGGTGGGAAGCCTTCAAAGGAGAAATTTTGAGAGTGCAGAGTTTGTATGTTCCTTTCAGGATTAAAGGCAAAGTGAATAGGAATAAGGAATCTTGGTTCTCAAGGGATATTGCAACTCTGATAAAGAAGAAGAGGGAGTTGTATGACATGCATAGGAAACAGGGAGTAAATAAGGTGCTTGAGGAGTATAAGAAGTGCAAGAAAATACTTAAGAAAGAAATCAGGAGGGCTAAAAGAAGACATGAGGTTGCCTTGGCAGTCAAAGTGAAGGATAATCCAAAGAGCTTTTATAGGTATATTAAGAGCAAAAGGATTGTAAGGGATAAAATTGGTCCTCTTGAAGATCAGAGTGATCGGCTATGTGCGGAACCAAAGGAAATGGGGGAGATCTTAAATAGGTTTTTTGCATTTGTATTTACTAAGGAAACTGGCATTAAGTCTATGGAGTTAAGGGAAACAAATAGTGAGATTATGGAAACTGTACAGATTGAAAAGGAGGAGGTGCTTGCTGTCTTGAGGAAAATTAAAGTGGATAAATCCCCAGGACCTGATAGGGTGTTCCCTCGGACCTTGAAGGAGACTAGTGTTGATATTGCAGGGGCCCTGACGGAAATATTTAAAATGTCGTTGTCTACAGGTGAGGTGCCGGAGGATTGGAGAGTGGCTCGTGTTGTTCGGTTGTTTAAAAAAGGATCGAAAAGTAATCCGGGAAATTATAGGCCGGTAAGTTTAACGTCGGTAGTAGGTAAGTTATTGGAGGGAGTACTAAGAGACAGAATCTACAAGCATTTGGATAGACAGGGACTTACTAAGGAGAGTCAACATGGCTTTGTGCGTGGTAGGTCATGTTTGACCAATCTATTGGAGTTTTTCGACGAGGTTACCAGGAAAGTGGATGAGGGGAAGGCAGTGGATATTGTCTACATAAACTTCAGTAAGGCCTTTGACAAGGTCCAGCATGGGAGATTAGTTAGGAAAATTCAGTCGCTAGGTATACATGGAGAGATGGTAAATTGGATTAGACATTGGCTCAATGGTAGAAGCCAAAGAGTGGTAGTAGAGAATTGCTTCTCCGAGTGGGATCAGTGCTGGGTCCATTGTTATTTGTCATCTATATCAATGATCTGGATGATAATCTGATAAATTGGATCAGCAAATTTGCTGATGGTACAAAGATTGGAGGTATAGTAGACAGTGAGGAAGGTTTTCAGAGCCTGCAGAGGGACTTGAAAAATGGGCTGAAAAATGGCAGATGGAGTTTAGTACTGACAAGTGTGAGGTATTGCACGTTGGAAGGACAAACCAAGGTAGAACATACAGGGTTAATGGTAAGGCACTGAGGAATGCAGTAGAACAGAGGGATCTGGGAATACAGATACAAAATTCCCTAAAAGTGGCATCACAGGTAGATAGGGTCGTAAAGAGAGCTTTTGGTACATTGGCCTTTATTAATCAAAGTATTGAGTATAAGAGCTGGAATGTTATGATGAGGTTGTATAAGGCATTGGTGAGGCCAAATCTGGAGTATTGTGTTCAGTTTTGGTCACCAAATTACAGGAAGGATATAAATAAGGTTGAAAGAGTGCAGAGAAGGTTTACAAGGATGTTGCTGGGACTTGAGAAACTCAGTTACAGAGAAAGGTTGAATAGGTTAGGACTTTATTCCCTGGAGCGTAGAAGAATGAAGGGAGATTTGATAGAGGTATATAAAATTATGATGGGTATAGATAGAGTGAATGCAAGCAGGCTTTTTCCACTGAGGCAAGGGGAGAAAAAAACCAGAGGACATGGGTTAAGGGTGAGGGGGGAAAAGTTTAAAGGGAACATTGGGGGGGCTTCTTCACACAGAGAGTGGTGGGAGTGTGGAATGAGCTGCCAGACGAGGTGGTACATGCAGGTTCTTTTTTAACTTTTAAGAATAAATTGGACAGATACATGGATGGGAGGTGTATGGAGGGATATGGTCCGTGTGCAGGTCAGTGGGACTAGGCAGAAAATGATTCGGCACAGCCAAGAAGGGCCAAAGGGCCTGTTTCTGTGCTGTAGTTTTTCTATGGTTTCTATGATAGTAGGAATCAGAATCAGGTTTAATATCACTGGCAAATGCCATGAGGTTTGATGTTTTGTGGCAGCAGCGCATTGCAATACATGATTAAAAACTGTAAATTACAATTCATTGTCCACTCAGAAATCAGAAAGAGGAGGGGAAGAAGACAAAATGATGAGTGTGCGTTTTCAAGCTCCTGTACCTCCTTCTTGTTGGTAACAATGAGAAGAGAGCATGAGCTGGGTCACAGGGGTCTTTAAGGATGGATGTTGCCTTTTCGAGGCACCACCTTTTGAAAGTATCCTGAAAGTTAGCAAAGCTAGCATCCTTGATGGAGCTGGCTGAGTCTTCAAGCTTCTGCAGCTTTTTCTGATCCTTTGCAGTGGAGCCCTACTACCAGACAGTGATGCATAGATAGATGGCCTCTTTCACCCTGGGAAAAAGGCTAATATGAGGGGGGCACTATTGGAGGAAAGTATAGGGGTGTCAAAGATAGGTTTAGTTCACAAAAAGTAGTTGGTGTGTGGAAAGATCTGCCAGGGTGTGGTGAAAGAGGCAGATACATTAGGGACATCTAAGCAGCTTTTAGGTAAGCACATTGATGAAGGAAAATGGAGGGTCATGTGGGACAGAAACATTAAATTTACCTTGAAATAGGTTAAAAGGTTGGCACAACATTGTGAGCAGAAAGGCCTGCATTGTGCTCTATTGTTCTATGTTCTTTATTTAAAGTATTTAAATGAGTTTGTAAATAATATGTATTTCTAATAAATAAAAAATGTGACGAGGGAAGCCAACAAGTGCTTCACATAGCAAAACCCACAACTTACCAACCCTAACCCATACATCTTTGAAATATTGGAGAAAGCTGGAGCACTTGGAAGAAACACATGGAGTCACGGGGAAAGCATACGACGACAACAGGAATTGAACCCCTTTTGCTGTGCTGCCTGTTAGTGTGTGATACAATCACAGAATTCTGGTCAAGTTCCATTACCTAAAATTTACATTTATATGTTTGGAAATTAAGTGTTATAATTAATTGTAATGTGTTGAGTGTTTATCTATTTAACCTTATCATCATTATTTGTTAATGAATTATTCACATTATAGATTAATAAGTATCAATCTGGTGTGGGAATAGTTCAGAAAAAGCACAAAATATGTTATTTCAAAGAATATTTCATTAACATCCTATTCAAAAGTGAAAAGGGAGAAACTAATTATTTGCCATTTGCTCTTGATTGTTGATTTTGGTCATATGCCTTCCAGTGGAGCAAAGCAATCCCAAACTCAGATATCACTAAACAGTTCTCATTTCCACTTGTATAAAATGCAATAGGAAGACATAAACAGACTCACTATTGTTCCAAACACTTAGTGGTATTGTACATCTATACTAGTGCAATATTTTAATGACAAAGGATTATTTTCTCTTCATTGTGGTAACCAAAAACCAACAGTTATCCAATAACAACTCAAGTCTTTGTAGCAAAATGTAACTGAAGTATTTTGTAACTCTGTTCTTTTGGTTCATTAAAACCACTGAAATCAAATATCCATTGCTTCTTTTGCACAGCAGCAGCATTTAAAGTTTCTTATCACTCCAAAGTTAATTTCAGGATTGTTAAAAGCCTAAGATTCAGTGTCAAATGTCATCCTTAAATGGTATTCATATGATAACAAGCAATAAAATTGATACTTCATAAAATTTATGATCATTACCATTAGTTTTTCTTGAACTGGAAATGTTGCACATAAAAAGTAAACTATTAATACTTTTATCCTTGGTTGTGTTGAGCAGTCAAAAAAAATTGTGTTATTGGTCTCTTTTTCCATTAATCCTAAATAAAGACCAGAAATATTGCACCTCAGCATATATATCTGCAAAAAAACACTTTTTATCACAAACTTCTACCATTAATAATGTTGTAATAAATAATATCAATACCTGCTGTTGATTATTGTGTATCATTAGAGTCTGAAAATCATATTTTCTTTGGGCATCACATTGCCAAAGAATATACCGAAGTTAAATGTTCTACCACTTATAAGCAAAAGAATGAAGGCAGCATCAACAAAACATTCTGACATACCTTCCGTGACACTTTCTTTACCATTTATTCCAATCATCCAGCATCAGTTCAGTACATGCGGTATATTGCTTACACTCGACAATTTATTTACTAATTATCTTTCCCCAGGACCAATGACAATGTAAGAGGTTGTTTTTATTCAGAAATGGGATTGGCTGCTTTTTTGAATGTTCTTCTAAACTCCAATGATGAGGCAGAAAGTAGCTCTATTTCAACTGAAATATTTTGCATTTCAATGACTTCTTGGTGTTCCTTTTAGTTCTTTAAAATGGGATTCAACTAATTAGTTATATAACTACATCTCAAAAGGATGTTTTGTTTCAATTTAAAATAAAATATTTCAAAGCTAATAAAACTTTACAAAGCAATCAGTCAAAGCTTTTACAGTACATTATTCATTTTGAATCATTACTGTCATTATAGTAAATCACACAGTTATTTAATTGTGCACAGGTTAATGCAGGTCTGAAATAATTCATGTGCAAAAAATGAAGTCTGGAACTTCATTGAAGTTAGAAACGTACAGGTAATATTTTAGTATTAATTGCTACAATATAGAAACATCTTGCAGATTTTAAAAGAGAGAAAAACTAATTTGAAAGCTTTAGATTTTGCTGGTCAAAGCCAAATCAAAGATCACTCTACAATCCTGGAAAGTGAGAAATGTAGTCAGCCTTGATTTTAGATGAAAATGGGTTAATTTGTGGTGGTATTGGAAGTTGTGGGTTGGTTAATTTTAAAAGGCATTTGCAAACTTTTATTTTGTGGTTGCAGTGTATACGAATTTTGTGGAGAGGTGGAATCTCAACAATCCATCGTAAATATAATGTAATATAACAGTATTAAAGGGCTCTTTTGAAAATGCACCATCAAGGTAAACTTGAACATAACAATACATGGATTAATTTCCATTGACTATTTTGATATTAACAATTATTTGGAAAATATCTTCTAATGAAACACAAATATATCAAGTATCAACCAAAAGTCAAGCCTTAGGAAATAAAGGAAATACAAGCCATCCAGAATGTTTATGTATATTAACTTTCTGTTGTTTTAGCTTCTGCTAGGAGTAAAATACCGTATGTTCAAGATTATTATATTTTCAAAGCAAAGAGATGCTGAAAGGTTGCGGTGAGCTTAGATGGTGGCGCATTCAGTTTGCTGTTTATAAGATCCTCAGAGCCGCTGTATTTGTCCAAAAATATCAGAGATTCATTGTTACATATTCATGTACAGGTATATGAATTGCTGTCAATCCTTACGGATTGTTGCCAAGCTTCCCTGTGTGTTACGTACTGAACATAATGTGAGGGGACATTCTGGGTAGATGATTTACAAGTAAAATAAACAGCAGCACATTTGTTCCTCACCCCTCCGTCTCTCACGTGTCTTATTCACGGCCACCTGGCTTCCCAGTACCACAACCAAGGTGACAAGACCTTGCACGATATTCCTTGTTTCATTCCCGTCAGCAAGAAAACCCCATGTCCAAAGCTGCCAGTGTACCGCTGTGTAACACGAGTGAACAAAAAGAAAATGGCTGCAGCAAGCATGGTGAATGAAGAATCCGAAGGAAGAGAATGAAAAAGGGATGGTTAAATAAAATAAAGGAAGGAGAGAGACAGACAAGACTAGTTAACTTTCCTGGAACATGATTGTGTTTGAAAATGGCTTCTACTGACTTTAAGAATGAGAAACCTATGTCAATCAATGTTAACATTGTGGTAAAACTGGGCATTCAGCAAAAGAATGCTGGTATAATGATTTAGATTGCCGAAGCTGTGGCAAAAATGGATATATTGAATGTACCTGTAAAAGAAAAAAAGACATTTTCAAACAACAACGTTGTAATAAAGAAAAATTAATTTTGGGATAACAGAAAGATGTAAAGAAGATGCAGCATATTGAGGATGGTCTGAGTGACTCCCACTCTGTGGTTGAAGAAGCTTTGCATGTTTTATCTGATTCAGGCCACAGAGACAGCTATTGAGCAATCCTGTGGCTGGACGGGGACACAGTGAGGATACAGGTGGACACAGGTGCTGCAGTATTGCTGGCGTCAAAGACAGTTTACAAGAAGAAATTGCAGCATTTCACCCCAGTAGGGGCAAGGTTGACATTAAAGATTTACACCGTGAGGTTGTTCCAGTGAGGGGATCAGTACATCTTACAGTGGAGATTAACAGAAAAAGAAACTCCCACTGTACGTTGTTAAAAGTAGTTATCCAGTGCCTCTCAGCCGCTCGGGATCGGAGCAGTTCAAACTCAACAAACACGAAGCGCACTTGATTGGTTGGAGTACTGGTCCAGAAGAGGTATTGAAAAAACACACAGCAGTATTCAATGAAGAACTGGGTAGTTTGAAAGGAATCACTGCTAAGCTGGCTGTTAAGCCTGATACAACTGCAAATGGCTGAAGGAAAGATCTGTTCCCTATGCCCTCAAACCAAAGGCAGAGGCTGAATTGGAACCAGTGTGTGTAAGTAAATGGGCAACCCCAGGAATTCCTGTCCTAAAAGGGATGGGTCTTTAAGGCTTTGTGGAGACTTCAAGGTAACCATTAACCTGACTCTTACTGCTGAATAATAACCCCTCTTGCCCTCATTGATGATCTTTTTGCAGGATTGGCTGGAGGACTGACATTTACCAAGATGCAGATGCATGAAGATCCAGGGTCCAAGGAACTTTTGACCACAGTGACTCACAAAGGGATGTTCTGATACTGAAGGCTTCCACTGGCATTACCTCAGCTCCCTCACTTTTTCAGCAAGCAAGGGACCAGATGCTGAGCAGCTGACAGGGGTGTAATGCTATTTAGATGACTTACTCATTGCTGGGGAAAGTTAATGTGAACACCTATAAAACCTGGATGCTACACTACAAAGACTCAAGGAAAATGGGATGAGGGTCCAGAATGATGCGTGAGTTTTTTCGACCTTCAATTGAAATCTTGGGCCAATTTTTCAACAACTCAGGGCTTCACGATACACCATGAGAAGTGAAGGTGATCAAGGAGGCTCCATCACCACAGAATGCTGTCAATTAAGATCTTTCATTGGATTAAGAACATACTGTGCAAAGTTTGTTGCTGACCTAGCTAGCATGCTAAAACCATTATTAAATAAATCAACACACTGGCAGTGGACAGATTGCTGTGAAGTGGCTTTTAAAAAGGCCAAAAGACCTCAATCTGAAGTACTCACACACTTCAGCCCATCATGCCCATACAGTTGGCCTGTAACACGTTGCCCTATGGTGTGGGGGCAGATATCTCACACATCATACTGTCGGGTGAAGAGCATCCAATCACTTTTGATTCAAGGTATTAAGCAAGACAGAAAGCCACTCTGCCAACATTGAGCAGGAAGCACTCGCAATTGTCTTTGGAGTTAAGTTCCATCAATTCCTCTCTGGTTGATGATTTACACTACTGATAGATCATTGCCCCATGACGTGAATGTTTGGTCCACATGGGGGCATTCGTTCCTTGGCTCCTAGTCAAATGCAACAATGGGCTCTGTTACTATCTGCACATCAGTATGATATAATGCACAGGAGTTCTGAGCACGAGTTAAATTCTAATGGACTATCCAAACTTCACTTAACTGTCACAGCTGTCCCCAAAAGAGACTTTTACTTCAAGGAAGTACCTACAGTGATAACTGTGGTGCAAGTCCAGAAGCAAACACGTACTGCCCCTATTCTATCTAAAGTGGAGGACATGGTAACTCACGAATGGAAAGAAGAGCTAACCATAGAATTGAAACCTTACCAGGCTCGATGGAAAGAGGTCACAGTCCAAGCAGGGAGTTTACTATGGGGCTACCATGTAGTCATTCCTCCACCAGTAGGAAAGCAAGTGCTTGACAAGCTACATGCAGGACACTGTGGAGCAGTTCATATGAAATAAATCACATGCAGCTACTTCTGGTGGCCAGGACTGGATGTAACCAATAAAGAGAAAGACAAAGTGAGCTCATCTTGTCAGCAAGTGAGAAATGTTCCTCAGCTTACTCTTTTGCATCCATAGAAATGGCCTGAAGAACCATGGCAGAGGATTCTGCGGGACCTGTAGAAGGCCACATATTCTTGGGCATAGTGGACGCACGCAGCAAATGGCCCAAAGTTGTCATCATGAAATGTGCTACATATGAAAAATGCACTGAGGAGCTATGTTCCATCTTTAGCCATGTTGTGCTTCCTCAACAGCTTGTAAGTGACAATAACCCACAACTCCTGTTTGAAGCATTCGAGAATTTACTGAATCAAATAATATTCAGTACATCAAGTTAGCACCATATCACTGGGCCACTAATGGCCTTACTGAACGATTCATACAAACAATGAAAAAAGACTTTAGTGGGAACCAGTGTCTTAGCACTTTTTTTTGCTGACCTAACACAGCACACCTCATGCCACCACCAAAATGGCTCCAGCCACTATACTGATGAAAAGAAAGCTTCATACCTGTCTTGACCTGCTTAGATCCTAAACACAAAACAGAGTGGCTAAATGAATAGAAAACCCAAACAGGGAGATGTGCTAAAGTGAAGTAGAGAAGTTTCACAACAGGAGAGAAAGCACTTGCCGGGAACTACATCTCTGGAATGAAGTGGATACCTGTGACGGTGGTGGCACAAACAGGTCCTGTGTCACACACAGTAGAAACTAGTAACCACGACATCTGGAGAAGGCAATTGATCAGCTGTTGTCCACTTCTATGGCTACTGAAAATTAACGCAAACTGACCAATCCAGACCCAGTTGTGGAAAAGGGACAGGATTCTGGGACAACTGCAGAACGTCCATTAAGATTAAATGACACAGCCAGTGCTCTCCTGTCATCTGTGCTTTCTGTGGCGCCCCCTACTGGCAATACAGTACCTAAGCCAAGATCTATACATACACCACCAAGAGATGAATAATTTTGCCATCATCCCCAGGTCACCAGTGTTTTATTTTGTAACTCCAAAACTAATCGGAAGTACATGGGACAGCACTCCTCCCTGCTTACCTATAAACTCCAACTCAATATAGAATGCATCTCAACTTATATACACTATATAAAGCAATGACCATATAGACATCCACAGCACAGCAAATTTTAAATTCAGGCCTAAAGATTTAATCACTGTGGAAGATTTCTTTCTCTTGTAGGATAAAGTCTTTCATGAGTGGAGAGGGGTGCGGGGAGAGTCACTCTGCTTGGCAGGAGAGACTTGCGGCTGTGAAACTATCTCAGCTTCTCTGGCCTCCTCTGTGGGGATTATAGGAGTCGACTCTGGAACTTCAAGAAGTCGTTATGATAACTCTGAACACCTTTCTTCTGCTCTTCTCAACTTACTGATGCGTCGTCTTTAGATGACATCGGACGCAATCTCCACTGTGTAGGGGAGTAGTCCAGTCCTATCCTTAATCTTTCCAAGTACCCACTTTTGATCACCTCTGTAGTTCCTCAGCAGGACTGCTTGCCCAGGAGTGAAACATTGAAACTCCTTGTTTGAGGAGCCCTCAGTTTGTCTCAGAGGTTTGTCCTGCATGCACCTTCTGAGGTTGCGTTTCAGGAGTTCCTAGTGTGAGCACAAAGTACCATCCAGGAACTATAGAACTGGTGAGTTGTTGGTTGAGAGGTTTGCTGCATTGTGAGATATACTGAGGAAATTGGTCAGTTTCTGATTCAGTGTTAGTGTAGTGTGTTGTGTATTTCCTGGCATAATTTACATATTACTATTTAATTATTTATGGTTTTATTACTATTTATTTATGGTGCAACTGTAACGAAAACCAATTTCCCCCGGGGATCAATACAGTATGACTATGACTATGTCTATCATTGCTCGCAGTGCATTCTTTAAACTCTGGGTAACCCTTTCCACTGAGACATTTGTAGTTGGGTGGTACAGTGCAGTGATAATACGTCTTGTTCCATTCATTCTCAGAAATGACTGAAACTGTGGTCCATTGTCACTGACTAAGTGTTCTGGAACACCAGTCCTTGAGTAGAGGCTTCTCAACACATCAACAGTATGCAAAGCTGTAGTGGGGACCACTGGGAACATTTATGGCCACTTTGTAGCTGCATCCACTACTACCAAGAAATTTGTGCTCATGAACGGTCTGGCAAAATCCCAGGAACAGAGAGGCGCTGCTCAAGGCATCTTCAGGACACGTTGGCACTCCAAACAGTGCATGGCAAGCAGCTCAATCTGCTGATCTATTCCAGGCCACCAGACAAAACTTTGAACCAACATTTTCATTTTAACTACGTCTAGATGACTGGTATGAGCTACTCCAACACTTTAGATCTCAGCTTGGATGGTCCAACAACTCTCAATTCTCACATAAAGGAACCCCCATCAAGGGCAAGTTCCTCCTGGCCCTGGTAAAAAGTGGAGGAACTGGAGTTTCTGCTGCACATTTGAGCTATTTGGCTTGCTCTGTAGACCTGAGACTGTGTGGGGTCTTTTCTGGTTTCCCTTTGGATCATCTCTGCCATAATATGGAGACTGATAATTTGCATTACTGAAAAAATATCAAGAGGAGTGTCCTCTTTCGTAAACTTTTCAAGTATTTCTTTTTCCACAGTTAAGTCCATCAGCATTTCCATATTAGTTGTCCTCTTGGATTCAGTCTTGTGATTGTGTCCTCCACAAAACAGAGCCCATCTCTGCACTCGTGCTGCTGCTGTTAGTGGAACACCCTTCTGTGGATTCAAAATGAACCCTAGGGGTTGATGACAGTAATAACGAAGGTAACCTCTGTCCCATGCAAGCACTGATTAAAATGTTTTACAACCCAAACCAGCCTCAGGGCCCCTCTGTTAACCTGTGTGTAGTTTTTCCTCTGCAGCAGTAAGGAAATTTGATGCAATGGCTATGGGCCGTTCACTTCCATCACCAATAACATGTGACATGACTGCACCTATACCATAAGGCAAGGTGTCACAGGGAAACTTCACTGGATGATGTGGATCATAATGTCTGAGTACAGTGTCTGATGTCACCACTTCCTTTGCCTTTTTGAAAGCCACCTCACACTGCTTTGCCCATTGCCATTTGCTTCCCAATCTGTAGTAATGAGTTCAAGGGATGAAGCCCAAAAACCAGGTTTGGCAGGAACCTGTTATAATAATTGACAAATCCTGAAAAGGATCTGCTTTGGCCTTGGGGCATCCAACACTGCTTGAATTTCCTCAGCACAATTGTGTAAATCTTGTGCATCAGTGATGTGATCATAGTAAGTGATGCTTTGCTTAAAGAATTCACACTTGTCACTTCATGCTCTGAGCCCAAAATCTAATCTTTTTTACACTGTGTTGAGATTTTGGAGATGTTCCTTGCCATCCTCGCTGGTAACAGTGATGTCATCCTGGTAAAACTGAATGCCTGCGGAGCCTTGCAGCACCTGGCCCACTCCTTGAAGATGTCTTAGATGCTACAGAGGCTCGTACCCATGATGGAATGGAGCTGACTAACTTTACAACTTTCTGCAGCTTACTTGAATCCTGTGCAGTAGCCACCCTCACACCAGATGGTGATGTAGCCAGTCAGATTGCTCTCCACAGCACATCTGTAGAAGTGTTTTAGGTGACAAACAAATCTCCACAAACTCCTAATGAAATATAGCCACTGTCTTCTTTATAGATACATTGATATGTTGGGACCAATTTAGGTTCTTCGAGAAATTGAAGCTACTCACTCTCTCCACTTCTGATCCCTCTATGGCTACTGGTTTGTGTTCACTCATCTTACCCTTTCTGAAGCCCACAATCAGCTCTTTGCTCTTACTAACATTGAGTGCAAGGTGTTTTGACACCACTCAACTAGCTGGTGTATCTCATTCCAGTACACCCTCTCATCTCCATCTAGATTCTGCCAACAATCATTGGCAAACTTATAGATGCTATCTGAATTATGACTAGTCACGCAGTCATGGGTATAGAGAGAGTAGATCAGTGGGCTAAGCACACATCCTTCTGTTGCTTTAGTGTTGAATGTCAGTGAGATGGAGATGTTATTTCCAATCTGCACAGATTGTGGTCTTCAGGTTAGGAAGTTGAAGATCCATTTAGATCCATTTGCAGAGGGAGGTCGAGACTCCCAGGTTCTGTAGCTTTTTGATCAGAACTGTAGGAATAATGGTGTTAAACACTGAGCTATTATCAATAAACAGCATCCTGGCATAGGCATTTATATTGTCCAAATGATCCAAGGCCGCATGGAGAACTATTGAGATTACATCTGCCATAGACCTATGGTGGTGACAGGAAAATTGCAGTAGGTCCAGATCCTTACTGAGACAGGAGTTAATTCTAGCCATGACCAATCTAGAAGCCTATTATAGCAATCAAGCCCTTTGTGAGTGTTTATAGTAAGAAACACTTTGGATCTTCTTCCATCTCCATCATTAGGTTGCCTCAGTTATGTCCACTTTACTGAAATATTTCCCTCCACAAAGGTTTGCAAAGATATCCTCTATCCCGGGCAGAGGGTATTGATCTACTTTTAGTACTGGGATGATGGTGACACTAAACTCACCACAGATCCTAACAGACCCATCCTTCCTGGCTACTGGACCACCAGTGTTGCCCATGAACTCCACTCAACCTTGGAAAGAATTCCTTCAGCCTCCCTGTGATTCAGCTAACTGGCTACTTTATGACAGATAGTATAATGAACCACCTTTGCGGAACTTGTAGAATTTGGATGAGGCATTTTCATTTCACACTTTTTAAACATTATTTTACCCTTGATACATTTGAGTTCTCCAATGCCATCCTTGAACAATGCCATGGCATCATCCAGTACCTTTCTTAATTTGCTTTCAGTTGGCTGTATTGTAGGGTATGTGGCATGCCGATGGTGGATGGATCTCAGCCAATCATGTCCCCATAAAGCAAGTCCTCCTGTTTTTACCACATACAAGCCCAATGTTGCTTGTTGGTTGTTTTATTTCACTGTTACAAATGTCATTCTCACAGGAATTATCTTTTCTCCAGTATACAGTAAAATCTTAGCTGGATTATCTACAGGCTTCAGTTCAGTATCTTTGAAATGCCATTCAAACTCATTTTGTGGAATAACTGAAACAGCTGAGCAAGTGTTCTGATGAAATGTCTCAGCCCAAAATGTCATCTGTTTACTCTTTTCCATAGATGCTGCTTGGCCTGCTGAATTCCTCAAAACTGAGACAATGACCTACCTGTTGAAGCACAGTGAGCTTTGATGCGGATGAAGTATCCAATCTGCTACCCCTTTCCACTTCCTGGATGGTCAAAAACCCAATGCTTCCTCATTTATTGCAAATGATAGTTTTTATTGGCCCAGTTAGCAGCAGCCCAGGTCAGAGCTCGTCCACTCGAGAGAGAGATGATGAAGGCAATCTTGGCTCGGTCTGTAGGCTGGGAGAGGAGGTTATGGCATCAGGTTGGGGATACAGAGAAGTACTCAGGCACTGGAATCCAGGGCTCAGAGGGAGCGAGTTGACTGTCAAGGAACTGCTGTATCAATATGGAGAGTTGGAAAAGAGTGGCATGTAGATGGCCAATGGTTTCCTACTGCTTCCGGATTCTGTGCTCATGTCGACAGATTGCTCCCTTTAGGCAGGCAGACTCTGCTGGGTCAATCAATGGTTCATTCATCCAGTCAGGAAATGTAGAGAAGGCTTAACCCAAAAGCAGAGATGATTTAGCAGTGAATGAAAACTCTAATAATGTAATCAATTGCAAATAACAAGCTACCAGGGGCAACAAAACAAGAGAGAACAAATACAAAACTCACAGATGACAAGGTAACTGAGTAACTGGTTGAGACTTGCTGTTTGAATGAGCAATCAAGGATTGTGGATGAGAGGTGAGTTCATAAAGGCTGTAGGTGACGTGCTTGAAACGAGTGGCAGGTGACTCCTGTTAGCTGGTGGACACTGGCCGGCATGCGTAGGCTTGACTAACAACTCTATGTAATTGCACAACTAGTGATTGCTCCATCACCAGAGAGCACAAATTATAACGTTTCAGTGTTAAAGATGTTAACAATGTTACTCCAATGTAATGTAAACAGAGCCCTTTATAGAATGCAAGCATCAGGGGTTATCCTATTGAGTACATTTTTCTAATGTTTCCCTGGACATTGATTAGAAAATTTTATCATCTTAGTTTTGTCCCATTGAAAAGGTAGCTCTTCAACTTCAAAACTCATTTAGTACAGCACTGGTTTATTTACTCAAGTGGGCATGAGTCTGCCATCTTTGTTTTTAATTCACCTGCATGTTGTGGCATTAATGTCAAGTCCAGAAGTTATTCTCAATCTCTTACAGTCCCTTGTGAAAAAGGTGGAGAGCTGCTACCTTGAAACATTGCAATCTGAATTGTTAAAAATATTCCCACATTCTTCCTTCTATTCCTGTTATTCCATTAACATGAATGTTGACACTTACGCTAAGCAGAAGTTTATTTCAATCTATGCCCCGTCATAATTTTGTACATCCCTGTCAGTATTCTTTGCTTCAAGAAAAGGAAACAGCCTGTCAAGCCTCTCCTCACCAACTTTCTGCTGAATCCCCTCTGAACCTTCTTCAGTGCATTCCTGTCATTTCTATGCTGAACTAAAACAGCACACATTGCGGTTGCAGGCTCATCAATGCTTTCTGAAGCTGCAACCTCCCTGCTTTATGGTTTAACCCCTGACTATTGAAGGCCTACATCCTGTATACCTTATTTACTACCACACTCTCTGTTCTAACATCTTCAGGGATCTTTAGATTTGCAGGAAATCATTCGGAATTGAATCATTTGGACAGGTCAGTCACCACCTTAATCCAACCAAAAATACATTGATGGCTACAACATCTCTACTCACTTATAACTGTAATAAACCCAATAAAGTTGAATGTAAAATTAAGTTTCAAGGATGTGATACGGATGAAAAATGTACCTTTTGTCTTAGTTTGTTCTCCATATTCAATTATTGGCTCATTTTTTGTGGATAAACTGCTGCAATTGGATGCATAGTTTGTAATAGAATTTCACCACTTTAGTGCCCATGTGGAAGTTTGAGTCCTGCCACCATTATAGAGCGCACAGCTGTAGCAGCTCACTGAACATATTGAGAATCTGTTTGAACAATGTGCAATGGAAGACAGAGGAATTACTCTGTGTGACAGAGGTGTGTTTCATATTTTTAAACTGTTTCAAAGTTTTCATTTGTTTTCTGAAGAATTTAAGCAGATTTGAATATTTTGAGTATCCCCCCTTCTCTATTCCCAACTCTGACTTTTTACCTCTTCTCACTTGCCTGTTACTTCCCCCGAACTATACTCCTTCCCTTTCTCCTAAGGTTCACTCTCCTCTCCTATCTGATTCCTCCTTCTTCTCCAACCCTTGACCTTTCCACCCATCTGGTTTCACCTACCATTTTCCAGCCAGCTTCCTTCCCCTGCCCCCATCTTTTTATTCTGGCATCTCCCCCCTTCTTTGTCAGTCCCAATGAAGGATCTCGGCCCAAAATGTCGATTATCTACTTATTTGCCTGACCTGCTGAGTTCCTCCAGCATTTTGTGTGTGTTGCTTTGAGTATTTTGATTTTACTTTTTAATAATTGACCAATTGCTAGTCAGAAACTAAGCTTAGTTGCAATTTTTTTCTCACATTATCACAAAAAGGTTGCTAATCAAATATTTTTATTCTGATGAATTCAATTCATATGAAAAGAAAAGGAAAATATTTTGTATTACAACAGATAGAAAATAAGTAATATCTTTGAAGATTTAAGAAATGCTCAATTTAGATACTGATAGTAAGAATGATATAGATTATCACAATGTTGCATTAGAGTAACAATATCTTAAGTAACATATTAGCTACAAGTATGCAGCCAATCAGCGAGACAATAGAAATCCCGAAAAGGTAAACAACATGCTATATTTTATTTTCTGGTCACTATTGACAAATTCAAACCATATTTCATCCCCGCTTCTGAGATGCAAGATCAGAGATGCAGAAGCCTGATTAATGTTTGCTTTCCACTGGCTAGCAAAATTATTAACAATAGGAACACCATTAACAATTAAATCAACTTGCCTTGGCTTAAGAGAGAATATCATATTGTAGGTGAATGAGTAAATGCCATTACTTTCAGCAACAAATTTCCCTGAACTTGTATTATATAATTGTGCTTCATTAAAGAAAATTGTTTGAAACTGAACTGGAGTCCCAATTAATGGAAGTTGGTATTGACCGAATATTCCAACTGAAAATGCCCGTGCAACTATAATCTTATCAATTATTTCTTCAGAAGTTGGGGGCTGAGCTGTTTGTGGTTGGGTATTCATTTTAGCAACTTGACTTCTTTCGTAGGAATTTGTTCCTCCCAAAGGAAAAACCAGCCCCATCTTGCTTGTCGTGCGTTTACCACGAAACTGTATTCTCCCTCCAGGAGGATTGCCTTTCCTTCCAGAATCCCTTCTACTTGAACCCTGGGACCTTATCTCATCAGAATCATCCTCGTCACTATCTGCTGATTCTGAACTCCGACTTGGTCGTTCAGCAACAGTGCTTTCATTATTAATGTTAGTCAAACCTGAAAATAATACACAGAGCAAATAACTTGTTAAAAATTCAATCCTTCAACAGACATTTGAAATGAAACATCAAGTATATGACTACCTAAATATTTGACAAATCTGACAGTTATTTGAGGGTTCCTATTATCACATTGAAAAACAAGTAGAATAAAAAACATGCACAAGTGGTATTCTTACAATTATAAAATTCTTTCTATAGTCTGATAGTAACTGGTGCCAAGCTGCATGGGTCCTAATGCCCTTCCCTTGGACAACATCGGTGTCGTGGAGAGGGGAGACTTGCAGCATGGGCAATTGCTGGTCTTCCATACAACCTTGCCCAGGCCTGCGCCCTGGAGAGTGAAGACTTTCCACGTGCAGATCCATGGTCTCGCAAGACTAAAGGATGCCTTACTTACTAATAGTAAATAAGAGTAGATTTTACTAGTTACAAGTTATGACCTAAAACTGAAAGACATAGAAATTGGGCTCAATTGTATTCATTTTCCAGTGAGGAATGAGGTAGAGTATACCAGTGAATGAATATGTAGTTCACACTGTCTTTGTGATATTTTTTATGATTATAATATTTCATATTTTCACTGACATAAGAGGCCATTCAGCCTACCAATTCTACACCTGCTCTCAAGCCACTCCTATCAGTCCTATTCTCTACTTAATCCCTTGAAAACTCTGGTCTTTCCCAAGTCCTTCAACTAATTCTGCTACCATCTGCACTAGGACAAGTTAAAGTAGCCAATTAAACTAGCGCAATATTTTATGGGAGGAAATGGGAACACACAGGGGAAACCCACAGGGAGAGTTTGCAGACCACAGTCAGTACTCAAGGTCAGGATCAAACCCACTTGATGCAGCTTTGCAACATCTTAATAATTTCTGAGTCATTGTGCATAACTGTTATGCAATAAATAATAATAAAACCATTATATTTTCTCTGTTGCCCCCCCCCATCCCTTTCTCTTTCCAACCCACTAATTACCAATGGCTATCAGCAAGATAGGTGACTGAACCTCAATTCAGTTTCCTTTTGAAAAAGGTTGGTTGCAAATTATTGAACTTAGCTTCCAAGATAAGTGAAGGTAGGACCTTGATGACGGTGAGGACAATATGAGTGAGGTTGATGTCCTGGAGCATGTAGATATTAAGGGAGAGGAGGTGTTGGAGTTGTTAAAATACATTAGGATGGATAAGTCCCCGGGGCCTGATGGAATATTCCCCAGGCTGCTCCACGAGGTGAGGGAAGAGATTGCTGAGCCTCTGGCTAGGATCTTTATGTCCTCATTGTCCACGGGAATGGTACCGGAGGATTAGAGGGAGGCAAATGTTGTCTCCTTGTTCAAAAAGGGTAGTAGGGATAGTCCGGGTAATTATAGACCAGTGAGCCTTACGTCTGTGGTGGGAAAGCTGTTGGAAAAGATTCTTAGAGATAGGATCTCTGGGCATTTAGAGAATCATGGTCTGATCAAAGACAGTCAGCATGGCTTTGTGAAGGGCAGATCGTGTCTAACAAGCCTGATAGAGTTCTTTGAGGAGGTGACCAGGCATATAGATGAGGGTAGTGTAGTGGATGTGATCTACATGGATTTTAGTAAGGCATTTGACAAGGTTCCACACGATAAGCTTATTCAGAAAGTCAGAAGGCATGGGATCCAGGGAGGTTTGGCCAGGTGATGCACTATCAATAACTACAAAAGACTGGAAGTAGAGTAAATACTGAAAGGCTTTTATTAGCAGTAAAATGTGACCTCCACCATGCTGAGTATCTGCCCTGGACTGAGAGGAGGAGCAATGGCAGTATCGCCTTTATTCAGGGCTCTGTGGGAGGAGCCACAAGATCAGTCAGCAGAGGGGTGTGTCCGGACAGGTAACCCAGTTACAACATATATATATGGTTTACCACACCAGGTGGATTCAGAATTGGCTTGCCTGCAGAAGGCAGAGGGTCGTGGTGGAGAGAGTACATTCAGATTGGAGGATTGTACTAGTGGTGTCCCACAAGGATCTGTTCTGGGACCTCTACTCTTCGTGATTTTTATTAGTGACCTGGATGTGGAGGTGGAAGGGTGGGTTGGCAAGTTTTCAGATGACACAAAGGTTGGTGGTGTTGTAGATAGTGTAGAGGATAGTCGAAGATAGCAGAGAGACATTGATAGAATGCAGAAGTGGGCTGAGAAGTGGCAGATGGAGTTCAACCTGGAGAAGTGTGAGGTGGTATACTTTGGAAGGACAAACTCCAAGGCAGAGTACAAAGTATATGGCAGGATACTCGGTAGTGTGGAGAAGCAAAGGGATCTGGGGGTACATGTCCACAGATCACTGAAAGTTGCCTCACAGGTAGATAGGGTAATTAAGAAAGCTTATGGGGTGTTAGCTTTCATAAGTCGAGGGATAGAGTTTAAGAGTCATGATGTAATGATGCAGCTGTATAAAACTCTGGTTAGGCCACACTTGGAGTACTGTGTCCAGTTCTGGTCGCCTCACTATGGAAGGATGTGGAAGCATTGGAAAGGGTACCAAGGAGATCTACCAGGATGCTGCCTGGTTTAGAGAGTATGGATTATGATCAGAGATTAAGGGAGCTAGAGCTTTACTCTTTGGAGAGAAAGAGGATGAGAGGAGACATGATAGAGGTGTACAAGATATTAAGAGGAATAGATAGAGTGGATAGCCAGTGCCTCTTTCCCAGGGCACCACTGCTCAATACAAGAGGACGTGGCTTTAAGATAAGAGGTGGGAAGTTCAAGGGGGATATTAGAGGAAGGTTTTTTCTCAGAGAGTGGTTGGTGCGTGGAATGCACTGCCTGAGTCAATGGTAGAGGCAGATACACTAGTGAAGTTTAAGAGACGACTAGACAGGTATATGGAGGAATTTAAGGTGGGGGGTTGTATGGGAGGCAGGGTTTGAGGGTCAGCTCAACATCGTGGGCCAAAGGGCCTGTAATGTGCTGTACTATTCTATGTTCTATGAACCTTCAGCCTCACAGTTCAGCCACATGCTCACTCCACTGTTTACTTCCTTAAGTTTTCTCTTCGCTTTTTCCATTCTTCTTCTTCTCCAATTATCAATTCCCCTTCACATACCCAGATATAATTGGCATCATATGCCACACAGAAGAAAATAATCAGCCCTCCTATTATTTATCCTCTCTTTATCCTCTATTGCCCCACCTTTAATACCTCTTTTGCCTTTCTTTACCCAGTGATAATCTCACTCTTCATTCTGTATCTCTTTTCTCTCTCTCTTCCCTTTTCCCTTGAATACATAATTCCAGCCATTCTTGACTTAAAGATTGCCCATGTACACAGCATCAAACTGGCAGGTCATTGTATCAAAGCACACTAGATTTCATCTTCAAAATGAACTTGTTCGGAGAAACTGCAACATAATGAGAGCTAGCAATTCTGACTCTCCATTTATCTCCATTCCTTAAACACACTAGGTCCTAAGGTATGGCAGAAATGATAATTTAACTTTGCATGGTTAATGCTTGTCCTGCCTTTAGAAAAATAAAGGGCTATGAGTAACTCTAGGTAATTTCTAAAGTAAGTACATGTTTTGCACAGCATTGTGGGCCAAAGGGCCTGTATTGTGCTGTAGGTTTTCTATGTTTCTATGCTTCTATTTTACTGATTCAGTGCTTCAGATGTATCAATATAGAATTAATAAATTGTAATATACTGTAGTAACTTCACTTTTTGGAACTCTCATGAAAAATATGGTCTTTATCAAGGGAGAAAGACTTGACATGTGCTTCTTAAAGTAGGCTTTAAAAATGTCGATTCAAGGCAATATAGGATTACCATTAACAACAAGTTCTGTAAAAGAAGCTCGTCCAGCTTCAGAACTTCCATCATTTAGAAGGGTGGTAATTTGTGGTGGTCCCACAGTAATTGGCGTACTCCCTTCATTCACTTGAGTAGCTGTAAACCGATCAGATGAAGTGCTCTCAAATTCCAAAGGAAAAGCTGTTGTTAGACCTTCAGACTCATGTTCACTTGATCCAAATTCACCATGATTCACTGATATAAAACTACCAGTGACTTCAGAGCTGGGTCTCTTCTGAGCTTGTATTCTCCAAGCCAGTACCGACAGTACTACCACAAGTGTATAGAGCATTTCTGCAAAATGCCAAAACAACAAACAAAGATATTTAGAGATTAGTGCAGAGATATTTTTAGGAATTTTATATACTTACTGAATTAAACCCTGTAAAGTTGGGGATTGAAATATTTTACTATTTCATCAGTCAACATCAGAGACTCTCATTTTAGATGTAGAGTCCAAAGTTAGGACCAACTGAGATTCGTTGCAACACACACAATATGCTGGTGGAACGCAGTAGGCCAGGCAGCATCTATAGGAAGAAGTACAATCGACGTTTCGGGCCAAGACCCTTCGTCAGGACTAACTGAAAGAAGAGATAGCAAGAGATTTGAAAGTGGGAGGGGGAGGGGGAGATCCGAAATGATAGGAGAAGATAGGAGGGGGAGGGATGGAGCTAGGAGCTGAAAAGTTGATTGGCAAAAGGGATACCAGGCTGGAGAAGGGAGCTCCGTTCCTCCCCCTCCTGTCTTCTCCTATCATTTCAGATCTCCCCCTCCCCCTCCCACTTTCAAATCTCTTACTATCACTTCTTTCAGTTAGTCCTGACGAAGGGTCTCAGCCCGAAACGTCGACTGTACATCTTTCTATTGATGCTGCCTGGCCTGCTGCATTCCACCAGCATTTTGTGTGGTGTTGCCTGAATTTCCAGCATCTGCAGATTTCCTCGTGTTTGAGATTCGTTGCATCCCATTTAACAACGTATCCCAAAGATTTTTTTTTCATGGCATGTACTTTCACACCATTTACTCTGGTTAAGATTACCAGATTGTACAAATGGACAATATTGTGATATTTACTTGGAGTTACAAATAATTTTACAAAATACGGTGACAGCTATCTGACGGTCTTTCATTTTATCAGTCTGATTAAATTGATTTCTTGATAGTGGAAATATAAGATTCAAGATTCTGTCCTGATACATCTCCAAATCTTATATTCACTCCTTGTACCATAGCCCCTTTTGAATATATAGGGGTTAAATATCATTTGCCAAGGACTTTCTTTTAAATAGGTTCAAATGAATATAGTTTTGTTGTCAGATACATACATTATGAGTTGCACTGGAACAGTGCTAAGTATGTCTGATCGGCTGAGCGCTTCCTGCATTTCTGTTCTTTTTTTCCCCCAGGTTTCCACCATCTGTGATTTTCAGTTATTCCCACATATAACCATTCCCTGGTATGCAGCGTGAAAGAGTGAATGACCAGGGAGCAAAGAGAAAAGGATAAACTACAAGACCCCATGAAGGCATTAAAATCACACAGGGATTGGGCAGGCTGCCATCTTCGCAAGAAGTCATTTGTTGGACAGTCAGCACGAACTTTAAAAAGGGCTCGCGGTCTTTTGGAACTTTTCGGCAGGCTGCAGTCATAGTGATCTCTAAGGCAGGGGCTGATAAAAAGAAGTGAGGTGTAAGCAGAATGGCCACCTTTGGAGTGATGTTGTTGAAGTGTGCAGTGTTAGAATGTCCGGGCTTTAGCTCAACAGTCTTCGATGAAAACTGATAAGGCTAGATTTAAGTTTAAAAAGTTAGAGGTATAACAAGTGTAGGCAGTATGGTATCTAAGGCAATGGTATGCTCCTCCTGTGAGATATGAGATTTCAGGATACCTAACAGTCTCCCTGATGACTACATCTGCAAGAAGTGCACCCAACTTCAATACCTGACTGACAAGGTCGAAGAACTTGAGCAAGTGCTAGATGCACTCAGGATCATCTTGAAGGCTAAAATCCTCATAGATGAGACTTTTACTAAGGTGGTCACACCCAAGTGCATGCTGCAGATAGTAGATCCATGACCACAGGATAAGTAAGGGGCTCCCCTGGGGCCATTCCCCTGAACAACAAGTATACCCCTTTGGATACTGCTGGGGGTGGGGGGGGGGTAATCTATCCGCGCATAGCAGCAGCAGCAGCTGCCCAGCCAGTAGCACTGTGGCCGACTCTGAGGCTCAGCAGGCAAGGATAAAGTCAGGCAGAGTGATAGTGGTAGGAGACTTGATCAAAGGACAGGCAGGAGATTCTGTGGCTGGAAAGAGGCAACAGGATGGTGCGTTACCTCCCAGGTGCTAGGGTCTAGGAAGTCCCAGAGCAGCTGCAGAAGATTCTGGAGAGGGAAGATGAGCAGTCATAGGTCATGGTGCACATTGGCACCAATGGCCATAGGTGGAAAGGGGGAAGTGGCCCTGCACAATGAGTATAGGGAGATAGTAAAGAGGCTGAGGAGCGGGATCTCTGGATTACTCCCAGTACTACGTGCTAGTCAGAGCAAGAATAGCATGATAATATAGATGAATGAGTGACTGAGGGAGTGGTGCAGGGGGCAGGGTTTCAGGTTTCTAGATTATTGGAATCGCTTCTGAAGAAGGTATGACCAGCACAAAGAATGACAGGTTACACCTAAACTTGAGAGGAACCAATGTCCTTATGGTTAGGTTTCCTAGAACTTTTGAGGAGGGTTTAAACTAATTTAGCAGGGGGATGGGAACCAGAGTGCTGAGTTGAGGATGGGACAGTTGGTATACAAGTCGATAAAGTGTGTAGTCAGACATCTGAAGGACAGGTAGTTGATAGGGCAAAATTTCAGTCAGTGGGATGCGATGAAGTGTAATATGGGAGCAAAATTGAAAAGGGTAATGAATACAGGACTGAAGGTGCTATATTTGAATGCCTCAGTATCCGGAACAAGTTAGATGATCTTGTAGCACAACTAGAGTTATGCTGCCACTGGAGATGTTCCAGTGGAGTTCCACAAGAATGATTCTGGGAATGAAAGGGTTAATATATGAGGTGTGTTTGGTGGCTCTTGGCCTGTAGTCACTGGAGTTTAGGAGAATGAAGGTAATCTCACTGAAACCTAATCAGTATTAAAAGGCCTAGACAGTGTTGATGTGGCGAGGATCTTCCCTATACCGCGTGAGTCTAGAACCAAAGGGCACCACCCCAGAATAGAGAAACGTCCATTTGGAACATAAATGCAAAGGAATTTCTTTGGTGAACCTGTGGAATTCACTCCCATGGATGGCCATGGAGGCCAAGATATTGCGTATACTTAAAGCGGATGTTGATAGCTTCTTGATTAGTCAGGGTGTCAAATGTTCCCAAGTGAAGACAGGAGAGTGAGATTGAGAGGGATAATAAATCAGCCATGATGGAATGGCAGAACAGACTCAATGAGGCCTAATTCTTTTCCTTTGTCTTATGGTCTTATGGATTTACAGTCTAGGCTTCCCCTTCAGCACATGAATATGGGGATACAGTTGCATAAAGAAGCTGAGATATTGTCCAGCAAACATTGTATGATGATTGGTTCTGGAAGTAATAACTAAAATTGCTAAAGACAAAAGTATCTGCAGATGCTGGAAATCTAGGGTAACACATACAAAATGCTGGAGGAACTCAGTAGGTCAGGCAACATCTATGAAGCATTTCGGTACACTTCATAAAAGAAAATTGTTCCTACTTCTGTAATGGAAATGATAGCTTCCAATTTGTTTTTCATAGCTAACAGGATGTCCTGTAGAACTGTTTTCCCTAGAGTGTTGGAGGCTGAGGGGAGACCTATAGAGGTTTGTAAAATTATAAGAGGCATAGATAGGGTAGACAACCAGAATCTTATCCCTAGGATAGAACTAGAAAACAAGCATTTAAGGATAGAGGAGAAAAGTTTCAAGCTAATGTGAGGAGCAAGATTTTTACACAGAGAGTGTTAGCTATCTGGAATGAGTTACTAAGGTAGTAGTAGAAGCAAGTAGCTTAAAAACCGTTTTAGATTGACAAATGAATATGAAGGAATAGAGGGGTATGGATGATGCATAGTCAGTATACACTGGCATCAAGATCAGCAAAACATTGTGGGCTGTATGGCCTGTCCAGCACTGTACTCTACGTTCTATGTTTTAACTGCTAGTGTATCAAGCATCTCATTATGCATTCCATTGTCTATGCCATCAAAGTTTTTTTGCCAGGAGACCTAATCTACAAGGATGCCCTCCAGGGTGTGAACAGCCAGTCTGTTCTTTACCCCTTCCCTTACTGTAAGCCATTCAAGCCCAGTGACCAATTACCTGACGATCTTAGCTCTAAACTAGCCTTTGTATTGTGTTGTGCTAGCATCTAAACTGGTGGCTGAGAAAACTAAACAGCATGACACTGTGGATTCAGTGTTTTTCTCACCTGGTTTATGAAACATTCTCCAGTGAAACTGCAGTTCCTGACAATCCAAAACAGAAAAGAAAGCACAGGTTAGGGAACGCCAAATGCAACTTGTAAATCAGAAGGAACTGTAAGAACAAAAATGTGAGAAACATTGAGGCATAAGTATACAATCATCTCAACTGGTTTCAGCCACATCACTGGCAATGAGGTTAGTCAGAGGCGGTGTCTGAGTCCAAACAGAATCAGGTTCAGAGTTTATGCTGAAGTGATTAGTGAGTGACTGTCACCTGTCAGTAAGCTGCCCTCAATTGTGCGCCAACTTGTGCAGTAAAAGGCAAAATCATGCCAGTGGGTATCACATAATGTTCTTGGGTGATGTGCCTATTATGGTTGAATAACTGTTGGGGTTGTGCCAATTGTCATGTGTGGTTGTGCGATTTCCTGCAATGGGATCTGTGCAAGAAAGTGGAACAATGAATGAGTATTAGACATGATACAGATTGCTGACTGGTGAATGATGGGTGTATTCAGTAAAATGTGAGGTCAGTACTGGAGCTGATGGGCCTTTGCTTTTGAAGAAATGTTCATGAATCTTTGCCGCGTATGCATGGAACTAAACTTCGCATTAGTACAGTCTTCAACTGTTTGATGTTTGAATCTGGTTCACCACCTTCTGAGGTATTTCCTCCTACTACCTTTAAAGGATCAGCTAGTTCCTTTGGGTAGAGGACATTTTTCATCCTTTCCACATACCTGACCAAAGTCTGCAACACAGCACTGCCAAAGTGAGAAACCCACTCTCCACCATGTTACACCACACCTCCTCAAACAAGCTGCTTTTACTGTTCACTCTACCAGTTCATAAACCTAAAAAAAACACTTTGAATCATAGGCAACAACTACAAAAAAAAATGCACACTGCCTTTACCTGGCATTGGTCCTGCCTGAATTTTGTTATCCTAAATAGCACAGCTACCAATGGTGATCAAAAATTAAATAGCTGTAAATGAGCAGGAATGATGTTATCTACATTCTACCTGCACTTGTTCTATTGATGGAGTGTTACTTGTGCAGTGATCCAATACCTGATTTCCAACGCTATTGAATTAAACCTCTTTAATCCTTCAGATTTTCTTATTTTTAGAAATTGTGCCACATAATAAAAAACAAATAGAAAAGCAAGTAAAAATGTTTTCCCCAAGTTCAGCTACAAGGTCCTTAGAAGTATTTCCCAACAGTTATCTCAGCCACTCATTGTGCCAACAGTTAGTGCACAATTTCTGCCCTATCTACAGGGTCCTTTATTCCCAGAAATTTAGTTATACTCTAAGGAATATCATAGGAGTGTGGGGTCATCCTTGATAAGTCGTTATAGCAATTGTCTTTGGTTTCAGGTCAACAACTTGATCACAGCCCTACATTCTTGAGTTATTTTGCTGATTATCCTCCCCATGATCCTTGACTCTTCTAAAGACCAAACACATATACAGTGCTTATAAAAAGTACTCACCCCACCCCCGGAAGTTTTCATGTTTTATTGTTTACAATATTGAAACACAGTGGATTTAACTTAGCTTTTTTGACACTGATCAACAGAAAAAGACTCTTTCGTATCAAAGTGAAAACTGATCTCTACAAAGTGGTCTAAATTAATTATAAATATAAAACACAAAATAATTGATTGCATAAGTATTCACCCCACTTTTCTCATCAGGGTTTGGTGTAAGCCAACCACTGCACATCATCAAAAACACACCATCCCTACAGTGAAGCATGGTGGTGGCTGCATCATGCTGTGGGGATGCTTCACTGCAGCAGGCTCTGGAACGCTTGTGAAGGTGGAGGGTAAAATGAATGCAGCAAGATACAGGGAAATTCTGGAGGAAAACCTGATGCAGTCTGCAAGAGAACTGCGACTTGGGAGAAGATTTGTTTTCCAGGTAGACAATGACCCTAAGCACAAAGCCAAAGCTACACAGGAATAGCTTAAAAGCAACAAAGTTAGAGTCCTGGAGTAGCCAAGACAGAGTCCAGACCTCAATCCAATTGAGAATTTATGGTTGGACTTGAAAAGGACTGTTCACTCACAATCCTCATGCAATCTGACAGAGCTTAAGCAGTTTTGTAAAGAAGAATGGGGAAAAACTGCAGTGTCCCGATGCGCAAAGCTGATAGAGACCCATCCACACAGACTCAGGGCTGTAATTGCTATCAAAGGTGCATCTACTAAATGCTGACTTGAAGGAGGTGAGTAATTATGCAATCAGTTATTTTGTGTTTTATATCTGTAATTAATTTAGATTACGTGTAGAGATTTTTTTTCACTTTGACACAAAAGAGTCTTTTTCTGTTGATCAGTGTCCAAAAAAATCCACTGTTGTTCAATGTTGTAAAACAATAAAACATGGAAACTTCCAAGGGGAGTGAATACTTTTTATAGGCACTGTATGTTGGCCTTGATGTTGTTCATTGATCTGGCCTCCAGAGCTGTCAGGGCGGTAAAATCTAAAGATTTACAATTTTCCAAGAGAAGTAAGAAAAGCCCTATAGTCTTAAATTTCCCCATAAGAGAAATATGCTCTCAAGAGCTAAAGGCTGTTTTGAAACCTTGCATGCCTTTAGTGTTCAGTGTGGTACATTAACAAAAGCTAAGCACTAGTGTTGATGTTACAAACGAAGTTGTCAGTACTCAATTACTGCATTGTTTCTTCTTCTTCCATATATCTATAATATTACTGTGGATTGTGCATTTAAAAATTGAAATTTAGGTTGAGTTAGTATCTGCTTTGTCATCTTTATCTTACATTGGTATGTAGATAATGTACCACATAAAAGACCTGCTGAGTTCCTCCAGCATTTTGTATATATTACCCTCGATTCCCAGGATCTGCAGAATCTCTTGTGCTAGATAGAAGTTTCTTTGATAAATGTTTAAATAGTTTGAAGAAAACTCCGGGGGTGTATACTAAATTGCAGAAAATGATAGCAAATGTTATCAAATAAAAAGTTCAGTGGAAACACAGATTTACATTGTTTGCTATTCAGGAATAAGCACAACAATTCAGCTACTTGTATTACTTCAAGTAAAGGGAAACTTGTTTAATTGAAGCAAGTTATCTGCTCATTTTAACATTGTTCTTTCCTCTTTCTTGTGACATCTCAGACTCAATGCCCTGGTATTTTAAGTTGAAAAGGAACATGAAACCATTGGTAGGTGGAATCTTTTGGATCTCATTCCATTGATCATTTCTCAGAAAAGTTCCATCAACTGGTTTAATTCCAGACATCCAAAAGCACATTTTAGTGCTTAGTTTACCAATTCCATTGAAAAGACAGTCACAGTTACCATTGTGTTATGAATCAATTGCACATTAAATGAAATATAAGACTTTTTGAAGCAGTGTGTTTCTTAATAAATATTCATCAGATTTTTCTCAAAAGAAGTTCAGGTAGATATTAAATATACTCCAAATTTTAAGTAATTGAAGTATCTTTACATTTTAAGGGAAATACATAAACTAGCTCCTATTAAAACTAAATCACCATAAAAAAGCCAAGAATCTGCTTGAGACATTCACTATTCACTGCTTGATTGTTCGAAGAATATAGCTTTACCTGCAAGGAATCCAACTTCACTACTGCAGTTTTGGTCAGAAATCTTGATATCTGATCAACAGCAAGTCTTTTATATAGAATGGCCATGCATGACTGAGAGTAGGCAATTGTTCACTAATTATATATCAGTTGCTTGCTTTTTTTATGTTTTAATAATCCAGGAATAGATGAAATCAGTATCATGCTTCATTGCTAAATCGTAATTACTGTTTTCAATTGACAATCAATTGAATCCTACACTCTGTACTACATATAAGATAATGAAATTTCTAAGCCAAGAAGCTTCAATTCTAGGCAGGTAATTAGATAAAAAGAAAAATGTATAAAAAAATCCTAGATACCAGAAAACCCACTTACTGACACAATGCTATCTCTGTTACTGCACCTTCACAATGTGGTCTGTGTTGGTCAGCACCTATAAAAAAAATCTTAACAATGGACAATAGACAATAGACAATAGACAATAGACAATAGACAATAGGTGCATTCGGCCCATTCGGCCCTTGAAGCCAGCACTGCCATTCACTGTGATCATGGCTGATCATCCACAATTAGTATCCAGTTCCTGCCTTATCCCCATAACCTTTGATCCCACTATCTTTAAGAGCTCTATCCATCTCTTTCTTGAAAGCATCCAGAGACTTGGCCTCCACTGTCTTCTGGGACAGAGCATTCCACATATCCACCGCTCTCTGGGTGAAAAAGTTTTCCTCAGCTCACTTCTAAATGGCCTACCCCTTATTCTTAAACTGTGGCCTCTGGTTCTGGACTCACCCATCAGCGAGAACATGCTTCCTGACTCCAGCGTGTCCAATCCCTTAATAATCTTATATGTTTCAATAAGATCCCCTCTCAGCCTTCTAAATTCCAGTGTATACAAGCCCAGTCACTCCAATCTTTCAACATATGACAGTCCCGCCATCCCAGGAATTAACCTTGTGAACCTACACTGCACTCCCTCAATAGCAAGAATGCCCTTCCTCAAATTTGGAGACCAAAACTGCACACAATACTCCAGGTGTGGTCTCACCAGGGCCCTGTACAGCTGCAGAAGGACCTCTTTGCTCCTATACTCAACTCCCCTTGTTATGAAGGCCAGCATGCCATTAGCTTTCTTCACTGCCTGCTGTACCTACATGATTGCTTTCAGTGACTGATGTACAAGAACACCTAGATGTTGTTGTACTTCCCCTTATCCTAACTTGACTCCAATTAGATAATAATCTGCCTCCCTGTTCTTACCACCAAGGTGGATAACCTCAGATTTATCCACATTAAACTGCATCTGCCATGCATCTGCCCACTCACCCAGCCTGTCCAAGTCACCCTGCATTCTCATAACATCCTCCTCACATTTCACACTGCCACCCAGCTTTGTGTCATCTGCAAATTTGCTAATGTTACTTTTAATCCCTTCATCTAAATCATTAATGTATATTGTATACAGCTGCGGTCCCAGCACTGAACCCTGCGGTACCCCACTGGTCACCGCCTGCCATTCTGAAAGGGACCCGTTAATCACTACTCTTTGTTTCCTGTCAGCCAGCCAATTTTCAATCCATGTCAGTACTCTGCCCCCAATACCATGTGCCCTAATTTTGCCCACTAATCTCCTATGTGGGACTTTATCAAAGGCTTTCTGAAAGTCCAGGTACACTAGATTCACTGGATCTCCCTTGTCCATTTTCATAGTTACATCCTCAAAAAATTCCAGAAGTTTAGTCAAGCACGATTTCCCCTTCGTAAATCCATGCTGACTCGGACCGATCCTGTTACTACTATCCAGATGTGTCGTAATTTCATCTTTTATAATTGACTCCCACATCTTTCCCACCACCGACGTCAGGCTAATCGGTCTATAATTCCCTGTTTTCTCTCTTCCTCCCTTCCTGAAGAGAGGGACAACATTAGCCACCCTCCAATCCACGGGATCTGATCCTGAATCTATAGAACATTGGAAAATGATTACCAATGCATCCACAATTTCTAAAGCCACCTCCTTAAGTACCCTGGGATGCAGACCATCAGGTCCTGGGGACTTATTAGCCTTCAGACCCAACAGTCTATCCAACACCATTTCCTGCCTAATATAAATTTCCTTCAGTTCATCCATTACTCTAGGTCCTTTGGCCATTATTATATCTGGGAGATTGTTTGTGTCTTTCCTAGTGAAGACAGATCCAAAGCACCTGTTCAAACCGTCTGCCATTTTCTTGTTCTCCATAATAAATTCACCCGTTTCTGTCTTCAAGGGCCCAATTTTGGTCTTAACTATTTTCTTCCTTTTCACATACCTAAAGAAGTTTTTACTATCCTCCTTTATATTCTTGGCTAGATTACCTTCGTACCTCATTTTTTCTCTGCGTATTGCCGTTTTAGTTATATTCTATTGCTCTTTAAAAGTTTCCCAATCCTCCAGCTTCCCACTCGTCTTTGCTATGTTATACTTCTTCTCTTTTATTTTTATACTGTCCTTTACTTCCCTTGTCAGCCACAGTCTCCCCTTACCCCCCTTAGGATCTTTCTTCCTCTTTGGAATGAACTGATCCTGCACCTTCTGCGTTATTCCCAGAAATACCTGCCATTGTTGTTCCACTGTCATCCCTGCTAGGGTATTGTTCCATTGAACTTTGGCCGGCTCGTCCTTCATAGCACCATAGTTCCCTTTGTTCAACTGTATTACTGACGCTTCTGAGTTTCTCTTCTCCCTCTCAATTTGTAGATTAACCTACATTTACGATGACCTTCTCAGTAAATAATTATATGACGTTTTAGTGAACCGTATGAGCAATAAGTAAGGAGTAATTTCCGTTGTCTTTTCTTTAATGCTACCAGGAAATTGATTCACTTGGATCATTTGAAACTATATATAAACTAAGTGCTAAAGTAAACACAAGAGATTCTGGAGATGGTGAAAATCCAGAGTAAAACATGCAAAATGCTGTAGGAACTCAGCAGGTCAGACAGCTTCTATGAAAAGGAATAAATAGTAGACATTTCAGACCGAGGCCTTCATCAGGACTTAATAAAGGGTTCAACCTGTAACATCAACTGTTCATTCCTTTCCATAGATGTTGCTGGGTTCTTCCAGCACTTTGTACATTCTAAAGTAGAGGTTCCATTTGCTTTGAAATAACAGGCACCATTTGTGGCTATCACTGTCAAGTTCCAGCAATCTGCATAAAACTAACCCAAACACTGCAAGCATACTGGAGAGTAACATCACATAGAACCAGCACTGCTGGTGGAATGTGGCAAGACACAGTTGTAGCTGGTTCCTCTTCCTTAATTTCCTCAAGAAGGGAACACAATTAAAGATTTTAACAAAATTAAGGCTATTAGATTGAATGAACATTTATTCATACATTTTCCTTTCCAAAGGAAGAGCAAATGGAAAAATCTGCAGCAAGTGTACAGTCTGCAGATTCTTCTCCATAGTCTTTCCTCACTCATGGAGCTATGGGCTTTAATAAGGTCTTCAAAAAGCCATGTGTAATGACCACAGCTGCTTCCTGGAGTTGTTGCGTGTTGAAGATAATATCTATTCTTCCTCTGTATGCATAAAATCCACATTGTGATTCAAGAGGTACCCCTTCAGCTGCTGGGAAAAGAAGGATGAAGATGATCCCTTTTGCAGACAGCAGGGAGATCTTACTGTGATTACTGCAACTGGATTTGTTTCCTTTATTAAAGATGGTCAGAATGCCAAATCTCTGAGGTCCTCTGCCGTGTTTTCTTTCCCTAGACATGAAGGAAGCAGTTGTGAATTTGTGCCTCGAGCTACTTTCTGCCAATGTCTAAAACTTCTGTAGAGAAACTGCTATTTTCAGATGAGTTTGGTCTTTTTGACTTTTACTCAGACAATGAAGCTGGATTGGATAGCTTGCTGTAGAATGGATTCGAGACCACTCATGTCTGGATTGGAGTAGACAGCAAACTTAAATTTCTCTTTAACCACATCTGTAGCTTTTACATTTAGGACGTACAGGATGTGCAATGACTGCAGTATATTGAAGAATGCAGAAGGTTCAAGAGGGATTCATCTAACAAGATGGATTCACTAAGATGTTAACAGTCTATTTGTGATGTTGCAGCCCACCCTATTGACGTAAGTGCTTCTCTTTTAGTATGCATTTTCTTCTCCTATTCATTGTGTCTCACTTAGAGTGGCAATGAAGATGTCAGAATATCTGATTTCCCAGGCTTTGATAAACGAGTGACATGCAGCTCTTGACTATTGGTACTGTTGATGAGGGTCCGTTATTATTCAGAGAAGTATAAGGTAGGTCAGCAAGTTCAAGGGTGCCAAGTGAGTGGGACCAGTTGTGGTGCATGGTCCAGACAAAATTACTTTTTCAGCGCTGCAAGCTACATGTGTGAAAGCTGGCTACACAAATGAAGAAGGAAGCTTGTGCTGAAAATGCCACCTGTGGGATGATTCTTGATGAAAATGTTACTGGAATAAAGGAACTCCAGGATAGGTTTAGATCACAGTAGATACCACCAAAGGCATTAACATGTCCTATGTTGTGGCCACATTGACCACAAAGTCTATTCAATTCTTTTGAGACCCATGGGCACAGCAAGACACTGAAGTGACATTCCTGTTAAAAGAGATATCATTAATTTTTTTGATTTTCATTAGATTGTGAGAAAGAAAAACTGCAGTTTGCTTCAAATTAAACATTCATTGTTCTATATTAAGACACAATAGGTTCTGCAGATGCTGGAAATATGTGATCATTTGAATCATAATTTGTCTACATGATTCCGACATCATGAGGTCAGGGTCGGCAATGAATGATACGTCCCAATTGTCTACGTGATACACAAGCCAAGACAGTACAATATGGAGAGCAAGCTGTTGCTCATGCAGCAGGCTCCCCCTCTCCATACAGCTGATGAATCCAAAGGAACAGCAGAGACCAATACAGTTTGGTATCAGCAGCATCGCAAGAGTTGCCAGTCAGCATTGCACTCAATGTAGGACTGCCTTAGAGACTTCAGCTCCAGATTTTTCCTTAGGATAGATTCCCAAAGCCTTCCCCATGAGTAGGTATAACCTCAAGGCAGTGGTGGTTTGAGATCAGAGTTTTCCTTCTCCTAGATAAGCTGTAACTATCGCTGACAAGCCCCATTAGCCCAGATCAACTGGTTTTAAGGGACCAGTAACTCACCTTTTCCCCTGATCCTGTCAGTAGAAATGGTTCCGCCAAGTTTAGTAGATAAACCATATGTGAAGACTAGGAGCTGGACTTGGTTGTAAGCGGCTATTTGAGATGCACGCCGTTAGGAGCAGTTAATAGGTCGTGGGAGCTTATGCCCTGGCTAGGACAATCCTAAGGAATTCTGGAATTCAAGTTTAATTAAAGTACTCTAACTGACCACTAGGGGACAGTGAAAAAATGCGGTAGTCATAAAGAACAGCAAGTCTGAACTGTGAAAGATTTCATAAATCTATTTAAATGAAAATAATGTATCATTCCAGTTTACATTCACTATATTTAAAGATTAATTTATTTGTCGTACGTACATCAAAACATACAGTGAAATGCATCATTTGCGTCAACAACCAAGAGAGTCCGAGGATATGTAGGGGGCATCCCATAAGTGTCCCCATGCATCCAGCACCAACATGCCATACTTAACAACCCTTACTAAATAGCCCGTTTGTCTTTGGAATGTGGGGGGAAACTGGAGCGCCGAAAGGAAACCCATGCAGTCTTGGGGAGAACATACACAAGTCCTAGCAGACATCGGAGGGAATTGAACTCCATAACTGGCTCTGTAAAACATTATGCTGCTCTACCATGCCACTGTTCCTTTAAGTGTGGACTTCTCTGCAAATGAATCATTACAGTGAAAGATTTTCATCATTAGTGCCACTGGTGAGAAATGACATGCTGGAAATTAGAGCAATAATGAAGCTGTGAACTTCTAAAATGAGCTGGAGTGAGGAAATTTGTCTTGCTGCTGGTGAACGATCATAATGAAAGTTTATCAAATTATTATACACTCAAATTAAAACATTAACTTATACAAATTA
Organism: Mobula birostris; assembly: GCF_030028105.1. NCBI lineage: Eukaryota > Metazoa > Chordata > Chondrichthyes > Myliobatiformes > Myliobatidae > Mobula > Mobula birostris. The sequence continues at coordinate 60,587,991 of NC_092373.1, forward strand.
GGATTCTTTAAAAAGAATGTAGTATTATGAAAGTAATGTCGAAATGCTTCTTATCCAAATGCAGGATTGTAGAGTCATGTACCTTACTCAAACATATAGCTTATAATTTTTGCATAGGCTTTGTTTAAAAAATGAAAGGTTTTCAAAAAGACATATTACTCAACATGTTATTCAGATCACAATTTCAATAAAAAAAAGTAATGAAGACTAGCTGCCTATGCCTCAAAAACATAATGCTCCTGTACTTAAGCTCAGTATGTGGTTCAGATAGAAAGTGATTTAGATTTGTTCTTTGGGTGCAAACCTTTTCAAACAGGGACATAGACAAAGTCATAGAATTTTACTTTACAGATATTGAGTAGTTAGCTCTTTGATGGAAATGTTACTTCCACTTCATTTTTCTACCTTTTTTATAAAACCCCTTAAAATTTTGCTTCTTTGAAATATGCATTATCTTCCCATTAAAAACAGCAATAGATCTGGTCTCCTCAGTGATATTTGAACAACTGTTCCATGCTGTAGTGATCATGGTGCTATTAGTGTACAGTCTGGGCTAATTGAGAAAAGAATGTGATTTTTTTTCCTATAGAAATATCTCAGCAAGAACTTCATTAAAATCTTCAGTTTAAGATGGGGACCCTATCCAGCCATGCCATATTTCAGAAATGAAATTTTTGACTTCAAAGATCCTCATGATCAGCAGCTTCACACCAGACAAAATGAGTTATATACTTATAAATGTAACCATTCTCAATACAAGAATCAATGCCCTCATTCAGATGACTTGACAATTCACAGAGATAACAAGGTCCAACGGAAATTGCCAGAAGTATCTATATCTCTGCAAGCTACCTAGCACTGAATCCCAGTGGAGCTTAATTATGAGGCAGCAAAGGGAGAAGTTGTTGCAGTCAGATGAAAAAGAGCAGATGTACAATATATAGCTGTTACAGAAACCTTTTAATGAATTATTTTCTGAAGTAACGGAGCCATTACCACTTTCCATAGACTTGTGGCAGGTATTGTGGCAGAGCAGGGACAAGCAACTTTAATCAAAGCTCTGACATTACCTTGGTGCCATGCCTTGGTGCCCTCATTATTGCAGGAGTCAAAATGGTTGAGAGAAATTTTCAGACTTCCAGCAACAAGCAAACCTGAAGGTGGGGATTCATGCTTTCTCCCTGCTGGAATCCTGCAAGAATATTGTCCATAAGTGATAAAGAAACTACTTTTTCCCAAGCTCCATCTTCTTGCTGCCTGTTTCTGTTTGATTCCCTGCTCTAAGAATGTGAGTCATCTCAAAAGCAATGGTTTATATGGAGGAAAGTTAAATGAGGCATATCATTATATAGCTCCTGCCTCATTACATAGCTATGTGTTCCTGATGTCCAGCTCCTCTAGCTCTCCAAGAGCTCTGTACAAAACAGAACCTAATGTGATGGTATTATTGCCTTCCAAGTTTTAAATCTGCTTTGTGCTCTGAAATAGAGCATAACCCTCTTGAGCAAGGAAGAGGACAACCACCATCAAATCTCTCCAGCTTTCAAAAGACTGCTGTCTCAGTACATCTACAGAAGCAAACATGATCAGATCAGTGAATCTTTCATCATTAGTGAGCATTTACATGCAATCCATTTCTGAGCATAATATCTTTGCTATCAGATGCCTGCAGTAAATGTTTGTGGAAATTGGTTGTCTAAAATCAATGTGTTTGAGAGTATATACTTGTAAGCAAACCAGGTGGTTCACAATACTCCTGCATTACCTATTGAGCTGCATTACCTATTGAGTTGTTCTCTATACAGTTGGGTAAAATCTACACAGAGAACTGCACTTGATTTTTTTCGTAGAATTACAAGTGTTTTTAGACCATAAAATCTTAAGATATAGGAGCAGAATTAGGCAATTTGGCCCATTGAGGCTGCTCCACATTTCATTGTGACTGATCCACTTTCCCTCTCAGCCCTGATCTCCTGCCTCCTTCCCATATCCCTTCATACCCCGACTAATCAAGAACCTATCAACTTCTTCCTTAAATATACCCAATGACCTGGCCTCCACAGTCACCTATGCCAATGAATTCCATAGATTCACCACCCTCTGGCTAAGTTTTTAAAAATCATTTTCAGGCACTGGGTGTCAGAATCAGAATCTAATTTATTATAATGGTCACATGTTGTGAAACATGTTGGCTTGCTGCACCTGTACAGTCCAAGACATGAAAATTGCTATTAGTTTTGAAATAAATAAAAAGATAGATAGATACATAGATAGATAGAAAGATAGCCGGTACAAAAGTTGTGTAATGAATTAGTGTGCATAGAGCATTCAGAAATCTGAAGACAGAGGGAAAGTTGCTGCTCCTAAAATAGTGACTGTGAGTCTTCAGGCTTCTGTACTTCCTCCTTGATGGTGGCATGTCCTGGATGGTGAGGGTCCTTCATGATGGATGCTGTGCTTTTGAGGCATCATTTCTTGAAGAAGCCCCAATGGTGGAGAGAGTTGTGCCAGTGACGGAATTCACTGAGTTGATAGAGGCTAATCTTCAGCCTCTTCCAATCTTGCATATTGGAGCCTTCATGCCAAGCTGTGATACAACCAGTCAGAATGCCCTTCACTGTATATCTGCAGAAATTTGCATGAATCTTTGGTGACATATCAAATCTCCTCAGTCTCTTAATAATGTAGAGTTGCTTCAATATATTGGGTCCAGGATAGTTACTTGAGATGTTCACCCCCAGAATCTTGAAGATGCTTACCCTTTCCACTGCTAACCATCCTCATCGCCATCTGAGATTCTGCCAATGACAGTGGTTTTCATCAAAGAGCTTACAGATCCCGTTCTGGCAGTGTCTATCTATATAATCATGAGTGTAGAAAGAGTAAAGCAGTGGGCTAATAATGCACCCCTGAGGTGTGCTGGGGTTGATTGCCAGTGAGGAGGAGACGTTATTTCCAATCTGCACTGGCTGTGGTTTCCTGATGAGGAAGTCAGTGTCCAGTTGCAGAGGGAGGTAAAAGGCCTCAGGTTTTGAGGGGACGATAGTGTCCAACACTAATAGATAAACAGCAGCCTCAAGTAGTCATTTCTGTTCTCTAGGTGCTTCACAGTTTAGTAGGAAGCCAGTGAGATTATGCCTACCATAGACCTGTTGTGGTGGTAGGCAAATTGCAGCAGCTCTAGGTCTTCACTCAGGCAGGAGTTAATTCTAGTCATAACCAATCTCTTAAAGCACTTCGTCACAGTAGACGTGAGCGCTACCAAGCGATAGTCATTGAGGCAGCTCACCCTGCTCTTCTTGATGCTCTTTTGAAGCTGGTGCGAACCTCCAACTGCAGTAGTGAGAAGTTGAGTATGTCCTTGAATGCTGCAGCCAACTGAATTAGACAAGATTCTAGTCCCCTTCTAGATACACTGTCAGGGCCTGACACCATGCAATGGTTCACTCTCTTGAAGGAAGTTCTGACATCAGTCTCTGAGACAGATATGTCCACGCTACCTTGTGAGGTTTCGCACAGGCATAGTGTTATTCTCTCTTGACAAGGGTGCATAAGAAGGTCTGAGAACAATGTCAAATGCAGACCAACAGTTTTGCCCACCACTAATTGCTTGTGAGGAACCAGAGGTGAGGAGCCCTCTTTAAGTGCTGCAGTCCTTCAGGTGAAGCAATTCCCACAGTGCTGTTGTGAAGAGGGTTCCAGGATTTAGACCCTGTGATGACGAAAGATTGATTAACTAGTTTCACATTAGGATGGCCTGCTACTTGGGGGGAATCTGCAGGTGGTGGTGCTCTCATCTTTGTTTCTCTTGATGTAGAGGTCATGTGTTTGAGAAATGTCTTTGGAATAAACTGGGTAAATACTGTAACTGCAATGAATTTTATAAATGGTAACATGGTATAAATGGTAAAGTCATTGTACATCAGTGCTAGAATGATTTTCCTGAGTGCTAAGGGGGTGTTGGTCAGCCAAGCTTCTTTGTTCTGGATGGTATTGAACTTCTTATTGACGCCACGCTCTCCAGGTGAGTAGAAAGTATTCCATTGTGCCATTGTCTTGTACCTTGTAGATGGTAGAGTCTCTACAGTGCCGAGAGATGAGTTTTTCCCCACAGGTTACTAACCTATGAACTGAGCTTGTAGCCATTATGTGGCTAATCTAGTTGAATTTCTGGTCAATGGTGGCCACCAGATTGTTGGTGGTTAGATGATGATAATGACATAGAAAGTTAAAGGTTCATATTTCACCTGATACCATGAGATCTCCTGGGGTTTGGAGTAAAGGTTGAGGACATCCTACATACAAAGATGTGTAGGTTGATAGGTTACGTTGCCCTTAGTGTATATATACTACTTCAGATTTTCACCATAATCTTTTGCACCATTCTCCCGCTTTGCCCTCATTGTTGTATTTATTTCATCATGTATTCTGTCTACTGTGTCAGTTACATATGAGCAAGGAATTTCATTGCACCCTGGTATATAAGGAAACAAACTAATCTAAATCACAACATAGGGGGAGCTGATGGAAATATGTAGAGAACAAAGGATGGTTAGTGTAGATGTAGTGTAAGTGGGTTCTTAATGATGAAATGTATTTGACCAGGTTAAGAAGTTACTTCCATGCTCAATGACATCATATGACTTTGCCCACCTCTGACTATATTTGTATTGTACGTTTACGGAAAATGAGTATTGCAGCAAAATACTTGCACATAATCAGACTTAACTATTATCTCTTGAAAGTAAATCTCTTGCAGTTGATCAAATTGCAGTTAGATAAAAATCTTGTCAGATAAAATTTTCACTGTTACTGTAGCAGTGGCCATGTTCAGAATCAGAATTAGATTTATTATCACCGGCATGTGACGTGAAATTTGTTAACTTAGCAGCAGCAGTTCAATGTAATACATAATCTAGCAGAGAGAGAGAAAAAATAATAAATAAAATACAACATAATAATAAATAAGTAAATCAATTACGTATATTGAATAGATTTTTTTAAATGTGCGAAAACAGAAATAATTTATATTAAAAAAAGTGAGATAGTGCCCAAAACTTCAATGTCCATTCAGGAATCAGATGGCAGAGGGGAAGAAGCTGTTCCTGAGTCGCTGAGTATATACCTTCAGGTGTCTGTATCTCCTACCTGATGGTAACAGTGACAAAAGGGCATGCCCTGGGTGCTGGGGGTCCTTAATAATGGACGCTGCCTTTCTGAGACACCACTCCCTAAAGATGTCCTAGGTACTTTGTAGGCTAGCGCCCAAAATCGAGCTGACTAGATTTACAATCTTCTGCAGCTTCTTTCAGTCCTGTGCAGTAGCCCCTCCATGCCAGACAGTGTTCAGCCTGTCAGAATGCTCTCCACGGTACAACTATAGAAGTTCTTGAGTGTATTTGTTGACATGCCAAATTTTTTCAAACCCTTAATAAAGTATAGAAGCTCTCTTGCCTTCTTTATGACTACATCAATATGTTGGGACCAGGTTAGGTCCTCAGAGATCTTGACACCCAGGAACTTGAAGCTACTCACTCTCTCCACTGCTGATCCTTCTATGAGGATTGGTATGTGTTCCATCGTCTTACCCTTCCTGAAGTCCACAATCAGCTCTTTCATCTTACTGACATTGAGTGCCAGGTTGTTGCTGCAGCACCATTCCACTAGTTGGCATATCTCACTCCTGAATGCCCTCTCGTTACCACCTGAGATCCTACCAACAGTGGTTGTATCGTCAGCAAATTTGTAGATGGTATTTGCGCTATGCCTAGCCACACAGTCATGTATATACACAGAGTAGAGCAGTGGGATAAGCACACAACCCTAAGGTGCGCCAGTGTTGATCGTCAGCAAGGAGGTTATGTTATCACCAATTCGCACAGACTGTGATCTTCCGGTTAGGAAGTCAAGGATCCAATTTCAGAGGGAGGTACAGAGGCCCGGGTCCTGAAACTTCTCAATCAGGATTGTGGGAATCCATACACATTGTAAGGATAAATATTTACGTCATTATTTATTCAGGCATGTTCTGCATTAGATTTGGAGATATTAGATATTAATACCTGCTGGCAAGAAGAGCAATCGATTGCGAAGGATATTATATTTCTCCTGCAACAATATTTAAGATAAAAGCTCAATTTTGAGATGATAGAACATAAAACATTACTGCACAGTACAGGACCCTTTGCCCACGATGTTATGCCGACCTTTCAACCTACTCTAAGATCAATCTAATCATTCCCTCCTACATAGCCGTCCATTCTTTCCATCATCCAAGTTCCTACCTAAGAATTTCTTAAATGTCCCTAATGTATCTGTCTCTACACCACCCTGGCAGATATTCCACACACCCACCACTCTCTGTGAAAAGAACTCACTTCTGACATAATCCTTTTACTTTCCTTCAATCCCCTTAAAATTATGCCCCATTTCTGCTCCGGGAAAAATACTGGCTATCCAGTCAACCTATGTCTCTTATAAATAAAGGGAATGAAATGCAGAATTATTTCCCTTGCACGGACATGCAATTCTTAAGGAAATCTCCGTTAAATATATCATATGGCAATCAGTATTCTGTGATGCAAGATATTTTATGCAATGATTCTGATGGTAATAAGCTTTATTTTCTTTATTAATAATTATCCAGTCATAATAAAACTGATGGATGCAGACTAATACTAATGCCATTATTTTCATAGAAAAACAATATTCAATTGTGAGTCATCAGATAAAGTGATCAGCAATACGACCTTTCCCGTCATTTGTTAGTGTGTCGTGTCATCAAAAATTATCTCTAAGGCATTCAGGAAGAATTCACAAAATAAATACTCCTAGTACATGTGACGTGAACAAATCAGTAATCTGTGTGGGTGTTCAATAAAAAAAAGGCAATTTTCCAGCTATTATATAGAGGAAATACTATTTTGTAAAATCTCTCCTTATTTACTTGCAATCATTTGTTTTGGAATCAATGTTTTTCTTTCAGAAGTTACTAGGGGGTGCTGTGCTGCTGGTCACAGGTTGATACTGCATGAATGTGTGCAGAAAAGAGAATTTTGCTGAGTCATTCAGCATGGAAAACAGGCCCTTCTTCTCTATTCTATCATTGCCCTATGTAACAGAAGAACTTACTCTGGCAAGAAATCTGACATTTAAAACAGAAAATACTGGAAGAACTCAGCTTGTGTGGAGGGAGAGAGGGAGGGGAAGAGAGAGGGAGAGAGAGGGGGGAGAGAGAGGGGGAGGGGGGAGAGAGAGGAGGATAGAGAGAAAGGGGGAGAGAGAGAGGAGAGAAAGAGAGAGATCATTTCATGTCAGAAACACTTAATTAGAATTGCAGAAGTGAGGAAAGAAAAGCATCACACATCAAAGTTGCTGGTGAACACAGCAGGCCAGGCAACATTTCTAGGAAGAGGTACAGTTGACGTTCCAGGCCGAGACCCTTTGTCAGGACTAACTGAAGGAAGAGCTAGTAAGAGATTTGAAAGTGGGAGGGGTAGGGGGAGATCCAAAATGATAGGAGAAGACAGGAAGGGGAGGGATGGAGCCAAGAGCTGGACAGTTGATTGGCAAAAGGGATATGAGAGGATCATGGGACAGGAAGCCCAGGGAGAAGGAAAAGGGGGAGGGAGGGGAAAATACCCAGAGGATGGGCAAGGGGTATAGTCAGAGGGACACAGGGAGAAAAAGGAGAGAGAGAGAAAGAATGTGTGTATATAAATAAATAATGGATGGGGTACGAGGGGGAGGTGGGGCATTAGCAGAAGTTAGAGAAGTCAATCTTCATACCATCAGGTTGGAGGCTACCCAGACGGAATATAAGGTGTTGTTCCTCCAACCTGAGTGTGGCTTCATCTTTACAGTAGAGGAGGCCGTGGATAGACATATCAGAATGGGAATGGGATGTGGAATTAAAATGTGTGGCCACTGGGAGATCCTGCTTTCTCTGGCGGACAGAGCGCGGGGGTTCAGCGAAACGATCTCCCAGTCTGCGTCGGGTCTCACCAATATATAGAAGGCCACATTGGGAGCACCGGACACAGTACATCACCCCAGCCGACTCACAGGTGAAGTGTCGCCTCACCTGGAAGGACTGTCTGGGGCCCTGAATAGTGGTAAGGGAGGAAGTGTAAAGGCATATGTAGCACTTGTTCCACTTACAAGAATAAGTGCCAGGAGGGAGATCAGTGGGGAGGGATGGGGGGGACGAATGGACAAGGAAGTCGCGTAGGGGGCGATCCTTGCGGAAAGCGGGGGGGGGGGGAGGGAAAAATGTGCTTAGTGGTGGGATCCCGTTGGCGGTGGCGGAAGTTACAGAGAATAACATGTGGGGCCCGGAGGCTGGTGGGGTGGTATGTGAGGACTAGGGGAACCCTATTCCTAGTGGGGTGACAGGAGGATGGAGTGAGAGCTGATGTGCGTGAAATGGGGGAGATGCGTTTGAGAGCAGAGTTAATGGTGGAGGAAGAGTAGCCCCTTTCTTTAAAAAAGGAAGACATCTCCCTCGTCCTAGAATGAAAAGCCTCATCCTGAGAGCAGATGCGGCGAAGACGGAGGAATTGCTAGAAGGGGATGGCATTTTTGCAAGAGACAGTGTGAGAAGAGGAGTAGTCCAGATAGCTGTGAGAGTCAGTAGGCTTATAGTAGACATCAGTAGATAAGCTGTCTCCAGAGATAGAGACAGAAAGATCTAGAAAGGGGAGGGAGGTGTCGGAAATGGACCAGGTAAACTTGAGGGCAGGGTGAAAGTTGGAGGCAAAGTTAATGAAGTCAACGAGCTTAGCATACGTGCAGGAAGCAGCGCCAATGCAGTCGTCGATGTAGTGAAGGAAAAGTGGGGGACAGATACCAGAATAGGTTTGGAACATAGATTGTTCCACAAAGCCAGTAAAAAGACAGGTATAGCTAGGACCCATATGGGTGCCCATAGCTACACCTTTAGTTTGGAGGAAGTGGGAGGAGCCAAAGGAGAAATTATTAAGAGTAAGGACTAATTCCGCTAGACGGAGCAGAGTGGTGGTAGAGGGGTACTGATTAGGTCTGGAATCCAAAAAGAAGCAGAGAGCTTTGAGAGCTTCCTGATGGGGGATAGAAGTATATAGTGTTGCGTACCCCGTAACTGAGTTGCCAAACCAACAGAAATGGACCACTTAGTTGGAGTCTGGATTACTGGAACTAAGAAAGTTTTATTAAAGAAATAAGTAACACAGTACTCTAATAGTAAGGATATAAATGCAACAGGTTAGCAATGGTAAAACACACATGTACACAGAACTAGGATAATAGGAATCAATCAAGCTCTATCGCAGTCTAGGGGTAAAATGATCAGTCTCAAGTGACGCAGAGTTCGGTTCAGCTTAGTACAGTTCGCAGTAATCGCTGTGGTGCCGTTGGAGAGAGAGAGAGAGAGCGAATATGCAAATTTCCTGATTCAAAACAGACCTTTGATGTTCCTCGCAGTTAGCTTTCGGGCGAGCCCTTTTACTGTCTTCTGAGGTCACCGACTGTGACTCCTCCGTTCCGGATACGATCGTCCTTCCGCGGTGAACCCGGCACCCAGGCAAGGGCGGACACACACACCAGGTTCCTGCCGATCGTACCTTTTCACCCTGTGCGTCTATGGTCGGTCCCGCGTCAGACCTCCAAAACTCTCACCAACTTGTGGGGGCACACTGCACTTCCAGGGTCTCGTTATCTCGTGATCTCGTGGTGTCTGTCTTGCCTTAGCGAACCTGTTCCTTTTATCCCCCTGCTGGGGTATCGCCTGTCCATCAAACTTCAAACAGTTCAGGTTCAAAGCAACCGGTCTGACAATACTCGGAACTGTGTCTCTTTTCGTTAATCTCTCTCATCTCTCATTAACAATTCCGAATGCTGCTCCATTGTCTCACTTACCTCTCTGATTAGCATCAACCTTCTGATAACTTGGTCTTTTGTCACAATAGGGACTGGACATCCATGGTGAAAATAAAGCGGTGGGGACCAGGGAACTTAAAATCATCGAAAAGTTTAAGAGCGTGAGGACTGTCAGGAACATAGGTAGGAAGGGATTGAACAAGGGGGGATAAAACCGTGTCGAGGTATGCAGAAACGAGTTTGGTGGGGCAGGAGCAAGCTGAGACAATAGGTCGGCCAGGACAGGCAGGTTTGTGGATCTTGGGTAGGTGGTAGAAAGGGGAAGTGCGAGGTGTGGGAACTATAAGGTTGGTAGCAGTGGATGGGAGATCCCCTGAGCGGATAAAATCAAAGCATTTTGCCTGCTTGCATAAGGGCTTGATGTGTCAACTGTTCTACACATGAATGCAAGAAACTGCAGAGAGTTGTAGACCCAGCTCAACCCATCACAGGAACCACCCTCCCCTCTATGGGCAAACAAGGGAAAATCTGCAGATGCTGAAAATCCAAGCAACACGTACAAAATGCTGGAGGAACTCAGGAGGCCAGGCAGCATCTGTGGAAAAAAGAGTACAGTCGAAGTTCCGAGCTGAGACCCTTCATCAGGACTTCCATCTCTAGACTCTGTCTATATTTCTCACTGCCTCAGTAAAGTAGCTAGCGTAAACAAAGACCCCACCCATCGCAGACATTGAGGCTCCTCTCCCCCTCCATCAGGCAGAAGATACAAAAGCCTGAAAGCACATACCACCAGGCTCAAGACCAGCTTATATTCTCCTGATACCATACTTTTGAATGGACCGCTTGTATGAAAACTTGGGCTTTTGACCTCATAATCTTCTTCATTATGATCTTGCACATTTAATTTACTTGTACTGTACTTTTTTGGTAGACTTTCCATTTTATTCTTCATCATTATTGTTTTACCTTATTGTAGCTCAAGACATTGTGTAATGATTTCTTCTGTATGAATGCTACTCAGGGCATAGCTTTCACTGTATCTTGGTATATCTGATAACAAGAAGCCAATGCCAATACCAATGTATTAAGCTGTAGTGCAGTGGAAAAGGTGGAGAGAACAATGAGTATGTTAATGATAGAGAGCAGGTCAAGATTGTTGAGGTTACTATATATGCTGTTGGCATGTTCTAAGAGAGGGTGATGAATGGCTGCTAATCGAAGCTGATCCACCTGGAGGAGTGAAAATAGAGAGAAATAAGTGAGGCAGGAGCAGGAGTAAAGCACAAAGCTGGAACTGTGAGATGCAGGATACAGCAGTTGCTGAGAGGTCTAAGATAAAAGAGAATGCTGCAAATGCTCCACAGTTCAGTGGAGAGAAAAAAGCTCACGTAACGTTACAAGTGGATGACATACATCAGCACTGGCCAGATCCGACACAAACAGGAAAGACTGGTTACCTCCTATCATCTTCTATCCAGGCAACAATGCAGCCTTCAGTACTCAACACTGAATTCGACAGTTTCGGATCCAGCTGCTGGAAACCTTGAGCAACACACACAGAATGCTTGAGGAACTCAACAGGTCAGCTCCGATAGAAAGAAATAAAGAACCAATGTGGTGGGCCAAGGCCTTTAATCAGGACTAGAAAGGAAGGGGGCAGAAGCCAAAATAAAAAATGTGGAGGAAAGGAGAGGAGTAGGTTCTCACATTGTTCCATTTTATCCCTACTCCCCAACGCACCCACCTTCCCCCTCACCTGGGCTCACCTATTATCAGTCAGTTTGTGCTCTTTCCCTTCCTCCCCATCTTATTTTTTCTGGTTTTTATCTCCATCCTTTCCTGTCTTGTTGAGTGGTCTTGACTGAAATGTCAATTGTTAATTTTCCTGCATAGATGCTGCCAATACCAGCTTCTCCTATACAGCAGTATTGATCTCAAAGGATCTCACCAAAATTAGCAACCTCCATAGTCAGAACCTTGCATTAACACCTTACGCAAGGTCAGCAAGACCAAGGAGCTGATTATTGACTTCAGGAGGAGGAAACCAGATGTCCATGAGCCAGTCCTTATCAGTAGATCAGAGGTGGAAAGGGTCAACAATTCCTTGGTGTTATCATTTCAGAGAACCTGCCCTGGGTCCAACACATAAGTTCAATTATGAAGAAAGCACAGCAGCACTTCTACTTCCTTAGAAGTTTGTGAAGGTTCAGCATGACATTTAAAACTTTGACAAACTTCTGTAGATGTGTGACAGTGAATATATTGACTGGTTGCATCACAGTCTGGTATGGAAACAACAATGTCCTTGAATGGAAAATCCTACAAGTAATGGACACAGCCCAGTCCATCATGGGCGAAGCCCTCCCCACCATTGAGCACATCTACATGGAGCTTTGTCACAGGAAAGCAGCATCCGTCATCAGGGACCCCCACCACTGAGGTCATGCTCATCTCTTACTGCTGCCATCAAGAAGAATGTATAGGAACCTCAAGACTCAAACCTGTTCAGGAAAAGTTATTAACCCCTCAACCATCAGGCTTTTGAATCAGAGGGGATAACTTCACTCAACTTCACTTACCCCATCACTGAACTATTCCACAAACTGTGGACTCACTTTCAAGAATTCTTCACCTCAGGTTCTTGACATTTAAGGCTTGTTTGTTTTTTCGCAGCTCAGCTCATGTTGAGGTTTTATAAGGTACTGGTAAAGCCTCACTTGGAGTATAATGAGCAGCTTTGTGCCCCTTATTTAAGTAAGGATGTGCTGATGTTGGAAAGAGTTAAAAAGATGTTTACAAAATTATTCTGGGATTGAAAGGCTTATCAAATGAGGAGCAGTTGATGGCTCTGGGCCTGTACTCACTGGAATTCAGAAGAATGAAGGTGGATCTCATTGAAATCTATCAAATGATGGGGAAGGTCTCATTAGAGTGGATGTGGAGAGGATGTTTCCTATGGTGAAGGAGTCTAAGACCAGAGGACACAGCCTCCAAATTGGATGTACATTTAAAATGGAGATGAAGAGGAATTTCTTTCACCAGAGAGTGGTGAATCTGTGGAATTTGTTGCCATAGGCAGCTGTGGAAGCCAAGTCAGTGGTTGATAGATTCTGTATTAGTCAGGGCATGAAGGAATATGGGGAGAAGGCAGGAGATTGAGGCTGAGAGGAAAATGGGTCAGCCATGATGAAATGGTGGAGCAGAGTCAATGGGCCAAATGGCCTAATTCTGCTGCTATATCTTATGGTCTTATATGTGCAATTGTTTCTGGCTTCTCCGGGCATTTTCTGCAATTATTGCCTTGAAGTTGTTGTTCTTTAATTGTGTATTTGATATTTTTGTGTTAACCACCTGGTCCTGGATTGCCACAAGGATCCTCTCTATTTCTGGGAAGAGGTCTCCAACTCTGAGCCAGGCATTCGATGCGTCCTTGTTAATATCGTTACACCAAGGATACACCTGTGGAAAATGTGTCCAGTTTCAGCTTCTGAAGGACCATGCTGCAGCACTGGAGAGGCAACTGGATGACCTTAGGTTCATCCGGGAAAACGAGAGTTTTCTGGACAGGACCTACAGTGAGGTCGTTACACCGAGGATACCGGAAGAGGGGGGGGAGCAATGATGAGCAAGGAAAGGACGCTTGAAGTACAGGAGACTCCGGGGGATGTGCCTCTTGTAAACAGGTTCACCCTCTTGGAAGCTGTTGGGACAGAAGATGATGCCAGCCTGAGAGGCAGTCAGATCTGCGAGTCAACAATTGGCGCTGAAGCAAAGCTGAGGAGACAGACATCAGGCAGAGCCGTGGTAGTAGGGGACTCCATAGTGAGAGGTACAGAAAGGGGTTTCTGTGGCAACAGGCGAGATTTAAGGATGGTGTGTTGCCTCCCTGGTGCCGGGATCCAGGACGTCACGGACCGATTGCAGGGAATCCTCAAGAGTGAAGGTGAACATCCAGAAGTGGTGGTGCATGTTGGCACAAATGACATGGGGAAGAAGAGGAAAGACATCCTACAGCATGACTTCAGAGAACTCGGAAGAAGGCTGAAAAGCAGGACTTCCAGGGTGGTTATCTCCGGTTTGCTTCCAGTTCCTCATGCTGGAGTGGGCAGGAACAGGGAGATAATGGATCTGAATGTGTGGCTGAGGAACTGGTGCAGGAAGCAAGGATTTACATTCTTGGACCACTGGGGTATGTTTCGGGGTAAGGATGAATTGTACAAAAGGGACGGGTTGCACCTTAATAAGCGGGGCACCAGCATTCTGGCAGGTAGGTTTGCCTCTGCAACACGGGTGTGTTTAAACTAAGTATTGGGGGGGAGGGGACGAAACTGGAAATATAAGGATGGAGATAAAGGGAAAGTGAGAATAAGAAAAGTTAAGAAAGACAGCAGAATCAACAGAGCAGAAATCTCAAGAAGGGATCGTACAGTATGGCCAAGTGATATAGGAACTGATATGGGAGGTGAGGGGAGTAATGAATTAAAAGTATTGTATATGAATGCATGGAGTATAAGAAATAAAGTGGATGAGCTTGAGGCACAGTTGGAAATTGGTAAGTATGATGTTGTGGGAATAACAGAGACATGGCTTCAAGTGGAGAGGGCCTGGGAAATGAATATTCAAGGGTGTAAGTCCTATCGAAAGGACAGACTGATGGGCAGAGGGGTTGTGTGGCTCTGTTGCTGAGGAATGGTATTCGGTCCCTTGCGAGGGGGGACATAGAATCAGGAGATGTAGAGTCAGTATGGATAGAACTGAGAAATTCTAAGGGTAGAAAGACCCTAATGGGAGTTATCTACAGGTCCCCAAACAGTAGTCTGGATGTAGGGCGTAAGTTGAATCAAGAGTTAAAATTTGCATGTCGCAAAGGTAATGCTACAGTTGTTATGGGGGATTTCGACATGCAGGTAGACTGGAGGAATCAGGTTGGTACTGGACCCCAAGAAAGGGAGATTGTGGAGTCCCTCCGAGATGGATTCTTAGTGCAACTTGTACTGGAGCCCACCAGAGAGAACGCAATTCTAGATTTAGTATTGTGCAATGAACCAGATTTGATCAGGGAACTCCAGGTAAAGGAGCCATTAGGAGGTGGTGACCATAATATGATAAGTTTTAATCTACAATTTCAGAGGGAGAAGGGAAACTTGGAAGTGTCAGTATTACAGTTGAACAAAGGGAAATATGGTGCTATGAGGGAGGAGCTGTCCAAAGTTCAATGGAACAATACCCTAGCAGGGATGACAGTGGAACAGCAATGGCAAGTGTTTCTGGGAATAATACAGAAGGTGCAGGATCAGTTCATTCCAAAGAGGAAGACAGATCCTAAGGGGAGTAAGGGGAGGCCGTGGCTGACAAGGGAAGTAATGGACAGTATAAAAATAAAAGAGAAGAAGTATAACACAGCAAAGACGAGTGGGAAGCCGGAGGATTGGGAAGCTTTTAAAGAGCAACAAAAGGTAACTAAAAAGGCAATACACAGAGAAAAAATGAGGTACGAAGGTAAACTAGCCAAGAATATAAAGGAGGATAGTAAAAGCTTCTTTAGGTATGTGAAAAGGGAAAAAATAGTTAAGACCAAAATTGGGCCCTTGAAGACAGAAATAGGTGAATTTATTATGGGGAACAAGGAAGTGGCAGACGAGTTGAACAGGTACTTTGGATCTGTCTTCACTAGGGAAGACACAAACAATCTCCCAGATATAATAATGGCCAAAGGACCTAGGGTAATGGATGAACTGAAGGAAATTTATATTAGGCAGGAAATGGTGTTGGATAGACTGTTGGGTCTGAAGGCTGATAAGTCCCCAGGACTTGATGGTCTGCATCCCAGGGTACTTAAGGAGGTGTCTTTAGAAATCATGGATGCATTGGTAATCATTTCCCAATATTCTATAGATTCAGGATCAGTTCCTGTGGATTGGAGGGTGGCTAATGTTGTCCCTCTCTTCAAGAAGGGAGGAAGAGAGAAAACACGGAATTATAGATTGGTTAGCCTGATGTCGGTGATGGGAAAGATGCTGGGGCCAATTATAAAAGATGAAATTATGACACATCTGGATAGCAGTAACAGGATCGGTCCGAGTCAGCATGGATTTACGAAGGGGACATCGTGCTTGACTAATCTTCTGGAATTTTTTGAGGATGTAACTATGAAAATGGACAAGGGAGAGCCAGTGGATATAGTGTACTTCGACTTTCAGAAAGCCTTTGATAGGAGGTTAGTGGGCAAAGTTAGGGCACATGGTATTGGGGGCAGAGTACTGACATGGATTGAAAATTGACTGGCTGACAGAAAACAAAGAGTAGCGATTAACGGGTCCCTTTCAGAATGGCAGGCGGTGACCAGTGGGGTACCGCAGGGTTCAGTGCTGGGACCGCAGCTGTTTACAATATATATTAATGATTTAGATGAGGGAATTAAAAGTAACATTAGCAAATTTGCAGATGACACAAAGCTGGGTGGCAGTGTGAAATGTGAGGAGGATGTTATGAGAATGCAGGGTGACTTTAGTTGGGTGAGTGGGCAGATGCATGGCAGATGCAGTTAATGTGGATAAATGTGAGGTTATCCACTTTGGTGGTAAGAACAGGAAGGCAGATTATTATCTAATTGGAGTCAAGTTAGGAAAAGGGGAAGTACAGTGAGATCTAGGTGTTCTTGTACATCAGTCACTGAAAGCAAGCATGCAAGTACAGCAGGCAGTAAAAAATCTAATGACATGCTGGCCTTCATAATAAAGGGAATTGAGTATAAGAGCAAAGAGGTCCTTCTGCAGCTGTACAGAGCTCTGGTGAGACCACACCTGGAGTATTGTGTGCAGTTTTGGTCTCCAAATTTGAGGAAGGGCATTCTTGCTATTGAGGGAGTGCAGCATAAGTTCACAAGGTTGATTCCCGGGATGGCAGAACTGTCATATGTTGAAAGGTTGGAGCGACTGGGCTTGTATACTCTGGCATTTAGAAGGCTGAGAGGGGATCTTATTGAAACATATAAGTTTATTAAGTGATTGGACAAGCTGGAGGCAGGAGACATGTTCCCGCTGACGGGTGAGTCCAGAACCAGAGGCTACAGTTTAAGAATAAGGGGTAGGCCATTTAGAACGGAGTTGAGGACAAACTTTTTCACCCAGAGAGTGGTGAATATGTGGAATGCTCTGCCCCAGAGACAGTGGAGGCCAAGTCTCTGGATGCTTTCAAGAAAGAGATGGATAGAGCTCTTAAAGATAGCGGAATCAAAGGTTATGGGGATAAGGCAGGAACTGGATACTGATTGTGAATGATCAGCCATGATCACAGTGAATGGCGGTGCAGGCTCGAAGGTCCAAATGGCCTACTCCTGCACCTATGGTCTATTGTCAAGGCTCTATTGTCTATTATCTAGTCTGTTCAGATCATCGGGATGTCTTCTATGAGGGGTTATGCTATTCCATTGGTTAACTTTTTCTTCTGTAGTGATCATTTCTTTATTTTTCTAGATTGTACTTTCACTTAAGTTTAGAGGTGTGTACTTCTTATCAGAATTGTATATGCTTGTATGGAGTGCTGAATCCTATTTTTGTTGATGAAACTATATCCTTAGAAGTTGTATCTGACTGTTATGTAAATTTCTAATGTCTGTTATTTCTCTTCCTCCTTCTGTCCTAAGTAGTGTTAATCTAAGCATTCAAGTGTACATAATGTTCTCTAAAATTTGTCATTTCAGTTTTTATTTTACTTTGTAAATTTTCCAGATCGGATTTGGACTAAGATATTATGCCAGAATAATACGTTAATATGTGTATAGTGAAAGTGTTTATTGCCTTCTTTATATTTTTACTGTTGAATGCTGTTTGGCAGATTTTCTTAAGCCTTGAAGTAAATTCTGTCAAAGATTTTCCCTTTATCACAGTATGATCTATTTTCTTTGCTTCTTAATATCCCAAATACTTATATTTTTCATATTCATCCATCAGTTGTATTGTATCCTGCTGCTCTGTTTTATATTCTACCAGTTCCATTGCACCTTTCTTTATGTTTAATATTCTGCATTTATCTAGTCCAAAGTTCATGTTTATATCTTATAGTAAGGTATGGTGTACTTTATGAATTTGTATTTTAAACAAGATATTGGTGAATGATGTTGCCATACGGTTGTGCCAGTGTAAGTAATCAGATTGAGTTAAACTACTGCAGGATCCTGTAATGTGTCGGATTGTTTCTGGTCTCTCTTGCCGTTTTCTACCTTTATCATCTTGAATTTTTTTGGTCTTTTATGATGTATTTTTGGACATTTTTGATTTAACTACCTGGGCCTGTATTGCCACATGGTATCACCTCTGTCTGTGGGAAGAGGGATCCAACTCTGAGCCAGGCACACAACGCTTTCTTGTCAACATCTAGTCTGCTCAGAACATGGGATGTCTTTCAAAGAGGGTCCTGTTCTTCCATTGGTTAACCTTTTCTTCTATAGTGATAATTTCTTCATTTTTCTGGATTGTGCTTTTATTTAAGTTTCATGGTGTATTCTTATCAGCATTGCATATGCTCGCATGGAGTGCTGAATCCTGTTTTTGTAGATGAAAGTGTATCCTTAGAAATTTTGTCTGACTGTTGCATAAATATTTAATGTTTGTTATTCCTCTTCCTCCTTCTGTCCTAGGTAGTATTAATCTAACTGCATTCGAGTGTACATAGTGTTTTCTAAAATTTGTCATTTCAGTTCTTATTTTTCTCTGGTAAATTTTCCAGATCAATTTTGGACCAAGATATTATGCGAGAAGAATACGTTAATATAGGTAGAGCAAAAGTGTTTATTGCCTTTGTTATATTTTACTGTTGAGTTTTGCTTGGCAGAGTCTCTTAAGGCCTGAAGTAAATTCTGTCAAAAGTTTTCCCTTTATAGAAGTATAATCTATTTTCTTTGCTTGTTGCTATCCCTGATACTTACATATTTCATATTCATCCATTGGTTGTATTATATCCTGCTGCACTGTTTTATATTCTACTAGCTCTATTGCACCTTTCTTTATGTTTAATGTTCTGCATTTATCTAGCCCAAAGTTCATGTTTATATCTTCTGAAAATAGTTCCACTATTTGAATTAATTGCTTCAGTTTTACCATATATAAAAGGTGTGTCAAGATATAAATCATTTGGTTGTTTCTGATTTGTTCCCCTATTTTCATCCTATTCAGTAAATTAGAGAGTGGTTTTAAAGCTAGATAAAACCATAGTGGCTTAGAAAAGAAAAAGAAGAAAGCCCTTAACTCCGAGTGGAGTCATTGGGACGCCGTCATGACAGCATTTTTTTAGCAGGCTTTCTTATTTTTATGAAGCCCAGTTGCTAGCTTGACGCTCAACCCAGCACGGATGGAAAGCTGGATTCGAACTTGGGAGCCTTCGCTCTGAAGTCCGGCGCTGATACTCCTACGCCACCAGCTGGCTGGGCTTAGAGAGACACCCTGAAAAATGCCTCAGTTTATCTTGATAATGGTGATTGTTCTTTTTTGTTTGTTAATAGATAGGGTGATTAAAGAGTACCAACCCTTCATCAGATGTTGTAGGAATTTCACAAGTATTTGGTGTAGTTTATATATGCATTAAGAACTTCCATTGACCTCTTGTGTGTGTCAGAATCAAATACTTTTTTGTAGTCGAAAAAAGCGAGGGAGGAGATTGCTGAGCCTCTGGTGATGATCTTTGAATCAACAATGGGGACAGGAGAGGTTCCGGAGGATTGGAGAGTTGCAGATGTTGTTCCTTTATTCAAGAAAGGGAGTAGAGATAGCCCAGGAAATTATAGACCAGAGAGTCTTACTTCAGTGGTTGGTAAGTTGATGGAGAAGATCCTGAGAGGCAAGATTTATGAACATTTGGAGAGGTATAATATGATTAGGAGTAGTCAGCATGGCTTTGTCAAGGGCAGGCCATGCCATACGAGCCTGATTGAATTTTTTGAGGATGTGACTAAAGACATTGATGAAGAAAGAGCAGTTAATGTAGTGTATATGGATTTCAGCAAGGCACTTGATAAGGTACCACATGCAAGGCTTATTGAGAAAGTAAGGAGGCATGGGATCCAAGGGGACATCACTTTGTGGATCCAGAACTGGCTTGCCCACAGAAGGCAAAGGGTGGTTGTAGACAAATCACATTCTGCATGGAGGTCGGTGACCAGTGGTGTGCCTCAGGGAATTACCTGGCGTGAGCGGGTGCCTCACACTGAAATACTTGTAAAGACCAACTGCAGGAGTATTGAAGCCATGATCACTCAGTGTCAGCTGCAGTGGCTGGGGCACGTGATAAGGATGCCCCCATGTCAGCTACCATGTAGAGTGTTATATGGCCAGCTACATCATGGTCGATGTTCAGCTGGTAGGCCGAAGAAGCGCTATAAGGATCAGATGAAGAATGCTTTAAGGAAGTGCAAGATCAGACCCGAGGACCTGGAGGATGTTGCTGCTGACCGTACCACTTGGCGACAGCTGTGTAGGAACAGAGTTTGTATTCTGGAGAAGGAAAGAACAACCAGAAGACAGCAGAAGAGAGCCAGGAGAAATGCAGCCATGATCACCACCACTACCACTACTACATATACATGTCCCACCTGCAATAGAGCTTCTGGGTCCAGGATGGACTGTATAGTCATCAAAGGAGTGGACGTCATCATCGGATTTCGATGGACAACCGAAGAGAAAGAGGGGGATAAATATGATTTATCTAATGTATACTTTTTTAGGCATTTACAAATTAGGAATTTTTTACGTGGTTTGTTGCCAAATTACCCTTCTGCTTATCCACCTAATATGACAGATATTCTCTTTCAGTTTAAACCATTTCAAAAAGGGTTAATAGCTATAATCTATAAACGGCTATTGAACTCACGAATGATATCTAATGATAAAATTAAACGCGCTTGGGAATCGGAATTTCAGGAGTCATTTTCAGATAATCAATGGAGTAAAATTTTTCATTTGGTTAACAACTCATCTATTTGTGCCCGTCATTCCTTGATACAGTTCAAGGTAGTGCATCAGGCCCATATGTCAAAGGATAAACTAGCGCGTATTTTCTCCAATATCAATCCTATTTGTGACAGATGTAACAAATGTAGATGTAATACTGAGCTGGCCACTTTAACTCATAAGTATTGGTCTTGTATAAAGCTAGATAACTTTTGGAGAGATGTTTTTAAAATACTATCCAAAGTTTTGGATTTGGAGCCTAATTTGCTTACGGCAATTTTTGGGATTATCCCATTGGAAGCAGGAAATATTCTTGCTTCTGCTCGATGAATGATAGCCTTTTCAACCTTTCTGGCTAGGAGAGCCATTATATTGAAGTGGAAGGATTCTAATCCACCTACGGTCTTTTATTGGCCTGTTTAAGTTTAGAGAAAATAAGAAGTCGGACATTTGATACATCCTTTAAATTTGAGCAAATTTGGTGACCTTTTATCCTATATTTTCATTTAATTTGATTTATTGCTCTTCCAATCTTTTTTTTTCAAAGTTTTAGATTTGATCAGAAAGTCTTTTTTTTTCTTTTTTTTTTTGGTCATATCCTCAAAATGGACTGCCCAGTCCCTTTTTTTTTGTTTTTTTTTATATAGTGTAGTGGGTTTTTTTTCTCTTCATTTAAAACTCAATGTTTTTTCTTTTCTCTTCATAAACTGAGAAGAGGAGAATTGCTATTTTCATTTTTTTATATATTTTGTACTAGTTTAATAATATCTATGATTTTGACAATGTCTATCTCAGTTTATATTGTTACTGATATATATATTTGAGACTATTCTCTTGATTGTATTTATGCTCCTTTTAAATCAATAAAAAGATTAATAAAGAAAGAAAGAATGGGGTAGGGAGAGGTTCCGGAAGATTGGAGGGTTGCGGATGTTGTTCCTTTATTCAAGAGAGGGAGTAAAGATAGCCCAGGAAATTATAAACCAGTAAGTTAGTAACTTCAGTGGTTGGTAAATTGATGAAGAAGATCCTGAGAGGCAGGATTTATGAACATTTGGAGAGGTATAATATGATTAGGAATAGTCAGCATTGCTTTGTCAAGGGCAGGTCGTGCCTTACGAGCCTGATTTTTTTTTGAGGATGTGACTAAACACATTGATGAAGGAAGAGCAGTAGATGTCGTGTATATGGATTTCAGTAAGGCATTTGACAAGGTACCCCATGCAAGGCTTATTGAGAAAGTAAGGAGGCATGGGATCCAAGGGGACATTGCTTTGTGGATCCAGAACTGGCTTGCCCACAGAAGGCAAAGAGTGGTTGTAGACAGGTCATATTCTGCATGGAGATCAGTGACCAGAGGTGTGCCTCAGAAATCTGTTCTGGGACCCTTCTTCTTCGTGACTTTTAAAAACGACCTGGATGAGGAAGTGGAGTGATGGGTTAGTAAGTTTGCTGATGAAACAAAGGTTGGGAGTGTTGTGGATAGTGTGGAGGGCTGTCAGAGGTTACAGTAGGACATTGATAGGATGCAAAACTGGGCTGAGAAGTGGCAAATGGAGTTCAACCCAGATAAGTGTGAAGTGGTCCATTTTGGTAGGTCAAATATGATGGCAGAATATTGTATTAATGGTAAGACTTTTGGCAGTGTAGGTGGCTGGCGGCGTAGTGGCATCAGCGCTGGACTTTTCAGCAAAGGCTCCCGAGTTCGAACCCAGCTGGCTCCCCTGGCACGCTTTCCATCCGTGCTGGGTTGAGCATCGAGCTAGCAACTCGACCTCATAAAAAAGAAATTGCCTGGTACAGAAACATCAACAGCAAAAAGTTGATGGCCTATGCTCCCCATGAGTTTAAAAGGCAATTTCCTTTCCTTGGCAGTGTAGAGGATCAGAGGGATCTTGGGGTCTGAGTCCATAGGATGCTCAAAACAGCTGCTCAGGTTAACTCTGTGGTTAAGAAGGCATATGGTGTATTGGCCTTCATTAATCGTGGAATTGAATTTGTGAGCCAAGAGGTAATGTTGCAGCTATATAGGACCCTGGTCAGACCCCACTTGGAGTACTGTGCTCAGTTCTGGTCACCTCACTACAGGAAGGATGTGGAAGCCATAGAAAGGGTGCAGAGGAGATTTATAAGGATGTTGCCTGCATTGGGGAGCATGCCTTATGAAAGCAGGTTGAGTGAACTCGGTCTTTTCTCCTTGGAGCGACGGAGGATGAGAGGTGACCTGATAGAGGCGTATAAGATGATGAGAGGCATTGATCATGTGGATAGTAAGAGGCTTTTTCCCAGGGCTGAAGTGGTTGCCACAAGAGGACACAGGTATAAGGTGCTGGGGAGTAGGTACAGAGGAGATGTCAGGGGTAAGTTTTTTACTCAGAGAGTGGTGGGTGTGTGGGATGGGCTGCCGGCAACAGTGGTGGAGGCGGATACGATAGGTTCTTTTAAGAGACTTTTGGATAGGTACATGGAGATTAGAAAAATAAAGGGCTATGGGTAAGCCTAGTAATTTCTAAAGTAGGGACAAGTTCATCACAACTTTGTGGGCCAAAAGGCTTGTATTGTGCTGTAGGTTTTCTATGTTTCAAGATAACAACATGAAGGATTTCTGCTTTTCATCCAAGATTGAGTTAGAATTATAAAGTCTATTATCAGTTGCTCTTTATATCCTTTCATATACTTAACGCTTTTTTCTACTTTTCTGTAAATATATTGTGGTGATTAGTTGCGAGATGCATAATATTACAATTTTTATATAGGATAATATTTTGATGGGTCATTTGTGATTTGTCCTTTAGGTAAGAGGTACATTTTACCTTTTATCAAAAATTCAAGCGCTGTTTCAAGATTTTTAAGGAAGTTATTAATATGCGTTAGTAGTTATGGATGAAGACAAGTAAAATTTTTATACCTATAATCATGAATATTTTCACTTTCAGAGTTGTGGGTATTTTTTGTAACTGCTTTTAGCATATCCATTGTAACTTCAGGTGTTTGCATGTCTTCAATTGTGTGAATGTGTTCCTTTCCCTCCCTAATTCAACTTGCTTCTTGAATATGTGTCACCCTGTTTGACCAGATATTGGACCAAAAGTTCATTATCTCTGTGTTTATTGGTAATTCTGTGCTGGGGCTGGTGATATTTTGGTGTGTCAAGTTTAGTTTCAATATCCTGTATAAACCTTTTACATTGTTCCTGAACTGATGATACTGTTTTCTTCATCTGGCACAATTCATCTATCTATTTAGTTTGGTTCTATATGCACGAAGCATTTATTTTAGTGTATCTATAAACTCTACAATGCTTTTGTTAGGTTTGTCATATCTTGTATGAACCTTATATTTCCTACGTATTTGCTTAGATTTTCTCCTAACTTTCTTGCTCGGGTAATCTTTTGTATATTCTGTTAGGCAGGCTATTTCTACTCTGAAGGTTTCAATTTTGTTCCTTAATCGCTTCTGCCATTTTGAATTTCCCATTTCATTACTCAGTTCTGGGTTTCTATTAACCAGTGCATCAATTCTGCAGCCATTGCACTGCGCTGTTGTCAATGCAGTGCAAGATGTTATTTTTTGTAATTCTTCAAATGTTTCAAGTTTTCCTAAATATTGTGGTAATATAATATAATTTTAAAGCCATATATTGTTTTGATATGTGCAATCTTTTTGTTGGGGTAGTGCCCATGTATTCTGTTAGTGTGATGTTAAACGTTAGGGTAATTTTGTCTGTAAACTCATTTTTGTTATCAACATTCTGTGGAAGTTCTGCATTTGTGATGTTGCTATTACCGTCAGGTTGTGAAGCAGTTGTTGAAGTAATTTTATATTCATCAACACTGTGGGTGGGGGTGGGGTTGATGGGAGGCATCTTCATTATTTTCTTGTATAGCATTTCTGTGGTCTCCAGGTTAGTTTCTTTCTGGCTCTTGTGCAACTTCATCTTTTATTTGGTTTAACATGTCTATAGGAATCAAGTTTTTTTTTAATTCATGCTCTACGTTGATCTGCTACTCATTGTTCATTTACTTATGTGAAGAGATATTGTGCTATAAACTGTTGATGAAGTTTGTCCCTGTATGCTGTCACATCTGTCTCAAGTTCTGTTACTCGATAATATACACACATTATGAATGTGTTTATTTCTAAGAACTATTTCATGCGCATCTTTCTTCTTTTAACTGCTTGAGTGGTTTCAATTTTAAGTGGACTGCTCCCCTGAGAAACTCCTGTAGCAGTCACAGTCTGTGGTGTTGGTGGGCTACTTTGATGTTGGCTGTATCTTTTTTGGGTTTCCTAGTGCCTGCAGGTCTATTCAGAGGTGCACTACTCATTGTTTGCTTACTGTCATGCCTAGCACTAGATCCAGGCGTGCCCAGGCAGTGGCCTTATTACTGTATTCCATAGACATCGCTCCATTTCTAAAGTGAAAGGATATAGCTTTTTATGCCTACAGCCAGGCTTCGGCTTTGGCTGCCCTTTGCGTGGGGACAGACACTGACCGGAGCACCGCCCAATCTGGGTACAGACGTGACTGGATTTGTTTCTGTTTTGGTCTATAGGTGGTATTTAATTTTTCTCACCTGCCCTGCATATCTGTAGAGCATTCCCCAATCCACCACCTGGGGTTGCACCCAATAGGAGACAGAACACCCCCCCTGGGGCTATTAATCTCATTGTTATTATTATTAATGTTGTGATGACATTCCGCCAGCAGCTTAAATACTGATATTACTCTGGGATATTGAATGTGACAAAGTTGCTTTCCACTGTACATCTGTAGCAGTTTGCCAAAATCCTTGATGACATGCTGAATCTCTTTAAATATTTAAGAAGGCAAAGGTACAAAACGCACCTTTTTTGCAGTTGCACGTTTGTGCCTGACCCAAGGTAGGTTCTTGGTGCTGATATCCAGGAGCTAGAAACTGCTCAGCTTTTCCATCTAGACCTTTCAATGAGGACTGGGGGCCGACTTAACCTTCCTGATGTTCACATATAGTTCCAAGGCCTTGGTGACATTGAGCATAAGGTTGTTATGACACCACTCAACCAGCTGACCTGTCACACTGCTGTACACTGCCAAAGTTAGACATGATATAACATGCTCATTAACAAATAAAATAAGTGAATCAAAATGCATCTCCAATAATGCATTGCAGTCATAATCTAAAGTTGATAACACTGTTATGAATACTTAAGGAACAACTTTGCTATGTTAAAATAAACTGTGAAATGGGTCAGATTCTTTGCCAAAGTTTCCTAGTCCTACTTATCATGTGGCAATGCATCAAATTGGCATCCTAAACGTTAATGCGTACATCATGGGTGAATAATGCACTAGAAAGGAATGAAAGCCACTATTGGAAAACATGTCCTTTCCAGAATCATTTCCTTACCTATTTAAATAAGAATGTTTTACACTGCAATTCTATATTTTAAGACAAAACAATTTTGATGTGAAATGCAAAACAAAAACTAATGAACAACTGTACTATCACATGAATTGCCAAATCTGCATACAGGTCTTGCTGCTAATCAGGTACTGCCCTGATACCCAAAAAAAGTAAATAAACTAAAACCATTTTTTCCTTCTTATTTTGAACAACATTTGAAATAAATTGCCTGAAAAGATTTAAGAGTTGCATGAGAATTCTGGATGCATCAACATTAGATAAGCTGAAGCCGAACTGGCAAAATAAAACCAGTTCTCAGCATGTACCCATTCAAATCACAGGAAAAATAAAGTAGATCCCAGATGATAAAATTCTCCTAACCTTCAAAATTTGGCTATTTGTATCAAGTAACTAGACTCAGAGTAACTAATAAAACAGAGTGACACATCTTTAAGCTGTAGTTACATAACAGAAATCATTTTGTGTGCCTACAGTACTGTGAAAAAGTCTTAAACGCTCTAGATTTATTATATTGTTTCAGATGGCATGCTCCACAGAGCCCTGATCGCAAAATTATCAAGTCTGTCTGGGATTATCTGGAGAGACAGAAGCAAGCAAGATAGCCAAAGTGTGCTGAAGAACTGTGGCAATTTCTCTAAGATGTTTGGAACAACCTACCAATCATTTTCACTGCACAACAAAGATTTTGCTTCCTGAATAATTTTTGTCTTAAGAATTGTTGGATTTATATTTTTTCTTTAAAATTGAGGGTAACACTGGGGTTTGGGTTTCAACTACAAGTGTAGGCTGGTGAGGTGATAAGTGAGGACCAGGGGAACCGATGCTTGCTCAAACATAAAGAAAATGAATGCCTTTTTCAACCTCTCTTTCAAGGTTCTGAATTGTGTTTGAATAATCTGTTGTCTATAGATATGAGGGACCTTAGTACTCATCTTTCCTATCCTGCTGCTGCCTCTGAGGTGAAAAAAATTGGTCTGTCTGTGATTTCATATATTTCTGCATTAGAATTGATTTTAGGTAACAATAAAATATCCATCTTGTCTTAACTGGCCACAGCATGCAGACCAAAGTGCTGTATCATTGTGTCTCAGGTATATTGTCTCTCCAAGATAGTACAATACATGTTAAAAGTCATCAAATGTGTCCCATTGTACTGCTTTGTTAGGAGCCCAGAGCAAGATGATTAATTGTTCGTTATTTTTGTAACACATTCCAGAATGTTTCTCAACTAAGAAATCAGCAGCTAAGTAAATAATGTAATTAGCTGGGACAGTGAGCTCTGGCCCTGAACTCCAGGTTGGAGAGTGAGGCCCTGTCCTGGGCTCCCAGTCGTCATCATTATAGCCTTTCTTTAGTCTCTCACTAGGATAATGGTTTCTTAGTTCTGGGCTCCAGATGAGAGAGAAACTGACCACATCAGGCTCCAGCCAAGATACTGTCTGCCTCACTTAGGCTTCAGCTGGTGCAATGGCAGCCTTGGCTCCTGAATAACAAGCAGGACTTATCAGAGCATGTGTCCAGGTGATCATATGTGGGAATGCTCTGAGTATCATGTTGATTCACAGATTGGATAATATGCTGCCCAATAATTGGGAATTGACTGTAAGTGGAAACACTGCGACAGTAATATTGGATCCTAACATAGTCATATTAATCACCATCTGCTTATCCCATTGTCCAACTTGGATCTATGATTCAGAATTGCTTTTTGTTGTTGGGTAGGCTCAGCATCATGTATGGACCCATTTGTAGAGTTAACAGAAGAAAGCATGAACACTGAATATAAAGTAGTGAGAGATAAATGTAATGAGCATCGTTTATGATACAATGGTACTTTAATACTACTATATGTATCCTATTAATTTACTAGAGAATGCAATAGCAATTTCACATCTGCTACCTTCTTCGTACTTGCTGGATTACCAGCTGTTTATACACATCTGAATCTCAAGTGCAATGTTGACAGCAATTCCCTATACTCACAACATACAGTACTGTGGAAAAGTCTTAGGCATATGTAAAAAATCTGTAAAGTGAACATGCTTTTAAAAATGAAATTAAAAGTTCCTATATATCAAAAAAATTTACTATAAAAGCCCAAATTAAATCAATATTTGTTATGACCACCTTTTGCCTTTAAATTCTCTTAGGTACACTGTCGTACAGTTTGATAAAGACTGGACAGCAAAATTTTTCACATGTATTGCTTCCTTAAAATTTTCTTGTGATTATAATAGTTTGCTTGAACCTGATTACCAATATAATTTCAAATTACTTGTATTACATAGGTATTTAGAGAAACAAACAATTAAGTTTTATTGAATCTACAATATGCCTTATTTGTGCCCAACGCAGGCCCCTAGGCCTGAGTCGACGTAGTAGTAGTAGTAGTAGTAGAATCTAATGTGTTTAATTGCATAACAGTGCTGATGCTTTGCAATAGTTCAATTAAGCTAAACTTATTTTGTTGATAATTTTCATTTGTACTTAGTGTCTGAGGCTTCTTGTTTCAGTGTCCAACAATAATCAGCCAGCATTGATGGATTCCAATTGCCCTGATACTGTTTCTCCATGACCACAATATCCTGGTGAAGACTTTCACCATGCTTGTCACCAACAGTGCCAAGATTTGCAGGGAAGTCGTCTAAATGGGAATGGAAAAAATTAATCTTTAGTGACATGTTGCACTTCATGGTTTTGTATGCTTGAAGGATGTTGTCAACCAGCTCTATGTAGTTTGGTGCTCTGTAGTTTCCAAAAAAGTTTTCAGCAACATCATTGAATGCCTTCCATATAATTTTCTCTGGTCCCACTGGATAACATTCAAATTGCCTGTCATTAATGACATGTTTGATTTGTGGACCAGCAAAAATGCTTTCCTTAAACTTGGCATCAGTTATTCTAGGAAACATCAGTCTCAAATATCAAATTTCTTCACAGAAATCTTTGTACCTGGTGACAGCAGATCCCATCTTGCAGTCTTGAACCCAGTAATTCTGCTTTTGACTTTAACAAAACCAAGTCTCTGATGAGGTCATTTAACTCAGACTGAGCTATCAGATGAGATTCCCTCAACATAAAGGGTTCAAAATCTGTATCATAGAAACATAGAAAAACCTACATCACAATACAGGCCCTTCAGCCCACAGAGTTGTGCCAAACATGTCCATACCTTAGAAATTACTAGGCTTACCTATAGCCCTCATTTTACTAAGCTCCATGTCCCTATCTAAAAGTTTCTTAAAAGACCCTATCATACCCACCTCCAGCACCGTGGCAGGCAGCCCATTCCACGCACTCACCACTCTGAGTAAAAAAACTACCCCTGACATCTCCTCTGTACCTACTCCCCAGCACTTTAAACCTGTGTCCTCTTGTGGCAACCATTTCAGCCCTGGGAAAAAGCCTCTGACTATCCACACAATCAACGCCTCTCACCATCTTATACACCTCTGTCGGGTCACCTCTCATTCTCCGTTGCTCCAAGGAGAAAAGGCTGAGTTCACTCAGCCTATTCTCATAAGACGTGCTCCCCAATCCAGGCAACATCCTTGTAAATCTCCTCTGCATCTTTGCTATGGCTTCCACATCCTTCCTGTAGTGAGGCAAACAGAACTGAGCACAGTACTCCAAGTGGGGTCTGACCAGGGTCCTATATAGCTGCAACATTACCTTTCGGCTCCTAAATTCAGTTCCACGATTGATGAAGGCCAATACACCATACGCCTTCTTAACCACAAAGTCACCCTGTGCAGCTGCTTTGAGTGTCCTATGGACTTGGACCCCAAGATCCCTCTGATCCTCCACACTACCAAGAGTCTTACTATTAATACTATATTCTGCCATCATATTTGACCTACCAAAATGAACCACTTCACACTTACCTGGGTTGAACTCCATCTGCCACTTCTCAGCCCAGTTTTGCACCCTATCAATGTTCTGCTGTAACTCCTGACAGCCCTCCACACTATGCACACCACCTTCAACCTTTGTGGCATCAGCAAACTTACTAACCCATCCCTCCACTTCCTCATCCAGGTCATTTATAAAAATCACGAAGAGTAAGGGTCCCTGAGGCACACCACTGGTCACTGACCTCCATGCAGAATATGACTTGTCTACAACCACTCTTTGCCTTCTGTGGGCAAGCCAGTTCTTGATCCACAAAGTAATTTCCCCTTGCATCCCATGCCTCCTTACTTTCTCAATAAGCCTGGCATGTGGTACCTTATCAAATACCTTGCTGAAATCCATATACACTACATCTACTGCTCTTCCTTCATCAATGTGTTTAGTCACATCCTCAAAAAATTCAATCAGGCTCGTAAGGCATGACCTGCTCTTGACAAAGCTATGCTGACTACTCCTAATTATATTATACCTCTCCAAATGTTCATAAATCCTGCCTCTCAGGATCTTCTCCAACAACTTACCAACCACTGAAGTAAGACTCACTGGTCTATAATTTCCTGGGCTATCTCTACTCCCTTTCTTGAATAAAGGAACAACATCCACAACCCTCCAGTGCTCTAGAACCTCTCCTGTCCCCACTGATGATGCAAAGATCATCGCCAGAGGCTCAGCAATCTCCTCCCTTGCCTCCCATAGCAGCCTGTCTCAGTATCAGTGTCATTTTCCATTCCTGGCTCCTACATCACTGCATCTTCCTCTACCTCCCCTAGAATCCATGTCTCTGGCAGCTTCGATACTGGAATACTACAGTTATGCGGCACAGGTCTCATGGCTGAAGGGGGATTAGGGTATTGAATGGCCATCTTGTTTTTAGCAGAGGAATCAGACACATTGCTGAGACAGAAGTCACAGTCTGTCACATGATCCTTCTGCTCTTGCCATATCATCGGGACGTGAACGGTTTGACTTCCGAGTACCTCTGAGCCAAGCTCTAAGATCGACAGTTCATCTTGCACAGAAAATGTGAGGTCTTGGTAGCCAATTTTACAATCAAAGTAGAGCTCGTAGACTTTCTTAATGAAAAGAGTCACACTCCATCTTTGAGATTTAGGCGTATACTTGCTACAAGGCAGGAGGAGAAGATAGCGGTGCGATGCAGCACCTGCTGCCTCTCCAGTGGTGAATATCTGTTATCTGTCAAGTAGGAAGCCGTGCACAATTCTGATTTGATGGAGGCAGATGTGAGAGCACAGAGGAACATCTGGTGAAACTTCTGAAATACCTGTTTCACTGCCGCCGCTACTGTGTGATCTGAAATCTCCAGCGGGGAAGGCCCCGAATCCTTGGCTTTGCCTGTTGCTTGGCAGCCAGGGTCAAAGCACTCAGCATAGATGGTGCTCGGTGTTGGAGGCTTGAAGTTTTGGAACGGTCTCAGAGTCGGACTGTGGTTGGGTGCTTCCAGGATGCTGCATCGGCAAGTCTGCAGCACTGGAAGCTCATGTCAGGGAGAGTTTCTCCCTTCTACCACCTGCATGAGATGTTAGGGCTATCGGGACTTTGAGACCTTTTTTTTTTAACCATGCCCATGGTCTGTTCTTATCAAATTACAGTATTGCTTTGCACTGTTGTAACTATATGTTATAATTATGTGGTTTTTGTCAGTTTTAGTCTTGGTCTGTCTTGTGTTTCTGTGATATCATACTGGAGGAACATTGCATCATTTTTTAATGCATGCATTTCTAAATGACAATAAATGAGGACTGAGTGTCCTCATAATCTAAAAAAAGTAACAGGAAGCATTGCTGCTGTTACAACATTGGCCAGATGTTTTGCTGCCTTAAGTACTTCTGAAAATACAATTACTTTATAATAATGAGTATACTCAATGTGCTACGGGTACAGAGCATGCACAAAAAATGTGATCCCAAACCAATATACATGTGAATGCAATGCATAGTTCAGTGTGTGTTTGACACTTTTATAGCCTTTCTAAAACCTGGCCTGCTGTGCAGCATCCACCCTGAGAAGATAGGAAACTTTTCAGCTTATACTTTGGGCAACATTTTAATTTACTTGAATTATGAATTGAAATAACAAATATAGGTGATTTAAAAAAAAATGCTGCTTGAGATGGTGATTTTGATGATCAGCAGCCCAAAATCAAATGCAATGAATGCAAACTATAGCAGCCTTCCAAAGGTCATAATTGGTATAATAATTGGTTTAAAATTATGAATTAAACCATATAGAACCAAGTTGTCAAATGTAAAATTAATTGACATTGAGATAAAACTAAAGGGAACGCTTTGCTTATATAATTTCTAAACCAATTTCATGGGATATGGCTAATGTTTTCAAAGGCAGCACTTACTGCCCATTGGGAGTTCTTGCAATTTTCTCTCTTCATTTCTAAGCATGCTTGAACATATTAATCCCAAGTTTGTGCAACATTTCATAAGCATCCTAGCAGTGCATGAATTGTGCCGCAGTTTAATTCTGTCATGCCCTTTCTGGATTCCTCCTTGGAAAAAAACTGGTTAAAATTTATTATATTTGGATACTCTATGAATCACTGATTAAGCTATCAACAAAACTATCAGAAAAGACATCTTTATTTGAAGAATTGGACATACGAGTAATTTGCTGCACAAAGTGTAAGAAATAATGTCATTTGGAATATTATCAAATTCCCCATTGAAAATATCAATGTCTGGGGAATGAACTTCAATGGACAAAATAAAGTTTTCATTCCTAATTTATCTCTCCATCAGCCTAGTAACACATTTTGAAAAATGTGCAAGTCTGAAACTTGGGTTTCTTCTGGGTGCTCAGGTTTCCTCCCACACACCAAAGACATACAAGTTGGTTATTTAATAATTTACATGGGTGTAATTAGCTGGTGTGGGCTCATTG
Organism: Mobula birostris; assembly: GCF_030028105.1. Classification (NCBI taxonomy): domain Eukaryota; kingdom Metazoa; phylum Chordata; class Chondrichthyes; order Myliobatiformes; family Myliobatidae; genus Mobula; species Mobula birostris. Next base: position 60,621,022 of record NC_092373.1, read on the forward strand.
AGCCAGAAAGGCCTGTTACCATGCTGCATCTCCAAGAATAAGTATTTCTCTAAGAAGCCTTCTTGCTAATCTTAAAAAATGAATTTATATCTCATACATAAATAAAGCCATGATTTTTTCTCAAATTTATTTTATCTAATTTAGCCTCATCCAGACATGCATTATTCAGACCAAAGGAGGAAACGCTCTGTTCCTAGAACCAGAACTTGAACAATAGTCCTCCATAGTGTAATTATTTCTTACCCATCAGTACAACAGTGACTTACTGCATTTTGTAGAAATAATACAATGCACATGGGATCAGAAAATCTGGCAATGGAGCACCAACATCATTTTCCATTATTTCATAATATTGTACATTTTATTTAAAATATTTAAGAAACATAAAATACCTTTATTCGTGCAGTGCCATTCCTTCTTGAAAGAAGCTCCTTGCAAACCCATAAATAGAAAATGAATTTGTGCTGGTTATAAAGCATTTTTCATATTCTCAAGATACTCAAGGCACTTCGCAGCCAATGAATTATTGCTGAAATGCAGCTACTCTTAAAAAGCATGAAAATGCAACAGGCAAATTATATTCAAACTCCTATAAACCTCAGATGGACCAATAACAGCTAATATACAGTATTTTCTTTTATTACTAAATAGGTAAATGTTGGTACATTTTAAGACTGTCTACTTTTCTTTGAATAGTACTGCTTGAACAGCCTCATCCCAAACAAAGCAAGATGTAAAGCTGGCATTTTAGAATTGTAAAAGTGACCCAGGACTCACAAGGTGAAACAACTTCACTCAGAGTGGGGAACCTATGGAATTCCCAAATGCACATGGCAGTCAAGATGAGTTACTGAATATTTTGAAGAGTTGGTCGATTTCTGGACACAAAATGCATCAAGTATGGGGAATGAGTAAAATATGGCATTGAGATAAAGTATCAGCCATGATCATACTGAAATGCAGAGCAGACTGGAAGGACAAATAGCCAGATTCTGGTCCTAATTTCTATGTCCACTTTCACTAATTTCTATGGAATGAAAAACTCATCAACCACGATGACTGTAATAGATCCAAGCACAAAGTTCAGCATTTGTAACTATACAGTGTCTGGGATAAAATGTCAACATCGGTCAGTGTACTAAATGTACAAGAAACTATTCAATGCCCATTTAATTCTCCTCTTGACATTTGCTACCATTGGTATCAAAGGTGCTACTAAGTCAGAGTTGCATTTTGTGAATAGCCTGATTTGAACATAGATCACCACTACCACTGAGACCCATCAGATTTATACAAAATTGAATTTCTTTAAAATATATTCCCAAATCTTCTTGAATCTTGAAGTACTTAATATTCTAGGATTTTTATCTCTTTTAGATTATCCAACAGCATCTCATTGTGGTGGTGTATCACTACTGAAATATAAAGGAACCTTCGATAGAGCACAATTTTCCCAATATTTGAATTCAAATGTTCTTTTGATTGGTTTGTGACATGCCAAGGTTGATTTTGAAGTAATTGAATTCACAACATTCTGTACTTTTTACAAATTCTTTCTTTTGGACATGTAACAAGAAATACAGCCAATTACTGAAATTCTTCAGAAATTAGTAATCTTCAAAAGTATAAACTCACCTACTCCTGGCACATCTTCAGATGGCAGGACCAGGTCATACCAAAAGGATCCATGCATGAAAATGTTGGAGTCAAATTCAATCTACTGAAAGCTTGATTTATAGTAGGAATATTTTATTTCTCAATAGTTATAAATTTGAAGTTCTCATTCACTATATGACACACTGCATAGAACAATACAGCACAGTACAGGCCCTTCGGCCCACAATGTTGTGCCAATCCTTAAACCCTTCCTCCTATAAAACCCCTCACCCACCTTAAATTCCTCCATATGCCTGTCTATAGTCTCTTAAACTTCACTAGTGTATCTGCCTCTACCACTGACTCAGGCAATGCATTCCACGCACCAACCACTGAGTAAAAAAATCTTCCTGTAATATCCCCCTTGAACGTCCCACCCCTTACCTTAAAGCCATGTCCTCTTGTACTGAGCAGTGGTGTCCTGGGGAGAGGCGCTGGCTATCCACTATCTATTCCTCTTAATATCTTGTATACCTCTATCATGCCTCCTCTCATCCTCCTCTCCAAAGTGTAAAGCCCTAGCTCCCTTAATCTCTGATCAATGCATACTCTCTAAACCAGGCAGCATCCAGATAAATCTCCTCTGTACCTTTTCCAATGCTTCCACATCCTTCCTATAGTGAGGCAACCAGAAATGGACCCAGTACTCCAAGTGTGGCCTAACCAGAGTTTTATAGAGCTGCATCATTACAGGTGATGTTGTCCAAGTTATGTCATAATTTATTCCATGCCTAGTGTAATTACACTGAGAAAGCAAGGACAGCCTTGGCCTATATCATGCACTGTTCCATAATAGTCAAACAGGAACCTACAACTTACATTTTTGTAAGGTTCATCAGTAAGACACATTAACATAGGAATGGGATTATACACCTTCATTGTCAGCCAAATCACTTAAAATTAGAGCCTGCCCAAAACTTTAAAGCCATTGAAATTATATTCATTTTGGACATGCTATGGTCCATGTATAATGCCAATGTCAAAGATCTATAGTGAAGCTTTTTCCACCTTGGACTCATATTATACTTCTACTTATTCAGGCCTAGACACAAGAGCACAAGAAAACAGCAGCAGGAGTACACCACAAAGTCCTCAAGCATGTCCTGCATTCAATTTGATCATATACATATATAAAAAGGAAAAGATATCCATATCCCCAAGATGTAGAGGGAGGTCATCTAGTCATTTGTCCCATTGGTTTACAGAGTAATCCCATTTCCCCATTGATTTTTCCTGTAACTCCTGCAATTCCACCAATTCTTCCTGGGTTGTACCATTAAATTACACACTTGCACCAATTTACAATGGCCAAATAGCCTAGCAAGCCTCACTTCATCAGAATGTGAGAGGAAAGAGTAGCCAGGAGAAACCCAAAGGCCACAAGGAGACCAGGTAAACTTCACAGCAGCAGCAGTCAGGATCAAACCAGGGTCTTTAGAACTGTGAAGCAGACAGTTAGAACCCAATGTCACAATGAGGTGCTGGAAACAGACCCAAATGCAAGACACAGACACTGAAGTACAAGGAGCAGAACCTGACTAGAGTAGGGGCATGACAGGATACAGACAAGGAGCAGGGACAAAAACAGACAGGAGCTAGGACATGGAACTATGCACTAGGAGCCTGGGCTTGGGCTCTGAGCCAGAGACTAGACAAGGACCCAGAATCTGGGTCTTGCCTCAGGCTGGGGCCCCAGAACCAGGCAAGGACATGGCATGACTACAGGACAGGACATGGCTGGGGTCCAGAGGCTTGGGGCTGCAGGCTGGGGTCTTGGTCTTGAGGCATGGAGGCTACAGTCTTCAGGCTTGTGTTCTTGGAGCTTGGCTTGGGATCTTCAAGGCTTGTGTTCTTGGCAGAACTCCTGGGCAGGACACAGAACTCCACCCTACAGAGGAAAGGACAGGGATGGACAGACCCAACCACAGGGTAACAGCAAATAGCCTGCTTACCCAACAGAGGCAAGGGACAGGAAGGGACAGAACCAACTACAGGGGAACAGCAATTACAGCCTGGCTTACCCAACAGAGGCAAGGACAGGAAAGGAGCTCAATCCAGGGTGACTCTGAGTCTCAGGGCAGCCAGCAACTGTGGCTGGCTACAGAAACAGCCAAATCCATACCACAATGACTGCTCCAATGAATGGCAACAAGGCTCCATGAAGCAGTGGTCCTCCAACCAGGCCTAGAGATCACAAATGGTTTCACTGGCCTTCCATCAGCAGGTTACTCCAAGAGGGGCTGACAAGACAAACCAGCAGCCCACATTCAACCCTAAGGCTACTTATATTCCAAGCCCCAAGATGGGAATCAGGTGCCTATGCTTAACTCAGTCAAAACAAGGGACAGCTGGAAGACGCGGAGTCCAGAGTCCACAGACTGGACCGTGAAATGGAATGCCGACTTCACGGACCGGACCATGACACCCAGCTACTGTGTTTACAGACTGAGACTGCAGAAATTATATCGGGCAATAAGGAAATAGCAAGGAAAAAAATATCTATCTTGCGTCTCTGGAGATCAAATCTGGAGTGAATGAGCAGCTGAAATAAAATGACATCAGTGATAAAATGGGATTAGAATAAATGAATGGAATTAAAAGTGAAAAGAATTCCAGGACCTAACGACCAGCTTCCCAAAGTTTTGAAAGAGGCAGCTCTGGAGATAATGGATGCACTGGCTGTCATCTTTCAAAGTTCAGTAATTCAGGATCAGTTCCCAGGGATTAGAAATCAGTAATAACAGTGGTAACATGGTATTTCAAAAATAATAGTGGCATTTGAGCAGAATCTTTCCGTAAGGTGCCTCACAGGAAGCAAAATTAGAGGGCAGTAGTTTTGAATATATTTAGTGGAATGGACTAGGGATTGGTTTAATGGGCTGAAAACATAGATTAAGAATAAACCAGTCATTTTCTGCATATATTTAACAGACTGTTGAAATGAAGTACCATAGGGATAGGTGTTTGAAGTACATTTATTATCAAAGTATGTATGCTATATACAACCTTGAGATTCGTAACCTTACAGGCAGCCACAAAAATAAAGAAAGCAAATTGAACCCTGACCTTTTCAACCTTGCCCAGTGCTTACATCATCCAAACTGCAGGGAGTTCCTCGCAATCGGACCCAGAATTCCATTGATACTGGGTGAATAAAAATTATTGATATCATATAAACATTTTGTTTTAATCACTTTATGTACAGACTCTTCATGGACATAAAAATCAATCTTATGTACTTACATTTATTGTGTATTTTTATTATTGTGTTCTTTATCTTAGTGTGTTTCTTTTTGTGCTGCTTTAGATCTGGAATAACAATTATTTCATTCTACTTTACACTTATGTACTGGAAATGACATTAAACAGTCTTGAATCTTCTGTAACCTTGAATCTGGGTAGTGTAGATACATCATCAAGGGCACCCACCACCCAGGCCATGCTCTCTTCAAGCTGCTGCCATCAGGAAAGAGGAGCCTCAGGACCTACACCAACAGGTTCAGGAACAGCTATTACCCCTCAACTATCAGGCTCTTGTACCAGACGGGATAACTCCACTCAATTTCATTCACCCTATCACTGAACTGTTTCTACAACCTATGGATCCAGTTTCAAGAACTCTTCATCTCATGTTCTCGATATTTTTTGCTTATTTATTAGTATTAGTAGTAGTATTCTTTTTTTCTTTTGTATTGGCACATCTTGTTGTCTTTTGCACATTGATTGTCTTTACAGTAGAGGAGGCCATGGATTGACATATCAGAATGGGAATGGACGTGGAATTAAAACGTGTGGCCACTGGGAGATCCTGCTTCCTCTGGCAGACAGAGCGTAGGTGTTCAGCGAAACGGTCTCCCAGTCTGCGTCGGGTCTCACCAATACATAGAATGGGAATGTCCCATTCCCATTCTGATATGTCAATCCACGGCCTCCTCCACTGTCAAGATGAAGCCACACTCAGGTTGGAGGAACAACACCTTATATTCCCGCTGGGTAGCCTCCAACCTGATGGCATGAACATTGATTTCTCTAACTTCCGTTAATGTCCCTCCTCCCCTTCTTACCCCATCCCATATTTATGTATTTTTTCCCTTTTTTTTTCTTCTCTCTTTTTTCTCTCTCTGTCCCTCTCACGATAACTCCTTGCCTGCTCTCCATCTTCCTCTGGGGTGCTCCCCTCCCCCTTTCTTTCTCCCTAGGCCTCCCGTCCCATGATCCTCTCCCTTCTCCAGCTTTGTATCCCTTTTGCCAATCAACTTTCCAGCTCTTAGCTCCATCCCTCTCCCTCCTGTCTTCTCCTATCATTTCGGATCTCCCCCTCCCCCTCCCACTTTCAAATCTCTCACTATCTCTTCTTTCCGTTAGTCCTGATGAAGGGGCTCAACCCAAAACATTGACTGTACTTCTTCCTATAGATGCTGCCTGGCCTGCTGCGTTCCACCAACATTTTGTGTGTGTTGCTTGAACTTCCAGCATCTGCAGATTTCCTCATATGAACTAATAGCACCCAGTTTAATGAAAAGCTTGCTTTGCTCAGTGTAACACACCAGTTATTCTGTAACCAATTTCATTCCACCTTTCTCAATCACACTTCAGTCCAGCACTATGGGTGATTCATGCTTTATTCCCAAAGTTTGTATTGTGGGTGCGTGTGATAATAAAATCCGCTAATGCCCCACCTCCCCCTCATACCCCATCCATTATTTATTTATATACACACATTCTTTTTCTCCCTCTGTCCCTCTCACTATACCCTTGCCCATCCTCTGGGTCCCCCCCCCCTTTTCTTTCTCCTGAGGCCTCCTGTCCCATGATCCTCTCATATCCTTTTTGCCAATCAACTGTCCAGCTCTTGGCTCCATCCCTCCCCCTCCTGTCTTCTCCTATCATTTTGGATCTCCCCCTCCCCCTCCCACTTTCAAATCTCTTACTAGCTCTTCTTTCAGTTAGTCCTGATGAAGGGTCTCGGCCCGAAATGTCGACTGTACCTCTTCCTAGAGATGCTGCCTGGCCTTCTGCATTCACCAGCAACTTTTATGTGAAGACAATGTAAAAGATGTCTTGGGCTTTTTGTATTTCTGTTACTTTCTGCCTAGATATAATGCTGAAGCAGCACAGGGCACTTCAAATTGCATTATTGTGGATGTACTGCATGTTCCTTTGTGTACAAACTAATCTAGGTCTCTGGCAGAGTGACTGGTTACTGAGTGTAAGCAGCTCTCTGAGTTACACAGCTGTCTTGATGCTTCAGTTCTCTCACAGCATGGTTAACCCCTAGCATGGCAACTCATCTCGATTCAGTACAATCCTGGGGAATCTGGGTGGTGCCTGTTTCTCCAAGGAGGTGTATGAGTTTTCGGATTACAACTGGTTATCAGCAACTCTTGTGAATGTATTAATCAACTGCTCACAGTTGTAAACGGGGGCAGGTGTGGCAAAGCCATCTACACAACAGTTACAGTATCAGTTTCCCATTTAGATAAACTGGTTAAATTGCTTGTGTTTCCAGCACTGAGAAACAGCAACCTGTTTTGTTAAGTGTCCCCAGTTTGGGAAAGGAAGGTGAGATTTATTTATTGTACTTTAAATCTGTGTAAAATTTCTTGAATTTGGTTTGCTGGTTAATGAAAAATGTTTCCAGTGCAAGTATGTGGCAGGACCCGTCTTTCAAGTTTCCAGCAGGAAAGCAGAAACTTCAAGTAGGTGTTAGTTTAACTTCTTCTGATTTCTCTTTTAATGTACTGAAACTTAAATCAAAGCATGTAGACGAATCAGCCTTATTTCTCTCACTTTGAATGCTGATCACTCAATGTGGATTGTATAAACAGCAACCTGAAGGTGTGTACTGATGTTGGTAAGCAAATAGTTAATTTGTTTAGGTGCTGAGACATTCAGGCTGAATAGTGAAGTTCATTTATGAAACCACAGTGGAATGTATCTCAAAAGGGAGCAGGCTGATCAGAAACTGAGGGCTTAGAGGCTGAAATAACCTTGGTTTGGGTTACAAACACTGTGACTGAAATTTGATTTTAAGTAAAACACTTTAAATAACATTTGTAAGCCTTAATTAGGAATGAATGATAGAAGGTAGGTAGCTGTACAAAAGTGAAATGAAGTTATGTTGCCGACAACTCAGCACTGTTGGCCTATTTCTAGTGGTTCTTGAGAAGGTTGTAGTATGCCAAATTCTCGAACTGATGCTGGTTGCTGGTCCATGCACCTGCTGCCCTTTATCTTCAGAGTCAGAGTCCGGTTTAATTCACCTTCATAAGTTGTTAATTGGCAGCTGTACATTGCAACACTTAAAATTAAAAACTGTGACTTACAGTAATTAGTTAATTATTAAATTAAATAAGCAATGCAATTGCATTGGTGACGTTGTGAAAGAGGGAGAGGAAACACACAGGCAGGAAAGCAGGTATTGTCCAGCAATATTTTGGAGGAGATAAAGTGATTGTATAGGTGGCATTGTTGGGGGAAAGAGGGGTTGTGGGGAAGGAGGAATCAACCAGCAGTGTTTCATTGAAGGAGGAATAACTCTGGCAATGATATGGCGAGGGGATGATGACACTGGAAATGTTGGACAGAAGAAAGGGTTACAAGGGAAATGTGGGTGGGAAAAGATGATGCTGGCAGTTCTATGGGGAGGGAATCATTAAGCTGATAATGTGGGAGAGAAGGAGGGATTACACTGGAAACGTGAGAAGGGAGGTATTACTTTGGCAATGTTATGGAAAAGGAGGGATTACATTGGCAATGATATGAGGAGGGAAATATTAAGCAGGCAATGTTGACAGGAAGGGGAGATTACAGTGGAAATGTGGGAAGGAAGGGATTACGCTGGCAAAGTTACAGAGAGGGAGGGATGACACTGGCAATTTAGGAAAGAAGGATTAATTACACCAGCAATGTTGTGGAGAGAGGAAGGCTGAAACAGTAACGTTGTAGGGGAGGTTCATAGTGATCCAAGTGCTTCTACAATGCCCCATATGGAGTGTTGGATGGGGAATATCATCAGTCCTTTCAATTCTACAAGAATATTTTGTTGATGTCAAAATGGTGTCGCTCAATAGTATATCCCCAACTGAGCTTTCCAGATGCTACTCAATGAAAAGAAATGACTGTGATTGCTCTTTGTCTGTGGTAATATCGTTTCTTCAGCTGCTTAAAGTTAGAATAAGAACATAATATTTTTAATTTCCAGACAAATTCAGAAATATTATTACTGTATTATTTACAGTGCATTTACAATTAGAATTCAAAATCAGAATTAGAGTCAGGGTTAATATCATTGGCATACATTGTGAAATTTGTTGTTTTATGGCAGCAGTACATAGCAACACATAATAATTAAAACTATGAGTTACAATAGGAAGTATATATAAAAATAATTACATAGTGCACCCATAACCATATAACCATTTAACAATTACAACTCGAAAACAGGCCATCTCAGCCCTTCTAGCCCGTGCCAAACGCTTACTCTCACCTAGTCCCACCGACCTGCACCCAGCCCATAACCCTCCACTCCCTTCCTGTCCATATAGCTATCCATTTTTTTTTTAATGACAAAATCGAACCTGCCTCTAGTACTGCTACTGGAAGCTCATTCCACACAGCCACCACTCTCTGAGTAAAGAAGTTCCCCCTCGTGTTACCCCTAAACTTTTGCCCCTTAACTCTCAACTCATGTCCCCTTGTTTGAATCTCCCCTACTCTCAATGGAAAAAGCCTATCCACGTCAACTCTATCTATCCCCCTCATAACTTTAGGTACCTCTATCAAGTCCCCCCTCAACCTTCTACGCTCCAAAGAATAAAGACCCAACTTGTTCAACCTTTCTCTATAACTCAGGTGCTGAAACCCAGGTAACGTTCTAGTAAATCTCCTCTGTACTCCCTCTAATTTGTTGACATCTTTCCTATGATTCGGTGACCAGAACTGTACACAATACTCCAAATTTGCCCTCACCAATGCCTTGTACAATTTTAACATTACATCCCAACTCCAATACTCAATGCTCTGATTTATAAAGGCCAGCATACCAAAAGCTTTCTTCACCACCCTATCCACATGAGATTCCACCTTCAGGGAACTATGCACCATTATTCCTAGATCCCTCTGTTCTACTGCGTTCCTCAATGCCTTAACATTTACCATGTATGTCCTATTTTGATTAGTCCTACCAAAATGTAGCACCCCACACTTATCAGCATTAAACTCTATCTGCCATCTTTCTGCCCACTCTTCTAACTGGCCTAAATCTCTCTGCAAGCTTTGAAAACCTACTTCATCATCCACAACGCCACTTATCTTAGTATCATCTGCATACTTACTAATCCAATTTACCACCCCCATCATCCAGATCATTAATGTATATGACAAGCAACAATGGACCCAGTACAGATCCCTGAGGCACATCACTAGTCACCAGTCGACAACCTGACAAACAGTTATCCACCACTACTCTCTGGCATCTCCCATCCAGCCACTGTTGAATCCATTTTACTACTTCATACTACATCATTAATACCTAACGATTGATCCTTCCTAAATAACCTTCCGTGTGGAACCTTGTCAAAGGCCTTACTGAAGTCCATATAGACAACATCCACCGCTTTACCCTCGTCAATTTTCCTAGTAACCCCTTCAAAAAATTCAGCAAGATTTGTTAAACATGACCTTCCACATGCAAATCCATGTTGACTGTTCCTAATCAGACCCTGTCTATCCAGATAATTACATATACCATCTCTAAGAATACTTTCCATTAATTTACCCAACACTAACGTCAAACTCACAGGCCGATAATTGCTAGGTTTACTCTTAGAACCCTTTTTAAACAATGGAACCACATGAGCAATGTGCCAATCCTCCAGCACCATCCCCATTTCTAATGACATTTGAAATATTTCTGTCAGAGCCCCTACTGTTTCCACACTAACTTCCCTCAAGGTCCTAGGGAATATCCTGTCAGGACCCAGAGACTTATCCACTTTTATATTCCTTAAAAGTGCCAGTACTTCCTCTTCTTTAATCATCATTGTTTCCATAACCACCCTACTTGTTTCCCTTACCTTACACAATTCAATATCCTTCTCCTTAGTGAATACCGAAGAAAAGAAATTGTTCAAAATCTCCCCCATCTCTTTTGGCTCTGCACATAGCCGTCCACTCTGTTTCTCCAAGGGACCAATTTTATCTCTCACTATCCTTTCCATATGCTGGAAACTCTCTGTAGATGTGGCAGCATCACTGGAAAGAAAAACAGAGTTAACATTTCAGACTGACGACCTTTTGCCAAATTGGAAAAGTGAGAAAACAACTTACATTTAAATTTTAAAGGTTGGAAATGTCAAAGGGAATATCCTTGGTAGGAGATAACAGTGTTCCTCTGGTGACAAACTATAGATGAAATCACCTTAATGTCAGTTTAAAGAGAGCAGAGGAAAGGAGAGAAAATGATCAAAGGCACATAAGAGCAATTAAATAAGAGAATTTGAGGAGAACACAAACAAAGGAATGAAAACCTTTGCTCTGTCCACCACAAAAGGCAGGATCTCCTGGAGGCTACCATTTCAATTCAGCTTCCCGATCTCATTTTGACATGTCCATCCATGGCCTCCTCTGCTGTCATCATAAGGACAAACACTTCATATTCTCTCTGGGTAACTTCTAACTTGAAGACATGTACATTGATTTCTCTAACTTCTGGTAATTTCTCCCCTCTCCCTCCTTCTCTCTTTTTCCATTCTTCAAATTTGTTACCCTCTCACTCCATCTCTTCTGCCCACCGTCCCAGCTTCTCCCTCTCATTCTCCTCCTCCTTCTTGCATGGTGTACTGTCCTTCCTATTACATTCTTTCTTCTTTATCCTTTAACATCTACCACCTCTCTCTTCACAGCTTCCTACTTCATCCCGACTCCCCCACCCACCACCATTCCCCTCACCTTGTCTAACCTATCTCCAGCATCTGCAGAATCTCTTGTCTTAAGGAATGTAAAATCTGAGAAGCCAGCAGGTCAACATGCGACTGAGGAAGCTGGGACATTTCTTCTGAGATGATTGAGATCTAAAAGTATATAAAATAGTGAGCTGTCTGGAGAATGTGGACAGCAGGAGGCTGCTTCCTAGTTGTAGGGGTCAAACACTAAACGTCACAGGTATAAAGTGTAGCAGAATTAAGTGTGGTATGCAGAAAAATGATTTTGTGCAGCATGTGAGTGGAATCTGAATGCATTATCTGTGGATATGGTGGAGGTTAGTTTAATTATGATCTTCAAGGTGGTAATCATGACAAACTAGGGTGACAGCTGGGAATTTAGACAGCTCCTATGCATCTCTGCTTTAGCTCGTTTCAAGCTAGTCTGAACTGGCACTGTGATGATGCAATAGGGCAATCAACAGCCTGTTGGTGCTAACTGGAAGCTGAAATCATGATAATGAATTGGCTTCAGTAATCTTTTGTGCACCCAGCACGATCGAACAGGCACATTGTTAATTACTCATGCAATCTCAACCATTGTTTTCTAGTGCTGGTCTAGATAATCTCTGGAAAGTTAACTTGGTCTTCTGCAAAAGGTTATCCTGTTCTTCTGTAATAATTCAATCACTAAAATTCAGAGCTGGTTTGATGATACTCATCGTAAATTTACTATTATTCCTTATCATTAAAATTAAAAGGAATCCTCCAAGAATCTTTGACTTCATAAAAGGCAGCTGTGAGATGATTATTCATTCATAATAATTTCCCAGCAGCTGAACTTCTATATTACAGAGTATTTTAATGCTAATATCTTTGTTCTAACACTTATCTGTTCATTTTATTTTTGCTTCCATCGCAGTTGTGAGGACAGCGGCTTCCAAAGGGTGAACCTGTTTTGTGACTGGCAGCATTACCACTAGGCTGCTGTAACTTATAAGATAAAACTGTAGATTTCCTTCTCCAATCAGGTGGGTCAAAGTTCACATGAAGACAAACACATTGCAAGTATCTTGCTGAGACACTCAGTAAATGCATTATTGTAATTTGATACTGCATGGAATTCTGTTCAGTGTTTTAGACAGTAACCTGAAAGTCTAATTGTGAGAAGCTCCCTTTTGTTAACCAGATCACTGATTCATCGGTGGAATGATTTAATTTTCTCCAGTAGCTATTTTATATTTAAATTACAGAATACAGGTGTTAGCAAAGTGAAATCTGAAACCAACATCCAGGGCTGCATTATACAAAATTGATTTCAGAACCTCTGGAGGGAATTGCTGGGAATGTGGGAAAATAAAATGGAATTAGAATCTGATCGGTGTAAGTGAGTATTTGATGGTTGGAACAATCTCAGTGGGCCAAAGGGCTTGGTATTGTGCTGGATAGTTCTGTGACTCTCTATGGCAGTGATACTTAACTTTACAGGTTCAATCATTTCAAAAATGCTTTAAAGGGTAGGTAATTTGCTTTGTGTAAGAATCACTCCTATTTCAAAGGACGAACCAGCAGGAAGACTCCTATCTCAAAACTGTCTATCTTTTGCGTATCTTTCCATCGTTCAGCAAAACAGGTTTTTATGACACAAGAATACAGGAAATTAAAAAGGTTCTGTCATGAATGCTTCCAGTTTAGATAGCTATTTTGAAACATTTTTGCTTTGTTGTGCTGATAATGAGTTGCAATGTGAGTATTTGCACACGATATGCTTTAGCCTTAGCCCAGATTGTTCAGAATGCCAACAAGTATTCAGGTATGACAGCATCTGGAATGAACTTGAACTGCTTTCAACTGCTTCAGTTCTGTGAATACCATACTCAAACAGTCCCAAGTTAAGTTGAAAATTCATTTTGTTTGAATAGTCTGCTAATCTATTTAAGTTTCTACTATCAGAGTCATCTGCCACTTATATAAAAAACTTGTCAGTGGACCTTGCCAACCAGCCTTTCACACAGGTGGTCATACCATCCCTCTCTTACACTCCTCAGGATGGGACAGCATATCCTTGGTTTACTCTTGATGCTCCAGTCATAATTAGAGAATTAGTTACAATGCATTTGCTTCCTGTTGTTACGCCATGATCACCCTTCAAAGGCCAATCACTGATACCTTCCGTTTCTCATCTAAGTTCATTGCTTCATTTCTGAATACACTGACAAATATTACCAGCACTTCTTTTGTCCTCTACACAGTCTTTCTTATCATTCTCGTTGTCTAACATCCAGTACAGTAAAGCAAAAATGTTCTCAACTAATTATTCTGAAGTGATAAGCCATCATCTTTGTGCTTGTTGTAAACTGTTACTTACCAATCAATTCTCTACCTTCCTTTGGTAACAGAGACTGAACTGATTTGATGACATTTTTGCTCTCATGTTCAGCCGAGATATTTGTTTGTTCAGAGCTGCACACATTCCTCATTTCCACTCTCAGAGCATCACCTAGCTCCATCTTGCCTCTGCTTATCTACTACCAAGTTCTCACTGCCTTGGCCTGATCACCCCAATTGACATATTCTATCGCACTCACAGCTGCATTCCCACTAACTAGGTATCATTGACTTGAAGGTCAGATTCTCAATCAGGTTTAATATCATTGGCATATTTGTATATAATTGTTTGTGTATTACAGTACATATGTTTGGACTATTTGGTCTTGTTCATTGACCATTCAGAAATATGGCCGAGTGGAAGAAACTGTCCCTAAAATGCTGCGTGTGTCCTTAGGCTCCTGTACCTCCTCCTTGATGGTAGCAATGAGAAGTGGGCATGTTCTGCGTGATGAGGGTCCTTAATGACAGATGCCGCCTTTTTGAGACATCACCTTTTGAAGATGTCCTAGATGCTGGGGAGGCTGGTGCCCATGATGGAGCTAGCTTAGTTTGCAACTTTTTGCAGTTTTTGGATCCTGTACAGTGGCCCCTCCATACCAGACACTGATGCAACCAGTTAGAATGCTCTCCACTGTAAATCTATAGAACTTATCAGAGTCCTTGATGACATACCAAATCTTCTCAAAATCCCAACAAAATATAGCCACTGTCATGCCTTATTTGTAACTGCAGCAATATGTTGAGCCCAGGATAGGTCCTCAGACATGTTTACACCCAGAAACTTGAAACTGTCCACCCTTCCCCCTGTTGATCACTCAATAAGGACTGATGTGACTTCCCTTGACTTTCCCTTCCTAAAGTCCACAATCAAATCCTCAGTCTTACTGACATTGAGTGTAAGTTAGTTGCCGTGATACCTTTCAACAAGTTGATCCATCTCACTCCCATATGGCTCCTTGTTCCCATCTGAAATTCTGCCAACAATAGTGTGTCATCAGCAAATTTATAGATTGCATTGAGCTGTGCCTAATCACATGGTCATGGGTGCAGAGAGAGTAGAGCAGTGGGCTAAGCATGCATTCTTGAGGTGCGCCATTGTTGATTACCAGCGAGGAGGAAATGTTATCTCGAATCTGCTCTCACTGTGGTCTCCCGATGAGAAGGTCAGGAGTCCAGTTGCAGAGGGAGGTACAGAGGCCCAGGTTTTGAAGCTTATTGATTAGTACTGAGGGTATGATGGTGTTAAACTCTGAGGTTTAATCAATAAACAGCGGCCTGTTGGAGGTATTGCTATTGTCCAGGTGATCCAAGGCCAGTGAGACTGCACCCATTGTAGACTTATTGTGGCATTAGGCAAATTGCACTGGATCCATGTCCTTGTTTAGGCAGGAGTTGGTTTTGGCCATGACCAACCTCTCAAAGCATTTCATCATGATAGATACGAGTGCAATTGAGCGATAGTCATTGAGGCAGCTCACCTGCTCTTCCTGGGCACTGGTATGATTGTCACCATTTCGAAGCAGTTGAGAATCTCTGACTGCAACATTGAGAGATTGAAGATGTCCTTGAACACTCCAGCCAGTTGGTTGACACAGGTTTCCAGTGCCCTACCAGGTTTCACCATCAGGGCCTGATGCCTTGTAAGGGTTCACACTCATGAAGTTATTCTGATGTTAGCCTCCAAGACAGAGATCATAGGGTCGCCAGATGATGCAGGAATTCACACAGGTGTAGTTTTATTCTCCCTTTCAACGTGTACATAAAAGCCATGTATGGTTAGGTTTCATCATGTAAGAAATAATGGCCTACAAATCCTGGCAGAGCTGACGTGCATGAACACTCTGCTAGTCACATCTCTACTTTCTCTGCGTCATTCACACTTGATCTGCATTAATTCTGGATTAAGCAATACCTTGATTTTAAAATTTATGTTGATCACATTCCTTCCATATTTCACTAATGTCCGCCAGTATTATACTCCTCTGAAATATTTGCACTCCTCCCATTTTGGCAGCTTTACAGAGGAAAAGAGCAAGTTAATATTTGTTGCATTGCCAAAAAATCTACAGCAATTGAATGCAAGTTGCACTACACAATTAGATTGATGAGTCACGTTGTGAAAGCCCTGCAACAAGTCACCATGATGAGAGCAAATAAAAGCACGAAATCGGAGATTGTGCAAGAGCAGTGCAGCTTCATTGAAGATAGTGGAACTCAAAATGCAATCTTCAGCCTTAGAATGATTTGTGAGTGCATTATTAAAGTCCAGAAAAACCTATATCTTTGTTTCATCAATGATACCAAAGCTTTTGATGAGGTGAGACATGAAGAGCTTATAAAAATTCTTCAGTGCTTGGACATTGAAGCAATGTCCAGGTATCAGAATCATCAGAAATTTGTATTGGGAACCAAGAGCAGGAATGAGAGTTGAAAATGAGACAAGTGGTTTTGTCTAGGTTATGAGGGAAGTCAGATAGGGTTGTGTTCTCTTGCCCAGCCTATTCAACCTTTACAGCGAGAAGATTCTAAAAGAAGTTAGCAGAACTCCAGGCATGATAATTCGTGGATACAATTTGAACAACTTACAATACGCAAATATAGTGCTGATAGCTACTTCTAATGAGAAGCTTCAAGAAATACTAGATAAAGTCATTGAAAGAGGTGCAAAGTGAGGATTGACCATCAACTCCAAGAAGACCGAGTGTATAGTTGTCACAAAGAAGAGAGAAATACAGAAATGTGAACTGAAATGGACAGCAAAACATGGAAGTTCAATTACTTAGGGAGCAGAATAACATCTGACCATAGGGCTGATGTTGAAATTAGAAGGATTGGTATTGCTAAATGCATGTTTGAGATTTTGAGCATGATACTAAAGAATAACATAATTTCTATGGGTACAAAGCTCAGAGTGTTGTAGCTCTACATTCACTCCACACTAACATGTGGAAGCTAATATTGGACTATATCAAAGCAAAATGAAGAAATACTCAAAGTTGCAGAAATGTGTGATGAAAATATCAGAGAAGGACGGAGTGACAAACGAGGAAGTGTTGTAAACAAACAGATTAAGATGAGAGTTGATATCATCAATCAGGAAACAGCATCTGGAATTTTTGGGACATGAACTGAGGAAAAAAAAAATATCTTGCAGTGATGGGAAAAATTGATGGAAGAAAAAGTTGCAGTCAATAATGCATGACATTTGTGAGTTATATCAAGGGATGACCAGGCAAAAGTTTTGAAGAGATTATTGGAACTTCTTGGGTTAAAGATAGATGGAATCAGAATCAGAATCAGATTTATTATCACCGGCATGTGTCATAAAATTTGTTACCTTAGCAGCAGTGGTTCAATGCTAATAAGTAAATCAATTACAGTATATGTATATTGAATAGATTAAAACTCATGCAAAAACAGAAATAATATATAATAAAAAAATAAGGTAGTCCTCACAGGTTCAATGTCCATTTAGGAATGAAATGGCAGAGGGGAAGAAGCTGTTCCTGAATCACTGAGTGTGTGCCTTCAAGCTTCTGTACCTCCTACCTGACAGTAACAGTGAGAAAAGGGCATGCCCTAGGTGACAGGGGTCCTTAAAAATGGACACTACCTTTCTGAGACGCTGCTCCTTGAAGATGTCCTGGGTACTTTGTAGGCTAGTACCCAAGATGGTGCTGACTAAATTTACAACCCTCTTCAGCTTCATGATCACCTACGTCATATGACACAGCACATAGTGTCAATATTGATGACCTTCAGTTTTAATTATTCTCCCTTTGGAAGTTGTGCTTTCAGTTGCTAAGACACTAGGCTCTACCATTTCTACGTCTCTAATTTGCTTCGCTGCACTAAAATGCTTCTTAACATCTCCCTTCCTGTTCTTTTGTATTGTTAACCCTCCTGTGAATGTCTCAGAGGATTTTTTTACATTAAAGCTGCTGGTAAAAGCAAAAATATCATCACTCTGCTGTGGAACATGAGACATGTTTCTGGATTCTTACTTGATCAGCTGCTCTTCGATTGGGAGCTGAATGATAGCATAAAGGAAAGATAAAGAGGAGTCTAGGACTGGATGGCAATGCCTCAGAATAGAAGGATGTCCATTTATAAAAGAGATGAGGAGGAAGTTCTTTAGCCAAATGGTGGTGAATTCATTGCTACAGACAGCGATTAAGGTCAAGTCACATTTAAAGCAGAGTCTGATTGTCTCTTGATTAGCAATGGCGTCAAAGGAGTAGACGGGGAAATGGGATTGAGAGAGCTGATCAACTGACCATAATGGAATGGCAGAGCAGACTTGATGGGCTGAATGGCCTAATTCTGCTCCTGTGTCTTATGGTTTTATGGGCTGGACAGGGAGAAAGGGAGTGTGGAGCTACAGAGGGGCTGGGTGAAGGCACAGGGTTGGGGGAAGGTCATAACTATTTGTATCAGTTAATTAAGTTCAGTGCTTATATCATTAAATAAATGAAGACTCTTTGCTTCCTGCTATCTGAAACATCATATTCCAAGGTAGAGGACCAAAAGGACCTGTACTGTGAAGTACTATGTTCCGTGTCCTGAGTAGATAACAAAGTATAACTATACAGTAATTTGTAGGATCTTTAGGAGCACTAATAGATCTTGAGGTGTAAAGAAGGCATGTGGCATGCATCATTCAGGGCACAGATTATTAGGTAAATCGTATTGCAGCTCTAAAAGTCTTTGGTTAGGTGATATTTGGAGTACTACGTGCAACTCTGGTCACTGTCTTACAGGAAGGATGTGAAGGCTGTTGAAGAGATTGCAGGGATTGTTTGCCTGGATGCTGTCTGGATTGGAGAGCATTTGGCCACAAGAAGTTAGAAAAGTTTGGATTGTTTCTCTGGACCATCAGAAAGTGAGGAGCAACCTGACAGAAGTGAAGTATGTAAGATTATAAGAAGTATAGAAACAGTAGAGAATCAGAGACTTTTTCTAAGGATGGAAGAATCCAATGTCAGTAGGCATAGAGAGAGAAACTTTAAAGATTTAGAAGGTAAGCTTTTTTCAGATGGATAAGTGCCTGGAATGAAGAACTAGGGGAGGTGGTGAAAGTAGATGTGATAAGACTTAAGGAGCATTTAAGCAGGATATAGACCACGTGATGCAGATGGGATTAATCTAATCTGACATCATGGTGAGTCAAAGGGCCTGTTCCTGTGTTGTACTTTTACATGTATTGATGAGCTATACTCAGTGAGGCAATTAGGGTTCATTTCTAAAGTTTGAGTAAAAAATCTCCAATTACAATATGCAGAAGCATCAAAAACAACTTGGCCTTTATCATACTGAAGAACATTTGCATATCAGCTAAGGATCTTCTTCAACAAAGCCCTTGATGTTGTGTGAAAGATAATCAGACCAGCTCAATGGGTAGAGAGGGCTGACATAAAGTAGAGACCACCGAAGGGCTTCAGAATACTTGTAACTGAAAGACTCTCAAAACAAGATATGTGTAATGAAGTAGCATACCACCATTAGACAGTCCATAAAGCAGTAGCCAAAGTAGCCATGACGGCCTTGTATGCAATTTGAGGAAGGAAGAGAATTGCAAACAAGAGAAAATCTGTAGATGCTGGAAATCCAAGCAGCACACGCAAAATGCTGGAGGAACTCAGCAGGTCAGGCAGCATCTATGGAAAAGAGTTAACAGTCAACATTTTGGACCCAGACCCCTCATCAGTCCTGCTGAAGGGTCTCGGCCCGAAACATCAATTGTACTCTTCCCATAGACGCTGCCTGACCTGCTGAGTTCCTCCAGCATTTTGTGCGTGTTGCAAGGAAGAGAATTGAATGAGTGCATATGCTGAACATGAATCTATTAAGAAGTCATCGTCACATGTATCATCAATGGTATTTTTGCTTGTTTTTTTTCCATAATTCTAGATATATAATAGGGAACAAACATTAGCATTGAGTAGGGCACTGCCTTCAAGAACTTAGTCATCAAGTTCCTTTTTGCCTCAAAGAGACTAGATTGTCTTCCTCTGTCCATTTCCCCGCATAGCTGCCTGAGCTGCTGAGTTCCTCCAGCAGCACATTTTTTGATGGTCCCATCCCATCTCATCTCCTTCTCAGCTTATGATGTTAATACATGGTTAGTTCCTATTAGTTGAAGACTGATATGGGATACAATTCCACATTTTCACCTCATAAATATTGTTGTAGCGTGGATGAAATTACCAGAGAGACAGAGTCACTGGTAGATACAAAGCAGCTTCTTTATTCGACACAACAAGGTACAGCAGGCATCTTACGGACGGAGACGCTTTCCGCAGAAAGGTCTGTTAGCTCAATGTGGGCTCGATATTTATATGCTAAACACAAAGGCAATCGCTACTTAAAAGTTATAGGCAATACTTAGACAATGCTTCCTTTTGAAGCTACATACAAACATCACACCTTCGGATTTCATCCTTTCCTTCCGACGCCAACATGTCTGGGTTGGTATCCACAGCCTTTAGTTCAATCCACAATACATTTATCTGGTATTTTACGTGCTAACATAGAATAAAATTAATATTTATAATGTATAGATAATACTGTCTTTGAAACTACAGCATCTGGTCAAACTATGGTGCCAGAAGCATCTGATATTCACACTTTTAGGAAGCCCATTGTGGTGGACTCAATCCACAGTACTTTGTGAAATAGAAGTCTGGTGGCCAAAGTCATTTAAGTGTAAACAAATCATCTACCTAAAAAATCACTCTAACAGTCCCTCCTCTTGGCCCTCCTGGACAAAATTAAATTTGTATCAGGAAAGGCCAACCTAGGAGGATCTGCTCAAATAGGGCCACAAATATGCCCTGTCTCGAAATTCCTCCCCAATCTTACGTACCTCGATATCTATCCCAGCGTTACCTACCAAATGTTAAGCAGAGAGGCTGTTCCAAGTCTTTAGGAATGCAGCTCCTTTCGTGTGCCTGCAGGCTGACTGCATCTTAATCACATTCCTTTGTCTTCAGCCCTTTATCCTCTGGTCACTGAAACTCTCCTTCCAGGAGCACCCACAGGCTCTCTCATGTACAGGAAGGGGTTGAGGTGGCCTCTACATAAATGTCTGCAAGGACCTCTCCCTGGTGGCACCCCCTTCCGAACTGTCCGGTTGATCACTAGCCCAACTGCTGAAAAGGGCCCAGCTCCTCAGACTAGGGGTGACTGCTTTCAGATGCCGTGTGCAGTCTGACATGCCATCGAAGCGGTGGAACTTGCTGTCTCTGCTTTAACTCAAAAATCCCTCCTCATCTATTTCCCAAATAATTTTCTATACTATGCTATAAAATTAATCATCTACCTTCAGCACCCAGCCTTCTTTACAGAGTACCATCATCAACACACTTCAGCAGGCTATTCATGGTTTTCCAACACGATCTCAGTGTCTTCTGCCATGCTCTCAGTCTTTGCGTTTTCTCCGGGTATGTTTTCATCAGCTCTGGTCAGGTCTGGCATGGCCGGCTGGTGTTCCTCTCTTAGGATCTCTGTAATTACATGGTTACTGGTTACGCTTGGTTCCCCACTCTGTCTGTGGGAGCAACAAGAGGGTGAGTTGTACGCCTTAACCTGAGTCCAGTGTTTCCACTGGCTGCCTCACCGAGTCTGTACACACACACACACGTATCGTTGGTTAAGAGTACCATCTGTGGTCCTGTCCACCTGGGGGCAAACCGTGGCCTTTCTGGCAGCACCCTCACCATAACTTGGTCGCCAGGCTGCGGAAGAACTATCCCCTTTCCCTCTGGCTCTTTCTGATCAGCGATGCGCTGTTGTTGTTTCGCTCGGTCCTTTAATTTCCCCCCGCCTTTTGGCAGAGGCCCTGTGAAGTCTACTTGAATGTTTTCCCAGTGTCCCCTCGGCCATGGCTGATTTGCCAGCTGTAGCTTTCTGCCCTTACCAGGGTTATGCTGGGCACAAGTGATACAACGGTGGTAGAATTTCCCAACACTCCCATGTGTCCAGCACCAATCTGGCCCTCCTTTGCTCCTTTTCTCCTCCATTTTTCCTTCTCTTCTGCCTCTACTTCTTCATATAATTTTACTAAGCTGGCTTCTGTCATTTCCTTCTGCACACTTGCAATTTCAATTGCCTCTTGTTCCCCTGCTGTCTTATTCGCAGTACTGTCTGCCCTGGGAAAACTTTATGTTCTGGAGTGGCCACAGTCTCTCTAAGTGTCCCCTGGTGTTTTTGTTCCTTCGCTATACCCTGAACAGTGGTCAGTGTGTCAGTTTGTATAGGGTCCTGCTTAGGGGGTTTATAAAGACCCTCCTCTATTTTAACTGGGTTTATTTCTACTCAACCACAATCTTGCTTGTGTGTAACCCACACTGCTGGGAACTGCTGACAAGGTAACCCATAGACACCATCCGGGCTGCAGAATCTGGCGATCGGGGCAGCTGCGACTATGCTAGGCAGGCTGTGTATTCTGTTGGTTGTATTCGTTCGCTGCCCCTGACTCGTCCATATTATTTCTCCCTTTCCCGAATCTATAACAGCTCCTGCTTCCCTTAGGATGTCTATTCCAAGGATCGTGCCCTCATTATTTGGACATACCCAGAAATACACTGGAAGCTGCACTCCCCCGATTTCTAGTATTTGCTTCTTGCTTCTTTCTGCTTTTACTGTTTTCCCTCCTACACCCCTGATATAACTGGCCTGTCCGGTTGTTGGTAAGGGCAAGTCTGTTATCGATACCGATGCCCCTGTGTCCACTAACATATTGCATCGCCGTCCCCCTAACAATGCCATTGTGTACATCCGTGAGTCACCGGTGCTGGCAGTGGAGCCCACTGCCACATCTGTTTCTGCTTTAAGAGGCGCTGTTGCTAACTCTTTGATCCGATTGACAGTCAGACTGGTTGCTAATGGGGTGAATGACTGGGTGTCTGCCATGACTTTCACCTGGGTTTTCCCCCTCCCTTTTGGACACTGTCTCCAGCCATGTCCCAAAAGGCCACAGCTGTAGCATATCAACTCCTTCACTGTCTTATACCTAGTTCAACAGTCCTTTGCTAGGTGCCCTGGTTGCCGGCAAGCAAAACAAACTCTCCGGGACATCACAGCAGCTGCATCCACTATACCTACTTTACGATTTCTCTTGCCTTTTCTTTGGTCTATCTCACTGGCCCACGAAACTATCACAGAGTAGGTGGACCCTACCATTATGCCTAAATCTAAAACATCCTGGTGAGCTGAGCTCAGGCCTTCCTTCAGCATTTTTAGGAAGACTTGGTCATCCCTCCCTGGATTATCCAACCCAGAATACTCCTCGTATGCTCGATATTTATGTTCTGCATAATCCATGGCTGTCTCGTCAGCTTTTTGAATCACTGCCATTATCATCACCCAGCTACTCTGGCCTCCCCCCAGCCACTGCCTCACTTCCCCTTTAAAAGAACGATATCTTTCTTCATTACTGGCACTCCCGGTAGTTGTCCATGTACC
Source organism: Mobula birostris (assembly GCF_030028105.1). Classification (NCBI taxonomy): domain Eukaryota; kingdom Metazoa; phylum Chordata; class Chondrichthyes; order Myliobatiformes; family Myliobatidae; genus Mobula; species Mobula birostris. The sequence goes on from NC_092373.1 coordinate 60,644,457, forward strand.
ATCCCGCACCCCCGGGCCATTCTGTCCCACATATTCCTCGGGCACTTCGCTTTCACTAACATATGTATATCTTTAGGGTGCATCTGATGAATTTCAACCATTTCCTCTAGTTTACACCAGAACTCTGAATTCCCACAGGCGACTTTAAGTGAGGGCAACTTGAACAAAATGCTCTGTTTCTCCCCAGGGGTGAGGGGCTTATGAATAGTCATAATCAAGGCCAAGGGTTAGCTCAGATCATCAGGGTTCTCAACCTAACGTTGCCTGACTTCAATAGGTGCCATTCTGGTAGATCTATCTGGGTAAAACTCTCCCTGAGATATCCCCACACTACGCAAAATATCAAAGACGGGTAGCAGTTAAACAGTACATACTTAAAACCACAGAGTATGTATTCCACAATCTGCCAATTTTGAGTACCTGAACTCATGATGCCTGCTGTATTCCTTTGCATCACACTTGCAAATGCATACACTAAAATGCAGCTCCCTGGACGAGTATACACGCCCCTACTCTGGTGTCCCGCACCGTACCGTTGGTTACCACCTTTCACAACAGGTGGTCCAAGTCTCACCAAGTTAACCAAGTCAACATGCAAAGATTCCTCACTTACATAAACACACATGCACACGCACACACTACTTTAATATCTACCAGTTCAGCTCTCCACGTTCGTGATACCTCGTGTTCCCACGTGTCCACCGACCGAACAGATCCAAGTGTGAGTGTTATTTTAGAAAAATACTCACCAACTTAAGACTGCTAGGAACGCTGGCCACACGACGGGTCACGAAGGTATCCGACTTCTGACACCAAATGTTGTAGCGTGGATGAAATTACGGGAGAGACAGAGTCACTGGTAGATACAAAGCAGCTTCTTTATTTGACATAACAAGGTACAGCAGGCATCTTACAGACAGGGACGCTTTCCGCAGAAAGGTCTGTTAGCTCAATGTGGGCTCGATATTTATATGCTAAACACAAAGGCAATCGCTACTTAAAAAGTTATAGACAATGCTTAGACAATGCTTCCTTTTGAAACTACATACGAACATCACACCTTCGGATTTCATCCTTTCCTTCTGACGCCAACATGTCTGGGTTGGTATCCACAGCCTTTAGTTCAATCCACAATACATTTATTTGGCATGTTACGTGCCAACATAGAAGACAATTAATATTTATAATGTATAGATAATACTGTCTTTGAAACTACAGTATCAGGTCAAACTATGGTGCCAGAAGCATCTGGTATTCACACCTTTTAGGAAGCCCATTGTGGTGGACTCAATCCACAGTACTTTGTCAAATAGAAGTCTGGTGGGCAAAGTAATTTAAGTGTAAACAAATCATCTACCCAAAAAATCATTCTAACAAATACCTTACTAACAACCCTTTACCATGATTTTCCATGAAAATCCTTTGGAAGTCATTACTAAATTCTTTTATTTCCTAACACAAGAATATAACAATAATCTCTTCATAAAAGTAATCAGCAAAGAAGACATAAGAGATTCTGCAGATGCTGAAAATCCTGAACAAATCCGGGAGGAACTCAGCAGGTGAGGCAGCACCTATGAAGAGAAAAGTTCTAATGAAGGACGTCAGCCCGAAACATTGAACGTTGATTTCCCTCCATAGACTCTGCCTGACCTGCTGAGATCCCGCAGAAGTTTGTGTGTGTGTGTTGTCTAGCAAAGCAATCTGTTGAAAGAACAACATCAGATGGAATGTGACCAAACTGGATCTGGTTGCTGCCCTGCACATTAAGTGTTATATTACTGCTAGAATGTTCTTAACTGACTCTAAGGCTAACAACCACGCCTCTTGGGAGTAACTGGAAAATCATGGAGGCTAGTAGGAGCCAGGAATTTGCCTGACACTTTGAAATTATAAGAGAATGTATAACTTTCTTGTTGATCTCCTTTGGATCTTAAGTTGATCTGCATCCTGAACTTTTAATGGATGCCACTGTTCTACCCATATCACAAGATAAATGCAAGGTGCTTTCCAAACGTTGGTTCCTCATTGATGTACCAGAAGAGCTTCTTGAGTTTCACTGTTAACAAGCTACTTAGTTTATAAAAATAGAAAATGGTGGAAGCACAGATCATAACATCTGTGGAAAAGAGAAACCATTAACCTTTCAGGTCTGAGACTCTACTTCAGAAATACTTAATTTATAACAGCTAGAAGGCAATGGAAAACCACTGCTGTAACTTGCCTCGTACGCGATTCCTCACTACGTCAGAGAGGCATGGAGGGAAATTGTCCGCTAACTGGAGAAACTCCGGATGTGACGTACCTTTCCTTTCCTAATCAGAACTTATTTACTCGTGTTGCAATTCCTGCTCAACCATTTTTTCTGTCCTTCAGTGGGTGTAGTACTTTTAACACTGAAGGACAGTAAAAAGCTTCCTAAGGACTGGTATATTGATTACATAAAGTAGCACTGGAATGTTGGAGTAGCATTTTAACCTTCATAATGAGTGAGCTGGGCCAAGAAGGAAAATAGGCAATTAAGATATGGGATTAATTGGTACATAACAGCTTGAAAAATGAGTATCTAAAATAGGGCATAAATCATCTTAGAGTCATTTTTGTTTAAATTTGATTAGTTATTCAAGTGCATTCTCCAGCATAAAAATTGTTCACATAAAATTTAAATTGGCAAATTGATAAATTGGTTTATTGTTGTCACATGTATTAAAGTTAGTGAGAAACTTGTTTTGCATACCATCTATACAGATCATCTCATTAAAACAGGGCACTGAGGTAGGGCAAGAAAGACAATAACAGAATACAGAATGATGTTATAGTTACAGGCAAAGTACAGTGCAGGTTGACAATAAGGTACAAGGTAGATTGTGAGATCAAGAGACCATCTTATCATACTAGAGGACCATTCAATGGTCTTCTAGCAGTGGGTAAGAGGCTCTCCTTGAGACTGTTAGTGCATGCTATCAGGCTTTTATATCTTATGCCTGACAAGAGAAGGGAGAAGAGGAAATGTCTGGGATGGGTGAGGTCAATCATTATGTTTGCTGCTTTATCTAGGCATGGAGGGGAGGTTATGATGTGCTGACCTGTGGCCACAATTCTCTGAAGTTTCTTATGGTCAAGGGCAGAGCAGCTGCCATACCAAGCTGATATGTATCCAAACAGGATGTTTTCTATAGTGCGTGGATAAGAATTGGTGAGGGTCAAAGGGAACATGGCTAATTTCTTCTGCCTTCTGGGGAAGTAGAGGCAGAGGTGAGTTTTCTTGGATGGACTAGGACAGATGTCAGAAACCATATCATTAAGTTTTCTGTCTCTTTCTTATACTCCAGTTGATTGTTATTTGAGACTTAGTCCATTATAATGGCATAATTCTAGATAGGTACATCATTCTAGATGTCCCATATTAATTGAAACCCCATTCATCTTGAGATAGATGGTGCAGCTTAGAAGTCCACTGTTGTGTCCATTTATATTCAGGAAGAATTAAGGTGCTCTATGGAAACATTAGCTGATGACTCTGCCCTCATCTTTTTCTAGTCCTGATGGAGGATCTCAGCCCGAAGCATAGACTATTTACTCTTTTCCATAGATACCACCTGAGCTGCTGAGTTCCTCCAGCATTTTGTGCTTGTTGCTTGGATTTCCAGCGTCTGCAGATTTTCTCCTGCTTGTATCCTTGTTTGGATAATCTTCAAGATGAAGGTCAAGTGCTTGTTAATGAAAATAGCCACTTTCCTGTTTAAACTCAGATTGGAAACTGTCAGTGTTTGCTTTGTCCAGTGTTTTGTTGAGCATGATCTGGGAAAGCAAGTCAAATATTCTTCAAGATCACGTTGCTGAAAATTTTCTTGGTAGCTCGAGAGCACCAAACTATGTGCAACTAGTTGACAATGTGCTACAAGTACACAAGACCATGAAGTGCAATATGTCACAAAACATTCATTTTCTGCATTCCCATTTAGACTTCTCTGCAAATCTTTGTGCTGTCATTGACAAGCATGGTGAAAGGTCTCACCAGGACATTGTGGTCATGGAGAAACGGTATCAGGGCAACTGGAATCCATCAATGATGGCTGATTATTGTTGGACGTTTAAGGGAGAAGCCTCAGACACCCAGTAGAAAGGAAAATCGTCAACAAGATATTTTTAGTTTAGTTGAACTTTTGCAAAGCATCAACAGCATAATGCAAGTAACGCATAATATTCAATAAAAGTTCATTTATTTTTCCAAATTCCTATGTGATACAAGTAGTCTGAAATTACATTTGAGTTCAGCACCAAGTGGTCTATCATAATCAAAAAAAAATTCTGGCTGGGAGAGGATCCAGCCTATCCTCTGTGCGCAGTTCCGGCATCCCTCAAGCACATCTTGGTTAGTTGCAAGACCAGCCTAATACAAGGCAGATACACCTGGCGACACAAACAAGTGCTGAGGTGTTCGGCAGCTGAACTTGAGTGTAAGAGAGTAACCACCAACGCCAGGCCTCTCAATGCCCAGACAATGATCCCACAACTACCATCCTTCATCCAGGAAGGAGAGAAACTGGGGGCTAACCCTTTGCCTCACGACACATGCCCACTGAGTGCAGCCAGGGACTGGGGAATGCATGTTGATTTAGGCCAGAAACTTACCTTCCCATCTGAAATTGCAACGACCATCCTGTGGCCTGACCTGGTCCTTTGGTCCAACTCCCGACGGCGCGTCTTTATCATTGAGCTGACGGTCCCCTGGGAGGATGCTGTGGATGAGGCTTATGAATGGAAAAGGCTGTGATATGCCAACCTTGCAGTTGAAGCAGAGGAGCAAGGCTGGGATATAAAAGTGTGCCCAGTTGAGGTGGGGTGCAGGGGCTTTGTAGCCAGTTCCACCGTAAGGCTGCTGAGGGAAGTAGGAGTCAGAGGGCAGACCCATAGGAAGGCAATCCGTGCACTTGCTAATGCCGCCGAAATGAGCAGTCACTGGCTGTGGCTGAAAAGAAGGGGTGCTGTCTGGGCTAAAGTGACCATCTAGAGACTAACCATGTGACACACACCCAGGTCTGATCAGCCTGTGGTGGGCCTGCCTCGGCTGAGGGTGTCTTGTGATAAAACACCCAGTGATGTCGAGGTACACAACTGAAGATGTGTCGTAATGGTAGTAACATCATCTAGTGGTCATCTTTAAGAACTACTTCCACTCCAGTCAAGTACAGTCCAGAAACTTTAGGGATTGTAACATCCAGTCCTATTAATCAAACTGAGGAAGCAACACTTTTGAAAAAATTTGCTGACAATTATGTAATTTATCTAAGCTAACGGAACTGACATTTTGATTCCGTTAGAGGAACCTAAACCGCTGACTGTTTCTCTTTCATTTTCTGACATTCCACGTTTTTCCCAACATTATCTGTTTTATTCCAGCTTTACGTCCATCTGGAATTGTTTTTTTTATTCCATTTTTCTTTCATATTCTACTTGTCACAGAAAGGCAGGTAATTCATATACATAACCTGCTGATTTATGTTGATAGAGTAAGACATTGTAGACATCTTATTTACACCTTTTTAATGAAGTAATATAACTACTTGGTCTTCAGATAAGTGTAAGAGGTTTAGTTCATAAACATCTTGCTGAACAGGCTATTGCATTCCCTCAACATGCAAGCAACGCCTTTCAGAAGCCAAAATGAAGACGCTAATAACTGCCCCACTAAATAGTTTCACCATTGCTGGAGTGGTATTTCAATGCTACTTATACCAAAACCTGCTTATGATTGTTTTATCCATAATTGGAGTCACCAGTATTGCCTTCTTGTGGTAGCCCCAGCACTAAGCTTCCCATTACTTCGTCCATTCTCATTATATTTGAAGCACCTGCAGAGAAAAGTTCCATGTTTTATGTTCTTAAATATCATGACGTTGCTTGATAACCTTTGCTGTTTACTAGGCTTGTTCATCGCCAACTTCTTCCAGCATCAGCTCTCAATCAATGGGTGCACTCGCACTTTAGCCAGAAGGTTCTGGTTTTAAGGCTCTGAAAACTCCAGACACAGACGACAGTGCTGGGTCAAGGGATTGATGCACTTTCTCTTCCAAACAAGTGTTAAACCAAGGCACTACCCGTCTGCTCAACAAGCACAGTGCTGTTTCAAAGAAGAGCAAGGAAGTTTTCCTTTGAGTCCTGGATAATATTATCTGTCAATCAATATAAACATAAAACAGATTACTGGTCCTTACATCTCTGTTTGTGGGAGTTGGCTGTGCAAATAAAAGTTTGCAATATTTCTTCCATTATAGTTCAGAAGTAAATTTATATAAAGCATTTTAAGGAAACCAAAGTCATGATAGGTGTTACATAAATTCAAACTTACCATTTACTTCCTTTGACTAGGTTTATTTGAAAACTATCAATTATTCATAATGTGACATAAGCTCACAAAAGAAGGGCTGGATCCACCAGTCAGCAATAAAACATTTTGGGAAATTTTGTGTGTTGTATAAATGCAAGTACTTATTTGTGGAACCAGGCACTGATTGCAGGCTAACTTCTTCAAGGGCGTCCTTGGTGATGAAGCCTTTTCTCCTTTTAACCGTTTTTCACTATGCCATTGATCCTGTTCCTGGTTCTGATCCTGCATTTCTGGATGGCTATAAGTTTCAGCGGGTTCGGATATGGCCCAAGTGCGGAGTGAGAGACGCTGAAGCAGGTTGATAGTTCACAGACTTTAATGCGAACAGAGTTAGAGGGAAAAGAAAACAATAAACACTAAAAGTTAAGGCCAAACAGGGCCGTTAACTAAAACTCTCAAATAGAAAACCAAGCCTACACTGCGGCTGAAAGGATTAACTAAATATAAAATGAATGCCGCTAGTCTTCAGAGTCAGTTGACTCAACAGTCCAATTTCTCAGGCAAGGCTAAATGTTAGCAGGCAGCGAAGGGTTCAAGTCTCGACAAGCACTATGATGGAAAGAATGGAGTTAAATACTATCACAATGAAATGATAATTAGCTGGCACGTGCATATTTCTGAGCACAATTGCCGTCTCTGCTGTGCTGCCACATCCCTGGTTGTGACAATAAGTTTGCAATTGTTAAGGAAAATTGTTGAAAAGCTTTACAGAGGCTGCATTGGGATTCTTGCCGTTATATTGCCAAAGTTGGCGACATGTTCTCACTCCTGAGAAAAGTGCCTAGGCTATGGCTGCCATCAAGGATGCACACATGTGGTTCTACGTCTACAACTAGAACAGAACCCACATGTATAACACAGGATGAAAATCAACCCATCAGATCCATGCTGGTTCCCAACGAAACAATCTGATCCATCCCATTTTCTTCTCTGTATTTTCCTAATGCACTTACAACTTATTCTCTCTCATGTTCCCACCCATTCCCCTTTGATTCTTACACCTATTGCAAGTGATAAATTACAGGTGCTATTCAACTCACCAGCATACCTTTGGAATATGAACGAACCTGGAACACTCATGCGATTACAAGAAGAACATGCAAACACCACAGGGAGGGTCCCCCAGGTCTGGATGGAACTGCTGCTTCACTATGATAAGCCATTCCAGCCACTTCAATCAACATATCTAAGATTGCAAATTCAATTTAATTCAAATGAAATAGCATTTGAATTAAGTAAAATATTTTTGTATTTTATTAAATCAATTGCAGTTAAATTTATCTGGACAAATATTAACACAAGACATTGGGCTGGAACTTATAAATTAATAATATTTAGTACAATAGAGACTAGACCAAGAATTTAGACAAACTGTGACAGAACTCTATTTTTCAGTTTTAACAGAGAATATTGTGCAGAATGCACAATTCCTGCCCAAACTTAATCTTTTTTTGATGGGTTGATTTTCAAATACTAGATTCTCTAGAAGGCTCATTACCTTTCAGATCATCTCTGCAGCTCAGACCAACTACAAGCATAAATGACTCACATTGCTTGGTTGGTTTTGCTAGGTTAGCTTAGCATCTTCACAGATGGGCCTCTCTGACTCATGTAGAAGATTTTTAGGAGTTTTTAAAAGCAATATGGTTTATTGTTGATAAATTTGTCATACTGGACATTTTGCAGTTGTTACCTTCTTGCACACATAAATCCTGGTACACAGTTTCTGGCATCTGCTATTATACCTAAACCAAAGGAAAATGTCTATACAGTACCTTCACCTGTTCTGTACCAATAAACAGCTGAGCATTGCATTCCGGCCTTACCCTCTCAATCACCCTAAGTGTACGGTTGTTCGTTAATGATCCAGTTAGAAGGGGAAGGAAGCAAATATTGGGAAAATTTGTTCTGGAGCTCATCTGCCTGGAATCAGGAAAAGCAAGTGCAAATCTTCAAATGAAACAAATTCACTGGGGCTAATATGGAGAAACAGAAACTCTGGGAGAGTCTAAAGGATATAGACATCATAAAACCATAAAATCAGCATACAAAGAAGTTAGGAGGAATTTCTGTAGGCAGCGACCCTAAGAATGTGAAAGTTACCAACAAGTGATAAGGTTAAAGCATTTGACATAAACATTCTCAAATTGAAGTCTTGGTGCTTACATGAGGACAGTGATATAGGGTAATTCAGCAAGGAAAACTACAGTTAAAGGGGTAGGAGGCTTATCTGATGTGTAAACACTGACAATGATCAAATGGCTTACTTGATGTGATGATCTCACCAGCTTTATGAGTCTGTATTTAACATCCTTCTTTACTTACTTGATGTGATGATCTTACCAGCTTTATGAGTCTGTATTTAACATCCTTCTTTACTCACTTAAATCCCTAGTTTGTCCTCCCTGAATTCTTTTATCATAGTATAGCTTAGTCATAAAGTCATGGGGCTATACAGCAGGGACAAGGGTTCTTCTTCCCAACTTATCCAGACTGACCACATTGCCTGGCTGAACTGGTCCCATTTTCCCGCATTTGGCCCATATCCCTCTTAACCTTTCTTATCCATGTCCTTGTCCATAGGCCTTTAAAATGTCATAGTTGTACATAGTTTACCATTTCCTTTGGCAGCTCGTTTCATATACTTGCCACCCTCTGTATGAACATGATGCCTGTCACTCCCCTTTTACATCTTCCCCGCCTCACTTTAAACCCAAGCCCTCCAGCTTTGGGCTTTCTTACCCTGCAACAAAAGATTTGCTATTCACCTTATATACACACCTCTTGATTTCATAAATCTCTATAAGACCATTCCTCAGCTGCTACTCGCCAGGGAAAAATGTCTTAGCTAACCTAACCTCTCCATATAACCCAAACCCTTCAATCCCAGTAACATTTTTGGAAACCTCTTTCGCATTCTCTCCAGTTTAATAACATCTTTCCCATCGCAGGTCAGCCACAAGTGTACTCAAGTGTGGGCTTACGAACATCTTGTACAGCTGTAACATGACATCCCAACTCCTGTATTCAAATGTGCCAAATGCCTTCTTCACCACCCTGTCAACCTACGTTATCATTTCAAGGATCTATTTATCCATACCCCTAAGTCTCTTTGCTCTACAATACTCCCCAGGGCCTTGCTCTACTTTGCATTACCAAAATGCAATACGTTCCATTTCTTTCAATTAAAAGCCACTGGCCCAGTTGATTAAGATCCCGTTGCACTCTTGAATAACACACTTCACCATCAACTTTAATAGTATCTATAAAATTAAACGTGATCCACAAACCACAAGCTTGAAGTAGGATCAGGAGCCTGACGGTAGTAATGCAGATGATATGATCTGCCTATTGGAACTTCAGTGCTAAAAATGTAAGATAACACAGATATCTATTTGAAATCACAAGAGACTGCAGATACCAGAATCAGCAGCAAAAAACATTGCGCTAGAGGAAATTAGCGGGCCATGCAGCATCAATGGGAGGAAAGAAATTGTCCATGTCTCAGATTGAGATCCTGCATCAATCCCTGACATTTATTTACCTATCCTGCCAATGGTTTGGGAGAATTTTGTGGAGACAGTATGCTATTAAATTCCACCGCAGGGTTTCCAAGTTGCCAAAGCTTTCAGGAGGCCTGAAAGCACTGTTGCTAGGGAAAAAAAAGAGCTCCATTCAAACAGAACAGCTCCTGTATGTGGCCAGTCCGATCAAATGGGAGCAGAATTGACCAACATTGCTGACAATTTAATTCAAAAACTGGATACACCAGAAGAGTTTCATTTTCTTTAACTACAGTCATTTTGCTCATGTTTGGGGAAATATCTCATATTACAACATAAATTCAACAGTTCCAAAAGTAACTCTCAGTTACCTCTTCACCTGAATTTCAGAATACAATTTTACACTTTTGTATGATTAATTGATAGACAAATTAAAGACTTAAATAACTGTTTTATCCATTCACAGATCTCACTTCTCAAGATTTTGGAAAGGTACGAAAATAACAGGGTTGTTATCATGGGTGACTTTAACTTCCCTAATATTAATTGGTACCTGATTAGCTCCAAGGGTTTAGATGGGGCAGAGTTTTGTGTCCGGGACGGATTCCTGTCACAGTATGTGGACAGGCCGACCAGGGGGAATGCCATACTAGATCTAGTACTAGGTAATGAACCGGGTCAGGTGCTCACCCATCTCTCAGTGGGTGAGCATCTGGGGGACAGTGACCACCGCTCCCTGGCCTTTAGCATTACCATGGAAAAGGACAGAATCAGAGAGGACAGGAAAATTTTTAATTGGGGAAGGGTGAATTATGAGGCTATAAGGCTGGAACTTGCAGGTGTGAATTGGAATGATGTTTTTACAGGGAAATGTACTATGGACATGTGGTCGATGTTTAGAGATCTCTTGCAGGATGTTAGGGATACATTTGTCCCGGTGAGGAAGATAAAGAATGGTAGGGTGAAGGAAGGTGACAAGTGAGGTGGAAAATCTAGTCAGGTGGAAGAAGGCAGCATACATGAGGTTTAGGAAACAAGGATCAGATGGGTCTAATGAGGAATATAGGGAAGCAAGAAAGGAGCTTAAGAAGGGGCTGAGAAGAGCAAGAAGAGGGCATGAGAAGGCCTTGGCGAGTAGGGTAAAGGAAACCCCCAAGGCATTCTTCAATTACGTGAAGGAAAAAGGATGACAGGAGTGAAGGTAGGACTGATTAGAGATAAAGGTGGGAAGATGTGCCTGGAGGCTGTGGAAGTGAGCAAGGTCCTCAATGAATACTTCTCTTCGGTATTCACCAATGAGAGGGAACTTGATGATGGTGAGACAATATGAGTGAGGTTGATGTTCTGGAGCATGTTGATATTAAGGGAGAGGAGGTGTTGGAGTTGTTAAACTACATTAGGATGGATAAGTCCCCGGGGCCTGACGGAATATTCCCCAGGCTGCTCCATGAGGCGAGGGAAGAGGTTGCTGAGCCTCTGGCTAGGATCATTATGTCCTCGTTGTCCATGGGAATGGTACCGGAGGATTGGAGGGAGGCGAATGTTGTCCCCTTGTTCAAAAAAGGTAGTGGGGATAGTCTGAGTAATTATAGACCAGTGAGCCTTACGTCTGTGGTGGGAAAGCTGTTGGAAAAGATTCTTAGAGATAGGATCTCTGGGCATTTAGAGAATCATGGTCTGATCAGGGACAGTCAGCACGGCTTTGTGAAGGGCAGATCGTGTCTACCAAGCCTGATAGAGTTCTTTGAGGAGGTGACCAGGCATATAGATGAGGGTAGTGCAGTGGATGTGATCTATATGGATTTTAGTAAGGCATTTGACAAGGTTCCACACGGTAGGCTTATTCAGAAAGTCAGAAGGCATGGGATCCAGGGAGGTTTGGCCAGGTGGATTCAGAATTGGCTTGCCTGCAGAAGGCAGAGGGTCATGGTGGAGGGAGTACATTCAGATTGGAGGATTGTGACTAGTGGTGTCCCACAAGGATCTGTTCTGAGACCTCTACTTTTCATGATTTTTATTAACGACCTGGATGTGGGGGTAGAAGGGTGGGTTGGAAAGTTTGCAGATGACACAAAGGTTGGTGGTGTTATAGATAGTGTAGAGGATTTTCGAAGATTGCAGAGGGACATTGATAGGTTGCAGAAGTGGGCTGAGAAGTGGCAGATGGAGTTCAACCCGGAGAAGTGTGAGGTGGTACACTTTGGAAGGACAAACTCCAAGGCAGAGTACAAAGTAAATGGCAGGATACTTGGTAGTGTGGAGGGGCAGAGGGATCTGGGGGTACATGTCCACAGATCTCTGAAAGTTGCCTCACAGGTAGATAGGGTAGTTAAGAAAGCTTATGGGGTGTTAGCTTTCATAAATCGACGGATAGAGTTTAAGAGTCGCGATGTAATGATGCAGCTCTATAAAACTCTGGTTAGGCCACACTTGGAGTACTGTGTCCAGTTCTGGTCACCTCACTATAGGAAGGATGTGGAAGCATTGGAAAGGGTACAGAGGAGATTTACCAGGATGCTCCTTATCCCTTATCAGCGATTAAGGGAGCTAGAGCTTTACTCTTTGGAGAGAAGGACAATGAGAGGATACATGATAGAGGTGTACAAGGTAATAAGAGGAATAGATAGAGTGGATAGCCAGCGCCTCTTCCCCAGGGCACAACTGCTCAATACAAGAGGACATGGCTTTAAGGTAAGGGGTGGGAAGTTCAAGGGGGATATTAGAGGAAGGTTTTTTACTCAGAGAGTGGTTGATGTGTGGAATGCACTGCCTGAGTCAGTGGTGGAGGCAGATACACTCGTGAAGTTTAAGAGACTACTAGACAGGTATATGGAGGAATTCAAGGTGGGGGGTTATATGGGAGACAGGGTTTGAGGGTTGGCACAACACTGTGGGCCGAAGGGCCTGTAATGTGCTGTACTATTCTATGTTCTATGTTCATCAAATTTCTTCCTAACCAGTTATGTGTATGTGAAAATAAAACAATCTTCTGCCATCAATCAATTCGATCTGATAAATAGCCCTCTCACTCTTTACTCACCTATTAACTTGATTACGCAGAAAACTGAGCAATGTATGGCATAAATTGAGCAGTCTTACAAAAGGCGGTACCTAATTCTTTTGACAAAAGTCCTCCCACAGTCTTTAGGAAGGCAGTTCCAACATTTAGATCCAAAAACAATGAATGAATATCAATACATTTCCAAGTCGAGATGATATACAACTGGGAAGGAAATATGGAGGTGAAGCTGCAGATTCAGTACACCTACTGCTCTTTTTATTCTTTACAGAAGGTTTTGGAGATGTTATTAAGGCAATTTTAAAAAAGTAAACACTATAATTTTTAAAAAGTATAGACGTTATCTTGATGGTCTCTGTGCACTGGTTGTATAGGTAATGAATGCTTAGGGTGGTGGCCTGGGGGCTTTTCTCAGCATGGTGTAGATATTCAGTGTCCATCCAGGCAAGTGAAGGTTATTCAGACACATTCCTTATTGTGCATTGAAGATGTAGGAAAGACTTTGAAAGTCAGGACGAGTGTCACTCACCACAGCAAACCCTGTTTCTGAGCTGATTCCTTGTACAAGGAATGACTCCAGCCACTGGAGAGTTTTCATACCAATTGTCTTTTCTTTTACTGGGAATACTTGATTCCCTGTGAGGTGGAATACTGCCTTAATATCAAGTGCATTCATTCACACTTCACCCCAGGGTTCAGCTTGCTCATCAAGGATATAATGAGATCTAGAGCTGAGTGGTCCTGACCATGAGTGATTTGATCATCAGTGACTAAATTCCTCTTTTCATAATTGTTGAAGATGCCTTCTAGCACTAAACTGATGACTAAGAGTGGACTGATTGCTTGGCAATTACTTGGATTGAATTTGTACTTCTTTTTGTTAACAGGGTAATTTTCCACATTGTTGAGTAAATCTCTAAAGCTTTCGTGATTCTCCAGTAAGACCCTAGCTAGCATTGTTAAAATAGTTCATTACCATTGCTGCACCACCTATTTAATTGAGAGCAGGATTAAGTTTACTGAACAAATACCAGTTTGGTGGCCATGGTAACAGTCTAATACAGAATGGTCTTGATGGACTTGTATTTTTGATGCAGTTACAGGAATCATGGTTTGCCATTTGAATTGATGTAAGATTACGTTGCTCTTGTTGAGTGTTGTTTTATATTTCATTGCAACAATTCTGCAAAAGTAAAAGGTCGCAGTTGCAAACTACAAAGGTTCCCAGACTTGGCTTGGTCACTAAGTATATTTTCAATTAAATTGAAATTGTTAGAATAACATGGCTTTGTGCGTGGTAGGTCATGTTTGACCAATCTGTTGGAGTTTTTCGAGAGGTTACCGGGAAAGTGGATGAAGGGAAGGCAGTGGATATTGTCTACATGGACTTCAGTAAGGCCTTTGACAAGGTCCCGCATGGGAGGTTAGTTAGGAAAATTCAGTCACTAGGTATACATGGAGAGGTGGTAAATTGGATTAGACATTGGCTCGATGGAAGAAGCCAGAGAGTGGTGGAAGAGAATTGCTTCTCTGAGTGGAGGCCTGTGACTAGTGGTGTGCCACAGGGATCAATGCTGGGTCCATTGTTATTTGTCATCTATATCAATGATCTGGATGATAATGTGGTAAATTGGATCAGCAAGTTTGCTGATGATACAAAGATTGGAGGTGTAGTAGACAGTGAGGAAGGTTTTCAGAGCCTGCAGAGGGACTTGGATCATCTGGAAAAATGGGCTGAAGAATGGCAGATGGAGTTTAATACTGACAAGTGTGAGGTATTGCACGTTGGAAGGACAAACCAACGTAGAACATACAGGGTTAATGGTAAGGCACTGAGGAGTGCAGTGGAACAGAGGGATCTGGGAATACAGATACAAAATTCCCTAAAAGTGTCATCACAGATAGATAGGGTCGTAAAGAGAGCTTTTGGCACATTGGCCTTTATTAATCGAAGTATTGAGTATAAGAGCTGGAATGTTATGATGAGGTTGTATAAGGCATTGGTGAGGCCGAATCTGGAGTATTGCGTTCAGTTTTGGTCACCAAATTACAGGAAGGATATAAATAAGGTTGAAAGAGTGCAGAGAAGGTTTACAAGGATGTTACCGGGACTTGAGAAACTCAGTTACAGAGAAAGGTTGAATAGGTTAGGACTTTATTCCCTGGAGCGTAGAAGAATGAGGGGAGATTTGATAGAGGTATATAAAATTATGATGGGTATAGATAGAGTGAATGCAAGCAGGCTTTTTCCACTGAGGCAAGGGGAGAAAAAAACCAGAGGACATGGGTTAAGGGTGAGGGGGGAAAAGTTTAAAGGGAACATTAGGGGGGGCTTCTTCACACAGAGAGTGGTGGGAGTATGGAATGAGCTGCCAGACAAGGTGGTAAATGCGGGTTCTTTTTTAACATTTAAGAATAAATTGGACAGATACATGGATGGGAGGTGTATGGAGGGATATGGTCCATGTGCAGGTCAGTGGGACTAGGCAGAAAATGGTTCGGTACAGCCAAGAAGGGCCAAAAGGCCTATTTCTGTGCTGTAGTTTCTATGGTTCTATGGTTCTAAAACTTATACATATTCATTGCCAATATTCTTGATCAAAGTATCATTAAGATTTTTTTTTCCATTTCATAACATCCTACAACTTAAATAGCATGGTAAAATATGCTATGTATTTCCCCAGTCTGCATATATATCCTCCTAATAATCTGCTATTCCAACTGTTTGCAAGCTTTGTCTCACCCGCAAAATGAAACCATGAGTGTTAATCACCAGCATCTAACCAGGTGCCTGATCTCATAAGAAATTGGAAATAATTACGAAAATCTGAACATAGAAAGTACAAAATGGGAACCAATGCTTTAACCCATCATGCTTGCACTAAACGTGATGCCAAATTAAACTTACCCCATTTGCCTCCAAATGGCCCGTATCCCTCAGTTCTCAACCTGTCTAAGTGTATCTTAAATCTTGCTACAGCTGCCCCCATTCTGAGTATGTACCACTCCCTGTAGAAAGAGCCTTGCCTCTAAAATCTCCTTTAAGACTTCCTTCCCTCACCTTAAACCTGTGGCCTCCATTAGTTAACATTTCGCCTCTTGGGGGATAAAAGTATACCTACCCTGGTTATGTCTCATAATTATATATAAAACATTTTTAATAGGCAAAATTTGAAGTGAACATGAAAAGTTAAAGAAAAGTAAAAATGTTGAAAACACTCATTGTGGAAAGTGAAACAGAGTTAAAATTTTAGGTCAAGGAACATCAGAACACTTACGACGAAATATTAACTCTGTTTCCCATGCACTGAGTATTTCTTGTTTTTTTTTCTCTCTGTTCTTAATGCTTGTTCTCAAGACTTATTTTGAGCAGGGCCGTATGCAGAATCTTTTATTGAGGAGTCAGTTCCCAGCTGATTGGCGTAGTCCGATGCATTTCAAAGTCTTTCTGAGTGAAATTGATTAAGATCCACGTCAGAAATGCCCTGAGAGTGAGGTTAAGCTATCTTGGCAAGTTTACCAGTTGACAAAGACATCATTGATAGAGAATATTTGTGATATTTCCCACTTATCAATGTTGATCACGAAATGGGTTTTCATTGCCAAAACTCTGTTGAAACAGAACAGATTACACAGTCAAAATAATAATACGGAAGTACTATGTACTTCAAGATTCAAAATTGTTTAACATTATTTCTAGTACACAAGTGTAAAGCAAAGCAAAATAATGGTTACTGCTGATCCGATGCAGCACAAAAAGAAACACAGAATAAAGAACACCGTAATAAAAAACACAATAAATGTAAATACATAAGACAGCTTATATAGCAACACACAACAAAATTGCTGGTGAACGCAGCAGGCCAGGCAGCATCTCTAGGAAGAGGTACAGTGGACGTTTCAGGCCGAGACCCTTCGTCAGGATTCACGAAGGGTCCTGATGAAGGGTCTCAACCCGAAACATCGACTGTACCTCTTCCTAGAGATGTTGCCTGGCCTGCTGCATTCACCAGCAACTTTGATGTGTGTTGTTTGAATTTCCAGCATCTGCAGAATTCCTCGTGTTTGCGTTTTTAAATGGACAGCGTATATACATAGATTTATTGTAGGTCCTTGAAGTAATGCTAAGCAGAGACATGTCTGTAAATAAGTTAACTCTGACAGGACATTATAAGTGATAAAGTATGGTGATATGCAGAGGTGGGATAGTGGTTGGAAGTACTGATCAGCCTCACTACTTGGGGAAAGTAACTGTTCTTTAAGTCTGGTGTTCCCAACATGGCTGCTACATAGCCTCTTTCCTGATAGGAGTGAGACAAACAGTCCACGAGCAGGGTAACTCCCCACTGAACTCAAATCAGGTGCCATTATTTGATTATAGTAATACACACAAAATGCTGGAGGAACTCAGCAGGCCAGACAGCATCCGTGGAAAAGAGGAAATAGTCAGCATTTTGGACCAAGACCCTTCTTCAGGACTGGAAGAAAGAGATGTGAAGTCAGAATAAGAAGGTGGGCAAGGGGAGGAAGAAGCACAAGGTAGGAGGACGGGTGAAGTAAAGAGCTGGGAATTCAATTGGTGAAAGATATAAAGGGCTAGAGAAGGGGTAATCTGAAAGGAGTCCATGGAAGAAAGGGAAAAGGAAGGAGCAGCACCACGTAAGCAGGAATGGGGAATGGTGAAGGTGAGTGTGGCTTCATCACGGCAGTAGTGGAGGCCACAAACTGACATGTTAGAATCTGAATGGGAAGTAGAATTGAAATGGGTGGCTACTGGGAGATCATGCTGGCGCATGAGTGTAGGTGTTTGGTGAAGGGGTCTCCCAGTCTATGTTGGGTCTCCTCGATATACAATATCTGATCAGTAACAATCAAGCTCAGTGGAAAAATGGCTTCCATCTTCATTTAGGAGTCCGAAACCCACCAGGTTACAAATGTAAATCCAGCAGATCAAACCACTGTACATTACTACTCCGAGCACTGGCCTTTGAGGCACTAAAATAAAATAAATTATTCTCTTCCTTTGGTAGAACAGCTGTTCACTGCTCTCTGCTTTCTCACAATCCATGGCTATCACAGCCCACTTAATCCCATAATTGTATCCAAAGACAGAAGACCATGAATGAACAAAGTTTGATTTTTAAGGGTATCATTAATTGGGAGCAACATTTCTGCAATATTTGAACCAGGAGTTTATGTTAACAGTCTTTGATTTCATTCTATATTAAAATATTTTAGAATTTTATTTACATATTCTCTTTAAAGTAAATAACATTTTGTTCTAACATCATTTTAGCAAAGTGCTTCTATTTCTTGGTAAACATTGACAAGTCGGGCAGTCACATTGTTGTAAAGAGCTGAGCAGAGAGTCGAGGTGTTCTGAAACGGCAGCATACATCAATAACTTGCTGCCACCTGAAATCTTGCCCTGGGGCATGAGTGTTAAACCTGACGATACCGGATAAATCAGGATTTGATATTAAAAGGTCCCATACGCCCATGAAAGCACAGGCCTTTTAAATCGCGCGGTGCAGAAGCATCCCGCCACCGGAACCAGTGCACGTGGAGGGAGTGAGTGATCGATCGGGGCTGCAGCCGGGAGAGTACGTCTGCCTGGGACTGACTGGATGGCTGGCTGGAGCTCCGGTATGGAGGAGGGACTGGGATGGGGAGATGTGTACCCACAGGATTTGGAGTACCTTTTGGCTCGAAGCGGGGACATCCCCGAACCTGGGGGAGGGGCGGTGGTTAAGGGGAAATTGGAGAGACGGTGGAAGTGTGCTTTGGCATTTTCTGCCGAGCCAAAGCAGCGACAATAGCGGAGTGCGGTGAGTGGGAGCGGCACCAGTAGCCGAGAAAGGGAGGGGGGGACGCAGGGGCGAGAACGGGAGGAGCTGGGGAGCTACATTGTGAGTAAACGGGAACAAAGAGCCGGTGCGGTAATGATGAAAGAGAAAAAGAGAGTGGAGACCCACTGTTTAAAGGGAGCATCAAAAGATGCTGCAGAGGGAGGGGAGAACTGCAGCAGGGTGAAGTGTAGCCCGCAGCATATTACATATTACAGTGCAATATTACATATTACGGTGCTGTTCTGAAGCTGGCGGAGGCAGACTCGTAGTTTCCTGATTGACAAAAGGACGAGCATGTTTTTTTTAAATACAAGATCTTACCTTGGAAACTGCTGCAGACTGGAAGAGAAAATGCACATAATGTGCGCAAAGGGGTCTTAAATCGGCTCCGGACGACTCCTTGTATATTTAAATTGGTCTAATGCCGTTTCGTGTTCCTATCTGATGTTCCTAAAAGCAATGAAGACCAGTATAAGCCCAGTGAAGCAGGAGAATGGTCTGAAATCGGTATTCATTAAGGCTGAAGCGTATGCCAATTTCTAAAATCAAATCACTTTGTCTGATTTGTGGCTCATGCCATTTGCCAAAGGTCAACTTCAGGACTGAAATGATTTTTAACAAGGACCACCAATGTTATGTAAAACAAAAAGTCATTCAGATTTTGTCTGACTTAGTGAGGCTTGAATGGTTGTCCCATATTGTTGTAAGGAATGCAAATCAACGGAGGTAGTTCTTCAAGCTGGAACCATTTGACCAGGGATCTGCACCAGGGGCACTTACATAAGTGAGCCTGGAGATGTCAAAAATGTTTACTGATATTATTGAGAAGGGTGGTAAATTATGCTACAGATTGAAAAGACTTCGAGCGACAGATTCAATTTGCAGAATGGGCGAGAATGTTGAAAAATCTTTGGAAGTCAGAGTGCTATTGATAGATAGATAGATATACTTTATTAATCCCGAGGGAAATTTGGTTTTGCCACAATTATAAATGGAATAGAAAAAAATGGTAAAAAATGAAAGACCTTTTTATTTGGAGGCACTGAGTACGAAACCATGAATGCAATCAGATTATCAGTCTGCAGTTATAGTGTTGCCTGCAGTTTTAGGCATCTGAATCATAAAGAGGCCATAAACAATGGGAGAGTATAGCAAAACCATACAACAAAAGCAGCCAGCTATGAAGTTATCAAGAGAGATTCAAAAGATAATACATTCTGGAGGTGCACATTTGAAAATGGTGCCATATTTGGCAGGACACTAGTGGTAAGCTGTCTCACTTGCTCGTACTTGCAAAATTGCCCCAAAAGCAACATTGCCTGTTTTTTTTTGCTCCTCTCCTACTGACCATCTCCCTAAACTCATCCTATCCCTCAAAATAGCACTAGAGCACTAAAGTATTTCCTTTTATAAGGGTATTGGCCTGCTCCCTTTCAGATTTCAACTATCACCACCATCAGGTCTTTTGTATTACAAACTGCCTATCTCGTTTCCACTCTTAATTCTTTCCCAAATCATGGCTATTTTCTGTGTCCATAATCCTATATGTGAACCTCCAGCCAGGTTACTGATCTGCCACAGTGCTGAAAGTGGCATGTGACTATATAAATCTCCACATCATTTGTAGATCATTGGGGTACAGTTAAATGCAACTGTGAAATTAAGAAGAAAGAGGAGAAATTCTTAATTTCACAGTAGCATTTAACTGTACCCCAATGGTCTACAAATGATGGAAATTTCATCAGCTTCTCTTTTCCCTGTCTATCATGGCTAAAAGGTTTAGTTACAATTTTTTTTATTAAGTGCCCTTTCATTAGTGTCCCTGCAGATATACTTTCATAGTCTTTGACATACAACCAATCTTCAAGAAAGTCCAATCCTTATTTTTGATTCTGTCTTGTCTAGCCATTGAATTAAGCCTAAAGCAGACTGTTTACAAACTGCTGCACCCTATTCAGTCTTGAACTGAACCTCCTGTATCCATTAAGTCTGCCTACTAAAGCTTCTGAAATGCATATCCATGCACTAATTGGCTTCATTAATTTCTCTTGGCTTAGATTCATAGAGGCCTGCAGCACAAAACAGACCATTCAGCCCAACTAGTCTGTGCTGAATGATTATTCTGCCCAGTCCCATCGACCTACACCTGGAGCATAGCCCTCTAAATCCCACCTATGCACGTACTTACACAAACTTCTGGATAAGATACGAGCTCGTCTAAGATGCTGGTCATAAAATATGAATTCATCATAACATGCACAAAATCCGTTCTTACTCTTTTGTTGACAAAGCCTGGAGTTATTGTCTATCCCTTTGTACCCTTTGAAGTGAGTTGCCAACAGGAATTTCAGAGTGCATTTAAGAGTTAATTCCATTAGTGGATCCGAAGTTACATAGTAGTCCGTTCGGGGTAAAAGTGGCTTTTTTTCTTCTGGTGAACTGGGCGGTCATTCATGACACACATCAAAGTTGCTGGTGAATGCAGCAGACCAGGTAGCATCTCTAGGAAGAGGTACAGTTGACGTTTCGGGCCAAGACCCTTCGTCAGGACTAACTGAAGGAAGAGCTAGTAAGAGATTTGAAAGGGGGAGGGGGAGATCTAAAATGATAGGAGAAGACAGGAGGGGGAGGGATGGAGCCAAGAGCTGGACAGTTGATTGGCAAAAGGGATATGAGAGGATCATGGGACAGGAGGCCCAGGGAGAAGGAAAAGGGGGAGGGGGGGAAAAACCCAAAGGATGGGCAAGGGGTATAGTCAGAGGGTGAAAAAGGACGGAGAGAAAGAATGTGTGTATATAAATAAATAACAGATGGGGTATGAGGGGGAGGTGGGGCATTAGTGGAAGTTTGAGAAGTCAACGTTCATGCCATCAGGTTGGAGGTGTGTTGCTTAAATTTCCAGCATCTGCAGAATTTCTCATGTTTGGGTTATTCATGACAATAGTTTCATTTTTTTTTATTGTCACTCTATAAAAGAAAGCTATTTATTACAAGATCATTAATTAATTTAGCTAAATGCCATGCTAGATTTACACAAATTATCAGAATAATCTGCTAATTATTCAAGATGGATAGTCATGGGGAGAACGTACAAACTCTTTACAGACAGTGGGAGGAATTAAACCTGGAACACTAGCAATGTAATAGCATTATGCTAACCATCGCACTACCATGTTGCCCTGTGTCACATTTAGAAATGAGGAAGTTTTGTTACAGTTATACTGTGTAATGTTGAGGCCACACCTGGAGTACTGTGCACAGTTCTGGTCCCTTTACAATGAAAGGATATTATTCCATTGGCAGGACTCCAAAAGATATTCACCAAGCCAAACTCTGGAATGAGAAGATTTTTACCATAAAGGCTAAGCAGTTTGGGTAACACAAACGCTTTGTAGTTTAGAAGAATACGTTGTGATCTTATTGAAACATAAGTTCTGAGTGCTAACATGGTAGTTGTCAAGGTGATCTCACTGGTGGGAGACTCCCAAATGAGAGAACATGTTTCTCGATAAAGATTCCATCTTTTAAAATAGATATACATAGATATTTCTTCTCACTGGGAGTGGTGAATCTCTGGAATTCTTTGCCTCACCACCACCACCCTCCAAGCCACATACCATCCTGACATGGAAATATATTGCCATACCTTTACCCTCACTGAGTCAAATTCCTGGAAATCTCTCCCTAATAGCAATGAATTGTGGAGGCTAGTTCACTAGAATTGTTTAAAGTGGAGGTAGATCATTTTTGGAAAGATCGGGGGTGGAGAGCTGTAGTAAGTTGGCACAGAGGAGACATTGAGGGCTAGGGTTGATCAGCCGTGATCATAATTAATGCTGGTGCATGCTTGAGGGGGCTGAGTGTGCTGCCCCTCAGGCATGAGATATGTGTATGCTATACTTCTGCTCTGATTTTCTTTTATAGATCATATTTACACATCTGTGCTTTACATGTGACAACATTTTGGTAAATGGACACAACTATCAAAAGGTTCATTTATTATCAAAGTACATTATGTATCCATATACAACTCCATCTTCTCCAGATAGCCACAAAACAAAGAAGGAACATGAAAGTCATTCAGACAGAAGCATCAAACCCACCCAGCAAAAAAAATATGGCATCCTGGTCAACAATACCCCAGATCTCCCTCTCCCTGCACAAAATGGAACAAAAACATCGAACGCCACCCCCCCAAACCATCTTGCCCCCCCCACCGCCACACACAACAAAATGGAAAGAAATGGTCAATAAACACGGTATATTACAACCATCAATCTGAGCAAGTCCACAGTCTATAAATGCAATAGTTCAATCCATAAACACAGAACCACCGTAACATCTTCCTTCGTCAGCGAAGTGACACACTGCATGCAGAGGCCTACCTGCCTGCCACAGCAAGCCACACAGCAGTAGACCACTCAGAGACTCCTGCAGCAGTGATCAAAAGGAAGGAATTTGGTGCTGAACTCGCTCGCCTTTGGCTTTTGCTTCAAATGTCTCAATCTTCCTCGATGCTTTAATTAGCGATTAAAGGACGCATTAATCGGCGAAATGGAGTCAAGCTATCCTTGCCCATTGGAACAATCAAGGTGAAATGTGCAGTTTTAAAGAGCAATATCATTCCAGCTGCCATTTATAATGGGCAATAATCTATCAAGGTAGAGGAATGTGTTATAATTCACTCAGGTAGCCTCTTTTCCAGCAGCTGTGATCCCTTGCATTTTTGAGCTTTGCTTTCAACAGCCAGTCAACTATGCTGCAGTCTGAAAACAGAACTCCACAATGCTGTAATCATAGCAATATTTAAATACACATCCTGAAATGTACAGTGCTGTACAAAAGTCTTAAGCACATGTAAAAAAAAATTCTGTAGAGCAAAGATACTTCCAAAAATAATGAAATGAGAAGTTTCTGAATATCAAAAAATTACTATATAGAGTAGCAATCAGTAAAAATAACTAAATCAAATCAATATTTGGTGTGACCACCCTTTTGCCTTTAAAACTGCTTCAGTTCTCTTAGTTACATTGCTGTGCAGTTTTATAAGGAATGTTTTATAAGGTGCTTGGAAGTAGGTACAGAGGAGATGTCAGGTGTAAGTTTTTACGCAGAGAGTGGTGAGTGCGTGGAATGGGCTGCCGGCGGTGGTGGTGAAGGCGGAAACGATAGGGTCTTTTAAGAGACTCCTGGATAGGTACATGGAGCTTAGGAAAATAGAGGGCTATGGGTAAGCCTAGGTAGTTCTAAGGTAAGGACATGTTCGGTACAGCTTTGTGGGCCAAAGGGCCTGTATTGTGCCGTAGGTTTTCTGTGTTTCTAAGCAGCTGGTAGGTTGTTCCAAGCATCTTGGAGAACTTGCCACAGTTCTTCTGCTGACTTTGGCTGTCTCGCTTGCTTCTGTCTCTCCAGGTAATCCCAGACAGCCTCGATAATATTGAGATCAGGGCTCTATGGAAGCCAATATCATGTATTGCAGAATTCCTTGATCTCCTTTTTGCTGAAGTTGGGAGAGATCAGAAACCTCCCTGATGGCATTGTGTGATCGATGAGAATCTGCTTGTACTTCTCAGCATTGAGGATTCCACTATTTCTGACCAGATCACCAACTCCATTTGAAGAAATGCAGCCCCAGACCTGCAGGGTACTTCTACTGTGCTTCACTGTTGGCTGCAGACACTCATCCATATAGCACTGTCCAGTTCTCCTACAAACAAACTGCCCCCTGCTTGAACCAAAAATGTCAAATTTTGACCAGTCTGCCCAGAGCACTTGCTGTCATTGTTCTGCACCTCAGTCCTTGTATTTTTGTGTGTAGATGAGTCTCTTGATTTTGTTTCCACTTCAGAAGAATGGCTTTTTGGCAGCAGTTCTTCCATGAAGGCCACTTCTGACAAGGGGTCTCCAGACTGTAGAGGGTGTACTTGGGTTCCAATGGTTGCTGAGTTCAGAGCTGAGAGCAGCGCTGGACTTCTGATTTAGAAGGAACGTCAGTTTGATGTATCTCTCATCTGCTACGCTCAGGTTCTACTGCGGCCACTGCGTTTCTGGTCCTCAACATTGCCCACTTTGTGGTTCTTCAGAAGAGCTTGGCGAGCACATTGTAAAACCCCTGTTTGCCATGAAATTTCTGCTTGGGAGAGACATTGCTGATGCAGGATAACCACCTAGTGACCTGTTGATATGCTCCTTCTTGCCATGGTGTAAATATTGATCATTTGAAGGTTAAACTGTCACATCTGTCGCATCCTCACCTTTTAGTTTGGTTGTCCTTTGCCTTGTGTGATTCCTTGTACACCCATTTCTGTTTCAGTTAATCAATTTAGTTCATTCAACTTATTGATCATTAGCGTCTGTAATCTTTGTTTAATCATGCACTGGGTTATCTACCCACAAACTTTATTTCTGCACAGTACTGTAAATGTACATACCAAACAGGAAAATAGACTTAATTTCAAGTTACCTCACTCTATAGGAGTTCATGTCTAAATACAAAATTTCAAATGAGACAACAACCACTGTCATTAGTTGGTTGATATGTGGCAGTTCTTCAGTGATTAATGCCTATACCATGCTGCTCTTCACTGTGAAGGAATAGAGTATAACAGTTTGGAAAGCTTGTTAAAAGTGTACAGGATGATGGTTGAAGTACTGATCGGAGTATTAGTCTCTTTGTTTTAAGAGTTCACTTCACTGGAAATTGCTTCTGAGATAGTTGGATGGGCATGCTATGTTAGCACAGGAAAGTGTGATGACACTTGTGTGCTATCCCCTGCACATCCCTGGGTTGTGTTGTTAACGCAAATGATGCATTTCGCTGTATTGTTTTGATATACATAATGGATAAATGACTCTGAACCTGAGTCTTATGAGGAAAGATAGGACTACTTTCAGCTTCTAATAATTACAAGGAGTAAATTATTTGAATAAAAGTATTGAGTGGACTTGATCAGCTGGATACTAACAGGATGTTTTCCTATTGTGGAAAATAGTTTTCTACTGTGGAAATCCAGAACGTAAATCCAGAACGTGTTTTTTTTTAAAAACAGGTCAGTTATTTAACGTGGAAGGGAAAGTTCCCGTTTCTGTGAGCTATGGTTCTTTAGAGTTCACTATCCCAGGGAATTCTAAAGGATGGGTCATTGAGATAGTTGAGATAGATGGTGGGGAAACGGGTAAATCAAGGGTTCTGGGGAACAGTGGGAAAGTTGAGGTTACAGTAGATCAGCTCTGGTTTTATTGAAAGATGGAGTAGCTTGAAGCTGTATGACTTGCTTCTATTCCTGCTACTTGTGTTTCACTGATTAAGTGTTCACCAGTGAACTACCGCCAACAAAGGACAATCAGTCAAACAGGAAGAAACTGAAATTATGACCAGTGTTATTTTAAATTCATGGGCTTTGTTGCTGATTAGGCATGTTGTTATAGCTGATTGACTGGTAATGTCAATACCTATAATGATTAGCCCTCAGACTATAAAGTGTCATGAAGTTATAAAATTACAAGTATAACAAAAAGATTTCTAATGTATGAAAATCATGTAGTACAGTACTAAAATCAAATTTTTGTCTTTCAAATTATTTCCTTGGTTTGAGCTTAATGTGAAAAAGACTAAGGAGCCGGTGGTAGACCTGAGGAGAGCTAAGGTACCAGTGACCCCTGTTTCCATCCAGGGGGTCAGTGTGGACATGGTGGAGGATTGCAAATACCTGGGGATACGAATTGACAATAAAATGGACTGGTCAAAGAACACTGAGGCTGTCTACAAGAAGGGTCAGAGCCATTTCTATTTCCTGAGGAGACTGAGGTCCTTTAACATCTGCCAGACGATGCTAAGGATGTTCTACGAGTCTGTGGTGGCCACTGCTATCATGTTTGCTGTTGTGCGCTGGGGCAGCAGGCTGAGGGTGGCAGACACCAACAGAATCAACAAACTCATTCGTAAGGCCAGTGATGTTGTGGGGATGGAACTGGACTCTCTCACGGTGGTGTCTGAAAAGAGGATGCTGTCTAAGTTGCATGCCATCTTGGTCAATGTCTCCCATCCACTACATAATGTACTGGGTGGGCACAGGAGTACATTCAGCCAGAGACTCATTCCACCGAGATGCAGCACTGAGCGTCATAGGAAGCCATTCCTGCCTGTGGCCATCAAACTTTACAACTCCTCCCTTGGAGGGTCAGACACCCTGAGCCAATAGGCTGGTCCTGGACTTATTTCATAACTTACTGGCATAATTTACATATTACTATTTAACTATTTATGGTTCTATTACTATTTACTATTTATGGTGCAACTGTAACGATAACCAATTTCCCCTGGGATCAATAAAGTATGACTATGACTATGTTTGGTAGGAAAAGTTTAAGATCTGTAGTTTAAAAGTTAGTATTATTTGTGGAAATTTAGCTTGCAAGTTGGTGTTGTTGCCCATTTTAGTTGAAGGATGCAGACAATCTGTCGATCTAGTAATGCATGTAAATATTACAGAATAAAGTGAAATACAATATTTACTGTGTTAGTTTATTAAATGGAAAATAATTTTACTTTCCACATAGAATGCTTTGATGTGGCTGTTTATAAGCTCAATTGATCTTTAATCCTTCAGCGTGTATCTTATTTAGTAGAACTGGGCTGTTCTCAACTGGCATTTAACATTCGAAATGTGGAGTGCAATAGGTCTATGAAATGGGTATAGTACAGTTGGAAATTGTTTCAAAGTTAATGAAATGCTACTTACTAAAATTGCTCTTTGAACTATCTTTTAGAAGATAGAACATTGAAAAGTGCAGCAGAGGAGCAGGCTTTCTAGCCCATCATAACTGTGCTGGCCATAATGCAGAACTGAAATTATTCTATCTGCATGTACATGATGTATATCTATCCAAGTCCTGCTATTCATGTGCCTCTTAGATGTTGCTACTGAAGCTGTTTTCTGCACCTCCCCTGGCAGCTTGTTCCAAGTAACTACCACTCCCTGTGTAAAAATAAAACTTGCTTTGTAAATCTCCTTTAAACTTTCCTCCCCTTTCCTAAAAGTTATGCCCTCTAATGTTTGACATTTCCACCCTGAAAAAAGAACTCTAATTATCTATCCTATCTCTGCCCCGTATAATGTTATCTTCTTCTTATCAGGTCACCAGCCTCAGCCTCGAAAAAGTCTAGTTTCTCCCATGGAAATATTATCAGTTCAAAAGATTTTCTCCAAAATTGCTGATAGATCTATAATTTTCAGCAACACATGCAAAATGTTGGAGGAACTCAGCAGGTCTGATAGCGTCTATGGTAATGAATAAACAGTCAATTTTTTCGACCATTTATAATTTCCATCATTTTGTTTTCCATTCAAACATCAGGCCATCATTGTACTTTTGGTTTGCTTATTTTTCCCAGTGAGTATTTGGGTAATCCTGAAATAGTTTATGATTGTGTAGAGTTAAAGCAGCATTGGTGAGCATTATATTTCTGTCCCTTGATCCTAACTGAATTCTCTTCTTACTTGTATAGGTTAATATCCCCCCCCACACAGTGAGAGAGATGGATGTGAAAGGCTTGAAGGAAACCCTGGCCTGGCTATATTATCAATACCTACTTATCACATGTAGTTACGTGCTGGAGCCCTGGGAACAGACAATTTTCAATTCAGTTTTGTTCATCATCGTGGCAATGGTTCTATATACAGCATATGTCTTCATTCCAATTCACATTCGACTGGCACTGGAGTTCTTTTCTGGCCTAGGTGGAGTCCCAACGGAAAGCACAATTGCAATCATGACTTGACGTGATGATTTTAAGAATCAAGATCTTTCGTTAAGAAGAGATCCTGTGAATCTATGGACTTGCTGACAACTCTGGGATGGGTTTTAAACTTACTTCATGGCTGCAGTCTTAAAATTCCACCTCAATAACCTCGAGACTCAAATAATGTTGTAAATAGCATTCTTTTAAAAACATCCAGCAGTTAAAGTTGAGAATCCACGGTCACAAGAAGAGTCACCCAGCGTGACGTTAGCAATAACAGCCTATTGGGAGCAATAGCCACAAGGGTCAAATAATTACCCTTCAGTTGTATTTGTCTAAAATCAAATCATTTGCATGTACAGCATCCTATGCCTGTTTTATATGCATCTTTTATTGTAATAGTATAAATACTTCATAGTTTTTATGAAAAAAATCTTCAATTTGCCAAGATATGTTTGTGTAATTGACTGTTTTGAAACTGATAGTTTCAGTCTAAGCAAATAGTGCAGGATTAACAAATGTCAGGTTACATGACAGCTCAAAGATACCAGGCCATAAAATAAACTATGCTATTGCTATTGCTTGGCGTTAAAACATAGGGATGATTCAACCATTCAAGCTTCTTGCAAAGAAATAAAGTATGAGCAGCCTTTTTTTTGCAGTTTAGTGACAATGATGGTGATTACTAAAGAACACTTTTTAAAATATAACTTTCAAATACTATTGAAAGGCCAGAATGTGCTTCCATGTATTATTCTCTCTGGCATTGTACTCCTATTGTTGAAAATACACTGCTGTTGAATGATGGGACACTGTAAATGCAATAAAATACAAGGCAGCTTGTCATACGAAACTTTTATACACACCTAAGGTATCTTATGATCTCCCAGGTTTCCTTCATGCTGGTAACAATTAACCAAAGTACACATGATGAAATATTTGTCGCAAAACCTGTATGTCCATTGTAACTGAAAATCTAACTTTCCTTGCTGTATTATTCAGGAAAAATCAATGGTTATGTATTATGGACTTGCAATAAAGTTTATTCAAAATAATTTTTCATAGTGTGGTATAGCTTGTTTTCCACTCTCTTTCCTCACACCATACGTCCTGGATTATAACAAATACATCAGATTGGCCAACTGAGTTATCTTCTTTTCCATGTTAGAAGGTGACTAAACCATTAGTATTGCTCACTGCTTACCAAAGCAATGAACTTCTGACCACATGCCTCTTGCTGTAGTGCTGGTATTGAGGAAGCTTGCAGCAGGAGATCTTTAGTACATCCAGATAACTGAATCCCCTCAGACCAAGCAACCTCTAGGAACAAGGTGTCTGTATTTTAATACTTCCTTCCTGATTTTGGGAGAATCCAAGAGGCCATGCTGTTCCAAGGCAGACAAGAATGCAAAACCGATTAAATAAGTCTTGCCTCTGCTTCATCCTGCTTCAATATATGACTCTTAAGGGATGGAGAATATGCATTTCAGAAAGTACAAAGGGCGAAAGTGAGTGACATGTTGACAAAGATCTCACCTAATAGCAGGTTGCTTTGCTGAATCATGCACTGCACA
This sequence comes from Mobula birostris, assembly GCF_030028105.1. NCBI lineage: Eukaryota > Metazoa > Chordata > Chondrichthyes > Myliobatiformes > Myliobatidae > Mobula > Mobula birostris. The sequence continues at coordinate 60,674,535 of NC_092373.1, forward strand.
AGTTTCCATCAATGTTTCCTGCCCCCGATTTTTCTCAGCTAAACCTGAACCAATCCAAATTCAACACCATAGTCATAGTCATACTTTATTGATCCCGGGGGAAATTAGTTCACCATGATCACCTAAGCAGAGTTCCTTCCTTCCTTCCTTCCTTCCCACTGTACTCTGCCATCCCTTTAAATAGCAGAGCTAACATGTATTTTTGCCTCTCTTCAAGTATAAAATAGCCTGGAATGTTTAGTGGCAGCAATGGTCACACTTGGATACCATATCAGATCACACCCATTTACAATGACGCATGCTGTTCACTTGTCTACCTTATTGTAAATGCACATGCATTCAGGGATTATACTTTAAATTTGACCTTTACATTTTCCATTTTATGAACCTAACGATTGCCTAACATTGTTGCTGTTTACACTCTTGCTCACAACTTTTATTTCCACTTCTGCTTGTCTTTCCTGACTGCCCTTGGCTTTCCATCCTTCTATCAAACACTCAAAAAAAAGCAATAACAAAAAACCTTTATTTCTCCTCAAGGATATTGGTCTCAATCCAATTGAAATGCTACCTTTCTGTCTTGTGCAAATCCAACCTGCCCCACCTTAACAACTTTCCTGTAATGCCATGGCCAGAACTGCACTCAATAATCCAATAATTTCTCTGTCACTGATGTAAGGCATACCAGCCTATAATTTCCTAGTTTATTGCTGCTGTTCTTCATGAACAAAGGGAAAAAACTGGCTCCCCTCCAATCTTCTGGGACCTTGCCTTCAGAGGATTTCTCTCAAAGCTGCAGAAACCTCTCTTCCTTCTCTCAATAACCTTGGGTAGGTCCCATTAGACCCCAATGACTTAGCCATCTTATTGCTCTTCACAGTTCCACCTTCTGGATATCAACATGTCCTAGAATGCCATCATATCCCATCTTGTCAATTATCCATTACCTTCTCCTTGGTGAAGACCAACGCAAAGTACTCATTTAATATATCACCCACCTCCTTTGGCATAAGTCATAAATTGGCTTCTGAGTCATCCTACCCTTTCACGAGTTGCCTTATTATTTTTTGTATAGTAATGGTAAATCTCAGCTAAAATAATTTCACAAACACTAGCAATCTGTTAATGTCGTTCATTTACTGTCGTTAGAGTTTGAGAGATACTCAGACATTACACTTTCAAAAGAAATTTGACAATAAAATGAACAGAGATCATGATAGCACAATATGGGCCCTTTAGCCACGAAGTTATGCTGACCTTTTAGCCTACACTAAGATCATCTGACCCTTCCCTCCCACATAGCCCTGCATTTTTCTATCATCCCTGTGCCTATCGAGTCTCTTCAACATCCATAATGTATCTGCCTCCACCACCAATTCTGGCAGTGCATTCCAGCGACCCACCACTCTCTGGGTGAAGAACTTATAGCTGATATGCACCCCTACACTTTCCTCCAATCAGCTTAAAATTATGCCCATTTGTAACAGCCTTTTCCACGCTGGGAAATAGTCTCTAGATGCCCACCCTATCTATGGCCTGTATTATGTTGTACACCTCTATCAAGTCACCTCTCATCCTACTTGGCTCCAAAGTGAAAAGCCCTAACTCGCTCATCCTAGCTTCTTCAGGCATGCTCTCCAATCAGAAAGCTAACACTAAGCTGTGTAGTGACGACAGGAACCATCACATTTATCAAGCAGATTTCAATACATCTGCACACTAGCAGATTTACTACTGCAGAGAATCAAGGACGTGGTCAATGACAACGAGGCTGTTAGCTTCTAATGAGGAGTTATTCAAAGCTGAGCTATCCTTTTATTTTAAGTCACCTAGCTAAAATTGGTGTGAAGCCTTTTTCTGTTTAAGATGAGTAATGATTATTTTAATAAATATTTTTCTGGTTGTAGTTATGTTTTATGATGATAATAATATACTGTGGATGATATTATGGAGTAAAATCTTCGGTAGAAATTTAATATTTACCCTGTGCACAATCTATCAATCCTTCCACTTCTGTTTCTATGTTCAATTATTGGGCTGCACCATAATACTGCTGCCTCACAATTCAGTGATCTGGGTTTGATTCTGACCTCCAGTACAGTCTACTTTCAGTTTGCACGTTCTCCCTATTACCGTGTGGATAACCCCACCTCTGGGTGCTTTCCAACGCATGAATATGTTGATTGGTAGGTTGATTGGCTACTGTAAATTATTACAGACAGTGCAAGTGAATGATAGAAAAATCAGGGGGAAATTGATGGGCACATAGGAGAAAACATGTCCTAGGAAGTAAATCTCTTCCCGCCATCACAACATTTATACCACACGCTGCATCCGCAAAGCAAACAGAATTATGAAGGACCCCACGCACCTGTCATACAAACTCTTCTTCTTCCTGCCATCTGGAAAAAGACACTGAAGCATTTGGGCTCTCACGACCAGACTATGTAACAGTTTCTTCCCCCAAGCCATCAGACTCCTCAATACCCAGAGCCTGGACTGACACCAACCTACTGCCCTCTACTATGCCGACTGTCTTGTTTATTATTTATTATTATTTACTGTGGTGCCTGCACTGTTTGGTGCACTTTATGCAGTCCTGGATAGGTCTGTAGTCGTGTGTAGTTTTTGTGCTTTTTCTTACGTAGTTCAGTGTAGTTTTTGTATTGTTTCATCTAGTACCATGGTCCTGGAAAATGCTGTCTCATTTTTACTATGTTCTGTACCATCAGTTATGGTTGAAATGACAATAAAAAGTGACTTGACTTGACTTGACTTGTATCAATGAGGTTGCTTTGCGACTCAGTGATTCCAATGGCCTCCATCTTTATCTTAAGAAAACATAACTTTGGGAATAGAGCTACATTTATAAAATTTTATTCAGGTTTTCTAATCATCATAACACTGAGCATCATAGGAAGTCATTCCTGCCTGTGGCCACCAAACTTTACAACTCCTCCCTTGGAGGGTCAGACACCCTGAGCCAATAGGCTGGTCCTGGACTTATTTCTTTGCATAATTTACATATTACTATTTAATTATTTATGGTTTTATTACTATTTAATTATTTATGGTGCAACTGTAATGAAAACCAATTTTCCTCAGGATCAATAAAGTATGACTATGACTATGACTATAACTTAAAGATTCGGAATAACATTGAATGTTCCAATTTCTGATTGAACCCATAATTCCTTCTGATTTAGCTCTGCTTTTATTTTATATTCCTTCTCAATTATCTATGGTGGCCAGAAGGAACTATAATCTGCAAATCAGTGAACAGGAATGTGATAAGGGCAATGGAAACAAACAAAACAGAAGTCTTTGCTCTTGCTATGTGTAGCAGTTGTGTAAATTCACATACTTGTGAACTGAGCCAATGAGATACTTGGCAGTAAATGTAGATCCTCTCTAGGCCTAACTGATCATTATTATTTAGGGTTAATATTTGTAACATCCCTGTCTTTGAAATGATGCAATTTTACAAAAGAAACAAAGAAAAATTGTGAGATGTAGAGATGGGGCGTGAAGCAGCAAATTTTTTGTAGCGACACACACAAAATGCTGGAGAAACTCAGATCGTTGGTCCATTAAGACAACTAAACTAAGTTACAAAACTATGAAAAAAGCTCTTTGATATATTTCTAGTGGATACATGGGCTGCAATTTTCCTCTGCATTGCTCCCTAATATAAAAAATATGAAATCTTAAAAATATAAAATATAAAAAAGTTATCAGCCAGATGTTATTGGTGCAGATGCTGCCCTTTTACTATAGAGATTCATAGTTGGGATGTTGAAGTTTAGCAATTCTTTCTACATTGTAAAGCATCAAAATATACTTACAAGCTGGCTAAGAATTCATCGCTATCAGTTTAAACACATGGAAGTGCTGTTTCAGGTGACCAGCTTCAGTGTGGTGGGAGACTCTGGGCCTTTGATAGTCACAGTGCACAAGAGAACCTCGCACCACAGAAGAGGATCATGGACTCCAATTATGCACAAAGGCCTCTGGTCCACAATATCGCATCAAGATGTGTGAGGCGGCAGGTGGAGAAATTAGTGGGGCAGGAGAGGACCAAGGAGGAAGATAGAGATAGGCAAGAGACAGGGGTGAGAAAGAATTGGAGTGTAAAAGTAATTCTGAGGCAGATTCTTAGATGGATCCCCTGGGCAGTGGAAGAGAAGCCCTGGGGATTGATTGGGATAATCACTAGAAGACTAAGGGCTGCAGTGTGTGAGAAAGCAGTAAAAAATCTGAAGATTTATGTCATGGATATGAGAAGCAATAACTACAGATGAGGTAAAAAGACAATTGACACACAGCAATTTAAACTAGAGTAACAAGCAAATTGCTGGGAGAACTCAGCACAGCATCTGCGGAGGGAATTAATTGGACAGTCAATGTTTAAGATTGAATCCCTTCATCTGGACTGAAAGAGTAGAAATTGTTACAATTTTCAATCCTCCTTCCTCCATTTGCCTCCACTCATTCCCCTCGCATCCTTATGCGGTCCATCTCCCCTCTAACTTTGAACAAGGTAAGCTCTTTCATGATTGAAGTCTCTTCAGCAATCAGCTTTCAGATAAAATTCACTCCCAAACTGCATGTAGTAGTCATACTGTTGAAAAAATTTCCAGTCCCAAGTGTAAACACTCACAAAGAAACCATGGTAATTTTGTATCACAGTAGAATATTTCATGAATTAGATTTTTATTGCACACTTCAGTCCACAGTTTCCGTGGCAGGTACTGAATCTCTCATCCTGTGTCATTCCTTGATCATCAGCATTAAAGCTTCAATCTGACATGTGACAGAAACTCTTCAAAACCAGTGATATCTTACGATTACTCCGGAGGCAAGGCATTACTCACTTATTGTACATTTTGTCACATGTAGGATTGACTATTTTAAATACAAATTCAGCACAAAAATAGAGAGAAGTCCGAGGCAGAAGGAAAACATCAGTTCACTGCTACACAAAACACTTTTACCGTCAATAGCAGCTCCAAATTCTTCTGAGTTGGTTTTGGATAATTTAGTACATAAATCTACATTTTGATGATTATTGTGAACCAGGTCTTTATGGTAGATTAACAATAGCGATAATATTTTCTCCTCAGTCTTCTGCTCCTGGCACCACTTGCAACACATAGATCAAAATAAAAATGTTTAATTGCCAGGAGATGACAGTTTCCTTATGCCTCTTGAGCTATTTTACATGGCCACAATATCAGAAATAGCTACTGGATGATTTAATTGATGCCAGTGATTAATGATAATTGGCTGAGAAATAAGGAAAAAACTATTGAAATACGTGATCGTAGCTTTGTTTTTCTCTAAGGGAGTAATGGAAGCATGCCTGACAGCTGTCTTATACTGAAGCTTATTAACTTTAGAATTAGCTGAAATGGTTTAACTGTCAATAACAATAGATGCTCTACGTTGTTATCTGATGAAAGGTAAAAGATAAAATACTAATGCAACGGATAATTGTGGTACAGTTTGAAAATATTGCACCGTTTCTAAGCATATTAGCACAGCAGTACCAAAGGACCCAGTACTCAATTTTCCTGCTTGTGTATTGTAAACTTTTGACCTCATTTTCATGCAGAGATCAGCCTGGAGGAACATGGCTACTGAAGAACATCAAGGAGCCATTCTCATTTGCAATTATGCTTAATTTCATTAATAAGAAATTGAGTTTATAGTTTAACTAAATTGATTGATATCTTCATTCTTAAAGAAAATTGATGCTTTATATATGAACAGAATATTAATTTATGAGAAAAGACATTTTTAGTTATCTGTACAAAAACATATTTATAGCAATAAAATTAAAAGAATATATATATATCGTGTAATTTAAGGTATGCTCCAAGCAAATGGATTTATCCAATTATGAGAGTTTTAATGTATTGATACGCTTATTTCACTTTCGTATGTAATGTAGGAGATAAATCTTCTGCAAATTCTATTGGGACTCTGTCATTACAGCAACATTACATTAAATCCTATTTCTCATTTGTTCAAGCCTTTGCAAACTCCCCATTTAAACAGCCCACTATGTACATATCCTTTACAGTAATTATGCCATCAATAGAGTCATAGAAAGCTATAGCAATAAACAGTCCCTTCAGCCTATCTAGTCCATGCCAAATCATTTAAACTGCCTACTCCCATTGACTGCAACCAGACCATACCCCTACCATGCACCTATCCAAACTTCTCTTAAAGGTTGAAATCGAGTTCGCATGCACCACTTATGCTGGCAGCTCATTCCACTCTCGTGACCTTCTGAGTGAAGAAATTTCCCTTCATGTTCCCCCTTAAACATTTCACCTCTAACCCTCTTTGTGGTCCTACCTAGATACCCCCCATAATTTTGTACACCTCTATCAAATCTCCCCTCGATCTTCTACATTCCCAGGAATAAAGTCCCAACCTGTTCAATCTTTCCTTATAGCTCAGGTCCTCCAGTCACAGCAACATCCTTGTAAATTTTCTATGTACTCTTACAACCTTATCAAGTCAAGTCGCTTCTTATTGTCATTTTGACCATAAACTGCTGGTACAGTACACAGTAAAAATGAAACAACATTCCTTCAGGACCCTTGTGCTAGAAACAACACAAAACTACACTAGACTAAGTGAGACAACACAAGGCTACCCTAGACTACATAAGACAACACAAAAACTACACTAGCTACAGACCTACACAGGACTACATAAAGTGCACAAAACAGTGCAGGGCAGTACAATAAATAATAAACAAGACAATAGGCGCAGTAGAGGACAAATCACAATATAATAATAAATGATGTAGATGTCGGTCTAGACTCTGAGTATCAAGGAGTCTGATGGTTTGGGGGAAGAAACTGTTGCACACTCTGGTCGTGAGAGCCCAAATGCTTCAGTACTTTTTGCCAGATGGCAGGAGGGAGAAGAGTTTGTATGAGGGGTGCGTGGGGTCCTTCACAATGCTGTTGGCTTTATGGGTGCAGCGTGTGGTGTAAATGTCTGTAATGGTGGGAAGAGAGACTCGATGATCTTCTCAGCTGACCTCACTATCCGCTGCAGGGTCATGCGATCCGAGATGGTGCAATTCCTGAACCAGGCCGTGATGCAGCTGCTCAGGATGCTCTTGATACATCCTCTGTAGAATGTGCTGAGGATGGGGTTGGGAGATGGACTTTTCTCAGCCTTCGCAGAAAGTAGAGACGCTGCTGGGTTTTCTTAGCTATGGAGCTGGTGTTGAGGGACCAGATGAGATTTTCCGCCAGGTGAAAACCAAGAAATTTGGTGCTTCTAACGATCTCAACGGAGGAGCCATCAATGTTCAGCAGAGTGTTGTCGCTCTGTGCTCTCCTGAAGTCAACAACCATCTCTTTGGTTTTGTTCACATTCAGAGACAGGTTCTTGGCTCTGCACCAGTCCGTTAGCCGCAGCACCTCCTCTCTGTGTGCTGACTCATCATTCTTGCTGATGAGACCCACCACGGTCGTGTCATCGGTGAACTTGATGATGTGGTTCGAGCTGTGTGTTGCAGAACAGTCGTGGGTCAGCAGAGTGAACAGCAGTGGACTGAGCACAGAGCCCTGGGGGGCCCCCGTGCTCAGTGTGATGGTGTTGGAGATGCTGTTCCGGATCTGGACCGGCTGAGGTCTCCCAGTCAGGAAGTCTAGGATCCAGTTGCAGAGGGAGGTGTTCAGGCCCAGCAGTTTCAGCTTTCCAGTCAGATGCTGAGGAATGATTGTGTTGAATGCTGAACTGAAGTCTATGAACAACATTCGAACGTACGTGCCTTTTTTGTCCAGGTAGGTGAGGGCCAGGTGGAGGGTTTACATCTTTTCTGTAGATAGGTGACCAAAACTGCATACTGTACTCCAAATTAGGCCTCACCAATGTCTTATACAACTTCAACATAACATCCCATCTCCTGTACTCAATACTTTGATTTATGAAAGCCAATGTGCCAAAAGCTCTCTTTACAACCCGATCTACAGTACCTGTGACACCACTTTCAATGAATGATGGACCTGTATTCCCAGATCCTTGCACTCCTCAGTGTCCTACCATTCACTGTATCAGATCTACCCTAGCTGGTCCTACCAAAGTGCAAGCTCTAGTAATCTTTCTTGCTCTACACTACACCCCCAATCTTGGTGTGATCTGCACATTTGCTGTTCCAGATTATTATCCGGGTCATTGATGTCTCTCCCTGGTTATCCATCCCATAGGATGATGGTGGTTCCTTTCAGTCAGTTAGTGGGGTTTGATATGTGCGTCCTGGAGTGGCTGTACAGGCTGATCCTTGACAGGCACTGCTTGCCACATACTTGGCAGGTGAGGCCTGGAGGGGCAGCAGGGGCAGAAGCTCTGTTGTGGCGCTTCCTGTGCCTTTCCTCTGTTGCCTTGTTGAGCTTGTTCTCAGCAGCATCCACACCTTTTCTGATGGCGTCCCTCCACTGTGAGCGATCTTGAGCCAGATCCTCCCATGTTGATGGGTCAATGTCAGCTTTCTTGAGGCTCCTGTGCAGAACGTCCTTGTACCATAGTCGCTGGCCTCCTCGTTTTTGAGTACCACTGGACAATTGGCCGTACAGGATGTCCTTGGGCAGTCTTCCATCAGGCATTCTGACAACATGTCCTGCCCAGCACAGTTGGGCTGACATCACCAAGGTTGAAACTGCTGGCATTCCGGCTCGAGAGAGGACCTCAGTATTGGAGACCTTGTCTCGCCAGGTGATCTTCATCAGAGAACGCAGGTGACGCTGCTGCAGTTGGTCAAGCTGGCGTAAGTGTCTCTGATATGGGCACCATGTCTCACATCCATATAACAAGGTTGATATGACAATGGCCCTGTGTACCTTGCACTTGGTGGCCAACCTGATGTTCTGTGACCAAACTCGATCTTTCAGCTGACCAAAGGCAAAGCAGGCTTTTCTGGTTCTTGACTCAATCTCTACATCCAGAGAAGCTGAGGATGCTATTATGCTGCCCAGGTAGCAAAACTTGTTGACAGCATTGAGAAGAGTGTCATCAATGAGGACAGATGGCTCTTCGTAGCTTGAGCCAGGAGCCGGTTGGTACAAAGCTTCTGTCTTTTTCAGGCTGATTGTCAGTCCGAAGCTTTTGGCTGCACTGGCAAAGCAACTGGTGATCTCCTGTAAGTCTTTCAGAGAGTGGGCAACCAGTGCACAGTCATCAGCAAACTGTAGCTCATGCGCCACAAAGTCCCTGACTTTTATTTTTGCTCTCAGTCTTGGGAACTTGAGGAGCCCGCCATCAGCCCTCATTTGTAGGAAGACAGACAAGTGGTGAAGTGGTAGGCCTGACCAGCTGGGGGCTGTAGTCACAAGTCTGCATGTAGGCGGCAGGGGGAGAGTGGTCGCACATGGATTACAGAGCGGAGATCCAGTGAGGCAGCACCCTCTGCGTCTGAGCAGCCCTGTTTAGGGAGGCACTGCTCACCCTATAATTAGGGAAGGGCCCAGAAAAGGTGGCTCAAACAAAGCCCGCCCACACCAACTTGGCCAGTCTGCCGCGGCTGGCAGGTCGTCCAACTCTAGCGGTAAGAACCACAAGCAGAATCTGATCGTCACCTCATGGAACATAAGAGCTCTGTTGGACAATGCTAACTCAGATCACCTAGAGAGATGCACTGCATTTGTTGCTCGTGTGCTCAAGGACTACAGAGTGGACATTGCGGCTCTCCAGGGTTCCCGACTCGCTGGAGAGGCCGCGCATTGTGAAGAGAAAGGAGGGTACATATTCTTCTGGTCTGGCAGGCCCAAATAAGAACAAAGAGAATCTAGTGTGTGCTTGGCTATCACGAACTGCCTCGCAGCAAAGCTACCAACCCTGCCTGTTGCTGTAAATGACCAAATCCAGACCTTGTGTACACCTTTGCAAGGAGAATGCCACCTCACCATAGTTAACGTTTATGCCCCAACTCTGACTAATCCCAGTGAAGTCAGGGAGGCATTCTACAGTGAGCATTACGAACACACTGTTCAGATTGCCAGACAAGCTCAAATGCACATGGATGCATCCACGATCTAAAAGCTGGCATCTCATTGACTATGTTATCAGCCGACAATGAGACATCTCTGACGTTCGTATCACCAGAGTTAAGCGTGGAGCTGAGTGCTCAACTGATCATCAAATGGTGTGGTCGGATCTATGTCTATCAATCAAACCTCCACGCAGACTGAATGCTGCCAAACCACCCAAAAAGCTGAATACCACCAAACTTAAACATCACGAGTGTGCTGATGCCCTGAAATCCCCTATGGAAACTGCTCTAAGCAGACTGGTTGAGAATCCACTAGACGATATTACTGAGCACTGGAATGTCTTCACAGAAATGGTCTACAGCGCTGCCCAGGACACCTTGGGGAAAGCCAAACACGAGCATCAGGACAGGTTTGATGAGAGGACCAATCTGTGCAAGAGCTTCTAAGAACTAAGGCAGCTGCACACCAGGCTCTTCTTCAACACCCAAACTCAAGTTCCAAAAAACGTGCCTTTTTGAGTGCAAACTCAACTTTGCAGAGGCAGCTCAGAGCTATGAAAGACCAGTGGTGCGCAAACAAGGCCAAGGAGCCATGAGCCTTCGCTGACTGTAATGACTCAAGAAGCTTCTATGAAGCAATCAAGGTTGTGTATGTTCCATCAAAACAAGGCACCTCACAACTCCTGAGCAAGGACAGTACATCCATCTTCACTGAGAAGTTAGAGCACATGAAAAGATGGCAAGAACACTTCCATGAGCTGCTGAACAGCTCAGGAACCATCACCGATGAAGCACTGGCACAGTACACCCTCAACCCATACTGTTCAAACTAGATGCTCCCCTTACCCTTCACGAGATCATCAAAGCCATCAAACAGCTAAAACTCAACAAGACACCAGGGCCTGATAGTATCACAGCCGAGATCTACCAGTATGGTGGTCACACACTGACATCAGGCCTGCACCAGCTGTTCACAAAGTTGTGGGGAGCTGCAGAACTACCACAAGACTTCAAAGATGCATCAATTATGACCATCTACAAGAACAAGGGAGATAAGAGAGACAGCAACAATTACTGTGGCATCTCTCTTCTGTCAGTTGCGGGAAAATGCCTTGCGAAGATCATCCTTAGACGTTATTGGTATAGATGACAAACAACAACCCAGCACCAATCACTAGTCACAGGCCTTCAGTATGAAAGGCAACCATGGACTCTCACTCTCTGGCTTTTCCCACAAAGCTAGTGTTTATCCAATTTACTACCATATCTTGAATGCCAGGCAGCTGAAACTTCTTGACCAACCTCCCATACAGGACCTTGTCAAATGCCATATTAAAGGCCGTGTAGATGACATTCACTGCCTGCCTTCATCAATTTTCCTGGTAACTTCCTCAAAAAACTCTATAAGATTGGTTAGACGTGACCTACCATACACAAAGCTATGCTGACTATCCCTAATCAGCCCGTGTCTATCCAAATACTCATATATCCAGTCCCTTAGAATACCTTCCATTAACTTTCGCACTACTGATGTCAGGCTCACCAGCCTATAATTTCCTGGTTTATTTTTAGAGCTTTCCCTAAACTGTGGGATCAACATTAGCTATCCTCCAATTGTCTGGTACTCACCTGTCACTAAGGATGATTTAAGTATCTCTGCTAGAACCCCTGCAATTTCTGCACTTGCCTCCGACAGGGTCTGAGGGAACACCTTGGCAGGCTCTGGAGATTTATCCACCCTAATTTGCCTCAAGACAGCAACCATCTCCTCCTCTGTAATCTGTATATGGTCCATGTACTCACTACTGCTGCTACTTCTATAGACTTCAACTCTAAACTCTTTATATTTTTCTGGTTCTAAAGTGCAGTATTATTACAGTCATGCGACATCAACAGAACCAATGATATCCAAATATCATCTATTTAAAGGACAAGTAAATATTACCTTCATCTTTTTCTTTATGTTATCGGCCTCTAATGTATTCTCTGCATCCCATGGATCTCAGATAGATGCTCTCCATTTATCATCCATGCACACTGAAAAATAACGCTGCATCTTTAATACTAACATCACTTACTCATTCATAAATGCACAACATACTCAGCAGGTCGGGCAGTGTCTATAGAGAGGAATAAAGAGTTGATGTTTTGGGTTGATACCCCTCATCAGAACTGGAAAGAAAGGGGGAAGTATCCAGAATAAGAAGGGGGGTAGGGGAAGGAGTACAAGCTGGCTGGTGATAGGTAAAACCAGGTGTGAGGAAAGATAGGTGGGTGGAGGAGGAGGGATGAAGTGAGAAGCTGGGAGGTGATTGGTGGAAGAAGTAAAGGGCTGAAGAAGGAGGAATCCAGTAGGAGAGGGGTGTGGACCATGGGAGAAAAGGAAGGAGGAGGGACACAGAAGAAGGTGATGGGCAGTGAGGAGAAGAGAAGGGGGAAGAGGGAAGCCCGAATGGGAAATGGTAAAAGAGAGAAGGGGAGGGGAAGGTATTACAGGAAGTTAGAGAAACTGGTGTTCTTGCCATCAAGTTGGTGGCTACCTATATGGAATATGAGGTGTTACCCCTCCGACCCAGTTTCAGCATGGCAGTAGAGGGGGCCACGGACTGACATGTCAAAATGGGAATAGATGGTCACGAGGAAAACATGCCTTTTGTGGTGGGCAGGGCGAAGATGCTCGGCGAAGCAGTACCCAAATCTACATCAGGTTTCATCGATGTAGAGGAGCTCTCATTCTTCTCCCATGGCCCACTCTCCTTTCCCATCAGAGTTCTTCTTCAGTCCTTTACCTCTTCCACCAGCTTCTCACTTCATACCACCTCCCACCTACCCACCTTTCCCCTCATCTGGTTTCACCTAGTAACTGCCAGCTTGTACTCCTTCCCCTCCCCCACCTTCCTATCCTGGCTCACTCCCCCTTCCTTTCTGATCCTGATGAAGATCTCGGTACGAAACGTTGACTGTCATTCCCTTCTGCAGATCCTGTCTCACCTGTTGAATTCCTCCAGCATGTTGTGCACGTTGCACTGGATTTCCAGCAACTGCGGAATCTCTTATGTTTATTATTTATAAGTGTATATTTTAATGACATACAGTATGATTGCTTATCCATGTAACAATTTATTTATTCAGGCATTTTTATTGTGCCACCTCCTTGAATCTGAAGTTCCACTCCCAAAAGCATCAGTGATAATATCCTCCCACAGTTCAAGATCATGTACAGCTCAGCTATGAAATATCAGCCTATATTTATTACTCAAAGCACAAGGGCACAGAGAACTTATTAAAGTATTTGCAGTTATAGTTGCTTCTATTGAATATAGATGTGTTAATGTCAAAATTCCAAGTAATTGTTGACATACAGCACTGTGCAAAAGTCTTGGGCTCATATATATCGCTAGGGTGCCTAAGACTTTCGCACATTACTGTAGTAATTTTATCAATTGCACTGTGGTGCTACCACAAAAAGAAACAATTTTCATGACATATGTAAGTGATGATAAACCTGATTCTGATATGGGTCTCCATTGTGGACTGAGAGTAAGGAGGGGACCGGGAAGAGGGGAATCATGGTTGATGAAAGGGGAAGGGAGAATGGAAGGAGCAGGAAGCACCACTCTGTAATGATCAATAAATCAATTGCTTGGAACCAAATGACCTTACCTGACGTCTCAGAGCTGGGTGTGTCTGCACTTGTGAAACCCCAACTCCTGGTACTTCTCCTCTACCACCTGTCCCACACCCCTCTCTCAGCACTCCACCCTCACCATTCCCAACATCCTTTGCTCTCTCCAGATATACAAACTCGCTCTCCGCTCCACATTGACAAATACAATACTGCGATAAGGTCTTAGAGCTATATTTATGTAATTACCAATAGTGTCAACAATTAAAATAAACATGAACAATAATTTTGTAATACAAGTATAAAACATCTTACATTATTAGTCATCTAAGCCACGTCCTCAAGGTGTGACTATAAACCTGGTACATACATTGGTCATCATGACTTAACAGAATAAATGTTATCAGCCTGGAGTAAACTCTATTTTAACCCTACATTAGTAATTTGTCATACTAACTCTCTACTGAGCATGATGAAATATTCAGGCAGTGCAGGCAGTGAGCTGCTGTGTTGTAAGGTCACATGCAGACACTTTAATTGTCATTTCATTTCCAAACCCTGCACCATATATCCGTTGTCCCTGTGTGGGTGAACAACAGAGCTTGACGTCTCCTCCAAAGGCAACACTTCTTGCCAGGTATAGAGCAGAGCTTGTCCTGCATGACTATGACGTCATTAGACTTGCAATTGATGCCAGAGAAACATCAGCCATGCTAAGACAAACTACATGTAAAAATGCCTGGACCAGTTTTCCGATAGCTTCTCATAGCCTGGAGCCAATCAGTAGCACAATCTAACATGGAGAAAATAGTTGTCATGTACAGCTTGTGTAGGAAAAGCATGTACAGATAGCTCCATTTTCTAGGCAGCTGCTCTTAAATAGGGGAACATTAAATAACCCTAATACAGTGGAAGTCACAAGATTGTCCTAAAATAGAGAGATCTGGGTTAGACTTTGGTTCAGGAATGATGTGTCATCATGAATTTCAAAGATTTCCCATGATGGAGACAAAACACTGCATGACTTTAAAAAAATGTTAAATTGAGATAGAGTTTTGGTTGAATTATTGTTAAAAGTAAAACTAAACATCTTACTTGTCTGACATCATATAAACTACAGTTTTTTTTTCATCTACATTTTGTTTGGCTTCAACAACTGCTGTGTTTTTAGTCATGAAAATTTAGAACATGTATGTATCTGGAGGAAATTTGAAAATCAGTACAATTTTAAATATTCATTTGTATTAGTTCACCACTAACATTCTAAAAAGAGAAAATAAATTCATCTGTTTTAACTCTAGAAGTATAAAGAAGTAAGGGCCGAGATGTGCAGAATAGAGAATTCCTGTTGCTAAATCTAACAAGTTACAAAAATACAAAATTCATAGATTGAAACAATCCATAATTTATTTCATCCAGCCTTCATCATGTTTAAGTTCACTTGTAGCCCTCAAATTCTTTTGTCCAACCCTTCACCCAATATTGATTTACCTAGAACACAGAGAATTATTCTGAACATTTATAAAACATTTGCATGGTCCCAGTTGTAGTGCTGAGTTGAATGCTGGTAGCTTTGTGAATGATATGCTGGTCACGGAGAGGATGTAGAAAAGATTAATGAGAATGGTTCCAGTGATAAAGGACTGCAGTTACCAGGTAAGGCTACTGAGATTGCTTGTTTCCAAGAAGAGAAAAATAAGTGAAAATGTGTTAAAAGAATTTAAAATAAGAGTCCAGGTCATGCTCAATGTAGTCTGCTGCTTGGCCTAGCCCCCATGCATAGCCTGCAGCTGTGTTTACCTCTTGCTGTGCCATGGGACTAAACGACCTAGAGGCCTTAACTGGTCAGCTATCCCATGAAGCAGTACAGATTGTGAACAACAAACAGGGTGTACTGACAGATTCTGACGCCTCCTCCCCAGGATGGCTATGCCTTTTGGCAGTTTGCCTCTGTCAAAAGCCTTTGAACTATTCTAAATCCCCTGGAAAGTAGATTTTTAAAAAATAAAAATAAAACTTATATAAAAGACATGAAGAATATAATTGGACTTAAAAACACTATAAACATCTGGAAATTAATTAAAAATATAAGGGTAGAGTACAACGAAAAAACATACTTACCTGTACTTAACTTCTTAATCCAGGTCAGCTTTGCACACACTTTCTCCCCAGTAAAGCAAACCAAAACTCTGAGGACTTAAAGTTCAAAGTAAATTTATAAATCAAAGTATATATATGCCACCATATTCAACCCCGTGATTTGTTTTCTTGCAAGTATACTCAGTAAATCTCAGAAACACAGTAGAATCAATGAAGGACCACACTCAACAGAACAACCAGTATGCAAACGACAACAAACTGTGCAAATACTAAAGAAAAAATACTAATAAATAAGCAGTAAATAGCAAAACCATGAGATGAAGAGTCCTTGAAAGAGAGTCCAAAGGTAGAGAGATCAGTTCAGTGTAGCGGTGAATGACATTGAGTAAAGTTATCCTCTGTGGTTCAAGAGCCTGATGGCTAGGCGATAATAACTGTTCCTGAACATGGTGGTATGTGTCCTGAAGCTCCTAAACATCCTTCCTGATGGCAGCAGCGAGAAGAGAGCATGGCCTGGGTGGTGGGGGTCCTTGATGATGGATGGGTGCTGCTTTCCTGCAACAGTGCTCTGTGTAGATGTGCTCAGCAGTGGGGAGGACCCAAGATGGACTTAGTGATCGTCAAGTACAGGCAAATAAGTCCAGAATGGCATTTTGTGCAGCAAGGATGAGTTGGGGCAAAGGGAAAGTTTCTATGCTGTATTACATTATGGCCCTAGTATTGAAAATAACTTGAACTACAGAGAAAGAAAGAGAGCTGCATTGGTCTTGAATGATTTCTTTCAGCACTGTTGCAATTTCCCTGCATTATGGGACAGTATCTTCTTCTGTTTTGTCTTTTCTCTCATGTTCCGTGGGGATTTTTTTAACCTCATTGCTCCCCCTATAATATTTCAAAGGCTTGTTAAGAGTCACAAACAAGCCATGCCAAATGGAAATGAATGATTTCCCTCCCTAAAGGCCATTACTGAACTAAATAGTTCCTCCCAACAATCAGTTGTTTTTTTGTGATTACCATTACAAATCCTGTATTTAAATCCAGATTTATTTAACTGTATTTATGTTCCCCAGCTACTATGGTGAGATTTGCCGAACAAACTGGATATTCAGCCTGGAATTAACAATCTAATAATTTATGGCTTCATATTTGAACAACTTTATTGAGGTGGTTCGTGTTTCAGCATGCCCTTGCTATGCAAATTCCAGGCAACATCTTGTTTACTAATGAGATTCCATCTCAGACAATTAAAACAAAATTTGATATTTGGTGTACACACAGATATTTTCATTTGCTGCTGTGTAATGTTTACACTGTAGCAATCTCCTTGTGCCTTTGGTGTCAGGTATCATCTTCCCTTAACAGAACTGATATTTTTGGATTTACTTGCAGCCGCTGAGCAAAGAAACAAGCAAGTTCCACCGCTGTACAATGCACATTGCATACTGCTCCTTCAACCTCACTGCACAAAACTCCTCATTTTCATCCAGTTATGGATGTGGGTGTATCCAAATTTAAACCATTTGACATTAAATCTGATGATAAACATTATCAAGATAATTTTAAATTCTTCTTTCACTTACTTAGAGCTTGCGTTAAGGGGAGAAAGGTACCCAATGACGATCATCTGGAATGCCCTGTCACAAAATTCAAGGCAGAGGATCCCTTTGGAATTTCCAAGCAAACAGAATAAATTACTTTGTTGTTTAAAATTAGGCAAAAGAGAACAATCTTTACTTGATTGTTCTTTATTAACAAGGGCATGCTATTTTTAGCTGTTTAATATATGATATGGTCAGATTTTTGTGAAGTAGTCCCAATTATTTGCTCTAATTCATGCAAATCCAGCAAAGGCCCCAGCAAAATAACAGCTAGCCATTTGAAAGTCATTTAAGTACTAGACTGGAAATGTCAAGAACAGTCTGTGTCGAGGCGGCGAGTCTCATGTCCGTGAGTGAGGAGCAACCTGCTAGTTGTCCAGTTTAAGCACCGAACCAAATTGAAAAGGTCAGGATGTCAGGGCTGGAGACAGAGGACAGGTATATTTTATAATGATTCTATTGGGTTTCTTTGTTCTGAGGTTGCCTGTAAGAAAATGAATCTCAAAGTTGTATATAGTATACATACTTAGATAATAAATGTACTTGGAACTTTGAAATTTAAAAATGCAGATGCTGAAAAGCTGAAACAAAAACTGCTCAGAAAACACGCAGCAGGTCAGGAAACATCCTTGGATAGAGAAACAGGGAGTTAATGTTTTGACCTCAAAAAGAAAGAGAAAAAAATACAATTGTTTTAAATTGCAGAAAGGTGGGAGTGGACAGGACAAAGGGAACAGACTTTATAGGATGATGTCAGTGTTGCCATGGGGATAAGATGTTGATAAAATTCTGATCAATGTGTTAATGAGACTTGTTAAAGGAATATGAAAGCTGTTTTCTCTCTCTCTCTCTTTGCCTCATTTTACTGGTCTTTTAACAACCCACCTTTAACCACTATCCTGCAGCTTTAATCACAACCTGCAACATGCATTAGAAACATAAGTGCCACAACAATAGTATTTCTATACTAGTTTACATAATCCCCACACCCTATTCCTATCCCAAACACCCGAGCACAAAAGGTGTAATTGGCCTCCCTGATTTTCCAGGTGTCACACCAGGATTCATCAGGAGACAGAGAGAATCATTCGTATACCCATTACATTTCTTAACTGCTAGCAGTCTTTTCCCCAGAGTAGGCGAGTCCAAAACTAGGGGGCATAGATTTAGGGCGAGAGGGGAAAGATTTAAAAGGGGGCTGAGGAGGAAACTTTTCCATGCAGAGGATGGTCAATGAGCTGCCAGAGGAAGTGGTTGAGGCAGGTAAAATGGCATCATTTAAGAAGCAATTGGGTAGGCACATGGAGGGACAAGCAATAGAGGGATATGGGCTGAATGCAGGAAATTGGGAGTAGCTACGTGGGCACAGTAGTCAGTATGAACTTATTCAGCTGAAGGGCCTGTGTCTGTGCTGTATTGTTCTATTACTCTAACTAGAAACCTATCAAGGATGATTGAGCAAAACAACGCAGCAATAACCATTTACAGAAAAGACTTCTAATGTAATATCAGAAGCTGCTCTTCTGCAAATTGCAACCTGAACAAATCAAACTGCACCAAAAATTAAATTGGAGCTTCAATGTTCATGTTGTAGAAAACATTTTCACTTTATGATTCCATTTCTCTCTAGAACATAATTAATTGTATTTCGACACAAGAATCTAATCACCCCGGGGTGCCTCAATCCCAGAGTTGGACAGAATGAATATTGAAAACTCTAAATGATGATTAGCCTAGCTCACTACCACAAAGACCTCACCCTGAAATGTCTAACAAAATTTGATCAGAGGTGAGGCTAGGTAGAGCCTTACCACCCTTCACACTGAAGAGTTCTGGCAGTTTATCGACGTCACTAATATAAATCACTTTAAATATTTAAACAATTGAAACCGGACTTACAATATTGTGATCAATTTTGGGCCCTTTATCTAAGAAAAGATGTGCTGGCATTGGAGAGGGTCCAGAGGAGGTTCACAAGAATGATTCCAGGAATGGAAGGATTAATGTATGAGGTGTGTTTGGTTGCTCTGGACCTGTACTCACTGGAGTTTAGAAGAATGAGGAGGGTATCCTACTAAAACCTATTAAATATAAAGGCCTAGATAGAGTAGACTTCGAGAGGATGTTTCCTGTCATCAGGGAATCTAGGACCAGAGAGCACAGCCTCAGAATAGAAAGATGTTCCTTTAGAACAGAGATGAGGAGGAATTTCTTTAGCCAGAGGATGGTAAATCTGTGGAATTCATGGAGACAGTCATGGAGACTAAGGCATTTGGGTATATTTAAAGCAGAGGTTGAAATGCTCTTGTTTAGTAGGGGCATCAAAGATTACTGGGAGAAGGCAGAAGAACGGGATTGAGAGGGATAATGAATCAGCCATGAAGAAATGATGGTATGCCAAATAGCCTAGTTCTGCTCCTATGATCTTATGGTTTTTGAGATAACTACACTCTTTCAAGGTGAGTAACAGTAGGTAACGTCTACATGAGGAAATCTGCAGATGCTGGAATTTCAAGCAATGCACATAAAAGTTGTTGGTGAACGCAGTAGGCCAGGCAGCATCTCTAGGAAGAGGTACAGTCAACGTTTTTGGGCTGAGACCCTTCGTCAGGACTAACTGAAAGAAGAGCTAGTAAGGGATTTGAAAGTGGGAGGGGGAGGGGTAGATCCAAAATGATAGGAGAAGACAGGAGGGGGAGGGATGGAGCCAAGAGCTGGACAGGTGATTGGCAAAAGGGATATGAGAGGATCATGGGACAGGAGGCCTAGGGAGAAAGAAAAGGGGGAGGGGGGAAGCCCAGAGGATGGACAAATGGTATAGTGAGAGGGACAGAGGGAGAAAAAGGAGAGAGAGAAAAAGAAAGTTTTAAGACAAATTCCCGTTACTTTCACCAGTCA
The DNA here is from genome assembly GCF_030028105.1 of Mobula birostris. NCBI lineage: Eukaryota > Metazoa > Chordata > Chondrichthyes > Myliobatiformes > Myliobatidae > Mobula > Mobula birostris. Next base: position 60,694,774 of record NC_092373.1, read on the forward strand.
TTATTCTCCAATTTGTTTCATTTATACCTGGCCAACAATGCCAGAGTATTCAGACATCCCACCTTTTTATCACCACTTCAGGGTTGTGAAGGAATTCTTTCTTGTTCACATATTGGCTTTCAGTAGTATCTTTAGTCCTGAGTGGGTTGATGCAATGAGACCTAAACTCTGAATCTTTCACGTTTGAGGACCTAAAGCATTACCTTCACCACACATGACAAACATTATTCCAAGAATTATGAAACCATGGTTACAAGTGGTGCAGCAATTGGCTTTGGCTTTTTTCTTGGATTAAAGTGCAGCTTTCAGAGATTCATAGTAAACATGTCTTTCAAGTTCTAGCATGGCATATTCAGCAATTATGTTCTGAAATCTTTTTCTAAGTTTTGGGAAAATCTTAATTTAACTTTTCTCAGCGTCAATCATAATTTCTTATCCAAGTGGCGATCATGTTGCCATTTCCCCACCAAAGCCACCATGATCAAAGCTAGACAAGCCTGATTCATAATGAATCAAATCTTTGCCATTTGAATTAGTAAACTTCATTCACATAACTTTAAACAACGTTCGCATTTTCTTTTTGGGGAACACACTGTCACCACAAAATAAGAGGTGTCAAATTCCAATCTTTGAAGATGACTGTAAACACACTGCCCACATGCCAGCCTTGTGATAGGTTGCTTGATCTACTGATTGAGATTGACACTACACTTCTTCATATCAAGTGTCCAGTGTGTCCTCATACTTTCCCGGGCTGTGTTTGATCTGTCACTTGACTTCTCATTCTGCAGCTCTTCCCTTGTCAACTTCCAATCTTCAAAAATGTGTAACTTCTTTAAAAATAAAGGTTCAAAATTTGAGATTGTTTAATGTAATTTCCTGTACACAAGTGTAAAGACAAACAAAATAATTGTTACTTCGAATCCAATGCAACACACAAAAGCACAAAATATAGAGAACATGATTATAGTAAATACATTATAGTTTACGTATATACATAGACTGGTTGAATGTCTATAAAGTAACATTAGGCATTGGAGAGTCTGTACATGATGTGATTGACAGGAAGTAATAAATAAGGAGGGGTTGGGAGCATGGAGGTGTGGGTTAGTGGTTGAGGTGTTAATCAACCTTACTGCTTGGAGAATGTAACTGTCTTTGACTCTGGAGATCCTAGCATGAATGCTATGTAGCCTCCTCCCTGATGGAAGTGGAACAAACAGTCCATGAGCAGGGTGGGTGGGATCGTTCATGATGTTACTGGCCCTTTTCTGACATCTTTCTGTATATATGTCTCACTATCTACCACCATAGTAATTAACATTAATATTTGTAACTTATTTTAGACACTTCTTAAAGTGAATCAAGCTTCTTCTGGTCTCCTAGGCAACTCTTCTAATGGCCAACAGAGATAACAAACTACAAAGTTTATTTATTGCAACTGTGTCATAGATATTCCATGTGCCATGGAAAATAGGAGCAGGAATTGGCCATCAGGCCCTTCAAGCCTGCACCACCATTTAATATGATCATAGCTAATCTATGCTAGCCTCAACTCCCCTCTATGCCATTTCTCCAGACCGTTCTTTTCCTCGATCTATCACATATTTATCCACCTATATTTTAAATATTTCTAATGTTTCAGCTTCCAACAACCACTGGGGCAGAGAATTGTGGGGATCCACTACCCTCTGTGAAAAGGAATTTCTATGTATGTCTGTTTTAAATGACTGCTTCCTTATCTTGTAGTTATATTTCCTTGTACAAGACCTTCCCACTAGTGAAAACCTCCCAATGTCTACCCAGTTAAACCCCACATTATTCTAGACTTCAAGGAACTCAGGCCAAAGCTACTTGGTCTCTCTTTGCAGGGCAACCCTTTCATCCCAAAAATTAGATGAATTTCCTTCATACTGCTTCCAATTATTATGTATTTGTTTCAGGTAAGGGGACCAAAACTGTACACAGTATTGCAGGTGATGCCTCATCTGCACGCTGTATAATTACAACAATATCTCCCTATAAAACACTATTATCCCTTCAGTTACAATCCCTCAATCTGAAACAGTGGGGATAACTTCACTCAGCTTCACTCGTCCCCTCAGTGAAATGTTCCCGCAACCCAAGGACTCACTTTCAAGGACTCTTCATTTCAGGTTTTAGATACTTTTTGTTTTTTTTTCTTTTGAATTGGGTCAGTTTGTTGTCCTTTGCATGTTGTTTGTTTGTCTGTCATTGATGTGCGAAGTTTTTCATTAAGTCTATTATGTTTCTTTGTATTGATTATGAATACCTGCAAGAAAATGAACCTCAGTATAGTATATGGTGACATATTTGTACTTTCATAATAAATTTACTTTGAACTTTGAACTATATTAAACTCCAGCCCCTTTGCAAGGTAGGCCAGAATGTCATTTGCCTTCTTAACTACCAATTGGACCTACCTTATAGCTTTTTTGTGATTAACTCCTCTGTATACCTCTGCATTTCATGGATTTATAATATCTCTGCATTTAGATAATAATCTTCCTTTGGATTTCTCTTACTGAAGTACGTAACATCACATTTCCCTACATTAAACTCCAAATGCCAGTCATTCTGTCTGGAGGGAGAGAGAGCCTGTCTATGCTGGGTTATGGACGGTAGTTTTGATGAACTCTGGATCAAGGTCTCTTTGGGGGCATTTGCTGTTGCTCGCATGGTTGGGGGTGGGGGGGGTTTGGTGCTTCTGTTGTCACGAGTGGGGTCGTTGATACTTAATAATTTATTATTATTGCTGCTGCTTCTGCGAAGTGTGGGAGGGATGGGGATTTCAGGACTTCAGTGTTCAATCATTCAGTCTATGGGGTCCCTTGTTTCGTGGATGTCTGTGCACCTCACTGGCACATCTCAGGGGTGTGTGCTTAGCCCACTGCTCTACTCTCCAAATACACATGACTGTGTGGCTAGGCATAGCTCAAATACCATCTATAAATTTGCTGATGATACAATCATTATTGGTAGAATCTCAGGTGATGACGACGGGGCATACAGGGCCAACTAGTGAAGTGGTGCCACAGCAATAACCTGGCACTCAATGTCAGTAAGATGAAAGAGCTGATTGTGGACTTCAGGAAGGGTAAGCTGAAGGCATGCATACCAATCCTCATAGAGGGATCAGAAGTGGAGAGAGTGAACAGTTTCAAGCTCCTGGGTGTCAAGATCTCTGAGGATCTAACCTGGTCCCAACATAATGATGTAGTTATAAAGAAGGCAAGACAGCGGCTATACTTCATTAGGAGTTTGAAGAGATTTGGCATGTTAACAAATACACTCAAAAACTTCTATAGATGTACCATGGAGAGCATTCTGACAGGCTGCATCACTGTCTGGTACGGGGGAAGGGTTACTGCACAGGACTGAAAGAAGTTGCAGAAGGTTGTAAATCTAGTCAGCTCCATCTTGGGCACTAGCCTACAAAGTACCCAAGACATCTTCAGAGAGCGGTGTCTCAGAAAGGCAGTGTCCATTATTAAGGGCTGCCAGCACCCAGGGCATGCCATTTTCTCACTGTTGCCATCAGGTAGGAGATACAGAAGCCTGAAGGCACACACTCAGCGATTCGAGAACGGCTTCTTCCCTTCTACCATCCAATTCCTGAATGGACATTGAACCCTTCGACACTACCTCACCTTTTCTAATAGCCAGTTTTTCTGCTTTTGCACGTTTTTAAAATCTATTCAATATACGTAATTGATTTACTTATTTATTATAATTCCTTTTATTTCATTTATTATATTTTTTCTATATTATGTATTGCATTGAACTGCTGCTGTTAAGTTAACAAATTTCACGTCACATGCCAGTGATAATAAACCTGATTCTGATTGTATACTGATAACATTATCGGAAATGAAAGGATATACTGATAACATTATCTGATATGAAAGGAACGGATATCTAAATCTAAATTTATATCCCATTGTGGAATCATAGTATCCTTATCACAACATGACTTTCCACCTATTTTTGTAATATCAGTAAATTTGGAAATTTTACATATTGTTCCTTCATCCAGACCATTGATGTATATAGTGAACAATCATAGATTAATAACTAATTCCTGCAATACTCTTCAAGTTACCTCCTTCTAGTCTGAAAAGGACCCAGTTATTCCAACTCTCTGTTTCCTATGAGACAGTTAATTTTCAATCCATTCTAACATGATTTTCCCATACCATGAGCTTCTAATCTGTGCACCAACCTCTTTTGTGGGACTTTGTCAAGTACCCTTTGAAAATAACTTTTTAAAAACACTGTATGTTTCCCTTTAAAAAAAGTTTTCTGTAACATCCTCAAGTAATTTAAGTAAATTTGCCAAATCTGTCTTAACTTTCATAAAACCATGTTGACTGGGTTCAATTATATTGGGCTTTCCTAAATCTTTAGATATTTCAACTTTGATTATTGACATCTTGCCAATACTACTGTTGTTGTTAAATTGACTGACCTGTAGTTCCCTACTTTCTGTCCCTCTCCTTTTTATGAACAAGGAAGTCACAACACTATATGTACCAATACCAATAATATTTTCAACTATTCCTGATTTCAAACACAAAATTTTCACATAATATAACTAGTTATATGTAACATAAAGGGTGAGTTTTGTTTTGTATGAAGTTAAACTAACCTTAAGACTTGTGTGACGCCCTGGCTAAGATCTTTACTGCTATGCTGTAGGTATTTCATTTTAGCAATTCTGTAAGAGCAGTCTGTTCTGCTTTCAGCCTGTTTGGGTTTGAGCTGAGTTGTTGTTCAACTTTGGAATGTGGTGTCAGTCAGTCAGGATGATGGAATTGCGAGAAGGTTCTAGAGAACGCTGGGAGGAGAGGTTTTGTGATGGACACTGGTGGGTATCGACATCTTTTTGACATGAGCTGGAAGAAGACAGGAGGGAAGATGGCTAAGGACCCGTCCCTGTAGCACAAGGTGCTTTGTGCAGATGAATGATTTCAAGGAGGAAGGACCAATACTCCCTTGGGAGACCTGTTTGTTCAAGGTGGATTTCAAATGATATTCCGAAGGTGGTGTGTGCCTTATATAGCAGGCCCAGAAAGAGGTCCTCCAATATAATAGCACCGAGGAATTTAAAGTTGCTGACCCTCTCCACCTCTGATCCTCCAATGAGGACTGGCACGTGGCCCTCTGGTTTCCTTCCCCTGAAGTCAATAGTCAGCTCCTCGGTCTTGCTGACATTGAATAAGAGGTTGTTGTTTTGGCACCGCTCAGACAGATTTTCAGTCTCCCTCCTACCTGTTGACTCGTCACCTCCATTGATCAGCCTACGACAGTGGTGTCATCAGCAAACATGAGTTGTACTTAGCCACACAGTCTCAAATGTAAAGCAAGTAGAGAAGAGAGCTAAGGACGCAGCCTTGTGGTGCACCTGTGCTGAGGGATATCGTGGAGGAGATGTTGTTGCCAATCTGAAATGACTGGGATTTGCAAGTGAGGAAATCAAGGATCCAATTGTACACAATTGTACAAGGAGGTAGTGAGGCCTGGTCTTGGAGCTTTTTGCTTAGTTTTGAGAGGATGCTGGTATTGAATCTGAGCTGCATTGATAAAGAGCATCCTGATGTATGCATCTTAGCTGTCCAATCGTACCTGGGTTGAGTGAAGAGCCAAAGAGATACCATCTGTTGTAGACCTTTCGCTCCAATAAGCAAATTGGACTGGATCCAAATGGCTTCTCAGGCAGGAGTTGATATGTTTCTTCACCAACCTCTCAAAACACTTCATCACTGTGGATGAAGTTTCCAAAGACAATCAAGTGGGAAGCACATGAATCTAATTCAAATAAAACCTGGGAATTATAACCTTCTGGGCCATGAGCTGTCAATGTCAGTGAGGATTACTGCTCTCTCTGTCTAAATATTACTGCACATTTAATTATGGGTTCAGAAATGTGTGACAGGGTCAGGGACTATATTCCACTGTGCAACAGCAGGGAGTAAGTATAATTGGTTAGGGTATTAATATCTATATTTTGTAAAATGTTCACTTTAAGTTATTTTATAGCAATTAGGTTATTAGTACAATTTCTCTTCTTCATGAAGCAAACATTTTGACACTGACATGAGTGACATCTAAATTTCATTTTCATTATTTCACTGTTTTTCTTCCCTTCCTTTCTTCCCCTGAAGGCATTCACTCATAATTGGTGTTATAGACTGTCAGGAATCCACTGGTACCTTGTTGAAGAGACTATTATTCATGCAGGAGATAGTGCTTTGCAGTGTCATTGGCAATCCTTGACTTCACACATGTTCCTCCAGCAGAGGTCATTAGGTTATTGAACCATTAGAAGCATGGCCAACATTGGGTATTTCTAGTCATTAGTGATAAGAAACCTCAGTTCTGGAAAACTGCCACAGCTTACCACCTGGAAAGTGATTATAAATCAGTTCATATGGAAGAGAGCTGTAAAAATTATTCAAGATGCTGCCTTAAGGATTAACACTGCGGATAGAATTACTGACGTTATGTGGCAATCAAATCTCTAATTTCTGAATTATTAAATGCAACAATTTTCCAAACTCACGTTGAATATTAGAATCAACTGGATTGAAATATTCCAATGATTTTCCTTCCCCGGGTCTCATATTTACTCATTTCGAATGCACTACCTTTTATGCAGATGTGGCAGCCAATTTTCAGCACCTTGCCACCCTTAGACACTTCAGCTGAAGAAGGGGGGGACAGTTAAAATAAATGCAGAATATGTGAGAAGGACACTGTAATGCTTCCTGTAACATATTCTTGTGATTATGCCTTGTATCCAACAGCAGCCCACTGTAATACTAATACATCTGACTTTAGGTTCTCCTTCTCAAATTTCAGGATGAATTCAATCATATTATGATCACTAGCCCCTAAGAGTACTGAAGCTCTCTAATCAGTTCTGGTTCATTGCACAACAGTTGTCCAGAATACCTGATCCCCTCGTGGTCTCAACCATAAGCTGCTCTAAAAAGCCATCTCATAGACACTCTAGAAATTCCCCCTCCTGGAATCCAGCACCAAAATGATTTTCCAAGTCCAGCTGCATATTGAAGTCAAGTCAAGTCGCTTTTATTGTCATTTCAACCATAACTGCTGGTACAGTACACAGTAAAAACGAAACAATGATCCTCCAGGACCATGGTGCTACCTGAAACAACACAAAACTACACTAGACTACTTGAAACAACACAAAACTACATTAGACTTCAGACCTACACAGGACTACATAAAGTACACAAAACAGTCCCCCATGACTATTGTAACATTGCCCTTTTAGCATGCATTTTCTATCTCCTGTAAGACATATCTTTACTACAGTTTGGTATCTGTATACAACTCCCATCAGTGTCTTTTCACTCTTGCAGTTCCTTAGCTCTATCCACGATCATCCAAAACCTTCCAAGCCTATGTCACTTCTTTCTAATGATTTGCTTTCATTTTTTTCTGTCTGTCACCCAGTTTCCAGTGTCCTGCGCCTATCTCTCTATATGTCCTTCAGCCTCCCAAATGATACGGCGTTCATCCAATTCCAGCACCAACTCCTTAACATGGTTTGTTAGAAGTTGCAGCTGGATGCACTTCTCGCAGTTGTAATCGTCAGGGACACTGGAAGTCTCCCTGCCTGGCATCTCCACTGTCCTAGCTGAGCAGATATAAAGAAGGGAAGGAAAAGTCTCAAGCTTTTCTTATTTTGCTTTCTCTGAAGCCTTGAAGACCTAAAGCCTTAAGATCACCACTCTGACTACGTCCACTAAGATGATGGTCCCCGCAGTTGCCCCGCCTTCCTTTAATTTGCTCTTACTAATCAGTCCCATACACAAGTTGGTTGCTGGTCAAAGATATAATGCACTGCCGTGACCCTCTCCTGACTTTTTATCCTTGGGCAGCGGACCTGATTGAGGTCTCCTTTCCAAACTTCCGATGTCTGGATTGACTGCTGGTCAAAACTCTATTAATACGTCTTATTCCATTCATTTTCAGGAATGACTGAACTTGTTCCCCAACAAACTAGCTCACATCAACATTGGACGAGGCTGGAGTGAGGCGCTTGAGAACATTTCTGGCCACTATGTAGCTGTGTCCACTACCACCAAGAAATTTGTGCCCATGAATGGTCTGGCAAAATCCACCTGAATCCACTGCCAGGGCAATGTAGGCCAGACCCAGAAATGGAGAGGCACTACTTAGCACCTTTATTAATGAGAGACCTTGATCATGTGGATAGTCAGAGGCTTTTTCCCAAGGTTGAAATGGCTAACACGAGAGGGCACAGTTTTAAGGTGCTTGGAAGTAGGTACAGAGGAGATGTCAGGGGTAGGTTTTTTACGCAAAGAGTGGTGAGTGCATGGAATGGGCTGCTGGCAATGGTGGTGGAGGCGGATACGATAGGGTCTTTTAAGAGATTCCTGGATGGGTACATGGAGCTTAGAAAAATAGAGGGCTATGTGTAACCCTAGGTAATTTCTAAAGTCAGGAATGTTTGGCCAAGCATTGTGGGCCGAAGGGCCTGTATTGCGCTGTAGGCTTTCTATGTTTCTATGTTACTCTAGGCATCTTCTGGACATGTTGGCATCCTGAACAGTGCAAGGCAAGATCTGTTGACCTATCCCAGGCCACCAAGGTTCGAGCCATTGCTTTTATTTTGAGCACAGCTAGATGACCAACATGGAGCTCCTTGTACACTTTACCTCTCAGCCTGGATGGTACAACAGCTTTCAATCCCTACATTCGGCAACCCTTGTCAAGGGCAGGTCACTACAGCATTGGTAAAAATGGGGAAAGTGGGATTTCTGTCGCATATCCTAGCCAGTTTCAATGGCCATGTAGACCTTTGAGTGTGGGGTCTTTTCCAGTTTCCCCTTAGATTATCTCTGCCATAATAGGAAGACTTTCAATTTGCATTAAGGAGAATACGTCAAGAGAGGTGTCCTGTTTTGTAAGTTTTTCAGGTATTTCTTTTTCGAAGTGTAAAAGAGACAATCCATCAGCATTTCCATGATTAGTCATCCTCTTGAATTCAGTCTTGTAGTTCTGATCTCCAGGAAACAGAGCCCATCTCAGCATTCATCCTGCTGCTGTTGGTGGAAAACCCTGCTGTGGATTGAAAATGGACACTAGTGGTTGATGATGTATCAGTGTATTGGAAAGACAGGGTGGTGTGGCCCAGTGTATAAGAAATAATATTAAATCATTAGAAAAGGATGACTTGGGCCGGCTGGTGGCGCAATGAAATCAGTACCGGCTCCGGAATGAAGGTTCCCAGTTTCGAACCCAGTCAGGGCCGCTCCAGAGTACGCTTTCCATCTGTGTCGCGTTGAGTGTCGAGACCGCAACTTGACCTCGTAAAATAAAGGGAAAAATACTGCGAAATGTCTGTGTGAGGAGTGGCGCGCCACACAGTCTCTCTCTCGCTCCACGCCTTGTAAAGTCATGAAAAAGACATCGTCTCACCAACATCGCACATGCACGCTCGCACACAACAACGCATGCACGCACAGACACGCCAAAGATAAAAGAAAGGGATGACATAGGATCGGAAGGCGTAGCGTCTCTATGGGTTAAGTTAAGAAATGGCAAGGGTAAAAGGATCCTAATGGTAGTTGTATACAGGCCTCTAATCAGCAGATGGGATGTGGATTACAAATTACAGCAGGAGACAGAAAAGACATGTCAGAAGGGCAATGTCATGATAATCGTTGGGGATTTTAGCATGAAAGTGGATTGGGAAAAACAGGTCAGTACTGGACCTCAGGAGAGAGAATTTGTAGAATGTCTAAGGGATGGCTTTTTAGAAAAGTTTGTTGTTGAGCCCACTAGGGGATCGGATGTGTTGGACTGGGTGTTGTGCAATGATCCAGAGGTGATAAGAGAGTTTAAGGTTAAGCTTAAGGAACAGTGATCACAGTATGATCGAGCAACACACATCAAAGTTGCTGGTGAATGCAGCAGGCGAGGCAGCATCTCTAGGAAGAGGTACAGTCAACGTTTCGGGCCGAGACCCTTTGTCAGCAACTTTGATGTGTGTTGCCTGAATTTCCAGCATCTGCAGAATTCCTCGTGTTTTCAATATGATTGAGTTCACTTTGGAATCTGAGAAGGAAAAACTAAAATCCAATGTGTCGATATTTCAGTGGAATTAAGGAAATTACAATGGCATAAAGGGGAACTGGCCAGAGTTGACTGGAAAGGGACACTAGCAGGAAGGACAGTGGAGCAGCAAGGGCTAGAGTTCCTGCAAAAAATGAAGAACGTTCAAGACAGATATATTCCAAATCAGAAGAAATTTTTGAATGGAAGGAGGGCACTACCATGACTGACAAGTGAAGTCAGAACCAAAGTAAATGCAAATGAGAGGGCATACAAGGAAGCCAAAGCTAGTGGGAAGATAGAAGATTGGGAAGCTTTTAAAAACTTGCAGAAGTAAACTAGGAAGGTCGTTAGGAACAAAAAGATGAATTATGAAAGGAAGATAGCGACTAATATCAAAGAAGATCCTAAAAACTTTTTTAAGTATATAAAGGGTAAAAGAGAGTTGAGGGTAGATATAGGACCAATACAAAATGGCGCTGGAGATATTGTAATGAGAGACAGAAAGATGGCAGGGGAACTGAATACATATTTGCATCAGTCTTTACGGAGGATGACATCTACAGTATACCGGACATTCGAGAGTGTCAGGGAAATGAAGTATGTGCAGTGAAAATTACGACTGAGAAGGTGTTCAGGAAGCTTAATGGTCTGAGGTGGATAAATATGCTGGACCTGATGGAATGCACTTTCGGGTTCTGAAGGAAGTAGCTGGAGAGATTGTGGAGGCATCAGCAATGGTCTTTCAAGAATCAATTTATTCTGGCATTGTACCAGATGACTGGAAAATTGCAAGTGTTACTCTGCTAGTTAAGAAGGGTGGGAGGAAGCAGAAAGGAAACTATAGACCTGTAAGCCTGACTTCAGTGGTTGGGAAGTTGTTGGAATCAATTATTTGGGATGAGATTATGGAGTCCCTGGAGGCACATAACAAGATAGATCAAACCCAATGTGAAAGGAAAATCCTGCCTGACAAACCTACTGCAATTTTTTAAAGAAAATTACAAGCAGGGTAGACAAAGGAGATGCAGTAGATGTGGTGTACTTGAATTTTCAGAAGTCTTTTGACAAGGTGCAGCACATGAGGCTGCTTAGCAAGATAAGAGCCCATGAATTACAGGGAAATTACTAGCATGGGTGGAGCATTGGCTGATCGGCAGCAAACAGAGAGTGAAAATAAAGGCATCCTATTCTGGCTGGCTGCCAGTTACCAGTGGAGTTCCACAAGGGTCTGTATTGGGATCGCTGCTTTTTATGATGTATTTCAATGATTTGGACTACGGGATTAATGGATTTGTGGCTAAATTTGCCATTGATACAATGATACAATTATACAAAGAGGAGTGGGTAGTGTTGAGGAAATAGAGAGCCTGCAGAGAGACTTAGATAGTTTAGGGGATTGGGCAAAGAAGTGGCAAATGAAATACAATTTTGGAAAGTATATGGTCATGCACTATGGTGGAAGAAATAAACGGGCAGACTATTATTTAGATTGGGAGGGAATTCAAAATGCAGAGATGCAAGGGGATTTGGGAGTCCTTGTGCAGGATACTCTAAAGGTTAACCTCCAGATTGAGTCGGTAGTGAGGAATGCGAATGCAATGTTGACATTCATTTCTAGAGGTATAGAATATAAGAGCAGGGATATGATGCTGAGGCTCTGTATGGCACTTGTGAGACCACACTTGGAGTATTGTGTACAGTTTTGGGCTCCTTACTTTAGAACTGATATACTGACATTGGAGCGAGTTCAGAGGAGATTCACAAGAATGATTCCAATGAAAGGGCTACCGTATGAGGAAAGTCTAGCAGTATTCCCTGGAGTTCAGGAGAAAGAGGGGGGATCTCATAGAAACATTTAGAATGTGAAAAAGCCTGAACAGCTTAAATATGGCAAAATTATTTCCCATGGTAGGGGAGTCTAGGACAAGAGGGCACAACCTCAGGACTGAAGCATGTCCATTTAGAACAGAGATGGGGAGAAATTACTTTAGACAGATGGTGGTAAATCTGTGGAATTTGTTGCCATGAGCTGCAGTGGAGGCCAAGTCACTGGCTCCATTTAAGGCAGAGATAGATAGGTCCTTGATTATCCAGGGCATCCAAGGGTATGGGGAGAAGGCAGGGGAGTAGGGATGACTGGAAGAATTGGATCAGCCCATGATTGAATGGCGGATCAGATTCGATGGGCCGAATGGCCTGCTTCTGCTCCTATATCTTATGGTCTTATAGTTTTATGATCAGTAATGAGGGTAAAATCTGTTCCATAAAAGTACTGGTTGAAATGTTTTACACCACATCCCAGGCTCAAGGCCTCTGATAATTTGTGCATAGCTTTTCTCTGTAGCAGTAAGGGAATATGATGCGAAGGCTATGGGGCATTCATGTTCATCTCTCATAACGTGACATGACTGCACCTATACCATAAGGTGAAGCATCACATGCAAGCTTCACTGGACAGTGTGGATCATAATGTATACGTGCAGTGTCTGGTGTCACCATTTCCTTTGTTTTTTGGAAGACTACCTCAGACTTCTCTGTCCATTACCATTTCTTCCTGATCTGCAGTAATGAGTTCAAGACGTAGAGTACAGTAGCCAAGTTTGGCTGGAGCCTATTATAGTAATTGACAGATCCTAAATAGAATGACAACTGTGACACATCCTGATCGAATTTTCTCAACATACTTGTGCAAACTTTGTGTATCAATGGTGTTCCCATAGTCAGTGATACTTGGTTGAAAGAATTCACAGTTGCTGTGTCGTGCTCTGAGTTCAAAACCTTCCAATCTTTTTAACATTATCTTGAGATTTAGGAGATGTTCTTTGTCATCCATATTGGTAACAATATGCTATCCGGGTACGACAGAGTGCCTGGGCAGCCTTGCAGCATCTGACCCATGGCTTTCTGTGAGAGTGCAGGTGCACATGCCACTCCAAAATAAGCCTGTTATCATCATCAAGCCCTTTGTGAGTATTAATGGTGAGAATCACTTTGGACTCCTCTTCCATCTTCATTTGTAGGTAGGTCTCAGCTAAGCCTACTTTGCTGAAGTGTTTCTGTCCAGAAAGGTTTGCAAAGAGATCCTCTATCCTGAGCAGAGGATATTGATCTACTTTCAGTACTGGGTTGATAGTGATCTTAAAATCACCACAGAACCTGACAGACCCATCCTCCGCCACTGAGGCCCCTGGTGTTGCCCATGGGATCCTCTCAACCCTGGAAAGAACTTCAGCCTCCATGCAATCTAGCTTACTGGCTCCTTTAACACAAGAAGTATAAGGCACTGAACGAGATTTGTAAAACTTTCAAGTGGCGTTTTCATTTATCACTATTTTACTAGGTGTCAAAATGGTTGCTGTGACGCATCTAGTGTGGTAGTGTAGTGAGTAGTGCTTGTCACTCTCATTTTCAGCTTCCATCATTGACTAGCAGTCTTGCGAAAAGAGAGCTGAATGTGTAAATCTCTCCCTGCCAGTACATAGCATCTCCAACAGCAAGCCTCATGTAGTGCCTCCTCGCCGGCAACACATGGAAACTGAACTCCTTTCAGACTCAGACTCAACTACAGAGGATGGGGAAGAGGTCTGGCTCCTGCACATGTAGCACGCAGGCCCATCGGTGTGTGGACACACCTGATGTTCATGAAACAGATCCCCAGCTATGGGTAAATAGCCCCAGTGCCTTGTCGGCAGCCTTGGGAGAGAAGAAGGCTATGAGAGTAAACCCAGACATTAAATCCAGAGTAGAACCCCTAAGGTGGCTGGATGTCATTGAATATCCTTCCGGCAGCTCCTGCAGCCAAGCTGGTGCCAAACGCATTGCTTCATAAGCTTTCCTTTGGACTACACTGGTGAGGTCAAGAAGGGGATCTTGACAACTGGGCATCTCAGGATCTTCATACCTTCCACCCAGGCTTGTGACGATGAACATCATCACCCATTGTCCTTCAAGAGAGGTGGATGCCAACCAACCATTTTACCCTTAATATGTTTGATTCTTCCAATGACCTCTGTGAACATTGCAGTGGCATCATCCAGTACCATTCTTAATTCACTTGCACTTGACTCTTCTGCAGGGGATGTGGCATGTAAATGCTGGGTGGATCTCCAATCAAGCTGTAGTTGTCTCAGCCAGTCACGTCCCACAATACTGGGCTTCTTATTTTTACCACATACAAGCCCAATATGACTTGTTAGTTATTGTACTTCACTGTTACACATGCCATTCCAATAGGAGTTTTTACCTGAGTAAGTTCTTAGTTGAAATTCTGCAGGACATAATTTAATATCTTTGAAAGGCCATTCAAACTCATTATATAGAATGAATGAAACAGCCGAGCCAGTGTCCAATTCCATTTTAATTGATTTGCAGTTCCCTTCTTGTGTAAGCCATATTAATTGTCTATTGTTAGTGTAACCCTCCGGTTCTGGCGGCTCTGGCGGCTGTGTAGGTCTAGGGAAGACAATCTCTAGCCCCACCAAACGCGTGAGATTGAGGTGCAAAGCCTCCTGTTTGTGTGGATGCTACGTGATGTGTTACCCTGTTACAAATCAGTACCACAAAACAACAGACAGTACACCATATGCAATTAAACAATTTAGCTTTATAATCCTTAATTTGACTGAAGAGTTAGTAAAGTAAAACAAAAAGGAAAGGGCCCATTTTAATGAAACAGTCTAAAGCGCACAAGTTGGAGCTCACGGTTTCCCTGCCGCTGGTCCTCCGTCGGTTTCCCCGGGCTTTGTTGAGTCCCGGCCCACTCCAATTCTACTCCTTTCTGGTGTCTACAACTTCTCCTTTCTGGCATCTTTTCTCCCCATCTTCCATTGAACAAAAGCCCCAGATCACCTCCGTCTTAGGCACACAACAAGAAAAAATACTCCCTTCATTGGACGGCGCATATGCCAAAGCCCCCGTTATCTCTAGCCATAACCCAAACACTGCTACTACAGAAAAATCATCACATTCGCAGTGAAACATTTCCCAGGGCGTTAAATTAGTTTTCACATTTAAACCTGAATGCTGCTCAGTCCTATGTTCCTCTCATCATTATCAGATTTTTCATCAATAGCATGCAGACTAGTGGTCCTTTTGAAACTGCAACTTGACTTTTTATCTTTTCTGTGCAGTGCATTTATTTTTGTCTGCCCAACGTGCTCTTTGTATTTGTCCTACTTCGCTGTATTTTCTACAAGTTTCATGTTTAAATCTGCATTGGTCTGGTGTATGGGAGCCCCTGTCACAGTGCATTCACCCAAACTAGTTTCTGTTTAGATGTTACAATTTTGTTCACATTCACTTTCATTCCTGACTGCATCTCACTTGTGTCTCTGATTGAGGATTCCATTGATACAGTGATTTCAACTGTTCTTTTAAATGTAAGTTGTGCTCCAGTTAGGAGCTATCTTTTAAAGTTTTCTTGTAAGACTCTACAAATTAAACAATCTCTCATTGCATCATTAAACCCATCACTGAACAATGTTCAGACAACGCCTTCAATTCAGCCACATGCACAGAGATAGACTTCCCTTTCTTTTGATTCTGTTTATGAAAGCTAAAGTGTTCTGCAATCAACAAAGATTTCAGCTCTAAATGTTCCTGCATTATGATATCAGCAAAGCTCATTTCAGCTGGTTTGGTTGCAGCAGTTAAATTTATAAGCTAACTGGCTGCTCTTACACATATTACATTCAGCGAAATTATCACTCATTTCTCACTGTCTTTTTCCTTTGCTTCAAGATACTGCATAATTCATTCAGTATACAATATCCAGTTATTTCTTGTACAATCAAATGCATCTATCTTCCTGAGTTAGCCAGCCATTCCTGTTCTTTATTTGTTTATGATTATCACCCAGTACTCATTGATTATGAACCCATGATTACATCCATTACCGGCATTTTTTTAAACTCAGCTATTTCTGTCCCTTCCTGAAGAAGCACATGCTGTACTTTTTTTTTTAACTCAAATGACTCGTTGCATTTTTTTTAACTTGAACATCTCACTGGGCTTCAACCAGTAGGTAGTCATCTTAAGTTCATTTAAAACTTCCTTGTCACTACTGTTAGGTTTTGTAACACTAAACCTAGTTAAAATTAAAAACACAGGAGACCTGGGATAATGTGGGTACTTCTTAGTTCTGGTCATATGACGTGATGTCATAATGACGTATGTCATTCACATACTTTTGCATATAACCAGTAAAGAAATATGTAAACACTAAAGAATGCTTAGTCAAACAATATATTTAATTCTTACTCAAATATTACTGAAATATTAAATACACAACAAAACTCTAATGAAGGTCCATATTATACCCCTGTCTGAAATACATAGACAATTAAAATACTCAAAAGAAAAACCATAATTATTTTAATAAAATGAAAACTTGATATTGCTGATATTTCAGGTATCTGATCTCTTTGACGAAAATCCTCTGATAAAAAATGTTGATCATTTACTAGAATGTATATTTTGCTGATGAGTTATGCTAATCTAATACACACTGATGATCAGTTTAATGATAAATCACTTGGTGTTGAAGAAATTTTCACTCAGCTTTCACTATGGTTCCAATTACTAGACAGCACATCACCAAATAGTGGCAAAGATTACACTTACAGAATATGCAGTCATCAAGGTGTAATCTTCACCTATGATAGTCTTCTATCAAATATTTTTGAAGTGTTTGTTCTGTCTAAAGATATTACTACAAAGAGCTTGCACCTGTGTTTCTTATCCCATGCCTATCGGATAAGGTGTCACCAGTCCAAAAAAAGTTTGAATTCTTCCTTTTGTGTTCAAATAACAATGTCCAACTGTAGCAGTCTAAGGTACGGTATCTGCAACATCCAGGGGATAACACAAAGATACGTCTAAGTGATCCTTAAATGATTGTATCTTCAGAAATAATATATTCTGTCTTTATATACCATTTTTATTTATCTAAAACATGGAACATAGTACACCACAGCACAGTACAGGCCCTTTGGTGCTTGATGTTGTGCCAACTTTTTAAACTACCCTAAGATCAATCTAACCCTTCTGTCTTACATAGCTGACACCACATTCCAAAGTTGAAAAATCTTAGCTCAAGTAGGCTGAAAGCAGGACAAACTGCTCTTACAGAACTGCTAAAATGACATACCTACAGCATTGCAGTGAAAATCTTAACCAAGAAGTTATGCTTTCCATCCCACCAAAAATAATCATGTCCTCATGACTTTGAAACTGATCAAACTATCATTAATAACACAATTGTAACAGAAAATACCGGTCACTTCTCTGGTCAAGGGATTCCGCTCATAGCAGCCCTCGCCTTGGTATATCCTTCCAGTGGGTTTGGTTCCCTATCAGCTTTGTCAGGCTTGGTGGTAACACCAACCAATATCATCAAAAGTATTTCAGGCCTCAGAGATCTTTCCCAAAATCCGGCAAAACCTCCATTTATGTGGCATCAGGGGTCGTTTCAGCAACAGAGGCTACTACCGAGGACTTTGCCCTGCTGACAGAGGCCTCCCACACCTCCATCACATTTTCCTCCTCTCTAACTTCTCTAAATAACTCAGTTAAAGATGGAGGAGTGGGCATCTTGCGGGTCATGTGACAACTTGCCCTTCACAACTTGCTCCATCTTCACTCAATTTCTCTCAGACATTGAATGCTCCCTTTATGGCACAAACATTTCAGCAGCTGCTCCAACCTGACAATGTAGGCAGACAACTTTGCTACTTCCTCCTGGAATGTGTGCCTCAACTTCATCCTAAGACTGGCTGCACTTCCAGCAGTGCCAAAAGCATCTTCCAGAGCTTCCAAATAATTAGCTGACATGGCTAATGGATTTTCTTTCTTGAGGGATCTCACTACATCAGTTGTCGGCCCCTTTAAGCTCTCTACCAGTCTCAGTTTTTTCTGAGCACTGCCATTCATCCAGCAACTGAGAAGTCTGCTCAGCCCAAGACTCATATTCTCCTTCCCCATCGCGCGTGAGCTTGACTCCCGAGGACACTCACAGCCCACGATAGCTTTGGGTCTCTGCAGATATATTTCTGCATTTCTCAACCGGTGATGTAATAGCCAAAATGAGCTCAGAATTTAAATCGACAGTTGACAGACTCAGTAGACCTTTCACATCGGACAACTCCTTCCCCTTTCTCCGCAGAAACGAGAGCAACTTTTCTTTAAAGTCTCCACCCTCAGCTACGGGAAACTTGACTTCCAATTCAGCACCATCGCCTACACTCCTCTCTTCCCTGAAAGTATGTATGGTCCATAGCCCCCTCCTCTCTCAGGATCCCGATGGTAACAGGCAGATCCACTCCTATTAGTCTGAACTAATATCTTTCCCTGCCGTTTGATCAGACTGCCGCTACATGATCATAACTTTCCCTAATACACCAACGTTACTTGAAACCTTAATTAACAATTAATCGGGACTGCGAATATCCACCCTGCGCAGAACACAAGCATTAGTTATGGATAATCTCTTTGAATCGTTTAATCCATGTGACACCCATAACCACATATCTTAATCACTTAAGCACAAACCCACTTAATCAATTCTTAGAGCAATCACACAGTTCTCAATGAATTCAATCCCGGGTGAGCCCTCACAATGAAACCCGCTTTTACTGTGCACCTCTGGAAATGCGGCTCTTTAGCCCCTTACTAACAGCCACTGGACTCTCAGTGAGGAACCTACCTTTCTCATGCTCCGTACATCTAGGGTGTAGTATATGACTTTGGTCTCACCAAACATGTGAGGTTGAGGTGTCTTGCCCACACAAACTCTGGTTTGTGTGAATGCTGTGTGATTTACTGTCCCCTTCAATCGCCCATCGGCAAGAAATAACAAATCGTACACTGCATACAATTATAAAGAAAGTATATTTATGAATGTTAACTTAACCAGAGTTATTAAAGAAAGGAAAGGAAAAAACAAATAGGGTCCATTATAATTAAACAGTCAAATATGCACATAATTTGAAGCTTATCTTGAAGTTGTCTGTAACTCACACGCTGGACCGTCAGTCTGTGTGAAAGCACACACCATCTTCCAAATGTCACTCAAAATCCATTTCGAACAAATGGACTCTCCCATGGGAGTATTGGTCCTTCCTCCTTGAAGTCATTCATCTGCACAAAGCACCTTGTGCAACAGGCACAGTATCCTCAGCCATCTCCCCTCCTGTCTTCTCTCAGCTCCCAGCAAAAAGACCTCAACCTGCACCAGTGTCCCTCAAATAAACCTCTCCACCCAGCTTTCTCTAGAACCTTCTCTCATTTTCACAATTCTGACTGAATAACATTACATTCCTATGTTGAACAATAAAACCCCTTATCTCAGTTCAAACCCAAGCAGGCTGAATGCAGAACAGACTGCTCTTGTAGAACTGCTTAAATGAAATACCTACAGCCATAGCAGTAAAATTCATAACCAGGCCATTTCAAACAGATCAATAGTTTTTTACTTCACTGTGGCATTCACTGTGCAGATTATTTTCAGCATTCGTTTTACTGAAATTTAATATGATTTATCAAAACGGATGAATATTGAATAGATTACCATACCGATATCTTACTATTTTCTATTAACTTGTCTGAGGGGTAACATCTAACTCCGTGTCTTAATAGTCTACAGCCACAAAATTGGATTTTATCTCACCTGTTGTTGTCTCTAAGGATGCTGATTTACTTTCAATTTTTCACACAAATTGAAAGTGACATTTTTAGTTCACCCTGCTTTCCCAATAAGTTCATTAGCTCATCATTATGTGTGTCACTTGTGCATGCAGGCTGGGTAGAGAGTTGGTGAAGTCAATCAACCTTCGAATGTGATTGATGCCAGTGCTATCAAATTGAACTGCAATAATGCAGCAATCGCTGTGTACTAAGCATGCTTTGGTAACCTAGCAATCTCTGTTATCTAGAAAAATCCTGATTTTTTTTGTAGGTTAGTTGGTAGATGATTGGAAAGAGATTGTGATGAAATGTGGTGTTACTATTTCGACTACTGCCAATAGATTCAACCTATTTAGGGAGAATTGTGTTTGAGAATCTATATTATTTTCGTTCTTAACATGGGTGCATTGTGGCCTCGGTGACGTACTCTAATGTCACATGAGCAATGAGGAGAGGACACATAGAAGAGAACATGTCAGGAGAGGAAGGATGAAATGAGGGAACAATAAGTTTTCATCTGTAACTCCTGTTATGTTTTGTCATTTGAAAACATACTGTAAAAACTGCTTGATAGGAAAACAAGGGACCCAGGAGATAATGCATGTACATCAAATTTTACTTTAAGCAAGATGCACACGTATCACACAGTACCATCATGATGAATGCCATTCATGTACTTTTACATACAACCCAAAATTAAATATTTAAACAAAAAATACTTAATCAACAACATATTTACATGATTACTGAAATATTAAATACACAACTTTCCTCCCTGCTTAGCTGTAATCACTAACTCAATAAAAAATGCATCTCAATTTATATACATACATATATCAATAGACAATAGACAATAGGTGCAGAAGTAGACTATTTGGCCCTTCGAGCCTGCACCGCCATTCTGAGATCATGGCTGATCATCTACTATCAATACCCAGTTCCTGCCTTGTCCCCATAACCCTTGATTCCTCTATCCATAAGATACCTATCTAGCTCCTTCTTGAAAGCATCTAGAGAATTGGCCTCCACTGCCTTCTGAGGCAGCACGTTCCACACCTCCACAACTCTCTGGGAGAAGAAGTTCCTCCTCAACTCTGTCCTAAATGACCTACCCCTTATTCTTAAACCATGCCCTCTGGTACTGGACTCTCCCAGCATCTGGAACATATTTCCTACCTCTATCTCGTCCAATCCCTTAATAATCTTATATGTCTCAATCAGATCCCCCATCAATCTCCTTAATTCCAGTGTGTACAAGCCCAGTCTCTCTAACCTCTCTGTGTAAGACAGTCCCATTACTGATGTTAGGCTAACAGGGTGATAGTTCTCTGTTTTCTCCCTCCCTCCTTTCTTAAAAAGTGGGATAACATTAGCCATTTGCCAATCCTCAGGAACTGATCCTGAATCTAAGGAACATTGGAAAATGATCACCAATGCATCCGCAATTTCCAGAGCCACCTCCTTTAGTACCCTAGGATGCAGACCATCTGGACCTGGGGATTTGTTAACCTTCAGTCCTATCAGTCTACTCATCACCGTTTCCTTCCTAATGTCAATCTGTTTCAGTTC
The DNA here is from genome assembly GCF_030028105.1 of Mobula birostris. NCBI lineage: Eukaryota > Metazoa > Chordata > Chondrichthyes > Myliobatiformes > Myliobatidae > Mobula > Mobula birostris. Next base: position 60,716,158 of record NC_092373.1, read on the forward strand.
CTCTGTTACCCTATGTCCTTGACCCATCCATACATCTGGGAGATTGCTTGTGTCTTCCCTAGTGAAGACAGATCCAAAGTACTTATTAAATTTGTCTGCTATTTCTCTGTTTCCCATAACAATTTGTCCCAATTCATTCTTCAAGGGCCCAACATTGTTCTTAACTATCTTCCTTCTCTTCACACACCTAAAAAAACTTTTGCTATCCTCCTTTATATTCCTAGCTAGCTTGCGTTCATACCTCATTTTTTCTCCCTGTATTGCCTTTTTAGTTAAGTTCTGTTGCTCCTTAAAAATTTCCCAATCATCCGTCTTCCCACTCACCTTAGCTCTGTTATACTTTTTCTTTTTTAATGCTATGCTAACTCTGACTTCCTTTGTCAACCACTGTGGCCACTTTCCCCCCCTTTGAATCCTTCCTTCTCTGGGGGATGAACTGATTTTGCACCTTGTGCATTATTCCCAAGAATACCTGCCATTGCTGTTCCACTATCTTTTCTGCTAGGATATCTGACCAGTCACCTTTGGCCAGCTCCTCCCTCATGGTTCCATAGTCTCCTTTGTTTAACTGCAATACTGACACTTCTGATCTGCCCTTATCCCTCTCAACTTGCAGATAAAAACTTATCATATTATGGTCACTACCTCCTAATGGTTCCTTTACTTCAGGATCACTTATCAAATCCTGTTCATTGCACAACACTAAATCCAGAATAGCCTTATCCCTGGTCGGCTCTCGTACAAGCTGCTCCAAATATGCATCCCGTAGGCACTCTACAAACTCCCTATCCTGGGATCCAGTACCAACCTGATTTTCCCAGTTCACCTGCATATTGAAATCCCCCATAACTACTGCGACATTTCCTTTGCCACATGCCATTGTTAACTCCCTATTCAACTTGCACCCAATATCCATGCTACTGTTTGGGGGCCTGTAGATAATATCTATTAGGGTCTTTTTGCCCTTACTGTTCCTCAGTTCCATCCACACTGACTCTACTTCTCCTGATTCTATGTCCCCCCTTGCAAGGGACTGAATCTCATTCCTCTCCAACAGAGCCACCCCACCCCCTCTGCCCACCTTTCTGTCCCTTCGATAGCACGTATACCCTTGTACATTCAATTCCCAGGTCTGATCCCCCTGCAGCCATGTCTCTGTTATCCCAACAACATCATAGTTACCCATTCGCACCTGAGCTTCAAGCTCATCCGCCTTATTTCTGACACTTCGCGCATTCAGATATAGAATTTTTAACCCATTTCTCCTCTCTCTGTTTAAATCGCTACCTATTGTGCATAACCCAGCTCCCCGAACTCTCACCGGGCTATACGCCCCTTGAATTTTGTTGTCCTTCTTAAATTTACTTACTCTTTCTGCACATTTAACTCCATGCTCCATCAGACCATCCCTCTGCACATGTATCCTCCTTATCACTCGTTCCGCCTCACCTTTCTCTACTTCACACTTAATATTCCGGAACCATGTAGTCCCCACCTGTCCTTTATACTTCATCTCGCTATCCTCTCTCGAATTCTGGATCCCTGCCCCCTGCAAATTTAGTTTAAACCCCGCCAAGCAGCACTAGCAAACTTTCCTGCAAGAATGTTAGTACCCCTCCAGTTCAGGTGTAAACGGTCCCGTCGGAAAAGATCCCACCTTCCCTGGAACAAAGCCCAATTGTCTAAAAACCTGAAGCCCTCCCTCCTGCACCACCATCTCAGTCACGTATTGATCTGTATAATCCTTCTGTTCCTCGCCTCACTCGCACATGGCACAGGTAGCAATCCTGAGATATATATATCTATATATAGGATTTGTTATTTTTATTTTTGTGGGATATTGTCTTTCCTGAAGAGGGAGATCACTCTACTTGTCAGGTGAGATTTGTGGCTGTGAAAACAACTCAGGTTCTGGGGCTTCCTCCATGGTGGTTATAGGAGTTGACTCCGAGACTGCAGGAAGTGGTTCTGACAGATATGGACACCTTTCTTCTCCTTTTCTCAGCTTTTCTCTCTGGATCTACTTCAATCCTTGTTCCTCTCTCAGTCCCAGCTTCTTTCACTTTCTTTATCCTGCTCTTGATCCATTCTTAATCACACTCCTTTCCTTATCCTTGGTTCTCTTATGATCCCTATCACAGACGCGCTCACGCTCTCGTTCCCACTCTTTCTTTCTCACATTCATTCTATCGTTCTTGCTTTTCTCTTCCTCGTTCATGCTCTTTCACTCTATCTCCTTTCCTGTTGTCAACTTCGTGCCTTTATTTTTCTCACTTCCTTTTCTCTTCTTCTAGTTTCTTATGAATATCTCTGAATTAGCTAATTTCTCGATAAATTAGATCGCATTTATCCTCTTCCATTTCGATAGCACTTACATCATCCTCCTCTTTCATTTCCTTTTTCTTCTTTCTAGGATGTGCATCTTGATCTTGGAAAGGTGCATTTAGTTCACTTGAGTATTCAATTATTAATCCCTCTTTTGCTCCCTTTATGATCTGATCTCTCTTTGTTTCCTTAACCACAACATCATCTGACCAATTCTCTGTTTTTGCATCTCCACTGACTCCTTTCTTTTTGACCTTCCGTTCATTGACCTGGGGTTTGGTCTTTGTATCTATTTTTACAAGCAGCTTTTTGTCTCCCACTTGAATTTCATGCGATAACCTTAATACATGCTGAGTAGGTTCTGGTTCTTTATGCTCATAAAAGCAGAATGCTTGCAAATTATCTGAAGCTCCTTGAGCTCTCTTCCAGCTGAAAAGCAAACCACATTTCAGAAGTAACTACCTGATTAACATATCAGAAGCTTACTCAGACACATTGCCTACAAAAACTGTTATAGTCAGACGACTGCTTTCATCACTTTCACACTTCCTCTGAGCAGCATGATCCTTCCTTGGTACAATATGCTTTCCACCCAGAAGCACAGAGGTAGGCACCAATACCTATTTGCCATCTGTTGAGAAGCAGTTTATGCTATATGGCTTGGAGACAGTTGTGGCATCATTCAGTACCTTTCTTAATTGGATGTGGAAGCATTGGAAAGGGTACAGAGAAGATTTACCAGGATGCTGCCTGGTTTAGAGAATATGCATTATGATCAGAGATTAAGGGAGCTAGGGCTTTACTCTCTGGAGAGAAGGAGGATGAGAGGAGACATGATAGAGGTATACAAAGTATTAAGAGGAATAGATAGAGTGGACAGCTGGCACCTCTTCCCCAGGGCACCACTACTCAATACAAGAGGACATGGCTTTAAGATAAGGGGTGGGAAGTTCAAGGGGGATATTAGAGGAAGGTTTTTTACTCAGAGAGTGGTTGGCGCATGGAATGCACTGCCTGAGTCAGTGGTGGAGGCAGATACACTAGTGAAATTTAAGAGACTACTAGACAGGTATATGGAGGAATTTAAGGTGGGGGGTTATGTGGGAGGCAGGGTTTAAGGGTCGGCACAACATTGTGGGCCGAAGGGCCTGTACTGTGCTGTATTGTTTGATGTTCTATGTTAATTCACTTTCAGTTGACTTAATTGTAGAGGATGTGGCATGCAAATGATGAATGGATCTGCAATCAAGTTGTAGTTGGCTCAGTCACTCACAACCATACAAATCTGGCTCTCTTCTTTTTACCACATACAAGCCCTATGTGGCTTGTCAGTTGACGTATCTCACTGTTACGAATGTCATTCCCACAGGAGTTCTCCAGTATAAGTTCTCTGCAATCTTCAGTTCAGTACCTATGAAATGTCATTCAAACTTATTTTGTGAATTGACAGAAATGACTGAGCCAGTGTACAATTCTACTTTAATTAATTTGCCATTCACTTCTGGTATAAGTCATTTGCTTGTCTCTTGTTAGTTTGCACTATTGCACATAGCCACTGAGAGCAGACCTAAGTGCAGGACACAGACATGGGGGTAGCATTAACAGAAGTGTATTTTATTAATAGTTGCCAGGAAAGCCAGAGAGCGAGGATTAGATGCTTACATGGACATAAATATTGGACAAAAAAACCGGAGGAACCTGGACTTGGACTTGGCCACAGAAACTGGACTCAGACACGAAACCTAGACTTGGACTTGGACTCAGATGCGGAACCTGGACTTGGACTTCGACTCAGACGCAGAAACTGACTTGGACTTCGACTCGGGTGCAGAACCTGGACTTGGACTTGGACCTGGACTCGAGCCTGGACTTGGACTTGGACACGGAGCCTGGATTTGAACTTGGACTTGGACATGGAGCCTGAACCTGGACTTAGACTTGGCCACAGAGACTGGACTCGGATGTGGAACCTGGACTTGGACTTGGACTCAGACGTGAAACTTGGACTTGGACTCAGACGTGAAACCTGGACTTGGACTTGGACTCAGATGCAGAAACTGGACTTAGACTTCGACTCAGACGCAGAACCTGGACTTGGATTTGGACGTAGAATCTGGACTTGGACTTGGACTCGAGCCTGGACTTGGACTTGGACACGGAGCCTGGATTTGAACTTGGACTTGGACATGGAGCCTGAACTTGTACTTGGACTTGGACACGGTGCCTGGACTTGAACTTGGACTTGGGCACAAAGAGACAGAATACTCAACACGGAGTAGTGGCAAACAGCCGGACCTACTCAGCTGGAAATGAGATGAAGAAACCAAACAACAACAGACAGTTCGGATCTTGACACGGCATAGCTCATGATGCGGCAAATGGCTGGCAATCACTCAGCTGGACACGAAGAGACAGAATGCCCAACTCAGAGCAGCGACAAACAGCCAGACCCGCTCAGCTGGAAACGAGACGACTAAACGAAACAATGACAGACAACCAGCATCTTGACTCAAAGCAGCGGCAACCAGCCAGAAATACTCATCCAGACAGGAAAACAACAGAATTCGCACCTTGACTCGGAATAGCAGCAAACGGCTGGCATTCTCAGCAGGACACAAAAACAACAGAATTCTCAAAGAAGCCCCAAGCACCAAAGCAACTTAGAATCCAAGATTCACAGTGGCTCCGGGATGAGCAAAGCCGCACTGGCTACGGTGATGAACCAGCAGCAAGTAGATGTAAGCCGGAGTTTTTATGCTATAGGTTCGAATGAGGATCAGGTGCCCTAATCAAGGAACCCAGTGGAACACAGGGAAAAGGAAATTAACTGAAATGAGGAGTCAATGGACCGGACTGTGACATACCTCACCCTTGGGTAAGAGTGACCATAATATGGTGGAATTCTTCATTAAGATGGAGAGTGACATAGTTAATTCAGAAGCAAAGGTTCTGAACTTAAAGAGGGGTAACTTTGAAGGTATGAGACGTGAATTAGCTAAGATAGACTGGCAAACGACACTTAAAGGATTGACGGTGGATATGCAATGGCAAGCATTTAAAGGTTGCATGGATGAACTGCAACAAATGTTCATCCTGGTTTGGCAAAAGAATAAATCAAGGAAGGTAGTGCACCCGTGGCTGACAAGAGAAATTAGGGATAGTATCAATTCCAAAGAAGAAGCATACAAATTAGCCAGAGAAAGTGGCTCACCTGAGGACTGGGAGAAATTCAGAGTTCAGCAGAGGAGGACAAAGGGCTTAATTAGGAAGGGGAAAAAAGATTATGAGAGAAAACTGGCAGGCAACATAAAAACGGACTGTAAAAGCTTTTATAGATATGTAAAAAGGAAAAGACTGGTAAAGACAAATGTAGGTCCCCTGCAGGCAGAAACAGGTGAATTGATTATGGGGAGCAAGGACATGGCAGACCAATTGAATAATTACTTTGGTTCTGTCTTCACTAAGGAGGACATAAATAATCTTCCAGAAATAGTAGGGGACAGAGGGTCCAGTGAGATGGAGGAACTGAGCGAAATACATGTTAGTAGGGAAGTGGTGTTAGGTAAATTGAAGGGATTGAAGGCAGATAAATCCCCAGGGCCGGATGGTCTGCATCCCAGGGTGCTTAAGGAAGTAGCCCAAGAAATAGTGGATGCATTAGTGATAATTTTTCAAAACTCGTTAGATTCTGGACTAGTTCCTGAGGATTGGAGGGTGGCTAATGTAACTCCACTTTTTAAAAAAGGAGGGAGAGAGAAACCGGGGAATTATAGACCGGTTAGCCTAATGCCAGTGGTGGGGAAACTGCTGGAGTCAGTTATCAAGGATGTGATAACAGCACATTTGGAAAGCGGTGAAATGATCGGACAAAGTCAGCATGGATTTGTGAAAAGAAAATCATGTCTGACGAATCTCATAGAATTTTTTGAGGATGTAACTAGTAGAGTGGATAGGGGAGAACCAGTGGATGTGGTATATTTGGATTTTCAGAAGGCTTTTGACAAGGTCCCACACAGGAGATTAGTGTGCAAACTTAAAGCACACGGTATTGGGGGTAAGGTATTGGTGTGGGTGGAGAGTTGGTTAGCAGACAGGAAGCAAAGAGTGGGAATAAACGGGACCTTTTCAGAATGGCAGGCGGTGACTAGTGGGGTACCACAAGGCTCAGTGCTGGGACCCCAGTTGTTTACAATATATATTAATGACTTGGATGAGGGAATTAAATGCAGCATCTCCAAGTTTGCGGATGACACAAAGCTGGGTGGCAGTGTTAGCTGTGAGGAGGATGCTAAGAGGATGCAGGGTGACTTGGATAGGTTGGGTGAGTGGGCAAATTCATGGCAGATGCAATTTAATGTGGATAAATGTGAAGTTATCCACTTAGGTGGTAAAAATAGGAAAACAGATTATTATCTGAATGGTGGCCGATTAGGAAAAGGGGAGGTGCAACGTGACCTGGGTGTCATTATACACCAGTCATTGAAAGTGGGCATGCAGGTACAGCAGGCGGTGAAAAAGGCGAATGGTATGCTGGCACTTATAGCGAGAGGATTTGAGTACAGGTGCAGGGAGGTACTACTGCAGTTGTACAAGGCCTTGGTGAGACCACACCTGGAGTATTGTGTGCAGTCTTGGTCCCCTAATCTGAGGAAAGACATCCTTGCCATAGAGGGAGTACAGAGAAGGTTCACCAGATTGATTCCTGGGATGGCAGGACTTTCATATGAAGAAAGACTGGATGAACTGGGCTTGTACTCGTTGGAATTTAGAAGATTGAGGGGGGATCTGATTGAAACGTATAAGATCCTAAGGGGATTGGACAGGCTAGATGCAGGAAGATTGTTCCCGATGTTGGGGAAGTCCAGAACGAGGGGTCACAGTTTGAGGATAGAGGGGAAGCCTTTTAGGACCGAGATTAGGAAAAACTTCTTCACACAGAGAGTGGTGAATCTGTGGAATTCTCTGCCACAGGAAACAGTTGAGGCCAGTTCATTGGCTATATTTAAGAGGGAGTTAGATATGGCCCTTGTGGCTAGGGGGGTCATGGGGTATGGAGGGAAGGCTGGGGCAGTGTTCTGAGTTGAATGATCAGCCATGATCATAATAAATGGCGATGCAGGCTCGAAGGGCCGAATGGCCTACTCCTGCACCTATTTTCTATGTTTCTATGTTTCTATACACATTGTAAATCTCAAGGTTATACAGTCCTGTGTCACTCTAATCAGAGTTTTCATCAACATCATACAGATTAATGCTCTTTTTGAAACTGCAACTTTACTTTTTAGCTTTTTCGTTTCCCTGTGCAGTCCATTTATTTTTGTCTGCCTGACATGTGTCTTACTTTGTTGCATTTTCTGCAAATTTCGGCTTTAAATTTGCATTGATCTGGTGTATGTGAGCCCCTGAAACAACGGTAACACAATTTGGTCAGCCAGGCAAGGTTCTGTTTAGACGTTGTAAATTTGTTTCTGCTCACTTTCATTCCTGACTGCAACTTAATTGTGTTTCTGTCTGCAGTTTCCATTGATACAGCAATTTCAACGGCTCTTTTAAATGTAAATGGTGCTTCGGTTAGGATCCATTTTTTGATTGTTTTCTTGTAAGATTCCACAAACTAAATTATCTCTCATTGCGTCATTAAGCCCTAATTGACAATGCACAGACAACTTCTTCAATTCAGCCACATACCCTGAAATGGACTCTCCTTCATTTTGATTCTGCTCCTGAAACCTAAAGTGTTCTGGAATCAACAATGGTTTTGGTTCTAAATACTCCTGCATTACATTCATGACATCAGGAAAGCTCATTTCAGCTGGAGCAGTTAAACTCTATAGCAGACATCCCACCCTGCAAAAACTGATTTCAGGGAGGTAGCACCATCAATTCGCGGGAGACTTCCGGGAGAGATGGGATGTCTGCAATAAGGTAGCTCCTTAGCAGCTAGCCAGCTGGTTTAAATAACGTTAGCTATGCTAATGAACGAATGACACCTGTTAAACTCACCTCAACATGTCTTTTACAGTCTTAACCCACCATGGGCAATAGAAAAGTCGCTGTTGCAAACAGTGCAGCGAGCAATACTGTCATTATTTTTGACCCCTATTAGGCAGGGGTGCACTTTAGTGTAGTCTGGGGTGATGTACGTTTTATATTTTCTTTTTTTTGGAACACTCTGCCATGGTGCGCTCTCGCTCTCTCTCTCTCTCTTTCTCACGCATTCTCTCTCTCGTGGTCGCTCTCGCTTGCTTTCTCTCTCGCTCACACTCACGCGCTTTCGCTTGCTTTCTCACGCTCACTCGCTCTCAAAAATTTGATTTCCGTGATATTGTATATAATTTGCGGGCATCAGGGAGCCACTACTAATATGCGGGAGACTCCCGGAACTTCCAGGAGAGGTGGGATGTCTGCTATAGATGCCTAGTGGAGAGTATATTGACTGGCTGCATCACCATCACATCCTGATATGGAAACCAGTGATCTTGAACAGAAAACCCTACAAAAATAGTAGATACAACCCAATCCATCGCAGATAAAGCCCTCTCCACCATTGAGCACATTTATATGGAGTGCTCTCGCAAGAAAGTAGCATCCATCATTAGAGACCCACACCACCTTGGTCATGCTCTCTTCTTGCTGCTGCCATCAATAAGGTGGTACGGGGGCCTCAGGACTCACACTGCCAAGTTCAGGAACAATTATTACCCTTCAACCATTAGGCTCTTGAACGAATGGGGATAAATTCACTTGCCCCATCACTGAAATTTCCCACAACCTATGGACTCTCTTTCAAGGACTATTCATCTCATGTTCCCAATATTTATGGTTTATTTATTTAAAATTATTATTCTTTTTATATTTGCACAGCTTGTTTTTTGCACACTGGTTGTTCACCCAGTTAGTGCAGACTTTTTCATTGATCCTATTACGTATATTGGATTATTGAGTAGGCCCACAAGAAAATGAATCTCAGGGTTGCGTGTGGTGACATATATGTATTTGATAATAAATTTACTTTGAACTTCTAAGCAAGCTGTATGTATTTAAGTTTAAACCCAAAGTAGTTCGTGAGCCTGGAACCAAAATTGGACCACTGGTACCATCTGGGAGGAATAAGTCTTATAGGGATTTTTGGCATGGTATACACCCCTATTGCTACAAAATATGTGATAGCATTGCAGCGGTGGTAGCTTGCATGGTAACCTTCATGCTATAAGAACCATGATCCCATGGTGCTTTGCCTATAAGATGAATTATGCCAGGTACCTGTCCCCTTACTTTGCTCAGATGATAAACCTCCCAGAGAAGAATCCTTCTGTGTATGAGGCCTTCAAGACTGGCCAATTCTCAGTGCAGCTGTCAAGTAACAACCCCTTTGGGCAGATACCTGTGGACCAGGCTATTGAAGCCACAGTGAACAAAGACACACAGACTCCTGGAGGCACATCACGGTTCAGCCTGAATGCTGGAGCTATCAAGCGTTACTACATAACAGCTGAGCACCACAGTGCATTCCTGGGACAGTTAAGGGAGATGGTGCAAGGCAACAAATCAGAGCTTTGTCATGCGGAGCTACAGCGGCCAAGAATCCAGAAAGATGAGGAAGCAGTTTCAGCAGTGGCTAGCCTCATATATGAATGGGTCAACCCATTTGCAGAGAAGTGGGAATTAGCATCATTAGCATCTCTATGGCAAAGGCAGCCCCCAGGTGTCACAATGGGGGGCGTTGGGAACGGACCCAAATACAAGACACAGACACTGAAGTACTAGGAACAGGACAAGGATGCAGGACCTGGGCTAGGACATGGACCAGAAACAGGGAAACCGGACAAGGAACTATGAACTGGGAGCCTGGGCTTGAACTCCGAGCCAGAGACTGGATAAGGACCCAGATAAGGTCTTGCCTCAGGCTCGGGCCCCAGAACCAGGCAAGGACATGACATGACTGCAGGACTGGAGGCTGGGGCTTTGAGGCTTGAGGCTTGGGGTCTTGAGGCTTGAGGCTTGGAGACAGGCTTGGGGTCTTGATGCTTGAGGCTTGGAGACAGACTTGGGGTCTTGAGGCTTGGAGACAGGCTTGGGGTCTTGAGGCTTGAGGCTTGGAGACAGGCTTGGGGTCTTGATGCTTGAGGCTTGGAGACAGACTTGGGGTCTTGAGGCTTGGAGACAGGCTTGGGGTCTTGAGGCTTGAGGCTTGGAGACATGTTTGGGGTCTTGAGGCTTGACGCTTGGAGACAGGCTAGGGGTCTTGAGGTTTGAGGCTTGGAGACAGGCTTGTGAACTTGCGGCTTGAGGCTTGGAGACAGGCTTGGGGTCTTGAGGCTTGAGTATAGACTCCGAGCCAGAAACTGGGCAAGGACCTAGAACCTGGGACTTGACTTGGGCTCGGACTTCAGAACTAGGCGAGGACAAGATGAGGCTACAGGTCTCAACATGTCTTGGGTGAGGAACTCCTGGCTAGGGCGAGACACAGGGACAAGTAAAGGCACATGACAGGACTCGGATAGGACTGGACTAGGTACGGACTGGACGAGGGCCTTCAGGAGCACGGAACCTTGGACTAGAAGAGACAGGAGCATGGAACACAGAGCTGGGAGCCCCTCCTTGGGAACAGGATGTAGGGCCGGGACTCATACATAGAATGCTGAACATGAAGAGATGGATCGCAACACAAGGTGGCGGCAAACGGCTGGACCCACCTAGCGAAGGCGTGGACACAGAGAGACAATTCCACACAACAAAAGACGGTTCCTTATCTTGACCTAACAAGGCTCCAGTCTTACTCCGGCAGTAAAACATCAGCGATACAGGCAGGGTATTCAGGCGAGCTATCCAGGCATAGAGTCAGGCGAGCTATCCAGGTAGAGAGTCAAGTGAGGGGGGAAAGACAAGGAGGGAAACAGAACAGTCCAGCAGGAATCCCTGGTTTGCAGAGACATTTATGTCTCAGCCCCAAAACGAGTATCATGTGCCTACAACAGAAACTAGGGAAAACCAGAAACCCTGGAATAAGGAGCTATGGACCGGACCAGGAACTGGAATACGGACTTCACGGACCAGACCATGACACCAAGGACATTGCCTCCGACCTGATGAAGGCATATGAGATTGGTGAGCAATGTTATGCAACCTTCAAGGATGACAGATTAGAGGAAGACCCACCTGCAAAGAAATTCCATGACCCAATGAAAACCAACAAGCTGAAAACATTCAGTGATACGCGTAAGAAGAGAGAAGTGAAATCAAATGGGAGGGCGATCATCCTGAAAGCAGATAGGTCTTTGTTTGGATGCATCATAGTGATGGCACAAGGGTGCAGTCCATGTATGGAGGATATCCTTTCTCATCCCCTTGGACCATTGTCCTGGGCCCTGTCCACACCAGAAGGATTGCTAAGAAAGACAAATAAAGCTACTTTAGCCACAACCTTGCAGAAAAACGTAGCAGTAGAAGAGCAACTCCCAGGAAACTCTGCTACAGTGGTTGATGGAATGAACTTGGTCCAAAGAGTGAAAGGTGATCAAGTTACTTTCAGAGATGTTGCCACAACAATTCTGGGTATGGCTGTGAGCGAAGGCAGTCAGAATAGCAGAATAGATGTTGTGTTCGACACACACAAGGAGAACTCTATCAAGAATAGTGACAGATCTCTATGGGGTGAAGAGACTGGTCATGAGTTGCAAGGTATCACAGACACACAGATGGTGAGGCAGTGGAGGAGCTTCCTGACCAAAGTCAGTAACAAAAATAGTCTCATTAGCTTCATCGTCCATGAATGGAGGAAGGCGGAGTACAGAGCAAAGCTACAGGAGAAGATTCTGTATGCAACTGTGAATGACAAATGTTACAGAATCACATCTCAAGACAGTGAGGAGGTGTCTGCTCTTCAGTGTCAACAAAAAGAAGCAGATGGCCGCCTACTTCTCCATGCTGCCTATGCCACAAGAGAGGGATACCAATCTGTAGTGTTCTGCTCAGAAGACACAGATGTCTTTATCATGTCTTTAGCATTTTGTGACAAGATTGAGGCCCCATTGTTCCAGAAGTGTGGCACTAGAACTCGTACAAGGCTTGTAGACATCAGGAAGGTTGCTGCCGCTGTTGGCATAGAGGTTTGTAAGGCTCTCATCGGGTTGCACACATATACAGGATGTGACACTGTAAGCGTTTTTGCAGGCAGAGGGAAGACAAGTGCCCTAAAACTTCTGACCAGCAACAGGGAAACTCAGGACACATTCTTAGAGTTGGGTCAGGAATGGGACCTCTCCTCAGAACTGATGGACAAACTGGAGGCACTTACATGTTTCATGTATGCACCAAAAGCATCAATCCCCAAAGTCAATGAGCTCAGGTATCACCTTTTCTGTGCCAACAAAGGTGAAATCGAAAGTCATCAACTCCCACCATGCAAGGACTGCTTAACAAAACATGCACAGTTAGCCAACTACCAGGCTGGTATATGGAGAAGATGTCTGGAGAAGGACCCACAAGTGCCAAGCCCTGTTGGCAGAGGATGGAAGATGGAGAGAGAAGAGGAAGCTGAACAGTTGGTAGTGCACTGGATGGAAGGCCAGCCAGCACCCGGTGCCATCCTGGATCTACTGGCCTGTAACTGCCCAAAAAAATGTGTCCCAAGATGTATGTGTGTTGTTGCAAATAGCCTTAAGTGTACTGACATGTGTAGACTGGCAGACTGTGAGAACCAGTCATCCACCTCAGAGAGTGTGGAAAGTTCAGATGAAGATGTGGAAGACGTGGAAGACTTGGAAAGTTATTATGATTATTAATAGGTTATGAAAGTATGGAAAACAAAGTATGGAAAGCAATCTTTGATTAAATATATTCACTTTACAACCAAATGGGGCCTAGTTATGGCCGTGTGGAACCCCACATTTGAATTATTGTACTGTAATTCTATAAGCTATGACAAAAGCTTAAGATTGTTTTTATTTGATACAACAATATGGAAAATATCATGACATTGATAAAACTCCAGAAATCTCTCCAAATGAGGTTTTTTACCTTTTTGGGGCGGGGGGGGGGTAACATTTTCTGCTGTACTGATGTTAATATGGAATATATACAAAAAGTGATTACTTATTTGAAATAATAAAGCTACCACTGGTGCAATGCTATCACATATTTTCTAACTCAGAGATGTGTACCTTGCCAAAAATCACTATGAGCATTATTCCCCTCAGATGGTACCGACCAACCCTACTGGCTCACGGACTAATGCACTCAGCAAAACTGGCATTTGTTTCTCATTGACTCTTTCATTTGCTTTAAAATACTGCTCAATTAGCTCAGTATATATATTCCAGTTATCTCTTGTGCAATTTGACATGTGTGTCTTTACAACGTAGCCAGCCACTGCTGGCCTTATTTTTTTAAACTTATTATTATCACCTGGAGTACTCACTGTCAATGAACCTGTGAATTTATCCTTTCTCTGTTTTTATTTTTAACTCAATTGGCTGTTTCCTTTTCTGAAGAGACACATGCTGCACTTCAGGTTTTATTAACTCAAAGGTCTCGCTGCACTTCAACAGGCACAAAGTTATCTCAGGTTTATTTGAAACTTACTTGTCACCACTGTTATGCTTTGTAACTCCAAAGCACAAAAACCAGTTGAAAGGAAAACAAGGGAGTGCAGATAACTCGGATACATTGAGTTTTACTTTAAGTGAGGCACACACGTATCACATGGTAGTGTCATGACATAAGCCATTTATGTACCTTTACTGTACATATTACCCATAATGAATTATTTAAACAGTGAATGCTTAATCAACAACATACTTACAATATTACTGAAATACTAAATACACAACAACCTTTATCGACAGTTCATGTTCTGTCACATGTACTCCTCTCTGAGAAGAAACCTCTGCAGCAATATCTGCTTCAGTGAAAAAATTTCGATTAAAATCTGACAGATGATACTGTGACAGACAAGAGCCAATTATAATAACAGTGAGTCCAAGGTGTCTATGGCCATAAATGGTCTCTCCAGGTTGGTGCTGAGAATAGTAAGCAATTCAATTGAACGTGCAGCATATTACCACATTGGATAGGTGTCAGAGGCTCTCCTCAAGAGAGATAAAGTCATCTCATTCCGATTTGACAGAAAGCAGCAGGAAGTGCATACAGAAAGCTTGTCCAGATGATGGACATCCCAGCAGAGTACAGAACCATTAATGGTACCAAGATATCCAGAATAATATTCAGAAAAGTATTGTAGCTTGTCTTAAAATATACACAGAACATCTCTATGGATATGTAAGGCATGCAGCGAGATTTCAGTGTGCCTTCAGCTTGTGACAGTGCTTTGTATCTTCTGTCCTAGAAACATGCCAAAGCAGTGAGTAAGTGATTGAGAATAGGGGCTATCCCCTCACATGTAGATTCTTGCTCTATCACATTCTCAAGAACACACATCCTGCCCCCTATGTCATGATCAGTCAGAACATTAGTATATCCATATATCTATCCAATTAAACTTTAAACGACAACCATCGAACCTGCCTCAACCACTTCTGCTGGAAGCTCATTCCACACAGCTACCACTCTCTGAGTAAGGAAGTTCCCCCTCATGTTACCCCTAAACTTTTTCCCTTTAACTCTCAACTCATGCCCTCTTCTTTGAAACTTCCCCACTCTCAATGGAAAAAGCCTATCCATGTCAACTCTATCAATCTCCTTCATAATTTTAAAAACCTCTATCAAGTCCCCTCTCAACCTTCTACACTCCAAAGAATAAAGACCTAACTTGCTCAAACTTTCTCTGTAACTTAGGAGATGAAACCCAGGCAACATTTTAATAAACTTCCTCTGTACTCTCTCAATTTTATTGACATCTTTCCTATAATTCGGTGACCAGAACTGTACTCAATATTCCAGATTTGGCCTTACCAATGCCCTATACAATTTCAACATTACATCCCAACTCCTATACTCAATGCTCTGTTTTATAAAGGCCAGCATACCAAAAGGTTTCTTCACCACCCTATCCACATGAGATTCCACCTTCAGGGAACTATGCACCATTATTCCTAGATCCCTCTGTTCTACAGCATTCTTCAATGCCCTACCATTTACCATGTATGTCCTATTTTGATTAGCTCTACCAAAATGTAGCACCTCACATTTTTCAGCATTAAACTCCATCTGCCATCTTTCAGCCACTCTTCTAACTGTCCTAAATCTCTCTGCAAGCTTTGAAAACCTTCCTCATCATCCACAACGCCACCTATCTTAGTATCATCTGTATACTTACTAATCCAATTTACCACCCCATCATCCAGATCATTAATGTATATGACAAACAACATTGGACCCAGTACAGATCCTTGAGGCACACCACTAGTCACCGGCCTCCAATCTGACACACAGTTATCCACCACTACTCTCTGGCGTCTCCCATCTAGCCACTGCTGAATCCATTTTACTACTTCCATATTAATGCCTAACGATTGAACCTTCCTAACTAACCTTCTGTGTGGAACCTTGTCAAAGGCCTTACTGAAGTCCATATAGACAACATCCACCGCTTTACCCTCATCAACTTTCTTAGTAACCTCATCAAAAAATTCAATAAGATTTGTCAAACATGACCTTCCACACACAAATCCATGTTGACTGTTCCTAATCAGACTCTGCCTATCCAAATAAGTATATATACCATCTCTAAGAATACTTTCTATCAATTTACCCGCCACTGACATCAAACTCACAGGCCGATAATTGCCTATCAGGTCTACTCCGCCATTCCATCATGGCTGATTTGTTATCCCTCTCAACCCTATTCTCCTGCTTTCATTTGATGCCCTGTCTAATCAAGAAACTATCAACCTCCACTTTAAACATATCCAATGACTTGGCCTCCACAGCCATCTGTGGCAATTAATTCGACAGATTCACTGCTTGCTGACTAAAGAAGTTCCTTCTCATCTCTGTTCAAAATGGACATCTTCTATTCTGAGGCTGTGCCCTCTGGTCCTACACATCCCCACTATAGGAAACTTCATCTTCACTTCCACTTTGTCTAGGTCTTTCATTTGACAGGTTTCAATGAGATCCCCCTTTATTCTTCTAAACTCCAGTGAACACAGACCCAGAGCCATAAAATGTTCATATGTTAATTCTTTCATTCCCAGAATCATTCTCGTGAACCACCTCTGGACCTTCTCCAATACCAGTGCACCTTTCCTTAGATAACATTAGATTAGATTACATTAGATTCAACTTTATTGTCATTGTGCCGAGTACAGATACAAAGCCAATGAAATGCAGCTAGCATCTGACCAGAAATGCAAAGAATAATGTTATTTACAAAATAACTGCAAATAAAAAGTAAGTGCTACAGCACACAAATATAAAAGTACTGAGATATGACAATATGAGTGCAATACTGCTTAGTGCTGTGATGTGAGGTTCAGCAGGATCACAGCCACAGGGAAGAAGCTCTTCCTGAGCCTGCTGGTGCGGGAGCGGAGGCTCCTGTAGCGCCTACCAGATGGGAGGAGAGTAAAAAGTCAATGGTTAGGGTGAGGTGCATCCTTGATAATGCTTTTCGCCCTGCCCAGGCAGCGTTTATGGTAGATGCTCTCAATGGTAGTCAATTGGGTGCTGATAATCCGCTGGGCAGTTTTCACCACATGCTGGAGTAATTTGCGGTCTGGTATGGGACAATTGCCATACCACACTGAGATGCAGTTGGTGAGTATGCTCTAAATGGCACAGTGGTAAAAGTCCGTCAGTACCCTGGGACAGAGGTGAGCTTTCTTCATGCTCCGCAGGAAATAATGGCGCTGTTGCGCCTTTTTGATCAGGATGGAGGAGTTCAGGGACCAGGTGAGATCCTCGAAAATGTGGACACCAAGGAATTTGAAGCTTGATACACGCTCCACTACAGCTCTGTTGATATGGATGGGGATGTGAGTGTGGCTCCTAACATGCCTGAAGTTCACAATGATCTCCTTGGTCTTCTAGTTGTTAAGGACCATGTTGTTGTTGGCACGCCACACGGCCAGGTGCTGGACCTCTCGTCTCGTAGGCCGTCTCGTCATCCCCTCTGATCAGGCTAACTACCATGGTGTCGTCTGCAAACTTGGTTATGGAGTTATGACTGCGTTCCTGTACATGGTTCTAGGTGAAAAGCAAGTACAGAAGAGGGCTCAGCACACAGCCTTGAGGCACGCCAGTGTTCAGTTTGAGAGTGGAGGAGGAGAGGTTGTCTAACTTAACTGATTGGGGTCAGTTAGTCAGAAAGTCTAAGGTCCAGTTGCATAGGGATGAGCTGATACCAAGCTGGCGAAGTTTGGTGATCAGCTTGTAGGGGATCACAGTATAAGGGGCCCAAAACTACTCACAATACTCCAAATGTGGTCTTAGCAATGCCTTACAAAGCCTCAGCATTACATCCTTGCTTTTATATTCTTGAATTCTCAAAATGAACATTGCATTTGACTTTTTTACTTCCAAATGAAGCTGTAAGTTAATCTTTAGTTAATTCTGCTCCCAAGTTCCTTTGCACCTCTGATTTTTGACTTTTTCCCTTTTAGAGAATAACCTACACCTTTATTTCTTCTACCAAAGTGCATGACTACACACTTCCGGACCATATTCCATCTGCCTCTTCTTTGCCCATTCTCCAAATCCATTTAAATCCGTCTGCAGGTTCCCTCCTTCCCCAACACTACATGCTCCTCCACCTATCCTCATTTCGTACACAAACTCGGCTATGAAGCCATCAATTCCTTCATCCAAATCATTGACATATAATGAAGAAGAAACAGTCCCAATACAGATCACCCACATCTCCTTCATTTCCAGCACATCAGCTCTCTCCCCATCAACCCCAACATGATAAGGATAGGGTTCTCCTTGTCCTCACTTATGATCCCAAAAGGCTCCACAACCAACATGCAATTCTCTGCATATTCCACCATCTCCAATGAGATATCACCACCAGGCACATTTTCCCATCCCCTCCCCGCCCAACTCCTTTCTTTTTTTCACAGGGATTACTCTCACCATGTCTTCCTTGTCTACTCATCCCTTCCCCACTCATCTCCCTTCAGACACTTTCCTTCAATTATCCTAAATGCTACACCTCCTTCCTTACGCCATTTGGGGCCCAAAACAGTCCATCCAGGTGCGTCAGCACTTCTCATGTGAAACCATCCGTCATTCATTGAATCCAGTCCTCCCAATGAAGCCATCTTTTATATCAGTGGGACCCGAAACAGATTGGGAGATCACTCCATCGGCCATAAGAGCCAGGATTTCCAGTGGCTTGACATTTGAATTCCACTTTCCATTCCCACAATGTCATGTATATTCACATCCTTCTCTACTACCAGGTTGAGGCTAGAGTAAAGTCAGAGGAACAATACCTCATGTTCCATCTTAGTAGTCTCCATCCTGACGGCATGAACATGGATTTCCCTAATGCCTAGAAAGCACTTCCCTCTGACTCCCACCCCCTTTGTTTTCCCTTAACCCTCTGACCCTTTACCCCTCCTCCTTCCCTCCCCTCACCCTCATAGCCTGCCCATCATCCACATCTTCCCGCCATTGTTGGTCCATTTCCATCCCTTGAACTTATGGTCTACCATCCTCTCCTGTCAGATTGCATCTTCTTCAGCCCTCTGCCTCTTCCACCTATCACCTCCCACCTTCTCAATCATTCCCACTTTCACCACCTCCCCCAACTACCTCCTTTCCTCTTCTCACCTGGATTCATTTATCACCCACCAGCTTGCGCTTCTCCTCCTCTCTGACCCTTTTATTTGGACTTCTGCCCTCTTCCTTTCCAGTCCTGATGAATGGTTGTTGTCAAGACATCAACTGTCCATTTCCCTCCATAGATGCTGCCTGATCTGTTGAGTTCCTCCTGCATTTTGTGTGTATTACTCCAGGTTTCTAGCATCTGCAGTCTCCTTTATTAATGTACCAGACAAAGAGTTAATGTGTAGGACCAGTAAAAGGGAATGTGATTTCTCTTCTCATTTTCAGCCTTTATTTCTATGTTGCCCCACCAAACCTCTTACCTCAGTCCTCCAGAGTAATACATTAGTATGAACCCATAACCACTATGATGTCAGGGGCAGGAAGAACCCCTTCCCCACTCACCTGGCTGGGGACCACTCACCATCAGTAAGTCCCAGCTCCGGCTGCAGGTAGAAAGTATAAGCTGGTAGCTGCAAGTGTCAGGATGGGTGATAGTGTGTGCTTTCTTCACAATTTTATTGTGGAATGGCCATTGCATGGCCGGATGGTAACATATTGCTTTGCTTACGAAAGCTCCAAGGGTAAGGGGAGTGAGGCATGAACGAAAAGCATGTCAATCCGAACGATTCACAAGCGGCACATTGGTCTCTCACAGGTTCTACTGTGTATTAACCGTTTTAAGAAACACTCCATCCCAGATGGAGTACAGTTTGCTATTGCTGGTGTCTTTTGTTCACCGTTTTGTCCAACAAGAGAGAATGGTATGTTACTTAGTATTTTGCAATATTTTGGAATGACGTGCTGGCCAAGGTTAAACAGCTGAGACAGATCCCTGAGGAGGTGGTGTGCAAAAGTGCACTGAGCTCAATGATTGTGAAGTCTAAGTCCTGATTAACAGTAATAAAAATGGAAATGCTGAAAAATCACAATGGATCGGGCCACATCTATGGAAAGGAAAAGTTAACATTTCAGATCAAAGACACTTCATCAGAACTGAGAGAAAACAAAATTACTCTAGGTAGCAGAGAAGGTGGGGAAAGGCAATGTGTGGAATGAAAGGAATATCTGTAAGTGTGACGTGATGTAGTCATCAACTGGACAGATGAGTTCCACTAATAAAAGCAGAATAGACTAGGAATACTGAACAGGTCAGGTCATATCTGAAGGACAAGAAACGGAACTGATGTTTCAATTCAAAGCTCCTTTTTATGTGTAAGGAGTGATAAACACAAATGGGCAGTCCTGACGCAGACAGAATACACAGCATATGTTCTGAAGTGGGCAATCTTGAGGCCTGCAGGCTGCTCCGTGCCCCAGTGGAAATGATATGTTTTTTCTCATGTTTGCATTTGGCCCCATTGTAAAAGGCCACAGACAGAGAGGTCAGTCTGGGAGAGGGATAGGGAATTATAATGGCAGGCAACCAGAATTTCAGGGTCACTCCAGCTGATTGAGTACTGGTGCTCCACAAGCAAAGGCCAGACAAACATCAGAACATTACTCACACTTCACAACTATAGAAATGTCTACATCACTTCACCCTGTTACAGATGTTCCTTTGATTCCAACTAATGCCTCATCCACCTTCTCCATCAATAAGATGAGCTTTTTTTTAAATCTGATTAAGGATTATTGACCTAAAATGTCAACTGTTTCCTCTTCTACATTTGCTACCTGGACTGTTAACCTGAAACAAAAACACTGGGCATTTCAGATTTCCATCATCCGCAGTTGTTTTGTTTTGGTTTTCATTATTCCTGTTTGTCAGTGATGGTTGTTAGGTGAGTGACATGGATGAGTAGCTTGGTACAGTGATTGAGGCTAGTGATGCTTTGGTGGGAGATGGGATTCGATGTTGCTTTCATGATCTTTGCCATATGTTGAGAATATGTATCCGGGTGTAATACATATAACCTATCACTCTTGGATGAGCTGAATACAGTTCAGGCATACTTTGAAAGGGAGAACTATGACACACCCACACAAGCCCACATCTCTCCAGATGACCCTATAATTTCAGTCTCTGAGACCAACATCCAGGCATCATTCAAGAGAGTATATCCGTGAAAGGTGTCTGGTCCAGCGGCTTTCCTGGTTGAGTATTAAAAATCTGTGCAGGCCAACTGGCCGGAGTACTTAAGGAAATACTTAACCTTCTGCTTTTGCAGTCTGAGCCTCTCACCTGCTTCTAAAATGTATCTTTAGAACTTGTGCCCAAGAAGGACATGATGACTTGCCTCAATGACTCCTGTCTGTTGGCACACAAACAGTAATAAATTGCTTTGGAGGTTGGTTATGACATGAGTCAACTTGTGCCCTTCTCCATGGATTGTCACCTTGTTGTGGTGGAGAAGCTTGTGTGGTCCTGTGATCCCGAGAGCAATGCCGTCTGGAGCTATGCTCCTGGTAGGGTCACCCATGGCGGTAAGGTCAAGGGTGAGGTCCCTAACAAAGAACAATCCAACCAAGACCTCAACGGTGGAACAGGCGGACGAAGTTACTTCATACTCAACGGCTGTGAAGGCGGATGAAGGCTGCAACAAATCCATCAGCTCCAATCATTGTGGTTTCCATGCCATTGGAATCAGTTGGCCAATTTGTGAAGTATCATGTGCTTCTTGGAGTGCAACATCAAGTACACGTTAAACAAATACACGCACAGGCGTCTTCACTCTGTGGGCCACTTCTTCAGAAGGAAGACTATCATCCTTGACCTCAAGGGATAGCCACGACAACTTGTGCCTCAAGCGATGACCTGGATCTGCTGCAGTTGCCTACATCCACTGCAGGTCAACAGCAGATGTGGTTACTCTGGCTCTTCATTCTGTTCTTGACCAGCTGGGCAGCAGGAATTCGTACATCAGGCTACTACATCTTGGCTTTCAGCACAATTATCCATCCAAAATCATCCTCAAGTTTCAAGTCCTGGGCTTCTGTACCTTCCTCTGCAACTGGATACTCAATTTCCTCATCAGCAGTCCTCAGTCATTGAGGATGATTAATAATATCTCCTCCATGCTGACCATCAACACAGGAGCACCTCAAGGCCACCAGCCTAGTAGACTGCTCCACTCCCAGTACATGCATGACTAACTCCTACTATTGTGAAGTGCTTTAAGCATCTGGTCATGGCACACAACACCTCCAGCTTTTCAGACAACCTTGACCCTGCAATTTACCTACCACCAAATAGGTCTATGGCACATGCTATATCCCTGGTCTCACACTCATCTCTGGAGCATCTGGACAGTAAACATAAGACGAATGTTTATTGACTACAGTTCTCCCTTCAATACTATTATTACAAGCAACATCACCACCAAAGCTTCAGACCTTGGGAGTTAATGCCTCCCTCTTCAACTGGACCCTTGATTTTCTGACCAACAGGCTGCAGTCAGTAAAGATAGGCAACAACACCTCCAGCACGATTACTCTAAACACTGGTGTTCCACAAGGTTATTTCTTGAGACATCTATTCTACTCCCTGGACACATGTGTCTGTGTGGCTAGATCCTGCTCTAACACCATATACAAGTTTACAGATGATACTACTGCAGTGGACTGCTTCTCAAATAATGATGAATAAGATCACAGGAAGGGATACAGAGCTTAATGACATGGTGTCATGGCAACAACCTTTCCCTCAATGTCTACAGAACAAAAGAGCTGGCCATTGACTTCAGAATGGTGGGCTGGGGGGGGGGGGTGCAGATAGTGCATATGTTCCTGCTTATATAAATGGTTTTGAGGTGGAGAGGGTTGAGAGCTTCAAGTTCCTCAGTGCCAATATCACCAATAGCTTATCCCAGTCCAACCACGTGATGTCATGACCAAGAAAGCTAACCAATGTCTTTACTTCCTCAGGAGGTTAAAGAAATTTGGCATGTACTGATCAGCCATTATGAATATTCATCACCGCACTATAGAAAGCAGAATACAGTAGCTTGGTACGGTAACTGCTCTGCACATGAGCACAAAAAACTGCAGGAAGCTGTAGACACAGCTCATCAAACCACAGGAACAACCGTCCTTCTATAATTTCTGTCTGCACTTCTTATTGCCTTGGTAAAGCAACCAGCATAATCAAAGATCCCACTGATCCCAAACATTCTCTCTTCTCTTCAGAAGACACAAAAGCCTGAAAGTGCATACCACCACGCTCAAGGACAGCTTCTGTCCCATGTTATCAGACTTCTGAACTAACTCTTGTACAATAGGTTAGACTCTTGACCTCACAATCTACTTTGTTATGATCTTTCACTTTATTGTCTACCAACACTGCACTTTTTCAGTAGTTTTTACACTTAATTCTGCACTGCTATTGTTTTACATTATTCTAGCTCAATGCACTGTGTAATGATTTAACACAAGACAAGCTTTTCACTGTATTTTGGTACATGTGACAATAATAAACCAAGTCCAAAACTGTGTAGCTAAGTGCAGCCTGATTACCATGCTTAAATTCATCAATGACACTACTCTAGTTGGATGTGCCAGGTGGTGATGAGTTGGCTTACCAGAATGAGTCAGCAACCATCTTACTGACTATTGTGACAAAAACAACTTCTCACTCAGTGTCAGTAAAACTAAAGAGCTGACTGTTAACTTCAGGAAGAGGAAGGTGGGGAAATACGTGCCAGTCTACATTGGGGAATCAGCAGTGGAGAAAGTCAGCAGTTTTAAATTCCTAAATATTAACATATTGGATTACCTATCTTGGGCCCAACACATAGAATCAATCGTAAGTAAAGTGCAACAGCATGTTTTCTTTCTTAGGAAGTTAAGAAGGTTTGGCTTGTCATTGAATATGAACACATCCCTCCCCAACACTGGTAGCATGTACAGAAGGTACTGCCTCAAGAAGGTAACATCTTCTATCAAAGGTCCCCATCATCAGCCATGCCATCATCTTAGAGCTCCCAACAAGCAGGAGGTACAGAAGCCTGATGTTCCAAACCACCAGGTTCAGAACAGCTGCTTCCTTCAACCTTCTGGTTCTTCAACCAACTAGCAACACCATGAACAATTCGACCACTTTACACACAAATGGATATTTTCTTTTGTTCCAATTGTGTTTTCTTGTAACAAAAATACATTCAATTTGTTTTTCTTGAAAATGCCACTTTTTATGATGCTACAGTATATGCCTGTAACTACAGCAAGTAAGCTTTTCATTCTACCTGTACATACAAGTACTTGTACATACCATATGTTATGTAATACCACTTTGATATTGGCTTTAATGTGTGACGCTACTAAAATTTGCACCAGTGCTTTCATGTCCAAGGAGGTTCATTAATTAGCACAGACTTTATTGGAAGCCTCCTCCGATTGGCATTTGGGTTGTGAGCTAAAGGATTACTTGCCTCCACCCCTTACCTTCCAACCCCTTTCCACCTTACTTTTTTTCCATGTGTAGACTGATGTCTCAGAGTGTGCAATTTTCTTTATGTCCTGCTATGATTTCCAGAAAGCCACCAAAATACATGAAATTATCTCAAATGAACATTTCAACTATAAATCTTTTCCTCCTTAATGGGTGCAGACAAAATTACAATGGTACATAATGACTTCCATTAGCACCAGCCACTCAGCAAAATGGGTATCTTGGACGTGCAAAATGACAATGAGCTGGTTGTTGCTGTTGTTCCTTTTCACACTTTGTGGCACATTGGGCAGCATTTTTGCCACTTCTGCAGCATGTGACTGTTTTTTATGAGGCTGAGCTGCTAGCTCGGCACTCAATGCAGAACAGATGGAAAGCGTGCAAGGTAAAGAGCCAGCTGGATTCAAACATAGGGCCATTCATCTCTAAGTCCAGTGCTGATGCTAGTACACCTCCAGCCAGCATAATGGACTGGTGGGTCAAAGAAATCATGAAAATTAGATCAGGATGAGAATTATGGGCTTATCCTGTCTTTTTTTTTCCAAACCAGCACAAGTTAATCTCAGGTGGCAGCAACACTTCTTCCATTTTTACCCAATTCATCCTCCCAGGCTTCTAAGCTTTTTTTCACAAATAAACAGATGTTAATTTAAAAGCCTGACTTCATTAGTTTTACTATCTAAGTCTGCCTGAAGGAAAATTTGTGCAAATAATTTGCGAATTATAATATAAAAAGTGAATGTCATTCATATTTTTGATCTATTATAGTCTGGTGGCCTTTGTACTTTCCACTGAATCTAAATCAATCATTGTTTATTCTCACTCTGACTATGTAATATTCAAAATAGGACGAAATAATAGATAACAGAAAGTCTGCAGAAGCTGGAAATCCAAGCAACACTCACAAAATGCTGGAGGATCTCTGCAAGCCAGGCAGCATCTCTGGAAAAGAGTGCAGTCAAAGTTTCGGGTTGAGGCCCTTCATCAGGACTGGAGAAAGAAAGATGAAGAGTCAGAGTAAAAAAGTGGAGGGAGAAAAGGAAGAACCACAAGATGTTAGGTGAAACTGGGATGGCGGGAAGGGTGAAGTAAAGAGCTGGGAAGTAGATTGGTGAAAGAGATACAGGGCTGGAGAAGGGGAAATCTGATAGGAGAGGACAGAAGGCCATGGAAGAAAGGAAAGGAGTACCAGAAGGAGGTGATGGGCTGGTAAGGAGATAATGTGAGAAGGGAATCGGAATGGGGGATGGTGAAGGGCGGGACATTGCCAGAAGTTCAAGAAATCGATGTTCATGCCAGACGGAATATAAAGTGCTGCTCCTCCAACCTGAGTGTGGCCTCATCGCAACAGTAGAGGAGGCCATGGACTGACGTGTTTGGTAAAGGTTTGGGAAGTAGAATTAAAGTGGGTGGCCACTGGGAGATCTCACTTTTACTGGTGGACAGAGCATAGGTGCTCAGTAAAGCAGTCTCCCAATCTGTGTCGGATCTCACCGATACAAAGAAAGCCACACTAGGAGCACAGGACATTGTAGGTGACCCCTACAGACACATACATGAAGTGTCGCCTCACCTGGAAGGAGAGTTTGGGGCCCTGATTGGTAGTGAGGGAGGAAGAGTAGTACTTGTTCCGCTTGCAAGGGTAAGGGCCAGGAGGGATATCAGTGCGCAGGGACGGATGGACAAAGGAGTCGTGTAGGGAGCGACTCCTGTGGAAAACAGAAAGTGGGGGGGGGGAGGGAAAGATGTGCTTGGCAGATTACTAGAAGTTCTACATGTGAAAACACAGTCTTTCTTTAAAGTTGTTTACAGCTGCACTGTGGCACTTAAAGTGGATGCTCTGAATGCAGCACTTGGAAGCTAACTTTTGTAAACCAGCCTCTCATCTATTGAGACTTTGACATGAATAAGATTAGACCTGTCCAATTTTATGTATGCTCTATAATTTTATATGACATTGGGTGGAGTGGCAAGGACCATCACTGCTACGGAATTTATCACTTTGCTAACTGTGAAATCTATGTGATTTTCAGTGTGTAAATAAAGAAAAAATGGTTATCAGTTGTGCTGGAATTATTCTTAACTTCTGCTTACAACAATAAGATTTGTCAATAATCACTATGATGTATATAGAATTAATGTTGATATTAACAACTAGTACAGGAATAAGTATGTGACATGAAAAGAAACCCTTAAGAAAATTACATATCAAAATACCCAAACAGCATGAATGGCTTCTGTCATCAGATCCTTTACCACCACAGTCAATATTTTGGAATTAAGATGACCCAACTTCAAGCCAGTAGATCTTAAAAGGAGAGTAAAAATTCCGGTGCTAAATAAAAGATAATTTACAGATCTGCTAAAAAGCTCATTTGCAGGCTTAATAAGAAGTGTCAATTATGGAATACTGCATAGCACATTTGGCTCTGAAGCAAAAGATTCAAAATGTACTCCAAAGATCTGAGGGCAAAAATCTGGGCTAAGAATCAAGAGTAGAGGTGAAGGAGAGCTGCCATTTGTGTGAAAATTAAACCAGGACTTGTCTGCTGTCTTAGGTGGATTTAAAACTGTTGTGACACTACAAGTAATCCCCTGTGCCCTATCCAATGTTTATCTCTTCATTCAGTATTGCTAGAATTGGATTATTTTGTCATTACCACAGTGTGGTTTGTGATAGCTCATTGTCTGCAAATAGGTACTGAACTTCATTATAGCAGTGATTACACTTCCACAGTACTTCATTGACTCTAAATAGCTCCCTTTTCAGAAACTTCAAAATCAAGCTAATGTGAAGCCTAAGATGTTGTAATTTAGAGGTAACCATGGTTATAAACTGCAAGCTATATTCAATATGCCAGCAAAGAGATAATAAGCTTAATACACAAGGGTGCACTTTGCCACAATGGTGGATTCGTAAATTACAAAAGGCTAATAAGAATGATGGAGTACTGAGAGTTACTGTCATTAAAGGAGCTGAGATAAGGTACCCCACCCAGAGATTCTGATCTTTGACACTTTGTTTAATAAATTTTCATCATTTCACAACATCTTGTTGCTTTAAAAATCATTGTCCCTCAAAAGAGATCACTTAAATATGAAAATAAAAATAGCTGTAATGACATCAGTCCAACTTTCCATTGGGTTTCTGGTCCAAAAAATGTCATGTCAATCTATGTTATGAAACTCTGAACTGCATTGGATTAAAAATTGAACTATAATAATGCAAACAGATAATGCATTCTATTGCCAAGACAAAAGGCTGAGAGTCCTCATATCATTGTTCATCTCCAAGCTTCAGAAGGTATAAGAGTAAATCATTACTCTTGAAACAAAAATAAAAGTTACACCTCACCAAAATTTGTTGTTAAATTTGCTTGACTTTTCACATATTTTTCCTTTTAAAACAAAGGTACAGAAGAAGCTTAGAAATATCTAAAGATAATAATATTCATTTAAACATATCCCTATACCATTTTGCTTTCTGGTTTTAACAGAAGAATGAATTTATTTAGAAAAATATATGGTTAATCTGACAACCACCAATTCTGCCTGTGAAGTGACCTAAAAGATTGCAACTTCCAATGTCAGTCTTTAAAATTGCATTCATTTTGTGAAATGCTGACATATGTTGGATTGTTCTTTTGTTAATAAAATAAACGCTGTTGTCTGGCCACTTTTAGTGCAAGAAACATTTTGTAGTTTTCACAGAGATATTGGGAGAAGTTTTATATGACTCACAATATGTCCTTGAAAAAATGTTAGAGACCTTTTTAATTACAAGGGAATTATAAGACAATGGGATCTTGAATTTAGTAGATATTAAATATATTGGGGTTTATTAACTTTGATGTTATTTTGTAGGACAAAGTTTTATGTTTTTGGTTTCAGTACTTTGGAACTTTAAATTGTTCTCTATAAGCTCTTTATATTTAAGAATTGGATAGGTTAATCACTCAAAAATTTGTACGCTAATTAAGAAAAGTCTTCAAGATTACTAAAGCGATGTAACTAATCTAAAATGTAACATTTTACAATTGTACAAAAATACAATTGTATGTAACAGAAGAAATTAAAGGCCAGTGATCCATATAATTTGCCAAACACAAACACGAGGAAATCTGCAGATGCTGGAAATTCAAACAACATACACAAAATGCTGGTGGAACGCAGCAGGCCAGGCAGGATCTATAAGAAGAAGTACAGTCGACGTTTCGGGCCAAGACCCTTCGTCAGGACTAACTGAAAGAAGAGATAGTAAGAGATTTGAAAGTGGGAGGGGGAGGGATGAGGCTAAGAGCTGGAAAGTTGATTGGCAAAAGGGATACAGAGCTGGAGAAGGGAGAGGATCAATGGACGGGAAGCCTGGGGAGAAAGAAAGGGGGAGGGGAGCACCAGAGGAAGATGCAGAGCAGGCAAAGAGTTATTGCAAGAGGGACAGAGAGAGAAAAAAGAAAGAGGAGAAAAAAGCAAATAAATAAATTGATAGATAAATAAACAGACAAACAAACAAACAAATAAATAAATAGGGGATGGGGTAAGAAGGGGAGGAGGGGCATTAACGGAAGTTAGAGAAATCAATGTTCATGCCATCATGCCATATGGATTGACATATCAGAATGGGAAGTTGGCTGGGATGATATACTGCGTCCGGTGCTCCCGGTGCAGACCTCTATATATTGGTGAGACCCAACGCAGACTGGGAGACCGTTTCACTGAACACCTACGCTCTGTCCGCCAGAGAAAGCAGGATCTCCCAGTGATCATACATTTTAATTCTACGTCCCATTCCCATTCTGATATGTCAATCCATGGCCTCCTCTACTGTAAAGATGAAGCCACACTCAGGTTGGAGGAACAACACCTTATATTCCATCTGAGTAGTCTCCAACCTGATGGCATGAACATTGATTTCTCTAACTTCCGTTAATGCCCCTCCTCCCCCTCGTACCCTATCCCTTATTTATTTATTTATTTATTATTTTTCTCTTTTTTCTCTCTCTCACAATGACTTGCCTACTCTCCATCTTCCTCTGGTGCTCCACTCCGCCTTTCTTTCTCCCGAGGCCTCCCATCCCATGATCCTCTCCCTTCTCCAGTTCTGTATCCCTTTTGCCAATCAACTTTCCAGCTCTTAGCTCCATCCCTCCCCCTCCTGTCTTCTCCTATCATTTTGGATCTCCCCCTCCCCTTCTCAAATCTCTTACTATCTCTTCTTTCACTTAGTCCTGATGAAGGGTCTCGGCCCGAAACATTGTCTATACTTCTTCTTATAGATGCTGCCTGGCCTGCTGCGTTCCACCAGCATTTTGTGTGAGTTGCATATAATTTGTCAGCTACTTTGCTGAGACATACTGTATCTCACGCATTTATATGCACTATTTACCAGAGAGTCTCTGTTGCAATGAGATTAAATGTAGCCATAAGGTAAATGAATATTACAATTTATGGAGCAAGGTCTGTATTCCACACATAATTTTCAGGATTAGTTTTGATGATCTCTAAATAACCAGCCTTATTGACTTCACTCAACATCCAGTTGACAATTATTTGACTTTTTGACATGCATAAATTGCATTTTATTTTGGTCAAAATGTCAAATGCAGCCTAGGTAATACCTGGGGGTGCTAAAGTAAAGGTAGAAATTGACATTCTGACACTGCTAATAAATTTAATTACTTGATTATTCTTACCAGGGAGCTAAATATATGGCTATGTTAATTAAGTCCATTAACAACTCCATCATGGGCACTAGCCGCATTTCTCTCCCGCCCCCACCCCCGCAGCAGTATCTGTCATTAATGTCCCCCATTGTTATCATCAAGGACGAGATACAGGAGTTTGAAGACACAAGCTCAACATTTTAGGAACAGCTTCGTCCCATCCACCATCAGATTTCCTGTTGTAACCTATAGTTTTTCTTTTATTATTATGTATTACAGATACTGCTGCCACAAAACAACAAATTTCACAACGTACGCCAGTGATAATAAACCTGATTTTTTAAAAATCTTTTTATTGGTTTTTCAAGCTCATAAACATAATAACAATAGTGATATAAAGAGATTGGAATTACATTATTGGTAATAAATATATACAAGAGAAACTACAAATAGTACAAGTGTAATAGATTTACAAACTCTTAATATAATTAATCATGTAGAGAAAAGAAATAAAAAGAAAAGGATATCACAAAGAAAAAAACAAACAGAACAAAACAGGGCTGAACGAAGATATTAGATCGAATACAGTCATTAATGTCGTCAACTCCGCTCCTCTATTCATATAGTTTAAGTTAACAAGAAGGATTTGGAAAGATCAAACTACATCATATGAAAATGTTGAATAAATGACTTCCAAGTCTCTTCAAATTTAACCAAAGGATCAGAAATGACACATGATTTTTTTCTAAATTTAAACATAATTTAGTTTACCTGATTTTGATTCTAATTCTTATTGGGTAATCTACTGTACTTTTACTTAGTGCTTTATTTAAAACAAATATCACATAGAGTGACACAGCATGTAAACAGGCCCTTCAGCCCAACTGCTCCGTGCTAACCAAAATGCCCATCTAACCTAGTCCCATTTGCCCATGTTTAATCCATATCTCTCTAAAGTGTCTCTTAAATGTAGTGTTACATACCCCATAACTGGGTTGCCAAACCAGCAGAAATGGACCACTCGTTGGAGTCTGGATTACTAGGAACTAAGAAAGTTTTATTAAAGAAATAAGTAACACAGTACTCTAATTGCAAGGATATAAATGCAACAGGTTAGCAATGATAAAACACACATGTACACAGAACTAGGGTAATAGGAATCAACCAAGCTCTATCGCAGTCTAGGGGTAAAATGATCAGTCTCAAGTGACGCAGAGTTCAGTTCAGCTTAGTACAGTTCGCAGTAATCGCAGTTGTGCCGCGGGGGTGGGGGGAGAGGGATTGCAGTTTGATTCAGGCAGACCTTTGATGTCTTTGCAGTTGGTTTTCGGGTGGACCCTTTTATGTCTTCTATCCTGCTGTGGCCGACTGTGACCCCTCCGTTCCGGATACGACCGTTCTTCCGCAGTGAACCCGGCACCCAGGCAAGGGCGGACACACACACCAGGTTCCCACCGATTGTACCTTTACACCCTATGAGTCTATGGTTGGTTCCCGCGAACCGGACCTCCAAACTCCCACCAACTTGTGGGGGCACACCGCTCTTCCAGGGTCTCGTTATCTCGTGATCTCGTGGTGTGTCGTGCCTTAGCGAACTTGTTCTTTTTATCCCCCTGCTGGGGTATCGCCTGTCCATCAAACTTCAAACAGTTCAGGTTCAAAGCAACTGGTCTGTCAATATTCTGAATTGTGTCTCTTTCTCGTTAATCTCTCTCTCCTCTCTCATTAACATTTTGAACGTTTCTCCATTGTCTCCCTTATCTCTCTCATTAGCATCAATCGTCTGATAACTTGGTTTGGCGTCATAGTAGTTATTGTAACTGCCTCACCTACTTCTTCTGGCAGCTCATTCTATATACATACCATGGTCTGAGTGAAGAAGTTTATGTCAGAGAACTCACTGTCCTTTATACAATTTTCAGAGGTATACAAAGTGGGTACCAATAAAATGTAATTTACTGAGGGCTTACTGGCATTGTTTGACCAAGATTTAGCTTATTTGACACAAATAATTGGCATATTTTTCCAGATCATTTGATGATGTAAAAACCAAAACAAATGTGGTGTAACTTAAATAATTTTCTTCCTGACAAATTGCTTCAAAGTGGATCAGGTATCTGAAAGATTATTAACTAACAATAATGAACCGTGCAAATCATAGTCATAGTCATAGTCATACTTTATTGATCCCAGGGGAAGTTGGTTTTCGTTACAGTTGCACCATAAATAATAAATAGTAATAGAACCATAAATAGTTAAACAGTAATATGTAAATTATGCCAGTAAATTATGAAATAAATCCAGGATCAGCCTATCGGCTCAGGGTGTCTGACCCTCCAAGGGAGGAGTTGTAAAGTTTGATGGCCACAGGCAGGAATGACTTCCTATGTCGCTCTGTGCTGCACCTCGGAGGAATGAGTCTCTGGCTGAATGTAATCCTGTGCCCACCCAGTACATTATGTAGTGGATGGGAGACATTGACCAAGATGGCATGCAACTTAGACAGCATCCTCTTTTCAGACACCACCGTGAGAGAGTCCAGTTCCATCCCCACAACATCACTGGCCTTACGAATGAGTTTGTTGATTCTGTTGGTGTCTGCTACCCTCAGCCTGCTGCCCCAGCACACAATAGCAAACATGATAGCACTGGCCACCACAGACTCATAGAACATCCTTAGCATCGTCCGGCAGATGTTAAAGGACCTCAGTCTCCTCAGGAAATAGAGACGGCTCTGACCCTTCTTGTAGACAGCCTCAGTGTTCTTAGACCAGTCCAGTTTATTGTCAATTCGTATCCCCAGGTATTTGTAATCCTCCACCATGTCCACACTGACCCCCTGGATGGAAACGGGTCACCGGTACCTTAGCTCTCCTCAGGTATACCACCAGCTCCTTAGTCTTTTTCACATTAAGCTGCAGAAATTTCTGCTCACACCATGTGGCAAAGTTTCCTACCGTAGCCCTGTACTCAGCCTCATCTCCCTTGCTGATGCATCCAACTATGGCAGAGTCATCCGAAAACTTCTGAAGATGACAAGACTCTGTACAGTGGTTGAAGTCATACCAAATTTATCACTTTGGCATTAAAGAAATATAACCAAGTTATACAAATTGCATAGTGACATATTATATTTCTGAGATTATAGTAAACAGACAATTTTATTACAATATTCATAGCATTATTATTGCTCAGAAGTTGTCACTTTTTCTATGTATGTAACATTACAGGATATAGACCGACAGTTCACCTGGAGCATGCATCAGCCAGCTCATCTGGTTGCAATGTCACATAAAAACATGTATAATTTATTTTTTTTTACAAGTTGGACACTTTAAATCTGCAAACTATGTCTCTGGATATTTTTCTAGATCATTTGATCTCAATCAAAAAAAAGCAGGAAAAAAGGGAAATCCGGAAGATGATAAATAAGAGAGAAAAGGAAAGAAATGGAGAAAGAAAAGAAAGCCAGCAAGATTGTTTCTCTCTATTAATAACACTGTCGTGATCTGCCCTTGCTCAGGTTAACCTGCAGCTGAAACTTTACCAAAACCTCATTAAAATAACATATATAAAATCAATTCTCCCTATCTCCAAGCCTTTCTCCAGCTCTAAAATTATTTGATATTTAGCTATGCTCCTAATTTTAGTACCTCAGTTTTAATCAGTCTGAGTTAGCTGCCTTCTTTAAATCTCTCCACCACCACACAATATTTCCTCAGATAAAACATGCCCTCAATGCTAGCTTTCTGGCCAACATCCAGTCGCTTGCACTGATACCTCATTAAGTAGCTCAGTGGCAAATATCATTCTATGAAGCATTTCAGAATGTTTCATTATGTACAAAGCAAGATGTAAATAACCGCAATACACAAGGTGCTGGTGGTCCAGGCAGCATCTATGGAGGCAAATGGATGCTGCCTGACCTGCTGAGTTTCTCCAAAATCATGTGGTGCTCCAGCATTTACAGACTCATGTATAAATATATAAATATGATGGGCTGTTGACATCGATGCCATCTAATCACCACTCTATTGCCCTCACAGTGCATATGTACAAAGCTATGCAGCAAGTTAAACACCTTCTTAAAAATCACCCAAGATGGAAGTTTTCTTCAAGGTTTTTAATGAGATCTTTCCTGTGAAACAGCAGAAATTTAAGTAAAATATGTATTAAATTCAATGCAGAATCGTTGTGCACCTGAATATACAAATATTTTCGCTTATTCTTGCAGTCGGCTTTAACCAAGGTAATACACATATATAATAATGAATAACTATGCCATGTAAACAAGTATAAACTCATGATGTACTGATATTTTAACATAATCCTTCAAAATATACCTACTAAGTGATTACTGATATTAACAAAAATTATGACTATATTTCTGTTTCAAGGGCAAATAAAGGGAGGATGGAGATGAATGTCTTTCTACTGTGTGCTTCAGATTGAATGAACTAACCTGCGAAAACTAAACCACACAGGAAATTAAATTTAAAAAACAGCTTATGTACAGAAAGTGATGCTCATATAAAATGAACTGCACCTCTGGAGGTCAGATCACTCACCACATGGTATGGTAAACTTAACGACTGAAATTAAAATACATTTGATTAAGTCTTTGGCAAAAGAAGGATGGTCTCAGGGACTGGTCTTGAAAGCAGTCTTACTACACAATCTTTAACCATTCTCACTTCGAAAATATTGCC
This sequence comes from Mobula birostris, assembly GCF_030028105.1. Taxonomy (NCBI): domain Eukaryota; kingdom Metazoa; phylum Chordata; class Chondrichthyes; order Myliobatiformes; family Myliobatidae; genus Mobula; species Mobula birostris. The sequence continues at coordinate 60,750,975 of NC_092373.1, forward strand.
CTTGATGACATACTTGCTGGTGGTAATGTCTGATGAGCAGAGCGGTGAGCAGAATGATGAATGAGTGTGTGACTCTCACTTCAGCTAGCGGCTTAATATAGGGGGTGATAGCGCCCGGCCCGGCCAAACTTAAGAAATCTCGTTTGGATGGATGCTGCGCGATGTGTCCCCTGTTATAGATCAGTATCCGGAAATAACAAACAATACACAACATGTGATTAAACTATTAAGCTTTATAATTCTTACTTTGACTGTATGGTTAGTAAAGAAATGAAAAAAAGAAAAAAAAAGGGCCCAGTCTTATCAAACAGTCTGTTGCGCAATGTTGGAACTCACAAATATGGCCATTCGTCCACCATCAACCTCCTCCTATCATCGCTGCCCTTCGGACCCTCACTCCAAATCCACCCCGTCCAATGGTCTACCAACTCTCTCCATTCCTGTCTTCTCTCCTCTTCTCTCCCTGGCCAAAAGACCACGAAAATCTCTCATCCAACTCATAAGAAAAGAACAACAGCATTCCTAACCCTGTTATCTCTAGTCATAACCAGTTTCCATAGCGTGAAGCGACTGAGATTACGAGACTACCCCCCCCCCCCGGATAGGATGCCAGTCTATCGTGAAAATAACTCCCAGATTGCCAGTACCCATTCTCAGCTGGGTAGACTGGAGCATTGTGTGGTTAAGTGCCTTGCTTAAGGACACACATGCTGCCTTGGTCGAGGCTTGAACCCACGACCTTCAGATCCCTAGTCCAATGTCCAAACCACTTGGCCACGCACCACACTATATCTCAATATGCTCCTTTAGAAAGTGTCTCCGGACTGCATATGGTCTTTCTCTGAACCCTCTGCATTGCCAAAGGGGCTGAAGTTTCATAAGGACTGGATACTGTCTCTCGGGGTCCATGACACTTCAGTTTTGTTGACCATGACAAGGGTTTTGGCTTTCCATACTTTTGCTAGAGATAAGGTGTTACTGGAAGTTGAGAGCACAAAGCTAGCATCATTTCATATTTCTGTGTGGTAGCAGGCAAATTCCACAAAGTACTTTAGCCCCCCTGGCCAGCCTCAGGGTTGCTCTGCTCGCTCGTTGTTGTCTAGGGAAACAGCCCTCGGCCCCACCAAACTGGGTAATAGTTTGTGTGGATGCTGTGAGATGTACCCCACCCCACCCAAATAACAGACAATACACCAGATGCAATTAAATGATTTACAGTTTATAGATATTACTGGAACTATATAATTAATAGAGAATAAAATATAAAAGAAAAATAAAAGGCGCCTCACTTATCAAAGTTCAATCTCTCCATGCACAGTTGGAGCTCAGGACCCTCCTTCTTCACCTGCGATCCCCTCCGACCACCTCGACCCGCCGCCTGGGACCAACAACGGTGGTCGACCAGACACTCCACGAGTCCGTCTCCGTCTCCTCGCTGAACACCCTGGACCTCGGACTCCTGCTCAGGGTCTGACCCCATTAGTAGACTCACTGTACTTGGTCCACCTCTGTCTCGCTCTCCCGCCTTCTACCCCAAAAATCCACACATCACAATATCTTACAGACACACAGAAAGCATAACATCTATCCCAATTGGTTCGATACATCTTCTTATCAGTAACATAATCCAAACAAACTGCTAGCGGGAGGACTTTCTCAGCAGTTAACATAACAAAAGAAGCCATTTCAATTATAACATAACAAAGAAGCCATTTCAATTATAACAAAACAAAGAAGCCATTTTAATCAGACTACGCAGTGACATAAAAGAAGAAACCCCTTACAGTATGAAAACAGTGGATAGGGGCATGATGCACAGTTTTATACCTGGAACCTGCAGTTATCCAATTTCCCTGGATATTGCTCAGTAGTTTCTCCACTTCAGGGAATATTTCCCTTGATGTATCCAAGGAACTCAGTCCTAGTAGGTAACCCTTGCTTTTTGTGGCTTGTGGTTCTGACAACAGATCTGAAAGCTCTGGTAGTTTCTGCCATTCTTTGTGTGACAGCTTTGGAACATTATCAAGTCTGCTGAAGAGGTATTCTTTCATTGCCTCTGGAGAGCCATAGCATTTGTCCAGTCTCTGCCACAACATTTGTAAATGCTCAGTAGGATTATTAATGTGAACTGCCCTTACCCTTCTTGCATGTTGCAATGACTCCCCATCAAGACACTTATAGCGAAGGTCTAGCTCTTTGCTGAGTTTGAGATTTAGTCCTTCCACAGTACTGTGAAAGCTTGACTTCCAGGAAAGATAATTGACAGACTAGTTGTCAAACATCATTCGTCCCACTGTACTATACCTCGATGAGCCAGATGCCAAGCCATATCTAGTGTACCTGCAACTCCTGGATGAGAGCACTGCAGAACCTGACCTGTCAAATGTGTGTCCTGTGATGGATGGAAGCTCAGTTTGTCCATGTCTGTGCAGATGGGATTGGCATCAGTAGCAACTCTTGACTGAGGTTTTTGCTGTGATGGAACTGCAACAGGGGGTGTTGTGGACCTTAACTGTCAATAGCTGGACTATGTGAAAGACATCTTCGCTGCGTGTTGGGGACAACTTCTCCTTCTACAGCTGGTACACTATCTTTGTTATCATCAAAATGCGTTTGGACATATCATTTACTAAGATGCATTGGCTGTTGTGATGGCAAAGCATGACTGATTTCAGTTATAGACTCACCACTGCCTAAGTCAGCTGCTGATTCATATACTTTTGCCTCTGCCGAGGCAGCCTCAGCTTCATGCTGTTCCCTGAGCGCACTTGATATCTGTACAAGCTTTCTCCATTTTCATCTCAACTTCGCACTAGCATTAATCACTCTGATCCTTGCTGTTTCAGCTCTGGCACAGGCTCGTGCTGCAGATATGTTAATCACAGAATCGTTTCAGCGCCGTGAAGACACAATAGATGCACCACATTCTGATCTCACTTCCGGTCTTAGCCATCGACATCGCTCGCCACTTGTTATTCGTCTTGCAACATTTCAAGTGAGAAGGGGTCCTTAATGAATACTTTGTTTCAGCATTTACCAGAGAAGGTAATTTAGAACAAGCTGAATCTTGGGAACATGTCGACATTAAGAAAGAGGATGTGCTGAAACTTTTGAAAACATTAGAATAGATAAACTCAAGATCCTGCAATGATGGTAGTCCAGAGTAACACACACAAACTTACAGAGATACATTAAGGAGATTTAAGAGACTCTTCAAAAGACACATGGATAAAAGAAAAATGGAGGGCTATGCGGGGGGGGGGGCAGGGTTAGGAGGAAAGTCTTAGATTGATCTTCAAATAAGTTAAAAGGTCACCACAAGATGTTGCCAGCACTGGAGGACCCGAGTTATAAGGAAAGATTGACTAGGTTAGGACTACTCCTTGGAACGTAGAAGATTGAAGGGAGATTTGATGGAGACATACAAAATTGAGGGGTATAGGTAGGATAAATGCAAGCAGGCATTGGGAGGGACTACAACTAGAGAACATGGGTTAAGGGTGAAAGGTGAAAAGTTTAAAGGGAGCATGAGGGGTAATTTTTTCATTCGGAGAGCAGTGGGAGTGTGGATCAAACTGCCAGTGCAAATGGTGTATGCGAGCTTGATTTCAACGTTTAAGAGAAGTTTGGATAGGTACATGGATGGGAGGGGTATGGAGGACTATGTTACCAGTACAGGTCAATGGGAGTAGGCAGTTTCAGTGATTTGGCTTGGAGTAGATAGGCTGGAAGGGTCTGTTTCTCTACTGTACTTTTCAATGACTCTATGACTCTTGCACCATGGGCGGAAGGGATGTACTGTGCTGTACTGTTCTGTATTCTAAATTGTCAGTTCACAGCCACCAGAAAAAACAGAGCTAAAATTAAAAAGATGATTAAGAAAAAAAAATGCTCTCTTTGATGTTTAGTTATGCGGTAAACATGAAGGAAAAATTTGTTGGAAGTGTAGATGACAATTCTGGAATGCAACATAAAACGGTTATGCATAATTGTGCAGTTTTGGTCCCCTAATCTGAGGAAAGACATCCTTGCCATAGAGGGAATACAAAGAAGGTTCACCAGATTGATTCCTGGGATGGCAGGACTTTCATATGATGAAAGACTGGATGAACTGGGCTTGTACTCGTTGGAATTTAGAAGATTGAGGGGGGATCTGATTGAAACATATAAAATCCTAAAGGAATTGGACAGGTTAGATGCAGGAAGATTGTTCCCGATGTTGGGGAAGTCCAGAACAAGGGGTCACAGTTTGAGGATAAAGGGGAAGTCTTTTAGGACCGAGATTAGGAAAAACTTCTTCACTCAGAGAGTGATGAATCTGTGGAATTCTCTGCCACAGGAAGCAGTTGAGGCCAGTACATTGGCTATATTTAAGAGGGAGTTAGATATGGCCTTTGTGGCTACGGGGATCAGGGGGTATGGAGGGAAGGCTGGGGCAGTGTTCTGAGTTGGATGATCAGCCATGATCATAATAAATGGCGGTGCAGGCTCGAAGGGCCGAATGGCCTACTCCTGCACCTATTTTCTATGTTTCTATGTTTCTATGTTTCTAATTTGAATGAGTTCAAAGATCATGCAAGTTTCTATTAGGGGTTTGGGTGACTGTGTAAACCAGTTCAACTCCATTTTTGTGGTTAATGTAATGAGCTCCTAGATCATTTTCATTTCTGCCACACAAAACAAGCTACCACTTGTCCGGTGTTCCTTAAGGGCTAGAAAAGGCCAAACAGCAAACTTGTCCCAAATGTAATAATTAAGACAAGATGTAAAATTAGGATAATAACTCATTAGCAATAAAATACCACTTACTATTTTTTCAATCACTTAAAACCACTCTTCAATAATTATCTGTATTAATAAAGTCAGGTTTGTATTACTAGATGGGAGAAAGACTCCAGCTCCTTTTATAACAAGGGAGAATAATCGAACTTTATTTAGGTACCAGAATCTATTACGATGTGACTAGGAATTTGGAGGCTGCAGCTCTGGATGATGAATAGATTGAGAGATTGGGAACATAAGAGCATAGGAGGGAGGAGCAAAAGCAGGCCACGTCATGGACTTACTTCGGCCTGTCAATCAAGTCATGGCAAATGTTCGAACTTTTTCTACTTTCTTGCCTGCTTCCTATTTCCTTTGATTTATTTGGTAATCTATAAATCTCAGTCTTGATTACACAATGGAACTGAGGTAGAAAATGACTGCCCAGCCAGCTGAAATAGCCAATCGACCTCTATCATCTGAAAAACTTATGTTTCAATTTCACCTCAGGTCAGGCAATTCACCAGCAATTTTTATGTGTGTTGCTTGAAATTCCAACATCTGCAGATTTCCTCGTGTTTGCAGTTTCAATTTCACCAATCATTCTTCTGAACAACAACGAATCCATTGTGCAAAATCCCTCTTTATTGAAAGTCCCCTCATCCCAGTTATTCTAGTGAATCTTTCAAACCCCAAGCCAAGACAAACTCTCAGTTAAGAAAATTAAAGAATTCTTATCATTATATTCAACCACTTGCAATAAAGTTTAACAAGCTGTTTGCTTTATTATTTGTTTATGGTACTTTAATATTAGTTTTCTGTGATTCATGCACAAAAACTATAGATTACTGAATACTAGCATTTACTAGACAACTCCCTTTTAAAATACAGTTCTTCTTTTCAATTTTTCTTTCCATATTAGATATTTTCACACTTATCTGAGGTTAGCTACAGGACTGTGCAAAAGTCTTAGGCATTTGTTAAAAAAATCTGTAAAGAGATGGTTTCAAAAATAATGAAATGGAAGTTTCTAAATATCAAAAAAATACTATAAAGAGCAGTAAGCAGTAAAAAACTAAATCAAATAAATATTTGGTATGACCACCCTTTGCCTTTAAAACTGCATCAATTCTCATAGGTACACCGTCGTGCAGTTTTATAAGAAAATCAGCTGGTAGGTTGTTCCAAGCATCTTGGAGAACTTGCCACAGGTCTTCTGCTGACTTTAGCTGTCTGACTTGCTTCTGTCTCCAGATAATCCCAAGCAGCCTCAATGATGTTGAGATCAGGGCGATGTGGAGGATATACCATCAAAAACCATATAAAAAATCTAGGCTGCCTAGCTTTTGCACAGTACTGTACATCAGATACCTTCATGTCCAATCACTTGCTTGGATCACAGAATATGGAACAATTCAGCACAGGAATAGGCATTTCGGCCCATGATGTCTGTACTGACCATGATAGCAACTCAATCTAATCCCATCTGCCTTCACATGGTCCGGATACAGTGCCTCCATTCCATACCTGTTCAAGTGTCTGTCTAAATCAGGAGTTCCCAACCTTTTTTATGCCATGGACCAATTCCATTAAGCAAGGGGTCTGTGGACCTGATGTTGGGAACCCCTGGAAATGTTTCTTAAACATTGCTGTTATGTCTGCTTCCAGAGGATCCCCGGGGGAGAAAGTTTCAAACACCTACCACCCTCTATCTAAAACAACTCAACTTGAAAAATCTCCGTTAAGTTTTCTCACTCACCCCTTCAAGCAATGCCATTCAGTATTTGACATTTGCACTCTGGTCCAAAGACTGATAGTTCAAGGTTCAAAGTAAATTAATTATCAAAGTACATATGTGTCACCATATACTACCCTGAGATTCATTTTCTTGCAGGCATTCACAGTTAATACAAAGAAACTCAACAGAATCTGTAAGAACCTGCACACGTCAAAGACAGGTAAACAACCAACATGCAGAAGACAACAAATTGTGCAAATACAAAAAAAAAATAATAATAATAAATAAATATTGAGAACAGACACTGTAGAGTTCTTGAAAGTGAATCCATGGGTTATGGAACCAGTTATGGGTTATGGGTTATCCATTCTGGATCAAAGGCCTGATGGTTAAGGGGTAATAACTGTTCCTGAACCTGATGGTGTAGGACTAAGGCTTCTGTATCTCCTTCCTGATGGCTGCAGCAATATGAAGAGAGCAGGGACTGGATGGTCAAGGTCTTTGATGATGGATGTTGCTTTCCTGCAACAGTGTTCCTTGTAGATGTGCTCAATGGTGGGGCGGGCTTTTTTGTAGACTTTTCCATTCCAGGACATTGGTTTTCCATTCCAGGCCATGATAAAACCAGTCAGTATATTCTCCACTGCATATCTATAGAACTTTGTCAAATTCTCCCCAATACCAGCACATCTCTTCTTAGAAAAGGAACCCAAAACTGCTCACAGTACTCCAAGTGCAGTCTGACCAGTACCTTATAAAGCCTTGGTATTACATCTTTGATTTTATATTCTAGTCCTCCCAAAATGAATGCTAACATTGCAATTGCCTTCCTTAGTCATACTGCAAGTTAATCTTTAGGGAATTATATGCAAGGACTTCCAAATCCCTTTGCACCCCTGATTTCTGAATTTTCTCCCTTTTTAGAAAATTGTCTTCATCTTTATTTCTTCAGCCAACATGCAAGACCGTACACTTCCCTACACTATTTTCCATCTGCCGCTTCTTTGTCCTTTTTCCTAATCTATGTCCCTGCTTCATTAACACTACCTGCCCCTCTACCTATCTTTGTACCATCTGCAAACTTGGACACAAAGCCATCAATTCTGTCATCCAAATCATTGACATATAACGTGAGAAAAAGCAGTCCCAATACTGACCCCAGTGGAACACCACTAGTCATCTGCAAACAACCAGAAAAGGCCCCCATTATTTTCCTCCAGCCTGTCAGCCATTCTTCTATCCATGCCAGTATGTTTCCTATAATACCATTATCTTGTTTAGCAGCTTCATTTGTGGCATCTTGTCAAATACCTCCTAAAAACTGAAGTAAACGATATCCACTGACTCTCCTTTGTCTATCCTGCATGTATTTTCCTCAAAGAATTCTAATAGATCCGTCAGGCAAGATTTCCTCTTTTATTTCCCCTTGCCTGCTTTATCATGTGCCTCCAAGTACCCTGAAACCTCATCTTTAATAAAGAACTCCAACTTCATCTCAACCAATAAGGTCAGGTTAATTGGCCTAGAATTTATTTTCTTTTGGCTCTCTTCCTTTTAAAGAGTGGAGGGTCATTTGCAATTTTCCAGCCCTTCTTGATCATTCCAGTACCTAGTGACTCTTGAAAGATCACTACTAATGCCTCCACAATCTCTTCAACTACCTCCTCAGAACCTTTGGTTGTAGTGCAGTTAGTCCAATGTGGAATAACATTGGAGAGGTCCTTAGTCATTGCCTCAGTGTATTAAATTTCATTTGCCGAAACAGAGCCACTAAATATGCTTGTGCTTGAAAATGTGTCACTCAGTTCTTCTCTGTTGAGGCTAGATTGGAGAGGTTGGCCACAGGCCTGGGGTGTAAACCACAGAGCTCTCGTTTTCTCGAGAGCAGCCTGGGCTCTGGGCAACAACAGTTCGGTTAGAGAATTGCCATATCAGGGTTCAGAGCAACATTAATAAAAAATGACCAAATGACATAAGATTGAAAGTCATAGCAGAAGATTGCTTATCAAACTGGAGGAAAACACAAAGTAGATAAGTATAGAAGTAGGAGCAAAACCACTGATTTTCTTAATCTATGATACTTACATATATGTATATGTGTATACAGGCTGGTGCAAAAGGCAACTGAAGTGTCAATGGATCAAATTTAGCAAAGAACAATGCCCAATGTTACATTGTGATACAAGGAAGGAGAGAGAGAGGGAGGTTGTACATCGATAAACCATTGAAAGAGGCAGGCCAAGTTGAGGGGGAAGCACATGGAAACCCAAGATTAATAAGCAAAGACACAGAGTGCTAAACAAATTATACTGTGGCATAAGGAAACAACAGAAAAAATAAATTATCTACTTTAATGGAAGAAGACACAAAAACACTCCCACACATGGTGGGGAACAGTCGTGCAAGAATGAGCGAAGAGCTGAAAGAATTCAGCAGTATTGGGTCAAAGATATTAGTATGAAATAGTATTGAAGAAATTAAAGAGAGTGAAAACAAAAAAAAATACCCTGGATTTATGAGAAGGTCTTGATAGGGATGACTTTGGTGTAGTGGATTCACTGGTCATTCTCTTCAAATTTCAATGGATTCTAGAACTGTTCTCAAATTGATAAGGCAGCAAACACACTATTCAATAAAGGGGGGGGGGAGAAAATGTGGAAAATAGTTGTTAGCCTGATATCAGAACTCCTGGAAAGGACATCATACTTGGCAAAGTTATTGGAATTTTATGACATAACCAGCAGAATGGAGGTACCAGTGGATGTGATGTACTTGGACCTAGGTGCTTCTGGTAAGGTATTACACACCAAAAAAGTTATTCAAGAGAAGCGTTAAAGAGAATATGCTGAAACTTAGAGAGGATAATGGACAAGGAGGTTAATGGGCAGAAATAAAGAAAAGGAATAAACAGTCATTTTGGCATGGGGAGATTGTGACAAGGGAATGAGCGGTTCTGGGACCTCAGCTGCTTACAGTCCTTATCAAAGATTTGAATGAGAGCCCAAATGTAAAATGGGTGGTGGTGAGCATGGTCAGGAAAATGCAACGAGACCTGAAACAGTAAAGGCAATCTCAATGAATAGATGAAGATGGGGTATATAGAATATTATGCAGAAAAAAATATTTGGCTATAAATAGAAATGTAAAATGTAAAATATTTTAAATGGTGGGTTATTTGGTGTTTAAAGCACATCAGCATCTTTATATATGGATCACTGAAATGATGAGCTGGCCTTTCTTGAAAGAGGGTTTGTATATAAAAGTAAAGATAAGTTAGTGTAATCATATAGAGAGCTGGTCCATATCTAGAAGATTATGTTGAAGTTCAGTGTCTATACTTGATAGACAGAGTGCAACAAAGCTTCACCAGATTGATTCCTAGGATGGCAGATTTGACCTTTAAAGTGAGGTTAAGTAGACTGAGCCTATATGATGCAGACTTTAAATGAATGTGGAGGTGAATTAGATTAGATTAGATTAAGAGGACACTCAGTCTTCGTTTATTGTCATATAGTAATGCATGCATTAAGAAATGATACAATGTTCCTCCAGTATGATATCACAGAAACACAAGACAAACCAAAACTAAAACTGACAAAAAACACATAATTATAACATGTAGTTACAACAGTGCAAAGCAGTATCTTGATTTAATAAAGAATAGACCATAGGCACGGTAAAAAAAAAAGTCTCATAGTCCCAATAGCTCCATCATCTCACGCAGACAGTAGAAGGAAGGAAGAAACTCTCCCTGCCATGAACCTCCAGCACCGCAAACTTGCCAATGCAGCACCCTGGAAGCACCCGACCACAGCCGACTCTGAGTCCGTCCGAAAACTTCGAGCCTTCGACCAGCCCTCCGACACCAAGCACCGAGCACCATCTCTGCCGAGCGTTTCGACCCCGGTCCTGGCCACCGAGCAACAAGCAAAACCGAGGACTCGGGGCCTTCCCCTCTGGAGATTCTGGATTGCACAGTAGCAGCAGCAGCGAAATAGGCATTTCAGAAGTTTCACCAGATGTTCCTCCGTGCTCCTCACATCCGTCTCCATCAAATCAGAATTGTGCATGGCATCCTACTTGACAAATAACAGATATTCATCCTGGAGTGGCCACTGCGCGCTGCGTCGTGCTGCCATCCTCTCTTACCAATTCTAATTCTAATGATGCTTAAGAGAGAAGATACAAGGAGAATGAACTTAAAGTGGAGTTATCACAAAAGATAGACACTTTCATTCTCACTGTCAGTTACTGCTTAAGAAACTGATTTTACATAACTGACAGATTTTAAACATGTGTACACAATTATTTTCCTCTATGATTTATGTTCAGTAGTCAATTCCTTGTTAATAACAAAACCATTCACAGTCTTGCATCTAAGTGAACCAACTTAATTTTTAAAGGCTCCTCCAGGGACTGAAAATGAGCCCAATGAATTAAAATTCCCAATGGTAATTATCTCATCCTGGGAGCATGATGAAGTTTACAGCCAGGCCATCTTCATGTGCCTTGTTCCTAAAACTTACATAAAAGATCACAGACAGAACTCAGGTTGTGATGAACCATATTGGCCTTTTAAAATGTTTGTGCAGGTTAAACAAGTTTCTGAATAACCATGGGAACAAGCAGTACAAACAGAAGCTCCAAAGCATAAGCAGATGAGTTGATGCCAGAACTGTGCTAAATTCGTATCAGTATGATAAGAGCTTCTTGTGGTTAAAAAGGTAATGCCATCGAAGATACTGATGAGACCAAGGCTATCTCATTTTCTCAAAACACATTGAAACTAAACTTCACACACAAAATGCTGGAGTAACTCAGCAGACCAGGCAGCTTCTATAGAGAAATGTACAGTCAAGATTTCAGGCCAAAAACTCAACTATACTTTTTTCTATAAATGTTGTCTGGCCTGCTGAGTTCTTCCAGCATTTTGTGTGTGGTGCTTGGATTTCCAGCATCTGCAGATTTTTTTCTTGTTTGAATCTAAACTTATGCTATTTGGCTTCTGTTTTATGGCCTTGTTACTATGGCTAGTAGATATTTTGATATCTAGTAGACAGTCTATACAACAAATGAAATCTGCAAAAGAATTTTTTTTCATTAATCCTTCAGGATACAGCTACAAAAATTGTGAATGATATAGCCAATTCTCACAGCAAGAAATAAAAATAGTTTTTGTCATCATCAGTAGTATTGTATCATTGCAGTGCAGGTGTCTAAACAGCCAGATTGTGAAACGTAGATTTCAAATGTGCAAATATATTGGCAATATGCAGTTTATTATATTTAGCAATACAACATTTGTGATGTCATAAAGCATTAATATCTATAGGAAATTTCTAGAATTTCCTCCTGAAATAAAAAGCAATTTTTCTAGTACCTATGTTTCACTAATGAAACTTGCCTCCAATGACCTTAAGTTAAAATCAATAATGTTATTATAAATAAGAAGTGAAGTTCAACCAAGGCTATATTACCTCAAAACAATTAATTTCCCAAATATAGATTGTATTTATCCAATGTTTTGAGAGAGATTATAAAGGAGATTTGTGAGTCATTGATAAGCATAATGAAGGCATCACTGGACGCAAACAAGTTACTTCAGAATATAAAGAAGATTATGTGTCCTGCATATGAAAATGGGGTGGCATAACAGACATATAGGTCAATTCATCTTATTTCTGTTCCATTAAACTTCAGCAAAACTTTCCAAGGTTAATTCAACAGCACTTTTCAAGTCTGCAAGCTCTATCTCATAAAGGAAAGGAGTACCACCACCTTCATATTTCCCTTAAAATCACAGAATACCTTTCCTTGCACACATATCACCTTTCCTTCATAAATCTTGGAATTCATTGTCTAATAAAACCATGCAACTACCTTTTCTACAAAGACTACCTCAGTTTATGTAAGTGTCATGGTATCATGAAAACAGCTTTACCCTCAATGTAGGTAAAACAGAAGGTGCTGAAGTTGAGAGGGTTGAGAGCTTCAAGTGCCAAGGAGTGGACATCACCAGTAACCTGTCCTGCTCCAACCACGCTGATGTCATGGCCAAACAAACTCACTAATGCCTCTAGTTCCTCTGAAATTTGGCATGACCCCATCAACCCTTATTAATTTTCATTAATGCAGTATAGATGGATGCATAACAGTTTGGTATAGAAACTGCTCTGCACGTTTCAGCAAGAACCTGCAGAGAACTGTGCATCCTCTCATCCTGGTCATACTCTCTTCCCCTCTCCCATCGTACAGAAGATACAAAAGCCTGAATGCTTAGACCACCAGAATTAAGGACAGTTTCTATCCAGCTGCTATCAGACTCTTAGATGGACTCGACTTCACAATCTGCCTCGTTATGATCTTACACTTTATTGCTTACCTGCACTGCACTTCCTCTGCAGCTTTTCCACCTTACTCTGCATTGCTATTGTTTTACCTTGTTCTACCTCAATGCACTGTGTGATGATTTGATCTGTATAAGCAGCATGCAAGACAAGTTTTTCACTGTTTCCTGGGACATGGGACAATAATATTCCAATGCCAATACCAAGTTGCTTACTGATTCTCTCTCAAAGGCAGCTTGAAAGTGTCAATAAATGCCAGGCTTACCAGTAATGGTCAAATACAGTGTGTTAATGAAAATAAGGATCTCTCGTACTTCAGTAAACTCAGTTTTATCACTTACCACAGATTCAGATAGAGACTATGGTGTTTATCCAATCTTGACCTTGGTGTGAAACATATGCAAAGGATCACAGACAGACCTCAAGTTAAGCATCATCCTGTGATTTTTACATAGGGTAAAAATGCATAAACTGTTACGGCACACTTAATCTTAATTTAGCAGTTAAGGTGCCCTCAAAATTATAAGGCTATGAGTTCAATGTTACGAGTGCAAGTCCTAACTTAGTAGCAACAAATTACATTGAAATACTTCCTCTAGCATTCTGAAATGTTGAAGAGGAATATTACTAAACAGCAGCTTGACCACTTTGACTGAGAAGAGTTTCATGATAGATAACTGAAAACTTGGTCAAAGAGGTAAAGTCTAAGGAACACCTTAAAGTAGAAATGCTGATTAAGGAGATGATTCTGGGAGAAATTCCAAATCTTAGAGTCACTGTAAATGAAATCAAGCTCACAAATCCGGAGTGATTAGTGAGAAATAAAGCCATCCAGAAGTCTGCAGGATTACTGAAAGGAGATACAAAGTTAGTAGAGTTTGGGGAGGAAGATGTTGAGGCAACCAGGTAAATGCAGGGAGGGTAAAAGAGGTTGTGTATCTCCAGGACGGAAGGGTGAAGGACTCATTACGTTCATTAAAAGATCCATTTGTAGGAAGGACATTTCAAGATAATCCAAGAGAGATTAAAAATTGCATGTAAAAAAATCCCACAATCCGAGCACAATAAATCATTTGACCCCCAATTCTAATCTAAACACTTAAGTGACACACTGAAAAGCATATTCTAATTAATTAACTCATTAAAACAAGAAATTCTGCAGATTCTGGAAATCCAAAGCAACACATGTAAAATGCTGGAGGAATTTAGCAGATCAGGCAGCATCAACTGCTTATTAATTTCCATAGCTGCAGCCTGTTGAGTTCCAAAAGCATTTTGTGTGTTTAGCTCATTGCTGTTGTTATGTTCTGTAACTTCAAAATGTTAAACTAATTCACAGGAAGACACAGGAGTCTGAAGTGTGAGTCTAACTTTGTGTTTAAGAGAGGTCTGCATGTATCATATGATAGTATGATACTTCATATGTATTTTTACATATAACCTGTAATTATTTAAATGAACAAGAATGCTTAATCAAACAATATATATACAAGCTTACTCAAATATTACCGAAAGATTAAATACACAAGTCTCCTCCCTACTTAGCTATAACTTCCAACTCAATAGAAAATGCATCTTGACTATCTAAACAGTACACTATATAATACAACTACGATATACAGACATCCACAGCATAGTAAATTTTAAACTGACCCATTCAGTTCTAAAGATTTAATCACTGTGGAGGCCTTCTTACTCTTTTGGGATAACGCCTTTCCTAGAAAGGGGAATCACTGTATTTGGCCGGTGAGACTTAAGGTTATGAAACGATCTCAGGTACTAGGGCCTCCTTCATGGGGATTGTAGGAGTTGACTCTGAGAGTGTAGGAAGTGATTCTGACAGCAGTAGCCACTTTTATGTCCTTTACTCAGCTTTTCTCTCTGGATCTACTTTGATCTTTACTTCTCTCCTGGCCCCAGCTTCTTTTTCTTTCTTTTCCTTTCTCACATTCTGTCTCTCTTGCACTCATTTACTTTTCTCACTCATATTCTTTCTCTCTGTCTCATCCCTCCTTTACAACTTTGTGTCTTTCTTTTTCTTGCCTTCCCCTTTCTTCTTTCTAGGATGTGCATCTCAATCTTGGGAAGGTGCTTTTAGTTCTCTGGATATTCTCTTATTAATCCTTCTATTGCTCTTTTTATGATCTGATCTCTCCTCTTGGTTTCCTCATCCACAACATCATCTGACAAATGTTCTGTTTTTGTTTCTCCATTGAATCCTTTCTTTTTAACTTTCCATTCATCCAGCTGGGCTTTGGTCTTTGCATCTACTTTTACAAACAGCTTTTTGTCTCCCTCCTGAAGTTCATGCAATAACCTTAATGCACGCAGAGAACATTTTGATTCTTTATACTCACAAAAACCGAAAGCTTGCAAATTTCCTAAAGCTCCATGAACTCTCTTCCAGCTTAAAACAAGCCACGTTTCACAAGTAACTCACACAAAATCCTGGAGGAACTCAGCAGGCCAGGCAGCATCTATGGAAAAAAGTATTGTTAACGGTTTGGGCTGAAATCCTTCAGCAGGACTAAAGGGTTTTGGCCCAAAATGTCAACAACATTCTTTTCCATAGATGCTGCCTGGCTTGCTGAGTTCCTTCAGGATTTTACGTGAGTTGCTTGGATTTCCAGCATCTGCAGGTATTCACTTGTTTATATTTCACATGTAACTGCCTGATTAACATATCAGAAACTTTCTCAGATATGTTGCCAACAAAAATTGTTATAGTTGGACCACTGGCCTCATGACTTTCACAATTCCTCTGAGCAGCATGGTTCTTACTTGCTCCAATATGCTTTCCAACCAGAGGAACATAGTCTGGCACCAAAGCATGTTTTCCCTCTGTTGTACAGTACAGAGACAGCTGTGGCATCAATCCAGTACTTTTCTTAATTGATATTCAGATGGTTCAATTGCAGGGGATGGGGCATGCAAATGGTGGATGTACGTCCAATCAAATTGTAGTTGTACCTGCCAATCACATCCCCACAATGCTGGTCCTCCCGTTTTTACCACCAACAAATCCAGTGTGGCTTGTTGGTTGTTGTATTTCACTGTTACAAATATCATTCACACTGTATAAGTTCTAAGTTGGACATTTGCAGGCTTCAGTTCAGTAACTTTGAAATGCCGTTCAAACTCGTTTTGTGGAAAGACTGAAAAAGCAGAAACAGAGCCCAATTCCATTTAATTAATTTGCCGTTCACCTCTGGTATAAGCCATGTTACTCGCCTATTGTTAGTTTTCACATTGTAAATCTCAAGGGTACTCAGTCCTGCATCACTCTCATCATTATCAGATTTTTCATCAACATCATGTAGGGTAGTGCTTTCTTTCAAACTCCAACTTGGTGTTTTAGCTTTTTCTCTTCCATGTGCATTCCACCTATTTTTGTTTGCCTGACATATATTTTGTATGTGTCCTGCTTTGTTGCATTTTCTGCAAATTTTGCCTTTAAACCTGCATTTGTTTGGTTTTTGACTGCTTTCTTGCAAGATTCCACAAACTAAATGATCTCTTTGTGTATCATTAAGCCCATTATTGAACTGACATTTCTCAGACAATCTCTTCAATTCAGCCAAGTATGCAGAAGTAGGCTCCCCTTCCTTTTGATTCCACCTATGAAACCTCAAACTTTGTGCAATCAACAATGGTTTGGGATCTAAGTGTCCCTGCATTATTTTCACTATATCGGCAAAACTCATTTCTGCTGGCTTAGTTGGAGCAGTCAAACTTCGAAGCAAACTGTATGCCTTTAAATCCAATGCACTCAGTAAAATTGCTACTTGTTTCAAATTGATTATTCTATTTGCCTCAAAATTCTGTTCAATTTTCTCAGTATATAAAATCCAGATAAAATCTGTTGTGTGATCAAACACATCAATTTTCCAATGTGGTCAACTATTTTTAACTTTTTAATGATTACTACCACCCAGTAAACTTTATGAACCCATGAATTTGACTTTTTTTAGATTCAATCATGTCCTCCCTTCTGAAGAACACATGCTGCACTGCTTTCTTAAAACTCAACTATCTTTGCACATGTTGGCAGTTTTTTTTTTCACTCCCCATTCCCCACTGCACTTTTTGTTAACTTGAACGCCTCCCTGTGCTTCAATGGGTCAGTAGTTATCTTGGGTTCATTTTAAAAATACCTCATCACCACTACTATGTTTTGTAACTTCAAAACATTAAACTAATTTAATGGAAGACACAAAGGAAGTCCGAAATGTGAGTCAAATTGTGTGTTTACTTTAATTGAGGTGGGTACGTAGCACATAGTAGTGTGATGACATATGCAATTCACGTATTTTTTCTTATAGCCCATAATGAATTATCTAAATGAACACGAATGTGTAATCAAACAATATACTGCATGCAGTGTATACAAGATTACTCAAATTGTACCGAAATATTAAATACACAACAGTTGTTTATCAAATTTAATTGAGCACAATCTGTCTACACTGTTTACCCGTTTATAACAGAAACTAAACTTCTTTACTGCACATAAAACCTGAAGTATAAAAAGTAATCTGGGAGACTATTTATTAAATTCAAAGCTAACTCAAGGGATAGACAAGTTACTGATTGAAGGACTGGAAGGAATTAAATTAAGGTGATAGGAAATATGACAAAGGGTATCTCCAGGTTTGATGCTGGGTCCAGTATTATTTCCAATTTACATAAATTAAATGCTTTCAAACATTCAGTATAAAATGCCTAATATTGCAGGTAACGCCTTTAGTAAATTAAAGAGGTAGAAAGGTTGGACAAAATACGCAAGTGGATGAAGCAATAGCAAAAGAATGTACTTCTGTGCCACCTCCTGGCTGATAAGCAGGTTGTCAATAAATGAGAAAGGTAACACGGAGTCATGGTTCTAAGCAGGCAGCAGAACTTTTATGTGCTTCCTGACACAACAGCAACAGCTGTTCAGTCAACACTCACCATTCATCATCCCCTGTGTATCAAATTTATTTTGTGAAGAAAATTACTTAGTGTGACCCTGTTCTTATCAACATAGACAAAATGAACTTTAGTTTCATGACAAGAGCCATTTTATGATTGTACACACCTGTGTTTACCCACACCCACCCAATAAGCAAACACTTCAAAGTATTGATTAAAATACAGTAAGGAAGAAAGGAATTTTGGAAAAAATATGTACTACATATTGACCCAAACTAAGAAACATTGCGATTTTAACTTCAAAAATGATCATCTTAGCTAGTGTACATTAAAAAAGATTTTGTAAGAAAACACATAATGTAATACTGTATCAAAAAATCATGGAAAAGTACAGCACAGAAATGGGCCCTTCGGCCTAATTCGTCCATGCTGACTGTGCCTATTAAATTTGCCTGAATGTGGTATGTATTCTTCTATTCCTTTCCTATCCAGGTACCTGTCCAAACGCTTCTTAAATGTTGTAATAAGATCTGCCTCTACAAACTCCTCTAGTAGCTCCTTTCAAATATTCACCATTACTCTGAAAAACTTACCCCTCAGATCTCCCTTAAGTTACTCCCCCTCACCTTTAACCTGTGTCTTTTGAACCTAGACTCCCTGCCCGCTAACCTGAACAAACTACAAATCTGGTTCTTTTTTAACTTTTCTCTCCAAATGATTGATGCTGGGACTTCAATTGTTTGCGATAGATATAAACAACTTGGACAAAAATGTAGGTGGGCTTATGAGTAAGTTTGTAGGTGACGTGAAAGCTGTCAAAGTGGTGGATAGTAAGGAAAGATACAGCAAGATATAAACCCGGTTGGAAATATGAGCAGAGAAATGACAGATGGACTTTAATTTAGACAAGTGTGAGGAGTTGCACTTTGGGAGGTCAAAAGTGATAGGAAAGCATACCATAAATGACAAGGCCCTTAGGAGCATTGATATACAGAGGTACAAGTCCAAAGTGCCCAACAAATGCAGTACACAGGCAGATAAAGTGGTAAAGAAAGTGTATGGCTTACTTGCCTTTATGGGTCAGGGCACTGTGTATAAAAGTCAGGAAGTCATGATGCAACTGTATGTAACTCTGGTCTGGCCACATGGGTGTATTGTAGCAGTTTTGGTTGCTACATTACAGGAGAATATTGAGGCTTTGGAGAGGGTGCAAAATGGGTTCAGCAGGATGTTGCCTGGATTAGAAAATATTAACTATAAGGAGTGTTTGGGCAAACTTGGATTAAATTCTCTGGAGTGTCGGAGGCTAAGTGCTGATTATGAGGGGAATGGATAGGGTAGATAGCCACACTCTTTCTGCCAGTGTGGAAACATCAAATATTAGCGGCCATAGGTTTCAGATGAGAGGGAGAAAGCTTGAAGCAGATTTGTGAGGCAGGGTTTTTTAAACATAGAAAATGTTTAAAGGTGTCTGGGATGTGCTGCCAGGAGAGGTGGTGGAAGCACATGCAGTACAATAGCAAAATAGATATTGGCATTTAGGCGGGCACATGAACAGGCAGGGAATGGAGGCGTATAGACTATATGCTAGCAGATGGACTTAGTTTAAATTGGCATCATGGTTGGCAGAGACATTGTCTGCTGAAGGGCCTCTTCCTGTACTGTACTTTTCTATGACACAAAGAGTTGGAAAAGAACTACCTTTGATACACCTGAGACATTTTGAATGATGAGAAGAACACAAGAATGTTTAGAATAAACTATGGTATCACAAGGAGTAGGAATGCCTGTAAAATCAATTTATTTATGTTAGCCAAAATGCTAAATTAATTTGCGCAACTGCTAATTAGCAACTTAATTTATGCAAAAGATAATTAACAGTGTAACACTCATTACAAAAGAATGTTAATCTCTGTTATCTCCAGGTATCGAAACATTAACTGTTGCAATAATTTATGTGCAAACATCTGTTTATGCAGTATGATAGCAGCCTGTATTTTACTTCATTCACAGGATGTATACAATGTGGACAAATTCACATTTATGTCAATCATTGATGTTCTGAGAAGGTGGTAGCAAATCCATCTCTCAAGAACCACTCGAAGTATTTGCTATGTTGCCATGGGTCTGCAGATACAAGCAGACCAAATTGGCTAAGGAATGATGACAACTTCTCGAAATTTGGCCGTGGCAAATTGGGAAGTTATGTTAAAGGGTGTGATAGTGGATGGACAAAGGTTAGTATTTTTTAAAAGTTACTTGATTTCCTTTGAAATACTATATACATTCCTTGAAGACACAGAAACATAACAGCAAAAATAACCCTTCTGCCAATGACAGAAAAAAATAAAGATAGAATTAAATCAAAAGGAAAAGGCTTGTAAGATTGCCAATAAGAACAGAATAAGGATTCAAAGCATTATAGAATTCAACAAAGATGAGCATGTTAAAATAGAGTAGAAGAACACGATATTTTGTAGAGAGGTGCAATTGGGGAGTATTGATGGAGCAAAGCGTCCTTGTACACAAGTCACCAAAAACTAACAGACAGGTGCAACAGGCATTAAGGAAATCAAGTGAGATATTATCCTTTTGTGGAAAAAAAAATTAGGTACAAGGACAAATTTATCTTGCTAAAATTCTGTAGGATATTGATGGGACCAAACCTGGAATATTTAGTATGGTTTTAGTCTCCTTGACCTAAATATATATATATTCTGGAGATAGAGTAGAATAAAGATTCACCAGGCTGTTTCCTAGAATGGCAGCTTAGCTTTATAGGGGAGATTGTATAGGCTAAGCCTTTATTTTTCATGTGATTCAAAATGAGAGAAGAGGTAATTGAAATACATAGAGGGCGCAATAGGTTAAATGTGCAAGGACATATCCCCAGTATTAGAGCCTCGTAAAACTAAGAGTCACAGTTCCAAAATAAGGAGTAGGCCGTTTTGACTGAAATGAGGAGAAAGAAAGTGGTGAATCCTGGGAACTGCTTTCCCACTGAGTCCTTCCAGCAGTTTATTTTTTGTTCCAGTTCCAGCAGTTATTCATGCTTCCTCTCCAACTTCAAAATTCGGCAGTTCAATGAGGAACTAGAATTGTGCAATAGAACAATGTCACATTGCTCTAAAACATTCATTCTGTACGGGTCAAATAGCAGCTTTAAGCTTTAACATGTAAATTGCTATCTAACATATGAATCTTCATACAATAATAAATAAATGTTAATTTCTCTTTTTTACTGAATTAATGAGCTTTTAAAGGATTTTTTTTATCCCAGATTACTTCATGAGGAGATATGGCATGCCCTCAAACCTGTAACCGGGTGACCGTCAAAGCTAATTCATTATTGTTAAAAGTGTACTTCGGCATCCATCCGGGTAATGCTAGAATAGTTGTCTGTGCCTTTAAGTGGAGATAGTGATGTCATTATGCACGTGCAGGATAGTGGGGAGACCATTTTTGTTTTCTGCCAAAGAAGCTGGTGAGGCTTTGGGATTAATTTCCTCCCAGAGATACTGGGCATAGTGAGGAAAGATGAGAATTAATTGACAATATCCATGTGAATTTGTTTATGCTTGTTGGTGAATCAAGAATATCAGTAATTTGACATGTTTTACCTGTGGATGCTTTAGATTTTCACGAGTGAAGGCATCGGCGCTGGACAGTGTGGCTTGTGCAAAGTTCCTCACCGGCCAAGTAGTCAGTCTTCCTGTAGTTTAACTACCAGGCAATATCTTGTAAAAGTTGTGCCAAAGTGAACCTTTTGTCTAACTTTATTATATCATGACTGATTATGCATGTAACAGCATAACGTGAATGTTTAGTCTCTGTTTGGAAGTTAAGCATGTGTGTGCTAAAAAGTAGTAGACATCTTAGATGAGATGTATTCGCTTACATTTTCGCTGCTATGTATAAGGTACAGGATTGGTGGGATTCTAATGTTGTTTGTATTGTGTTCCTTCAGAATTGCCACTACTGTATTAGTTCTGTATTAGTTTTGTATTAGTTTTGTGCGGTTTGCTTTATGTACTTTTATACCGCATACGCAATTCGTCAATACACAAGGGTGTGGATCGAAAGTTAAACTGAGATTGTAATGGCAGGAACTGGTTGTAAATTCGTTTGCTTTGTTTTGAGACTCTCTTCCGGCACTAAACCATCTGAAACAGATAAAGGAATTAATATCCGAAAAAGTATTTGTTGTCCTGTGTGTATACTTTTCCCCAGGCTACAAAAAACATATCAAATTTCTATATGTGTACCATTCTGGCTGGCCGTATCACTGCCTGGTGTGGAGGATCCAATGCACAGGATCAAAAGTTGTTGCAAAGGTTTGCAGACTCAGCCAACTCCATAACAGGCACAACCCTCCCCCACAACTGAGGACACTCCCCCTCAAGAGGCAGTGAGTGCCTCAAGAAGGCAGCATCTGCTATTATTGACACTTGCCATTTAAGCCATACCCTCTTCTCTTTACAACCATCAGAGACGGGGTAGAGGAGTCTGAAGACCTAGACTTAAAGTTTTAGGAACTGCAGAAGGAAGAAGCCCTCATATTTCTGAACACTCCTTGAACACTACCAGACTATTACACTTTTGCACTAATTTTTTTCATTATAACTTCTAGCAAGCTTTTATGTCTGGCACAGTACTGCTTCCACAAAACCACAAATTTCACAACATACAGTGATAATTAAACATGATTCTAATTCAGTCATTCAGTATAATGGTTCATCTTTCACCTCAAATACCACTTCCCTGTGGATGGTGTACCATTAACTTCAAACACTCACTTGCAGCAATTTCCAGAACAAAAACTGATGAAGATTCAATGACCCAGGACCAGTCCAACAATTGTGCCATTTTTTAAAATCAGTTACCCAAATTTCAGCCCCTATCTTTCAGTCACAAATGAAAATGGGTCAGCATTAGGTGATGAGAAACACATGACAAATTGTTTTGGGAAATAAAAATGACAATCTAAGACGTGATGAAAATTGAGTTCTGACCGAATGTTACTGAGCTGTTGCCAGCAATAATGGACTCAATGAGTCTAAGTGAGAAACTTGCACGTCTCAGAGTAACAAGCCTGTCAAAAATAAAATTCAAAATGAGAAAAAGAACACTTGTATTGGTTGAAAAATGGTAACACAACAAGTAATCAGAAAATGGAGCAGCTTTAAAATGAATTGCTGAAGTAAAATCTTTAGAATGTATGGTGTCCTAATGATAACTATATTGAGTAGTTGCTATTAACAAAACCACCACAGAGAAAGGCATCAGTGAGTACTGGAACACCGAGTGAGATGTAGCATAGTGTTTTATTACAGGAATTTAACCCTGTTCAGGAAATTCCCAAAACATAATCCCAAGCTGAGCCTGGAAATTGTGATGGCCTTGCCAAGGCTGATAGCACATCAGGGAAGCTGAGGCTATTGCAGTAAGGCAAGAAAGATAAGCCACCTCCACATAAGTGAATTTCCCTCACATTAACTGCCATAAAAGCCCAGGCATCAAGTATGGCATACTCTGGTTAAATGTACTCATGGTATAACTCTGGATGTCAATAGATCTGGATCTGCAAGTATACTAGGGAAATTGAAAGGCAAATATCTAAAATTCTATGAGCACACTGTAGGCTGGAGACCCAGAGAGTGCCTGTTCTGGAATTAGAAGATGTTCTTGTGTGTGTACACGGGTAGGTGAGAGAGAGGTAAGGAGCTAGTTTTGCCGTGGATGTTTTGTTTCTGTTGTTCAGTTGTTTAGTTGTTTGCTTGTGTTGTTCCGTGAACATGGTGGGCTTGCCCTGTTTGCAATGGAAAGGTGGGGGTGGGGTGACACTTACAGGCTACCCCCAGCTCATCCGTAGGTTGTGGTTGTTAATGTGACACATGTCACTGTATGTTTCAATGTACTATACATGTGATAAATAAATGAATCTAAATCTGGATTTTCAATTTATAAAGTCTCTGATTGAAATATTTCCTGTTTTAGAGAATGTGAACTCATTAATACAAGAAATAGTTGAAGAAAGATCTTTCCAGGGAAACTATTTGATTAAAAATAAGGATAGGATGATGTACTGAAAGGAAAATATGCCTTCTCTAATTATTCTTTAGAGTAACTAAAGAAAGCACGTATGGATCAGTGTATCCCTAAAGCTGACAGCTACACCTCTATCTTACTCTTGTCTGCGTTGTTGTCACATTTCTATTATCCTCAGCAATCCATTGCTATCTATTACTTTAACTTCGAACAGTTTCAAAGAAGATCGGTCACTTACCTGTCTTTTCAGTCACCAAATAATTTAACTGATTCATAATTGCAACTTCTTTGTTCCTACTTTAACCCTTGCTTCCCATAACTGTTCCAGTTATTCACAAACATTATCATTTATCAATGATCTTATCTCTGCTACATTTCCACGGTGTGATTTCATCTACAGTGGAGAATTCAAATGCAGATGGTTGGGAGTGGGACTGACCTCTCTGGCCTTGCTCTTACACTGCTCCAGTAGTTCAGTGTAACTTTGAAAAACAGCAGTTTCCGGAACAGTTATTACCCCTCAAGCACCCGACTCTCAAACCAGAGGGAATAACTTTACTCAACTTCATTTGCCCCATCATGAAATTGTTCCCACAACCTATGAACTCACTTTCAAGGACTCTTCATCTCATGTCCTCAATATTGATTGATTTTTTTTGTATTATTATTATACTATTTATTCTCTTTCTTTTTGTAGTGGCACAGCTCGTTGTCTTTTGCACATTGGTTGTTTGGCCATCCTGACAGGTGTGGTCTTTCATTAATTCTATTCTGTTTCTTGTATTTACTGAGATTACCCACAAGAAAATGATTCTCAGTCTTGTATATGATGAAATATATGTACTTTGTTAATAAATTTACTTCCAAATTTGATATTCTCACCTTCAGACTAAGTATGGTAGCGCCTCCAGGACTAACCATAATCAACAATTTCAGAAAACCAGACATTCTAGTTTCCAGTCTGGCTGGTTCTAATGAAAGGTAATCAAGCTTTAACATTACCTTTGTTTTTCTCTCTCCACAGATGATACCTGACCTGCTGAGCATTTCCAGCATCAGATTTTTTCTCAGATTGCCAGTGCATCACAGTTCCAGCTTTTCTTTTTCCATTTCCCAAGTTCAAAGTACATTTGCATGCAGTATACAACTCTGAGATTCATCTTCTCCAGATAGCCATGAAACAAAGAAAATCACTAGACTCTGGAATGGTTCCAAAGACTTGAAAATTGCAAATGGCACTCCATTCTTCAAAAAGGGAGAGAGGTAGAAGAAATGAAATTATAGGTCAGTTTGTCTGATCTCTGTGGTTGGGAAGATGTTGGAGTCGATTGTTAAGGATGTGGTTTTGAGGTATTTGGAGAGACATGATAAAATAGGCCATAGTCAACACAGTTTCCTCAAGGGAAAATTTTGCCTGACAAATCTGTTGGAATTCTTTGAAGAAAGAACAAGCAGGATAGATAAAGGAGAATTTATTAATGTTGTGTATTTGGATTTTCAGAAGGCCTTTGACAAGGTGCTACACATGAGGCTGCTTAACAACCTGTGAGCCCATGTTATTCTAGGGATGATTCTGGCATGGATAAAGCAGCAACTGATTGACAGGAGACAAAGAGTGGGAATAAAGGGAGCCTTTTCTGGCTGGCTGCCGGTGACTAGTGGTGTTCCACAGGGGTCTGTGTTGAGAGCCAATCGTTTTGCATTATACATTAATGATTTGGATGATGGATTTGACGGCTTTGTTGCAAGTTTGCAGACAATACGAAGACTGATGGAGGGGCAGGTAGTTTTGAGGAAGTAGAGAGGCTACAGAAGAAGTATTTAGACAGACTAGGAGAATGGGCAAAGTGACAGAGGGAATACAGTGTTGGGAAGTATTTGGTCATGCACTTTGGTAGAGTAAATAAAAGGGTTGGAAAAAAAATCTGAGGTACAAAGGGACTTGCTAGTGGTTGTGCAGGATTCCCTAAAGGTTAATTTGCAGGTTGGGTCTGTGATGAGGAAGGAAAATGCAATATTAGCATTCATTTCAAGAGGACTAGAACATAAAAGTAAGGATGTAATGTTGAGACTTTATAAAGTGCTGGTGAAGCCTTAATCGGAGTATTGTGCGCTGGTTTGGGCCGCTTACCTTAGAAAGGATGTGCTGAAACTGGAGACAGTTCAAAGGAGATTCACAAAAATGATTCCAGGGTTGAATAGCTTGTCATATGAAGAGTGTTTGATTGCATAGTTACCCACTCCCTTCAAATCAGCATCTAGTAGATGCACATTTGGCAGCAATTACAGCCTTGAGTCTGTGTGGATAGGTCTCGATCAACTTTGCACATATGCACATTGCAATTTTTCCCTATTCTTCGTTACTAAACTGCTCAAGCTCTGTCAGATTGTAAGTCCAACTTCAAATTCTCAATTGGATTGAGATCTAAACTCTGACTTGGCCTTCAAAGGCATTAACTTTGTTGTTTTTAAGCCATTCCTGTGTAGCTTTGGCTTTATGCTTGGGGTCATTGTCTTGCTGGAAAACAAATTTACTCCCAAATCGCAGTTCTCTTGCACACATCAGGTTTTCATTCAGGGTTTCCCTGTATTTTGCTGCATTAATTTTACCATCTACCTTCACAAGCCTTCAGGGCCTTCTGCAGTGTAGCATCTCCACAGCATGATGCAGCCAATACTGTGCTTCATGGTAGGGATGGTGTATTTTTGATGATGTGTGGTGTTTGGCTTATGCCAAACATAACGTTTCGTCTGATGGGCAAAAAGCTCAATTTTGGTTTCATCAGACCATAGAACCTTCTCCCAGCCAACTTCAGAGTCTCACACTTGCTTTCTGGCAAACACAGGCCGAGATATCATGTGAGTTTTTATTCAACAGTGGCTTTCTCCTTGCCACTCTCTCATAAAGCTGAAACTGGTGAAGCACCCGGAAAACAGTTATTGTATGCACAGTCTCTCCTGTCTCAGCCACTGAAGATTATAAATCTTCCAGAGTTGTCATAGGTCTATCGGTGGACACCCTCACTAGTCCCCTTCTTGCACAGTCACTCAGTTTTTGAGAACGGTCTAGTCTAGGAGATTTACAGCTGTGCCATATTTTTTTCCATTTCTTGATAATTGACTTAACTGTACTCCAAGGGATATTTAGTGACTTGAAAATTATCCTGTATCTCTCTCCTGACTTGTGTTTTTCAATAACTTTTTCACAGAGTTGCTTGGAGTTTACTTTTGCCTTCATGGTGTAGTTTTTGCCAGGATACTGAATCACCAGCAGTTGGACCTTCCAGATACAGGTGTATTTTTACTACAGTTAATTGAAACACCTCAACTGCACACGGATCTCCAAAAACAGGTCTCCATTTAACTAATTATGTGATTTCTAAAACCAGTTGGCGGCACCAGCGATGATCTGGTGTATCATATTAAAGTAGCATAATACTTATGCGATCAATTATTTTGTGTTTTATATTTGTAATTAATTTAGATCACTTTGTAGAGATCTGTTTTCACTTTGACATACCTCGTGTTATAGTCTTTTTCTGTTGAGCAGCGTCAAATTAAATCCACTGTGATTCAATTTTGTAAAGCAATAAAACATGAAAACTTCCAAGGGGTGTGAATATATTTTATCAGTACTGTATATTTAAGGCAGAGGTTGATAGATTCTTGATTGGTTAGGGAATGAAGTGATACAGGGAGAAGGCAGGAGATTGGGGCTGAGGGGAAAAATGGATCAGCCACGATGAAATGGAGAAGCAGACTCGATGAGCCAAATGACATAATTCTCCTCTTATATCTTACAGTCTTATGATCTTATGAATATTTTTCTTTCAATAATGGCACTTTGAATTCCACAACTTCCACCGTCTTCCACTGGTGCTGAACTCATCATACCGAGCTCATGTTTTGCACATTTGTCAGAATGTTACACTTAAATTCTCATTTCAACTATTTCAAAGGTTCAAAAGTTCATTTATTATCAAAGTATGAATCCATATATAACTCTAAAATTCATCTTCTTCAGGTAGCCATGAAACAAATCACAAACATTAAAGTCATTCAGAGAGAAACATCAAACCCATCCCCCGCACAAAAAAGAACGGCATCTCAGTCACCCACCCCCAAAACTCCCCTCCTCCATATAAAACTGAACAAGAACATCCACCCCCAAAACTCCCCTCCTCCATATAAAACTGAACAAGAACATCCACCCCCAAAACCGCTCCCCCTGCCCGTACGAAACTGAACAAGAACATCGACCCCCAAAACCACTCCCCCTCCCCGTACGAAACTGAACAAGAACATCGACCCCCAAAACCGCTCCCCCTCCCCGTACGAAACTGAACAAGAACATCCACCCCCAAAACTCCCCTCCTCCATATAAAACGGAACAAGAACATCGACCCCCAAAACCGCTCCCCCTCCCCGTACGAAACTGAACAAGAACATCCACCCCCAAAACCGCTCCCCCTCCCCGTACGAAACTGAACAAGAACATCCACCCCCAAAACTCCCCTCCTCCATATAAAACGGAACAAGAACATCGACCCCCAAAACCGCTCCCCCTCCCCGTACGAAACTGAACAAGAACATCCACCCCCAAAACCGCTCCCCCTCCCCGTTCGAAACTGAACAAGAACATCGACCCCCAAAACCGCTCCCCCTCCCCGTACGAAACTGAACAAGAACATCGACCCCCAAAACCGCTCCCCCTCCCCGTACGAAACTGAACAAGAACATCGACTCGAAAGAGGTGACATAGGGTCAGAGAATGTATAATCTTTGTGGGTGGAGTTAAGAAACTGCAAGGGTAAAGAAACCATTATGGGAATCATACATAGGCCTCCGAATAGTAGCCAAAATGTGGTGTTGAGATTGCAAAGGGAGCTGGAAAGGGCTTTTAAAAGTGTAATGTCACAATTGTAATGGGGGACTTTAGTATGCAAGGGGATTGGGAAAATCAGGTTGGTGTTGGATTGCAAGAGAGGAAATTTATTGAATGCCTATGAGATGGCTTTTTAGAGCAGTTTGTGCTCAATCCTACTTGGGGAAAGGCTATCTTAGATCGGGTGTTGTGTAATAATCTAGATCTTATTAGGGAGTTTGAAGTAAAGGAACCCTTAGGAGGAAGTGATCATCATATGATTGAATTCATACTGCAATTTGAATAGGAAAAGCATAGGTCACATGTATCAGTATTGCAATGGAATAAAGGGAATTACAGAGGCATGAGAAAGAAGCTTGCCCAGGTGGATTGGAGGGGGATACTGGCAGGGTTGATGGTAGAACAGAGGTGGCTGAAGTTTCTGGGAATAATTCACAAAGCACAAGATAGATATATCCCACAGAAGAAGTTCTCAAATGGCAGGGCTGGGTGACCATGACTGACAAGGGAAGTTAAGGGTTGCTTAAAAGCGAAGTAAAGGGCATATAATGTAGCAAAAGTGAGTGGGAAGTTGGATGATCGGGAAGTTTTTAAAATTCAACAAAAGGCAACTAAAAGGCTATAAAAAGGGAAAAGATGAAATATGAGGGCAAACTAGCCGACAATATAAAGCAGGATACTAGAAGTTTTTTCAGTTATATAAAGAATAAAAGGAAGGAGAGAGTTGATCTTGGACCACTGGAAAATGATGCTGGTGAGGTAGTAATAGGGGACAAAGAAATGCCAGATGAACTTAATAAGTACTTTGTTTCAGTCTTTACTGTGGAAGACATTAGCAGTGTGCCAGAGGTCCGTGAGTGTCTGGGAGCAGGAGTGAGTGCCATTGCTATTACAAAGCAAAAAATGCTAGGCAAGCTCAAAGGTCTTAAGGTGATAAGTCATCTGTATCAGATGGACTCCATCCCAGAGTCCTGAAAGAGGTTGCTGAAGAGATAACGGATGCATTGGCCATGATCTTTCAAGAATCACTTGATTCTGGCACAGTCCCAGAGGACTGGAAAATTGCAAATGTCACTCCATTCTTTAAGAAGGGAGGAAGACAAAAGAGAAGAAAATATGGGCCAGTTAGCCTGACCTCAGTAATGGGGAAAGTGATGGAGTCCATTGCTGAGGATGAGGTTTCGGAGTACTTGGAGATAACATGGCTTCTGTAAAGGGAAATCTTGCCTGGCGCATCTGTTGGAATTCTTTGAAGAAATAACAAGCAGGGTTGGCAAAGAAGAGGCAGTGGATGTCATTTACATAGATTGTCAGAAGACATTATCAAATGTCTTAAGGTGCTTAACAAAATAAAATCCTATGGTGTTACAGGAAATATACTGGTATGCATAGGAGAACAGCTGACAGGCTGGATGCAGTGATTGGGAATGAAGGCCTGCTCTGGTTGCCTGCTAGTGACTCGTGGTGTTCCTCAAGGGTCAATATTAGGACCACTACTTTTCACATTTTTTGCCAATAATTTAGATAATGGAATTGATGGCTTTGTGACAAAGTTTGCAGATGATACAAAGATAGGTGGAGGGGTAGATAGTGCTGAGAAATCAATGTATTTGCAACAGGACTTAGACAAATTAGAAAACTGAACAAAAAAGTAGCAGGTGGAATACAGTGTTGGGAAATTAATGATAATGCATTTTGGTAAAGGGAGCAAAAGTGCCAACTATTATCTAAATGGGGAGAAAATTCAAACATCAGAGGTGCAAAGGAATGTTGAAAGGATTAGATAAGGTGGATGTGAAGAAGATGCTTCCTCTGGTGGGGGTATCCAGAACTACAGGGCACAGCCTCAAAAATGAGGGGCAACCTTTTAGAATAGAAGTAAGGAGGATTTTTTAAGCCAAAGACTGGTGAAACTGTGGAATGCTCTGCCACAGACTGCGGTTGAGGCCACGTCCATGGGTATATTTAAGGCGGAAGTTGATAGATTCCTGATTGGTTAGGGCATCAAGGGATATGGAGAGAGGGCAGGTGTATGGGTTTGAATGGGCTCCGGTATCAGCCATGATGAAATGGTGTAGCAGACTTGATGGGCTGAATGGCCTAATTCTGCTTCTATGTCTTATGGACCCCAAACACCCTCCCCCATACAAAACAGAACAAGAGCATCAACCCCCGAACCCCCTTCCTCATCAAACAAAATGGAAAGAAATGGACGAAAAAACAAGAATATGAAACCTGTAAGTCTGAGAAAACAGTCCAAAAACACAATAGTCCAATCCATAACTCAGAACCACGGTAACAGCCTCCATTATCATCGAAAGAGGGAAACACCATACGAGAGGCCTACCTGCCTGCCACAGTGAAACACACAGCAATAGGCCTCTCAAAGACTGTCTGTCTGTCTGTATCTTGTTTTACGGCGGTTGGCATCCAGCTTAATGGTGCATTACCGCCACCCTCTGCTCCAGAATGTGCACTAGACATACATTCTAAATCCCTTCACCCAATCTCACACACACACACACACACACACACACACACACACACACACACACACACACACACACACACACACACACATATATATACAAACCTACACTTCACCCTCCCATCTTTGACCATCCTAGTATCCTATTCCTGTTTATTCGTCATATTCTATAAAAAACCCCTGTACCCCTTAAAAACGCTAAAAATACCCGGACTTGTGCTCTCTCACCCATGCCCAGCAACCCTGTTAATGTGAACTCCTGCATCCCCAACTCCCTTAATTTATTTCTCATCATCTCTCTCTGTATCCCATACTTCCTGCAAATCAGAACTACATGTTCTACTGACTCCTCTTCCTGACATTCCTCCCACAATCCTGTCTGGTGTTTCCCTATCATTTTCAATGTTTTGTTTAATGCACAATGCCCCAGCCTTAACCTAGTCCACACAATTTCCTCTCTTCTGTTTCCATTACCTACCCTAGTAACTGCAACACTCTTCTGTATTTGATATAAATGCCTCCCTTTCCCCTCCCTGTCCCATCTTTCTTGCCACATTCGGTTGACTTTTTCCCAGATTACACACTTAACCTCTGCTTTACTGATACTAATGTGCATTTCCACATTTTCTTTCTTTAACGCCCTCTTTGCCAATTCATTCACCCTCTCATTCCCCTTCACCCCTACATGTGCTGGAACCCATAGAAATTTTACCTGACCTCCCTGATTTGCAATTCTTGTAACTAACTGAAGGACTTCATAAAGTACATCTTGCCGACTGTTTGTGTGAAAAGACCTTAAACTTGCTAGAACTGAGGATGAATCTGAACATATCAATGCTTTGGCTTGTCTGGCTTTCTGCACCCATTGCAACGCAACCAACACTGCCAGCATCTCCACTGTAAACACTCCTAACTTATTAGGTGTTCTTCTGCTGATTCCAATTTCTTTTGCTGGTATTACCACCCCAAACCCTGTCACTCCTGTTTCAGGTTCCTTCGCACCATCCATATAAATGTGAGTATAATCACTATACTTTTCCATCACATGACAGGTAAATGCATTTACCAAATCTGTTTTATATCTTTCTTTCCTTTTTACCTCTAACAAATGCCAGTCTATGTGCGGCCATACAAGCTTCCATGGAGCTACAACCGGATAAACTACTGAAGGACTTATCGTCAGATCAAATACTTCACATTCTTTCGCAATATCATTCCCTACCCGACTAAAGGTATCCCTCTGAAACCTCCCATTTTCCCAGCACCCCTGCAACACTCCTTTAGTAGGGTGAGAATCATTGTGCCCCTGCAAGTTAGCCCAGTAGTTTGCCATCAGTTGCACCCTTCTTAGTTCCAAAGGCATTATTCCCATTTCTACCTGTAGGGCTGACACTGGTGACGTTTTAAAAGCCCCACTGCACACTCTCAAGGCCTGAGCCTGAATCACATCCAGTTTCCTTATAAGAGACCTAGCTGCTGATCCATATACTACATTTCCATAATCCAATACAGATCTCACTAAAGCCACATACATTCTCTTCAAAGCTGAACAACTTGCTCCCCATTCCCTACCAGTCAAACATCTCATCACATTTATTACTTTTACATTTCTCCTCAACTTTCCTAATATGGTCTGCCCATGTTAACCGTGAATCAAATATAATTCCCAGAAATTTAAATGATGCAACCTTTTCTAATTCAACCCCATACATCCTTAACTTCTTCCCTACCTCAACCTTCTTCCTGGTAAAAAATAGTTTGAGTTTTGTCTACTGAAAATCTACATCCCCAATCATAACCCCACTCCACCACTTCATCAATTGCTTCTTGTAGTTTCCTGATTATATGGTCCACGTTCCTGCCTCTTTTCCACAAGGCCCCATCATCCGCAAACAGTGATCTACCTGTATCCACTGGTACCTTTGTGAAGACATCATTGATCATAATGATGAAAAGTAACGGGCTAATCGCACTACCTTGAGGTGTGCCATTTTCCACTATGTACTGTTTTGATAATTCTGATCCAATCCGAACTTGAATTTTTCTACCAAACAAAAATCTTTAATCCAATTAAAAACTCTCCCACCAACACCCATCTTGTGCAGTTTAATTAATAATCCTTCCTTCCACATCATATCATAGGCTTTTTCAATGTCAAAGAACACTGCCACTACTGACTCTCTATTTGCCTGGGCCTTCCTTATTTCAGTCTCTAACATAATCACTGAGCCCATGGAATTCCTTCCCTTTCTAAAACCACTCTGATAACTTGCCAGCATTCCCCTTTTCTCAAGCTCATATGATAACCTTTCTGTTATCATCCTTTCCATTATCTTACATATACTTGATGTTAATGCAATTGGTCTGTAGCTAGTGGGTTTTGACAGATCCTTGCCAGGCTTCCTTATTGGAATTACTACTGCTTCTTTCCATGCACTTGGTAATCTTCCCTCCTCCCAGACTCTGTTATAAAAATGCAGCAACTTCAAGAGCGCTCCTTCTCCTAGATTTTTTAGCATCACAGAGCATATCAGATCTTTCCCTGGGGAAGTTGGTCTCGATCTCTTTATTGCTCTCACCATTTCTGCTAATGTAAATGGATCATCAATTATATCATCTGTTCCTTCCCTCCTGCTTAACACACCTGGGTGTTGGCTCATTATTCTTTCCCTTCTTCTTCTCCCTTCTTCAGACAAATTTTCTGAACTGTGTATCAGTACAAATGACTTGGCCATGACCTCAGCCTTATCCCTACTGGAGACTGCAGTTTCCTCCTCAGATATCATTACTGGATATTCCCATTCCCTTCTATCTCCTCCCATCCTCTTAATCATTCCCCATATCTCTCCCACAGGTGTTGTTCTTCCTACCTTGTCGCAAAAACTCCTCCAACTTGCCCTTTTAGCTTGACGTATAGTTCTTCTCACCACTGCCTGTGCTTTCTTATATTGAACCAAATGCTGCATATTATGGGTTCTTTTAACTAGCCTGAATGCTCTATTTCTGTTTTTTACAGTCTGACAACATTCCTCTGTCCACCATGGTACCAGTTTTCTATTCATCCTATTTTTACTCCTAGGTATAGATCCTTCTGCTGTCATGATAATTGCTGAAGTCACCTGACTGTTTAATTCATCTGCATTTCCAGAAATATCAATCTTTGTCAACCCTTCTTCACTCAACTTCTGGAACTTACCCCAATCAGCTTTTTCAAACACCCACTTTGGGGTTCCTCCACCTGGTCTTACTTCAACTCTTTCACCCACTGAACACAAAACTGGGTAGTGATCACTGCCTACTGTTGAAGCAGTCCAAATTCCCCAGTTACTAATGCCAGCCAAGGTATTAGACACTAACGTAATATCTAACACTGACTCAGTTCCTGTTGTTATATCTATCCTTGTGCCACTACCATCATTCATACACACCAAGTCCCTTTCTTCCATCAAATCTTCAATTACCTTTCCATTTGGATCTGTAATCTGATCCCCCC
The DNA here is from genome assembly GCF_030028105.1 of Mobula birostris. Classification (NCBI taxonomy): domain Eukaryota; kingdom Metazoa; phylum Chordata; class Chondrichthyes; order Myliobatiformes; family Myliobatidae; genus Mobula; species Mobula birostris. The sequence continues at coordinate 60,785,646 of NC_092373.1, forward strand.
ATATTGTGCTATGAGCATTGAAATCTGCACACCACATTACTTTATGTCTGTTTTGTCCTTGTATCTTTAATAGGCTGTCCAAATCCAACCTTTTACATGGATTGTAGTAGTTAATTATAACCACTCCCTCCCCTCTCTCCCACACTTCCACCACTATGTATTCCTGATCATCTCCTTTTTCCAGTACCCTATATGGTATACCTTGCTTGATTAACATAGCACAACCCCCTCCTCCCCCTAGATTTCTATCTTTCCTTATCATTGTATACCCATATACCACAAAGTCTAAAGTTGGTTTCAACCAAGTTTCCTGAATACACACTACATCCGGTTTTACAACCATTTCTTTAATAAAGTACTTGAATTCCTGGCTATTGGCCAGTAAGCTCCTTGCATTCCATTGTAAAAGAATCACCATAATTAGTATTAACCAACACATGACACTTCCTGGCTTGACTGATTACGGAGGTTCTCCCTCACTTCCTCCCATGTCAGTCCTACTAACCCTAAATGGTTTACTGCTGCTTTTACCACCAGCTGAATTTTGTCACTTTTTGACTTTACCTCAGCCGTACTATTAATCACTCCTGCAATGAATGTTACTAGAGCCTTTTTGTCTACATAAATCCTGTCATTTGTTCTTTGTTGCATCTCTCGTATCCCTATTGCTCCCTGTTCATTAGGAGCATTATTCTGTTCTCTTGACATTCTTACAGCTTCTGCATAAGTGATCTTCCTTTTCACTCTTATTTCTTGAATTTTAGTCTCCCGTCTCACAACCTCACACCCACTATATGCAACATTATGAGCTCCTCCACAATTGCAGCATTTTGGTTGAACTCCTGTTCCGCACTTTCCATATTCATGATCACTCCTTTACAACCACTGTTTTGTGCTCCCACCCTCCCAGTGTATTCCACCTTGCATTTTCCTATCTCTTTTAGCTTGAGCGCTTTCTCAAGTTGTTCCTCATTCGCACATCTTACCAATAAGTTGCCATCATTAAGGACTTTTGCAAATACTATTTCCCCTATCTTATTTGTCAGAGTTGTTGTTAGCACAAACAGGTTAATTTTCTTCATGTCCCTGAGCCTTCTCATTAAACCTAATTATGACAACACCTCCTCTCTGAGCTTGTTCATCTTCCTCACTTTCAGAGCTTTCTCCACTATCATTTCTTATTCTTTTATTCCTTTTGTCTTGGTTTTTATTCATCCGACCCCTCACTACCTCCTCATTCCCTTTATTTCTCGTTCACAATAATCCACCTCTCCCCAGCTGCCTACCTCTGGTCCCAAGTCTCTATCCCTCTCTTTCTCCACTTTCTTTCCCTCAACCCCGCCTCTTATCTTGTCCGCCATTACCGGACCCACACGACCCCCTCCCAGCAATTTCCGTTCCTTCCCCACTCTCTTTCCCTCAACAGGTTCCAAAACACACTCACGCATCAAGCAAAACACAGCCAGCTTCCAGTCGAGCCAACTCCACTCCCCAGTTCTTCGCTGGCTTTTTTAGTCAGCAGTTGGACCTTCCAGATCCTCTCAAAGACTCCTTCTCAGCAGTGATCAAAAGGAAGGCAGCTGACACTGAACTCTCACACGCTTTCCACACTGGCCTCGATGTCTTAATCCTCTTCAATGCTTTAACTGGCAATTAATGGAGGCTTTAATCAGCAAAATGGAGTTGAACACCTGCTTGTATCCAGTAACATAAACTTAGCAGGAAATGAGGAGAAACTAGTAAGGTTTGAATCATTTAATTTGGAATTAAAGAGACTCTACAGAGATTGGATTAAAGTCTATACATTTATCAGGCCTAATCTGGCTGAACAGTAATGTCCTATTTCTTTAGCAGACAGAACTTAGCAGACAGTCAGATTAATTAGCTGGAGAATTGATGGATATACTAAAGCAACACACATCAAAGTTGCTGGTGAACGCAGCAGGCCTGTAGGAAGATCTGTAGGAAGAGGTGCAGTCGACGTTTCAGGCCGAGACCCTTCGTCAGGACTAACTGAAGGAAGAGTGAGTAAGGGATTTGAAAGTTGGAGGGGGAGGGGGAAGATCCAAAATGATAGGAGAAGGCAGGAGGAGGAGGGATGGAGCCAAGAGCTGGACAGGTGATAGGCAAAAGGGGATACGAGAGGATCATGGGACAGGAGGTCCGGGAAGAAAGACAAGGGGGGGGGACCCAGAGGATGGGCAAGAGGTATATTCAGAGGGACAGAGGGAGAAAAAGGAGAGTGAGAGAAAGAATATGTGCACAAAAATGAGTAACAGATGGGATACGAGGGGGAGGTGGGGCCTCAGCGGAAGTTAGAGAAGTCGATGTTCATGCCATCAGGTTGGAGGCTACCCAGACGGAATATAAGGTGTTGTTCCTCCAACCTGAGTGTGGCTTCATCTTTACAGTAGAGGAGGCCGTGGATGGACATGTCAGAATGGGAATGGGATGTGGAATTAAAATGTGTGGCCACTGGGAGATCCTGCTTTCTCTGGCGGACAGAGCGTAGATGTTCAGCAAAGCGGTCTCCCAGTCTGCGTCGGGTCTCGCCAATATATAAAAGGCCACATCGGGAGCACCGGACGCAGTATATCACCCCAGTCGACTCACAGGTGAAGTGTTGCCTCACCTGGAAGGACTGTTTGGGGCCCTGAATGGTGGTAAGGGAGGGTGGTAAGAGAGACAGGGTGAGAAGAGGAATAGTCCAGATAGCTGTGAGAGTCAGTAGGCTTATAGTAGTCATCAGTGGATAAGCTGTCTCCAGAGACAGAGACAGAAAGGTCTAGAAAGGGGAGGGAGGTGTCGGAAATGGACCAGGTACAGCTATCTGGACTATTCCTCTTCTCACCCTGTCTCTTGCAAAAACGCCATCCCCTTCTCGCAATTACTCCATCTCCGCCGCATCTGCTCTCAGGATGAGGCTTTTCATTCTAGGACGAGGGAGATGTCTTCCTTTTTTAAAGAAAGGGGCTTCCCTTCCTCCACTATCAACTCTGCTCTTAAACGCATCTCCCCCATTTCACGTACATCTGCTCTCACTCCATCCTCTCGCCACCCCACTAGGAATAGGGTTCCCCTGGTCCTCACCTACCACCTCACCAGCCTCCGGGTCCAACATATTATTCTCCATAACTTCCGCCACCTCCAACGGGATCCCACCACTAAGCACATCTTTCCCTCCCCCCCTCTCTCTGCATTCCGCAGGGATCGCTCCCTACACAACTCCCTTGTCCATTCGTCTCCCCCATCCTTCCCCACTGATCTCCCTCCTGGCACTTATCCGTGTAAGCGGAACAAGTGCTACACATGCCCTTACACTTCCTCCCTTACCACCATTCAGGGCCCCAAACAGTCCTTCCAGGTGAGGCAACACTTCACCTGTGAGTCGACTGGGGTGATATACTGCGTCCGGTGCTCCCGATGTGGCCTTTTATATATTGACGAGACCCAACACAGACTGGGAGACCGCTTTGCTGAACATCTACGCTCTGTCCGCCAGAGAAAGCAGGATCTCCCAGTGGCCACACATTTTAATTCCACAACCCATTCCCATTCTGACATGTCCATCCACGGCCTCCCCTACTGTTAGTTAGTCTTGACGAAGGGTCTCGGCCTGAAACATCGACTGCACCTCTTCCTACAGATCTTCCTACAGGCCTGCTGCGTTCACCAGCAACTTTGACGTGTGTTGCTTGAATTTCCAGCATCTGCAGAATTCCTGTTGTTTGGATATACTAAATCTTGCTTCTGTAGCCTGAAGTTCCACCTGTTTCAAAAAGGCATCAATTGTACCCGTGCTCAAGAAAAGCATGGTGACCTGCCTCAAAGTCTACCATCTGGTGGCACTTACAGGGATCGTAATGAGGTGCTTCGAGAGAATGGTTAAAGCATGAATCAAGCCTACCTTAGAGATGACTTGAATCTGCTCCAGTTTTGTTGCCACCATAATATTTCAACAACAGCTGCAATTTCTCTGGTTTTTCACACTGTTCTGGACCATCTGGGCAACAGGAACTCACATGTCAGGCTACCGTTTATCGACTACAGTTCAGCATTCAACATAATCCTCCCATCCAATCTCATCATCAAGCTTCCAGAGTTGGGTGCCTGTACCTTCTTCTACAACTGGATAATTGTCTTCCTCATTGGCAGACCTTAATCAGCGAGAATTGGTAACTACATCTCCCATTAACACAGGTATACCTCAAGTCTTTGTGCATCATCCTCTGCTCTGCTCTCTATACACACACGAATGCGCAGCCAAGCACAATTCCAATGCCATACACAAATTCACTGACAACACCACTGTTACCAGATATACCACAGGTGGATCACAGGTGTATACCTCCAACGGGATCCCACCACTAAGCACATCTTTCCCTCCCCTCCCCACTTTCCGCAGGGATCGCTCCCCACGGGACTCCCTTGTCCATTTGTTCCCCCCCCCTTCCCTCTCCACTGAGCTCCTTCCTGGCACTTATCCATGTAAGCAGAACAAGTACTACACATGCCCTTACACTTCCTCCCTTACCACCATTCAGGGCCCCAGACAGTCCTTCCAGGTGAGGCTACACCTCACCTGTGAGTCGGCTGGGCTGATATACTGCGTCCAGTGCTCCCGATGTCACCTTCTATATATTGGCGAGACCCAACGCAGACTGGGAGATCGTTTTGCTGAACACCTACGCTCTGTCCGCCAGAGAAAGCAGGATCTCCCAGTGGCCACACATTTTAATTCCACATCCCATTCCCATTCTAATATGTCTATCCACGGCCTCCTCTACTGTAAAGATGAAGCCACACTCAGGTTGGAGGAGCAACACCTTATATCCCGTCTGGGTAGCCTCCAACCTGATGGCATTAACATTGACTTCTATAACTTCCGCTAATGCCCCACCTCCCCCTCGTACCCCATCCGTTATTTATTTATATACACACATTCTTTTTCTCTCTCTCCTTTTTCTCCCTCTGTCCCTCTGACTATACCCCTTGCCCATCCTCTGGGTTTTCCCCCCTCCCCCTTTTCCTTCTCCCTGGGCCTCCTGTCCCATGATCCTCTCGTATCCCTTTTGCCAATCACCTGTCTAGCTCTTGGCTCCATCCCTCACCCTCCTGTCTTCTCCTATCATTTTGATCTTCCCCTCCCCCTCCCACTTTCAAATCTCTTACTAGCTCTTCCTTCAGTTAATCCTGATGAAGGGTCTCAGCACGAAACTTCAACTGTACCTCATCCTAGAGATGCTGCCTGGCCTGCTGCGTTCACCTGCAACTTTGATGTGTGTTGCTTGAATTTCCAGCATCTGCAGAATTCCTCATGTTTGCGTTTTTAATACCACAGGTGGTGATGAGTCAGTTTATCAGAGCAAGATAGGTCACCTGGCTGAGTGGTGCTGGGACAACCTCTCACTCAACATCAGCAGAACTAAAGAGCTGATTGTTGACTTCAGTAAGAAGAAGGAGGGCAAATATACTATAGTCTACGCAGGATGATCAATAGTGAGCTTCAAATTAACAGCTCAGATGACTTGTCCTGAGCCCAACATAACGATGTAATCAAAAGGAAAACTCACCTGTGTCTCTTTTGTCTTAGATGTTAAAAGTGGTTCAACTGATCTCCAAACGCTAAGAAAATATTACAAATTATCCTGACTGATTGCATCGCGGTCTGGCACAGTAATTCAAATGTGAAGGAATGTAAGAAGCTGCAGATATTAGTGGAGTTTCCCCAATACATCACAGGCATCAGGTGGTATCTCCAGGTGGTACTGGCTCAGGAAGGCAGCATCTATCATGAAAGATCACCACATTCCAGCCATGTCATCTTTTCATTGCCACCATCAGGAAGGACATACAGACGTCTAAGGTCCCACACAGGCAGGACCAGGAACAGCTACTTCCCTTCAACCATTTGGTTCTCGAACCAACCAGCAAAATCTGAATCACTACATTTGAGCAAAACTATGAACACTGACCACTTTGAACTAAAACTGGCTCTTTTTTTGTTCTGACAGTTAGTCCTGACGAAGGGTCTTGGCCCAAAACATCAACTGTATCTCTTCCTAGAGATGCTGCCTGGCCTGCTGCGTTCACCAGCAACTTTTTGGTGTGTTGCTTGAAATTCCAGCATCTGCAGATTTCCTCGTGTTTGTCTTTTTTTGTTCTAATTGTGTTCTTTACTTTAAACAAAAATTATGTACAATTTTACATCATGTTTTTTGTTGTGAATGTTGCTTATATAACGCTATGTAGCAAATTAAGCTTTTTATTGCAGTGCTGCTTGGACTTGTACATAAGACAATAAATTCAACTTTGAGGTTAAATGTAGGAAGATAAAGTGGCCTTGAACGATTAAGGAATTCTGCTTGAAAGGTTAATAGGGACATGAATATGTATCACATTTAGCAGTACCTAAATGACCATGTAAGCCAGCCAGTGGTGTGGTGGCATCTGCACCGGACTACAAGTCAAGCAGTCCCAGGATTGAATCTGGCCAGCTCCTTGCACGCTTTCCATCCATACTAGGTTGAGCATCGAGCTAGTAACTCAGGCTCGTAAAAAACAGACAAACTCTAAAGAAACGGCAAGTTTGCCACCCATTGGTCACACGGGGCAGAAAGGAAAAGATGAGCATATGAGGAGCCATGCTGTCTCAGAGCTGAGAAGTCGGATTAACATGAAGTTTGCTTTTGGGCAATATGGGACAAATGCCTCCTTCTGATCCAGAAAGTTTTTTGGGTTGATAATCAAAGAATTATATTTAAAGTCACCGTCAGCCATTTTCTTCCAGTCTCCTGGTAAAATTAGAATTACAAGTGAATTTCAGAGTCAACAAAAACTTAAGCATCTGGCAAACTTGACACAAAGGCAATGATAAACAATGTGGAGAATTGCTGATGTGTCATGCTTCACCAGACACATTCTGCATTCTGCCATGTCACAACCCACCTCCTTGGCTTCAAGATACCCCAACTTTACCATTTTGTAAAAACTATTTTTATGATAAACTACATTTATATGCAAAGTGAAATCACATGAAGTATAATCTATAATAAATGCATGATACTATCTTGGCTAGCAACCTTTGCAGGAGAGAAAGAATGAAGTCCAGATGGAAAGATTAATTAAAAACTACTACACATTCAGCAGAATGTAGTTGGTAATGACACTGAAAATTCGACACCTTTTATATATGGATGAGTTCATCTTATAATGTCATCCTTCTTATTGATTTGACGTCAATGCACCAGATTCTGTGCTGCATTAGGGATTTGAACTAATTACAGCTGCAATTGAATACCGATTTCATACTGCTGTTGTTGATTGTTTATTTAAATGTGTAAAATAAAACCATTTTAAGATGAGTGTTGCTCTCACAATGGAGATTTTATACTTGGCAAGTCTCCAGTGACAGTTTTCATACTTTCTCAATGGCAATAAGGCAGCTGAAACGCAGTCGGCTACTTATCCACTGGGACACTACTCAGGTCACTGACCACAATCTCTCCTCAGGTTTCTGTGCAAGTGCCCAATGCCAGTTGGACCTCAGTGAGACCATTGGGCTCCTGTGTTGTTTTAACATTGGGGAGAATTCTCCCCAACTCTCTTACCAGATGGGAATAGTCACACCTTATTTAGGAAAAGTGAAAAAGCCCACAGGGATGGGCTTTTATTTATTTTGTGAGCTGAGAACTGCAGGTGCACTCCTTTAAGGTAGACTCCTGATTTCTCTTACATCATACTCCGTCTATTCCCTCCCTTGTGACGTACCAGAAATTCCCAAACCCAGACTTATATTCATGTTGACAAGCAGCCAAAACCCATTGCATTTTGAATTTAAACTTAAAGACTGGACACCATTTCCTCCTCTTTTCAACCATACTGACAAAAAAATATATTAATGAGGCCCGATGCTCAGCATAGTCATAGATTCATTCTACTGTAGGTATCTGGAATATTATCTCTGCTGCTGGATTTCATGTGCTTCTGTCCAATTTGTACAATTATGTGATTATTTTATTCTTTAAATTGATAACCCTACTATATACTGTAGCTGAATGTGCAACTGCTTTACCCACTAACATAAAAGTGGCAAAGGAATTGCAAATGAGCAAAATCATACTGCATATCAATTTATATAGAATCTTTACACATCAACCTGAATAGAAATTACAGTCAATAGGGTGTGATAAAGGAAATAATTGATTCAAAAATTGTTTGTAGATTCTTTTTTATTTGAAGTCAATTTTATTAGCTATTTAAGAGTAGTGATGTTCACCTTTTCTCGGTGCTAAAATCAAATGTCTTTACTAAATGATGAAAATAGATAATATTGGGTCAGAAATTTCTTTCCTACATTTCCATAACTTCATTTATTAACTAATTTAGTGCTTGTGCCTCTTTGCAATATTAGTATACAAGCAACTTATCACGGTCATCACTGCTGTACGGTTTAAAAAGTTCAATTAGCATTCCACACCCTATGTAAAATAACCCACGATTGAACAATCAAATGTAACAGGAACTAATTGTGTGTTTACCTTTTGTCATTGTGTTTCACAATGTGGAATTTGATTTTAGCAAAAGAGCAGGTACAGAGCCAGTGAATTACATTTGACATCAGTGGAGAAGCCATTGTGGAGTAATAACAGTAAAATTAACTACGAGTACAGTCAGTTAATTTTCACATGCAATCCCCTGTGATAGAGTCCAACTGTAAAATGAATTTGGCATCAGTGGAAGTTACTAAACTGCATAATATTGAATTACCTACAGAATTTATACAAAGGTTAATGAAGTAGAACAAGCATTACCTCACCACTATGGAGGGTTTGGTTACCCTCGAATATCAACAAATACATGCACCAGATAAGGCAAATAGTAATGGTCTATGATTAGAGAAATGAGGCATTTTGATTGCAAACAAGTCTTCTTCAGAAGGCAGCAGTGACACTTTTGAGGTAATCACAACCTGCACTAATGATTTGGAATAAAATTAAACAGAAGACAAAAGGTTTCTGTAGTGATGAAGATTAGTGGCAAGAATACCAACACGGAGGATTATTGAAATCAACAAAATAAGATAAAGGATTTTTGCAGAGTGGCTGATACAATATTTGCAAATTATCTGAAAGATATCAGCAAGGATTGTCTTAAAATCTGTATCAAGAAAAAATAATGCTAAATAAGATCTGGTAAAAAGAGGTCAAAGTTCAAAGTACATATATGTAACCATATACAATCCTGAGATATATTTTCTTGCAGGCATACCCAATAAATCCAATAACCATAATAGAATCAATGAAAGACAGCACCAACAGGTTGAATAACCAGTGAACAAAAGATAGCAAAATGCAAATACAAAAAGAAAAAAAATAGTAATAATAAATAAGTAAGCAATAAATATCAAGAACATGAGATGAAGAGTCCTTGAAAGTGAGTCCATAAGTTGTGGGAACATTTCAGTGATGGGGCAAGTGAAGTTGAGTGAAGTTATCCCCTCTGCTTCAGGAGCCTGATGTTTGAGGGGTAATAACTGTTCCTGAACCTGCTGGTGTAAGTCTGAAGGCTCCTGTACCTTCTTCCTAATGGAAGTATCAGAAGAGAGCATTGTCTGGGCGGTGAGGGTTCTTGATGATGGATGTCACTTTCCTGCAGCAGCACTCTGTGTAGATGTGCTCAGTGGTAGGGAGGGCTTTACCATGAAGGATTAGGACCATATGCACCACTTTTCGCAGGATTTTCCATTCAAGGACATTAGTTTTTCCATAACAGGCTGTGATACGTTCAGTCAATATACTCTCCACTGCACATATATAGAAGGTAGTCAAAGTTTTAGCTATCATGCCGAACCTTCACAAACTCCAAAGGAAGTAGAGGTGCTGCTGTGCTTTCTTCATAATTGTACATGTGTTGGGCCCAGGATGGGTCCTCGGAAATGATAACACCGAGGAATTTAAAGCCGCTGTCCCTCTCCACCTCTGATTCCCCTGACGAGGGCTGGCTCATGGACCTCTGGTTTTCTCCTCCTGAAGTCAATAATCAGTCCTTTGTTCTTGCTGACATTGAGTGAGAGGTTGTTGTTGTGGCACCACTCAGCCAGCTTTCCAATCTCCCTTCTATATGCTGATTCATCACAACCTCTGATTCAGCCTATGACAGTGGTGTCATCAGGAAACTTAAATACGGCATTGGAGCTGTGCTTAGCCATGCAGTCATAAGTGAAAAGTGAGTAGAGCAGGGGGCTAAGCACACAGCAATGTGGTGCACCTGTGCTGATGGAACTGTGGAGAAGATTTTTTTTTATTTATTGAGATACAACACGGGTTAAGCCCTCCCAGCCCTTTGAGCTGTGCTCCCCATCCTGCAATCCTTCATTTTAATCATGGGACTATTTATAATAACCAATTAACTTACTAACAGGTGTGTCTTCAGACTGAAGCAGGAAATCAGAGCAGCTAGAGAAAACCCAGACAGGCATGGGGAGAACATAAAAACTCCTCAGAGGCAGGAGCGGGAACTGAACCCGAGTCAATGGTGCAGTAAAACGTTGTGCTAACCATTACGCTACCGTACCACCTCATCTGAACTGACTGGGCTGTGCAAGTGAGAAAGTCGAGGATCCAACTGCACAAGGTAGGATTGAGGCCAAGGTCTTGAACAAAATTGACTATTTTTGATGGGATGGTAGTATTGAAGCTGAGCTGTAGTTAACAAGGACCATCCTGATCTATGCATCTTTGCTATCCAGATGTTCCAGGGTTGAGTGAAAAGCCAATGAATTGATATCTGCTGTGGACCTGCTGTGCTGGAAGGCAAACTGGAGGAGATCCACATCACTTTTCAGGCAGAAGTTAATATGTTTCATCACCAATCTGTCAAAACACTTCATCACTGTGGATGTAAGTGCTATTGGACAATAGTCACCGAGGCAGGTTACCGCGTTCTTCTCTGCCACTGGTATAATTGAAGCCTGCTTAAAGCAGGTGGCTACCTCAGACAACTGAAGCAAAAGGTTAAAGATTTCAGTGAATATTCCCACCAGTTGATCAGCATGGGTCTTCAGTACTTGGCCAGGTACCCCATATTTCCCTGGGTTTACCCCCTTGAAGGATGGTCTCACATCGGCCTCAAGACTGAAATCACAGAACCATCAGGGGCTGTGGGAGTTCGTAATGGTTTCTCCATGTATTGACAGCCACAAAGTGAAGATAGAGGACATTGAGATCATCTGGAAGTGAAGCCCTGTTGTCAACTATGTTGCTTGAATTCACTTTGTAAGAGGTGATAGCAATCAAGCCCTGCCACTGCTGTCAAGCATCCTACTTTGATCCAAGTTCAGTCCGGAATAGTCACTCCGCACATGAGATGGCTTTTCGGAGATTGTACTTGGACCTCTTGTAACATTCTTGGTTGCCAAACTTGTACGCCTCTGATCCAGTCCTCCGCAGGTTGCAGATCTCACAGTTCATCCAGGACTTCTGGTTGGGGAGAAGACGCTGACTGACTTTGTGGCAACACACTCATCTACAACTATTCTCATCAAGTCCCTGACAGCCGTGGGGTATTCATTCCGATCCATAGATAGGTCCAAGTCCACTGACTCAAAGCAATCCCGTAGCTGCTCATCTGCCTCCAGTAAAGAGAGGCTAGCAGTAACATGTTGAATAATTAAGTAAAATGGAAATAATAAAAGGCTGCAGATTACAGAATCTGATAAAAAAGAGAAGTGACAAGAGGAACCAAATAAGGGGAGGAGAATAGGCAGATGGGAACAGTGGGTGAGGGGAGGGGATAGGAGACTCAGTAGGAAGAGTGTGCAGGTGATGGGAAGATGGAGTAGATGGAGGAGTGAAAAGAAACTGATCCGTGAGGGGAGAAGGTTTGGAGAGAAGGGATTGTGAGAGAGGACCTGGGTAGATCAGATGGAAGGAGAAAAGGCCAGAAAGGGAGGAGGTTATCAGAAACTGGAGAACTCAATCATCATGCCTTTGAGCTATAGACTTCAGGCAGAATACGAGATGCTGTTCTTCTAATTTAGACATGGCCTCACTTCGTCATTGTAGGAGGCCAAGAACAATCTGTTCTTGTAGGATCATTAAAATGGCCAGCATCCAGAAACTCGAGATAACCTTTGCAGACAAAGCACAGAAGCTCAGTGAAGCAATTGACTTGACCATGATTGGTCTCATCAATGTAGAGGAGGCCACAGTCATAGCACCATGAACAGAGTTTGGAGAAAGTACATGTAAAGCTCTGTCCCTCCTGGAATGACAGTTTAGCTCTCTAGATGGAGGAGGTGTAAGATCAGGTATTCCACATCCTGAGATCACCAGGAAAGTGCCTGGGGAAGGATGAGCAGACAGTCCCAAACAGAGTGGTCATTGCAGAAAGCAGGAAAGACGGGGAAGGAGAGGTGGTGGGAGCAAAGTGTCAAAGAATGATGCACTGCGTGCATAGGGTGGCAGGATGAAAAGAGAGGACCAGGACAACTCGATCCCTGTTCTGTGAGGGGGGAGGATACAGAAAAGCAGAAGTACAGAAAATAGGGGAGATGCAGTTGATGACTTCGTCAGTCACAGGGAGTCGTGTTTCCTGGAAAAAGGAGACACCAGATATTCTGCAACAGGAAGCCTCGCTTCAGGAACAGATGCAGTAGAGACAGAGAAACTGAAAGAAGGGATAGAGTTCTTACAAACGGCAGAGCAGAGTCAACAAGATCATGGAATCTGATAAGAAAGGAAAATAAAGATTGTAACCAAGTAAGGTTGGGGGCAGGTCAGGTGGGCAATACAAAAAGCAGGGTAAGGGGATCCACTTATCACCAACCATCATCGATCATTATCCAAATCCTTCCCTCCTCTACATGACTCTACCCTCCAATCAACCACTCCTCATTCCTCCTACAGCTTGTTTCTTTTTACTAAGTAAATCTGTTGTCTTGGAATGCAGTGGGAACAAAGTATACACTGAACCAGAACTACAATGGAGAGTTAGGATTAGTAAAAGGTCTAAACCAAGGGCGGCCAACCTTTTACATTCCAAGCGTCAATTTTTTCACGCACGAGTTCAGATGCGATTTTTTCATGCACGAGTTCTATATTAACATATTTTTACAAGAATTGAATGGGGGTACAAGAGTTGTATGGCACATCTGAACTCGTGAGTGAAAAAATTGACATATGGAATGTAAAACATTGGCCACCTCTGGTCTAAACTCTTGAACATTAGTATAAATGAGAATAAAAATAGAAAAATAATTGGATTGAAACTAGACAAATCTCAAGCTTAGCTAGGTTTTGAGAGATTATTAAAAAGGAAATAATTGGTTTAAAATTTCTTAAGTTTTCTGCATTCAACAAAAATATGATAGGTGAGAATATTGCATAAGCCTTAACTGTAGTATAATTAGTCCATGAATTAGCAGTTCAGAAACTTTTCCTTTAGGTCAAAAAATGGCACATGTCACTCTTCAATTTAAGAAAAATGAAAGAAAAAAGAATTATAGACCAGTTATTATCCATCATCATGTCTACTAGGAATAAATGACAGAACACATCCTTTTTTTCTTAGTCAGAGAGATGTAATAAAGAGTTTCAAAGAAAAATGGCAGACAAAAGTGATTGAATTCTTTTTTTTTTGTCTAAAATATTGGATAGGAAATTATTTATAAAAGTCATTCAAGAATGCCATAGCTCAGTGATTGTATTACTAGTAATGTTGCTGCCTCACAGCACCAGAGACCTGGGTTGGTTCCTGATATCAGATGTAATCAGTGTGAAGATGTGCATTCTCTCCGTGTTTGCCTGGGTTTTCTCTGGGTGTTCCACTTTGCTCCCATATCCCATGTTGCTGGTTTGTTGAGTGGCCATAGCAAGTTGTCCAAACTGCACTGGTGAGAGGTAGAATCTGGGGGTTGATCAGCATACAGGTATAAGGTTAGTGTAAAAAGGCAGTCGGCCAGACTTGCTGAGCCGAAGGACCTGTTTCCATGCTGTTTGACACTATGAGAAATAGGAATAGGAGTCAGCCATTTGGGTCCTCATGCCTACTCTGCCATTCAACAGGATTATCTATCTCAAATACCATTTCCCTGCCCTATCCACATATCCCTCGACTGCTTTGATACCACTTTTCTAGTCCTTTTTTTTACTATTTGTTAATCAGTTCTCATTACACATTTCTTTATCACACTCAATTCCATGTCATTAACTTAGTTCACCATCTACCTGGATGGGACTTTAGCAAAAGCCTTTTGGAAATTCAAATGCATCACATCCATTAGTTTCTCCCTCATCCACCCTATTAAATATATCAAAGATCTTCCATAGATTAATCAAATATGATTTCCCTTTCATAAATTCAATCACATTATCATTTTGTATCACAATCATGTGCTTTAGGTAGATTATCAGATGTAATTTACGTTTTTCTTCTGACTGTTGTGATGTTGTGCTCTGTGATGCTGCTGCAGGTAAATTTTTCATTGCATCTGTGGATATGACAATAAAATCAACTTGGGATTCATCAGTGTACTGACTTATTAACTTCACTGTTAATGTTTGTATTGCTAATACTAATTTCTTTCATTTCTTCATTTGCAGTTGATCCGTGGATCTCTGGTAATTCCAACTGCTTTGTAATGTCTCTTTCGTAAGTCAGGTAAAAAGTTCCACTATTTCTCTATTCCTGTTATAAGTCTTCCATCTCCATGGCTGTCCCTAGTCTTTTCCTTCCCTATTTCCAAAAGGGATTTGATAACTTTACAATCTATTACCTAAAAATGAATTTCGTAAATCGAAAACAAACTATTGGCTAAGTCATTGGGTGGCTGAAGCTAGAGAATAGCAATACCAATCGGATCCACAGACTGGTATGTCTGAGGTCATGTCTTGAGTCCTCAGATATTAACTGAATTTTATGACATGATAGAATAGACATTCCCTTACCAAAATTACTGATGGTACAAAGACCAATGATGTTGCATTCAGTATAGGCAACAATGTCAATTTCCCTCATTGTTAACAAAATTAAGTCACTGGTCATTGACTTTAGGAAGTGGGCTGGAGTACACATCCCTGTCAATATCAATGGTGTTGTGGTGGAGCTAGTTGAGAGTTACAAACTTCCAGGTGTAAATACCACCAACAATTTGCCCTAGTCCAGCCATGGGGCACTAAGGCCAAGAAAGTCCATTGATGCCTCAACTTCATCAGAAGACTAAGGAAATTTGACATGTCTCCAAACGTTTTTAGCCATTTTTACCAATGCACCTCTATTCAGACATACTGCAGTATGTATGACAATTGCTCTGCCCATGACTACAAGAAATTGCAGAGAGTTATGAAATGGACAGCCCAGTCCATTTAGTCAAAGCAGCCTCCCCTCCACTGACTCTGTCTGCAGTTGACGCTACCTTGGAAAAGCATCCAACATAATATATGAGCTCTTGGACCCCAGTCATTCTCTCTTTTCCCCTTTCCCATCAGGCAGAAAACACAAAAGCTTGAGAGCACAAGGACAGCTTCCGTCTCTCTCTTATCAGACTCTTGAGTGAACCTTTCATATGCTAAAACAGGAATTCTTGATCTCCCAAAATACCTCATTGTGGAACATGCACTTTATTTGTCTACCTGCACTACACTTTGTCTGTAAATACAACACTATATTCTGGATTTTGTCCTTCTTTTAGTTACTATGGTGTACTTATATATGGCATGATCTGTCAGGAAGCCATGGGAACAAAAGTGTTTCACTGTATCTCAGTACATGTGACAATAATAAACCAATACCATATATGGAAAAAAAATTACTACATTTAGTGATTAAGAGAAGACAAATGAAACAGATTGAAAGATTTTAAACGTAATGTTATACACTTAATATCTAAAGAGCTAAGAGTACTTTAAAGTCTGGAAGTCAGCAAAGCAGGTTCAAAATAGAATTCAACAGATGATTAAAATGTCATAAACAGAAAATAAATAAAAATACTTACATCTTTGAGTCTAGGGTATTATAATGCCAGAGCATAAAAAAATTATTCAATAGCTATACAGATCCAAGTTCAGACCATATATAAGAGCCATTCTAAGAACTACACCCCAGCAAAGATATATTGGCATTTGAGGGAGTCACTTAAACAAACAATGATTGAATGCAAAGGATTAAAATCTAAAAAGAGATTATACAAAGCAGTTTATATTCTGTGGAATGTAGAGGGATAAAGTATGCTTTGAGTGAAGTTTACAAGGTGTTAAGGAAAACTAATCAGGTAGCAAAATTATAATTGAATTGAATTGACTTTATTACTTACATCCTTCATATACGTGAGGAGTAAAAATTTTTACATTATGTCTCCATCTAAATGTGCAATGTGAAATTTATAGTAATATATAATCAATAGTATGTACAGCAGGATAGTCAATATAACATAGAAATACAGTTGTGTCAGCATAAGTTAAGCAGTCTGATGGCCTGGTGGAAGAAGCTGTCCCGGAGCCTTTTGGTCCTGGATTTTATGCTGTGGTACCATTTCCTGGATGATATTTTTGTTTGTTAGAAAGTTGAGGAATAGGGTGCATAATTGTTATCCAAGAGCCAAGTTTTTCAGAAATGAGATTAAGAACTTCTGCTCAAAATCTGGAACTCTTCAACAAATGTCAACAGATGTTACGTCACTTGTCATTTTTAAATCCAGGATTGATTAATTTTGTTAACTCAGCAATATTGCAGGGCATGGGGAAGGCAGGAATATGGATTTGGATCACAATGGACAAACTCATTGAATGCAGAACAGACTTTAAATAATATTCTTTTCACACTCTCATACAATTTGCCTACCAGTAGAACAGATCCATACCAAATGCCATTTCATTGATTCTTCACTCAACCCTGGAACATCTGGACAGCAAAGATGCATAAATAAGGATGCTCTTTATTAACTACAGATTGGCATTCAACACCATCATCCCATCAAAACTAATCAATAAGCTTCAAGATCTTGCCTCAATATCCCCTTGTGCAATTGGATCCTCGATTTCCTCACTTCCAGGCCCCAGTCAGTTCAGACTGACAACAACATCTCCTCCACAATTTCCATCAACACAGCTGTACTACAAGGCCGTGTGCTTAGCCAGCAGCTCTACTCACTTTACACTTTTGACTGTGTGACTATGCACAGCTCCAATGCTGATGCCATATTTAAGTTTGCTGTAGTGGTGATGAATGAGCACATAGGAGGGAGAACGAAAGGCCACAACAATAACCACTTACTCAAAGTCAGCAAGACCAAGGGGCTGATTATTGACTTGAAGAGGAGGAAACCAGAAGTCCATGACCCAGTCCTCAGAGGGAGTGGAGGTGGGCCCAGCATGTAACTGTAATTGTGAAAAAGCACAGCAGCACCTCTGGTTCCCTGGAGTTTGCAAAGATTTGGCATCCAAAACTTTGAGAAACTTCTATAGATGTGTGGTGGAGATATATTGACTGGTTGCGTCACTGCCTGGTACAGAAACAACAATCTCTTGAATGCAAAATCCAACAAAAAGTAGCAGATATAGCCCTGACCATCATGGGTAAAGCTATCCCCACCATAGAGAGCATCTACATGAAGCCTTGTCACAGGGAAGTAGCATCAATCATCCGGCACAGGTCATGCTTCCTTCTTGCTGCTGCCATCAGGAAGCAGGTGCAAGAGCCTCAAAACTCACACCACCAAGTTCAGGAACAATTATTACTCCTCAACCATCAGCTTCTGAACCAGAGGGAATGACTTCACTTGCCCCATCACTGAACAGTCCCCACAACCTTCAAACACTCTTCATCTCACGTTATTTATTTATTATTTGTTTCTTTTCTTTCTTTTTGTATTTGTTGTGTTTTCCACACTGAATGTTCACCCTGCTGGTGTGGTCTTTTGTTGATTTCATTGATTCTATTATGATTATTGGACATATTGAGTATGCCTGCAAGAAAATGAATCTCAGGGTTGTATATGGTAACATATATGTACTCTGATAATAAATTTATTTGAACTTTTAAATAGGTAAACCAAAGAGGCACCAACCGAATTTTTTTACCCCAGTTATGTGAAATTGTTAGAGTTTAACAATAGAAAGAAAGCAGTTGGAAGGGCACAGTGTAGATCCTCTCCCATGCTTTCTGTAAGCGTATGTTCAAGGAGACTGTTGTTGAAGAGAAGATACTCACTGCAATGCCATCTGTTTTACTTTATGCCAATTAGCAAAGTAACAGTTGTAAAGTTCTGTAATTGTTACCAAATTATGTAGAGATAAGCACATATTTCCTGTGAATCATGTGCAATATTTTTATATATGATAATGTCAGATGCAGCATAATTAGCACACTGTTTTTTAACCTTACCTGCATGATGTTTTCACATGCTATTGCAGCATTAATTCAGAACTTGCTCCTGAGGGGGAGCCTCCGGCATTTGCTGTTGTCCTATGAGGTATGTATAAACTTGCTTTCTATAGATCCTGCCATTTTCAAAGCCAACTCAGTTTTCGGTAGCATACTCCCGTAGAGTGACAGGACTTTGTGCAGTCACATGGAATACGAACAGGAGATGGAAGCAGAACAAGATCTGTGCATGAATTAGTATAAAAACTATTGCCATGGTCTGGCATTGTCATCTCTCAAATCTATAAAGTGCTTTGAGTTTCCTGAATGTCCCTTGCATGCAGAAACGTTCAAAAACATTCAAACTGCTAGCAATCAAAGAACAAAAGGCATTTAAAGATTAAAAGTAGTTTTAAAAAGCGAACAAAATCTAAAACACCTACGAGCATTTCTAAACAATTAAAATTGGCATATTAACAATATCAGTCTTCTCGACTTGGGCGAGCTCTGCTTTTTTAACTTCCTTGCTCTCTGTTCTGGAACTGCAACAATGACATTCCCTTCAGATTTTTGGAAGCTTGCAGCCTGGTAGTAGTGGGACCCTTCCTGCTAGGAGCCTCCCAGTCTACAGACCGAAAACTGAGTCAGAATTACAGCTCTATGGAAATCTACCTTTGTCCAACTCTCAACTCAATTTTCAGTTAAAATCCTATCAGAGAAAACTTTCAAGTAATTTTCAATTTGTCTACCCCTAGTCATATTTCAAACCAATAGTATAATTTGGTTCAAGGTAATATAAAACCAGCAATCCATATTCAGTCAATTGCTAGCTGCCAAGTACAGCATTAAGGAATATAATAATTTACCTTTTATTTGCTTCAGATCCTACACCTCTCTGCTAAACACCCCTAATGAGTATTTGAATCATAAAGTTTTGAAAAATTAAGTGGTAAATTGTAAATAAATTACTCAGACGGGGATCAAAAAAGCGAGAGAGGAGGACCGGGTCGAGACAACAGAGGCTTTTGGAGAAGAGAAGTTATAAGCCGGGTCTCCCCTCTCTTATCATGGGAAATGTGAGATCGCTGGGGAATAAAATGGACGAACTGACTGCGCTTGTCAGGAGTCAGAGAACATTTCGGAAGAGCAGTGTCATGTGCTTTACTGAGACGTGGCTGCACGAGGACATACCCAATCAAAGCGTTTCCATAGAGGGCTTCCAGACCGTTCGAGCTGACCGGAATTGCACTGACAGCGGTAAGCGTAAAGGAGGGGGGCTGGCAGTTCTGGTAAATAACAGATGGTGCAATCCTGGGCATATTACAATCAAGGAACGGGTCTGTAATCCGGATATTGAACTTTTTGCTGTTGGACTTCAGCCATATTATTTGCCAAGGGAAATCTCACATGCAATTGTGGTTGTTGTGTACATCCCTCCCTCTGCCAACCCGACGTCGGCGTGTAACATCATTTACACCGTCATAGCCAGATTACAAACCCAGCACCCGAGTGCCCTCATTAACATCTCGGGTGATTTCAACCAGGTTACCATGGCTAGAACACTGCCCAGCTTCACGCAGTATGTGAGCTGTACAACCAGAGGGGAGAGGACTCTGGATTTGATGTACGCTAACGTTAAGGATGCATACAGCTCCTCTCCCCTCCCCCCACTGGGAAGGTCAGATCACAACCTGGTGCATCTAAAACCCTGCTATGTGCCTCGGGTGAAGAGTAAACCTGCAACCTCGAGGACAGTGAGAAAATGGTCAGAGGAGGCTTATGGGGCTCTCCAGGGTTGTTTTGAGGTGACAGACTGGCAGGCACTCTGTGAGCCACATGGAGAGGATATTGATGGGCTCACAGAGTACATCACTGATTACATCAACTTCTGTGTGGACTGCAATGTTCCGACAAGAACTGTCCTTTGTTATTCAAATAACAAGCCATGGGTGACAAAGGACATTAAGGACATCCTGAATGTTAAAAAGAGGGCGTTTAGAGATGGAAATAGGGAGGAGCTGAGGGCAATACAGAGTGACCTGAAAGCCAGGATCAGGGAGGCTAAAGACAGGTACAGGAGGAAGCTTGAGGAAACTCCAGCAGAACAACATGAGAGAGGTCTGGAGGGGGATGAGGACCATCATTGGGTTCCGGCAAACTAGCAACAGAGGAGCGGAAGGCAGTGTGGACAGGGCCAATGAACTTAACCTGTTCTTTAACAGATTTGACAGTGTGGCCCCTGTCCATCCCACACATGAGCCATCTGTTGTCGGCCCCCAACCAACATATATTCCACTCTCCTCTCCTACCCCTCCTCACAGTCCCCCACCCTGCTCTCATGACTATACCACTTCCCCATACGAAACCAGCACGGTGGGCTTCACAGCTCTACAGGTGAGAAGACAGCTGAAACGTCTCAACCCAAGCAAGGCTGCAGGACCGGATGGTGTCAGTACCAGGGTGCTCAAAGCCTGTGCCCCTCAGCTATGTGGAGTACTTCGCCATGTATTCAACCTGAGCCTGAGGCTCCGGAGGGTTCCTGTACTGTGGAAGACATCCTGCCTCGTCCCTGTGCCGAAGACGCCGCGCCCCAGCAGCCTCAATGACTACAGACCGGTGGGATTGACCTCCCACATCATGAAGACCCTGGAGAGACTTGTTCTGGAGCTGCTCCGGCCTATGGTCAAGCCACACTTAGATCCCCTCCAGTTCGCCTACCAGCCCCGACTAGGAGATGAGGATGCCATCGTCTTCCTGCTGAACCGTGTCTACGCCCACCTGGACAAGCCAGCGAGCACTGTGAGGGTCATGTTTTTTGACTTCTCCAGTGCGTTCAACACCATCCACCCTGCTCTGCTGGGGGAGAAGCTGATAGCGATGCAGGTGGATGCTTTCCTGGTGTCATGGATTCTTGATTACCTGACTGGCAGACCACAGTACGTGTGCTTGCAACACTGTGTGTCTGACAGAGTGATCAGCAGCACTGGGGCTCCACAGGGGACTGTCTTGTCTCCCTTTCTCTTCACCATTTACACCTCGGACTTCAAATACTGCACAGAGTCTTGTCATCTTCAGAAGTGTTTGGATGACTCTGCCATAGTTGGATGCATCAGCAAGGGAGACCAGGCTGAGTACAGCGCTACGGTAGGAAACTTTGTCACATGGTGTGAACAGAATTATCTGCAGCTTAATGTGAAAAAGACTAAGGAGCTGGTTGTAGATCTGAGGAGAGCTAAGGTACCGGTGACTCCTGTTTCCATCCAGGGGGTCAGTGTGGACATGGTGGAGGATTACAAATACCTGGGGATACTAATTGATAATAAACTGGACTGGTCTAAGAACACTGAGGCTGTCTACAAGAAGGGTCAGAGCCATCTCTATCTCCTGAGGAGACTGAGGTCCTTTAACATCTGCCGGACAATGCTGAGGATGTTCTATGAGTCTGTGGTGGCCAGTGCTATCATGTTTGCTGTTGTGTGCTGGGGCAGCAGGCTGAGGGTGGCAGACACCAACAGAATCAACAAACTCATTCGTAAGGCCAGTGATGTTGTGGGGATGGAACTGGACTCTCTCACGGTGGTGTCTGAAAAGAGGATGCTGTCTAAGTTGCATGCCATCTTGGTCAATGTCTCCCATCCACTATATAATGTACTGGGTGGGCACAGGAGTACATTCAGCCAGAGACTCATTCCTCCGAGATGCAGCACTGAGCATCATAGGAAGTCATTCCTGCCTGTGGCCATCAAACTTTACAACTTCTCCCTTGGAGGGACAGACATCCTGAGCCAATAGGCTGGTCCTGGACTTATTTCATAATTTACTGGCATAATTTACATAACAAACAGAGTAGACAAAGCAAAATTGGTGGACGTTGTGTCTGAGGATTTTCAGAAGGTCTTTGACAACGTGCCGCACATGATGCTGCTTAGCAAGACTAGTGGTGTTCCATAGGGGTCTGTGTTGGGACCTCTTCAGTGATGTTGCAAGTCAATGATTTGGATAACAGAATTGATGGCTTTGAGGCCAAATTTGTAGACGATACCAAGATAGGTGGAGGGGCAGGTAGTGTTGCGGATGCAGGGAAGCTCCAGAAGGACTTAGACAGAGGTGGCATATGGAATACAGTGTCAGGAGGTGTAGCTTCATATGGAATCAAAGCATAGACTATTTTCTAAACAGTGAAAAAATTCAAAACTCCGAGATGCAAAGGGACTTGGGAATCCTCGTGCAAGATTCCCTAAAGGTTAGTTAACAGTTTGAGTTGGTGCTGAAGCTTTAGAAGGCACTGGTGATGCCTCACTTGAAGTACTGTGAGCAGTTTTGAGCCCTGTATCTAATAAAGAATGTACTGACATTGGAGAGGGATCAAAGGAGGTTCACAAAATGATTGCTGGAATGAAAGGCTTATCATATGAGGAGCATTTGATGGCTCTGGGCCTGTACTTGCATGAATTTAGAAGAATGAGGGGAGATCTAATTGAAACATACCGAATGCTGAAAAGCCTAGACAGAGTGAAGAGGATGTTCCCTATAGTGGGGGAATCTAGGACCAGAGGGCACAGCCTCTAAATAGAGGGACGTCCACTTAGAACAGAGGTAAGGAGATATTTCTTTAGCTAGAGGGTAGGAAATCTGTGGAATTCATTGCCACAGGCAGCTGTGGAGGTGAGGCATTTGGTGTATTTAAGGCAGAGATTGATATGTTTGTGATTATTCAGGGCATGAAAGGTTAAGAGGAGAAGGCATGAGAATGGGGTTGAGAGGGAAATGGATCAGCCATGCTCGAATGGCAGAGCAAACCTGATAGCCTAACTCTGCTTCTATGTCTTATGGTCTAATGGAAATGTCAAGTCATTAAAGAGGGCAGTTAAAAATCAGTCTCCTGACCAGAACTTGAGTACAGGTGACTCTCATATCTGGAAAACCATCAATACCATGATCTTGCTTTGCACAAAGCAACATCATCTGTGTATATGTTAAGGAACACAAACTGAAATAATTTAAAATGCACTGTAATAGTAAATTTTATTCCATATTTGTTTGTGTAGTGATTTTTGAATTCTGTGAGGGTGGATCTCTGCTACCTGAATGTCGATAAAGCAGCAACCATCTCTAATCCAGCTGTGGCTTCCCAATGTTTATAAGGTTGTACCATTACTTTCTTATGTTCTATGCTTCAATTAATGAAGGCAAGTATCCCATTGTTTTATCTACATCAGCAATGAACTTCAGGGATTCCAGGTCATCAAGGCCCTCATTTTTTATAATGTTTAATAAATTCATTCTGCAATTCCACCTCTTATTCAGTTCTTCAAAAGGTCTCAGGCTACACCCACACTAGACCGGATAATTTTGAAAATGCTGGTTTCGCTTAAAAACGATAGACGTCCACACCAGGCGTTGTTGAAAACACCTCTGTCTACATTAAAATGGGTATTTGGGCTAATCTCCTCCTACTGGGCATGCGCAGGACACACAGAAAACAAACAAAGAGGAAATGGTATATTTGGTGTGTGTTTGTCCAGTTACAGACTAGAAAAACTTAAAAGAAAATTGCCAAACAAAAGACTTGGTGCACATTTGTCCAGAAACATTTCCTACAGCCATAGTCTCTTCACCGATGAAAGGGACAACAGCTACAACTAAATGCAATAAGGCTTATTACTGGGCAAAAGTGAAATTTGCTGCTACCTCGTTTGTTTGCCTTTACTTTTGCCATGTCTTTGTGTATTATTTTGCTGTATTTAACATGTGCAATAAACGAGTTACTGGGCAAAAGTGACAACTGCATCTATTGACTGTTTGCACAAGCAATACATTAATAAAGCACCTTGTTAAATGTATAAAACATGTCTGCATCAGTGTTATCTTGTATTTCCATACAATGTTACATCAGGATGTTGCACATCTATTGTCAGATATTGTTGTTGTGGTGTTGGAGGTTGCGTTCAAGAACACAATGAAATGCCGCACTGCCGCCACCATTTGTTCTGGCACGTCATGACAGCGTTTTTAAAATTAGCCAGTTACCCCGTACACACGACAACGGCCAACCGGTGTTTTCAGATTTAAACGCTCTGGAGAATGTTTTAGAAAAGCTCCGTTTTCGGGGGAGGAAAACGCCGTTTCAGTGTGGATGGAGGGTCAAAACAAAGAGAAAAAGCTTCAGTTACGGATTTATCTGGTCTAGTGTGAACGTAGCTTCAGTGAAATCCAGTCATGCATACTGTTCTCATCAATACATATGTTAATTCTTTGGAACATTCAATCAAGTTGTCCAGACAAGTTATGCCTCTAACAAAACCAAGCTACCTTTCATTAATCCCTCTCTTCCAAATAGATTAACCCTTTCCCTTGTGATTTTTTTCCCCCCTCCTGACATTGGGAAATGCCTTCTAGTTTGAAGCCCTGGTGGTAAGTTTTTGAAATCCTTAGATCACCTTGGACAAATGCTGGGAGCATTCCTTGTGTTCACTTGCCCCACTATAAATAGCCTGAAGGAATTTCCTGTCGGTTGAGAAATAATCATTCAGTATTATTTCCAACATCAATTTTGTTCCCTTTTTCAGGTAGCAAAGGTAACCATGTTTTCACACCCTTTATCAAGACTAATAACGGGTCACTTTGGGCATTCCATCTGACACAATGGGCGAATTCAAATAGGTTCTTAAGAAACCTTTTTAGAAATCCAGTTTACTGACACTGCTTATAATATATAATTATAACCTAGCTAAACTAGTGTGTGATATAATGAAGGAAATATTCTTAGCTTCCAAGATCCTCTAACAAAGGTTTAGTGGTGTTCAGTAATGGAGCCTCTCTTCCTGATCGTCAGCACTGTAATTTTACTGAGTATCTTATTAAGACACTTAACAAGTGAAATTTTGATTCCATGTTGTCATGTGCAAGTGGTATTTAGCTTATGAAATTTCAAAGAAAGAACAACGTCTGAGAATGAAAGTAACTCATCATTTTGAGGAGGTCTGCATCATTAAGCATAGTTTTCTGCACAAGTCACATAGATAAACCATGCAAATACTATGGTGGAATAGTCAAATAAAGGTTATTAGGAGTTTACTCACTTTAATGGGTAATTTTCTCAATAGGTATCCAATAACCTTTATCAACTTTATATAATGGGAATGAAGTTATTATTAAGTAAAGAAATACAACAGTGCTTTTCTTTTGTCTTTGTTTATCTGTCAGCCTTATCCAAGCCATACAACCTTACAAAGAGTTTCTCCAAACTTAAAATCTAATGATATACTATATGAACGAACAAAGAAAACTGGTAAAAATACCCAAAGGAAAATTAATACAGTGATACACAAGGAAGTATTAAAACAGGTAACTAAAGGTTTGATCACATAAGTATGCATTGAAGATATAAAAGAGAAAAGGCAAAGCTAGCTGGGGAAAGAATTCAAAAGCTTATGACACACAGCTGAAAACAAAGCTGTCAGTGGTGGGATATTGATGAAAAGATACACAAAAGATATGATAGCTTTGTCATTTATTTATTGAACTGGCATCTAATATGCTGGGCCATTGATCTAGAAATGGGGGTTTGAATCCTTACTTTAGCTTCTTGAGGATTAAATTCATGAAAGATAGGACTGGAATTTGTTCAAAATAAAGCTACTGGATCACTGTAAAACTTATATGGTTTATTAATAATGTACATAAAGGAAGAAAGTCTATTAACTTGCTAAATCTGGTTTACATTTGCCTTTAGACCTCCCAGTGTAGTTGACTCTTAACTCTTTCTCCATTTCGGGGCAATTAGGGATGAACAGAAATCATAAACCTTGCTGGAGAAGCCACAAACTAAAAGGTAATACAAAATTAAGCACAAAAGATCCCAGCAGAGTTTGCATAGGGATGTAAAATGTACAAGAATGTGGCTCTCCAACACCTCAGATGGAACATAAGGGATGGACCATAACGCTGGCCTTGACAGCAATGTGCTGAGCCTAAAATATCTTCTCTCTGCTTCTGTGGTGTGATAGATCTCTTACAACCTGCTGCCTCTGGCACAAATCATCATCGTCGAACTGTTTCCCCTTGCAAAATTAATGCTGCTTCCTAAAAAGGAGTACTGCTTTTTTCGAGAAGCCCCAGCTTTTGTCCATAGTTTTAATCCTCAGAACCAAGGGTGTTCAAGCCCACAAGAACTTATAACTTTCCCAATCCCTGTGGAAAATATTAATTACAACATAATTGCTAAATTGATCTAACTCAATTTATTCAAAAAAATCAAAAAGGTTCACCATATATGGTTAAATACAATTATACGTTTCAACAATGTGGCTTTCGATACAATTGAAAAGCTTGGAGGCCTATTGTAGAAGGCACTCAATCACTGATCATATTTCAGTCCTAGATCAGTAAGGTAGCAGGTCTCCTGAACCAAATAGGTTATTAATTACAATCCAGCATTTCCAGATCAACATTACTGCAAACATTTTTCGCAAGAAAATATCCACATTACTTACTTAATTAAATCTCTATTCCCAGTTGATGAAAGTCAAGACAACCACAGGAACTGGAAATTAAAAACAAAAACAGAGGATGTTCTCACAAAGTACCTTCAAGCTGAAACATTAACTTTGTTTCTCTTCCCACAGCTGCACCCTGAACTCCTGAAAATTTCCAACATTTTCTGCTTGTGTTCTCCATGTAGAATTTGAGTGCATGATCCTGTTTTATTACCCAAAACCACTAGATTATTAGTCCAAACACTCTGTCCCAACCCCTCTGCCATCACGGAGTTGTGAAATTGTTCAATGGCATCTGACCTCACATCAAAACAGCTGTGAGCTTGAGTATTCAGCCCCAGCACCTTGCCGCAGGAGTTCCTTGGGGCAAGCCAAATATCTTCAATTATTTCAACACAGACTTTTATTCCATAACATTGTTCATTGCAAAATACTCAGTTTTATCTACAACTCCTCAAAAAAAATGAAAACAGCTCATGTTTGCGTGAAGTACAACTAGGATATAATAAGTACGTAAGTAACAAGTAACATTTTCTCCACACAAGTGCCGCCTCCAAAAGAGAGTTTAACCATCTACACTTAGAGTCAATGGCAATACCATTGCTGAATCTCCCACCATCACTGGGGGTTATTAAGTAGAAGCTAAAACAGACCAGCTCTATAAATACTGCAACAAGTTATAGATGGATATCCTGCAGGGACTGAATTATTTCCTAATGTTATAAAATTCCTTCCAGAATACAAAGGTACCAATCTGCAAAGGGTTAGAAAACCTACTTGCCTACAATAGCAGAGTTCAAGTGTCAGGAAACATGATAACCCACGTGCCTGTAGCAGTACCTGATTTTCCAGTTTGTCTAATAGTTGGCAAATATTAATACTTTCGCATCTTTCCAAAATCTGCCTCCCAATCTGCCCCTCGTGTCACTATTGCTACTGGGGAGTATATAGAATACTTCAGATAATATAATTGTTCCCTTCCTCCTTCTGACTTCCACCCACACTGACTCAGTGGTTAACAACTTCCCCAAATCATTTGAAAGTATTCCCTTCACTAAATCCCTCAATCTCAAATATTCTGACAGTCCATATTCAGCAAAAGAATACCTGGGACAGGCATAACATTAATGTGGTTATCAGAACAGATCAAAGGCTGGGTATGATGCTGCAAGTGATTCATCTTCTAAGTCCCAGAAGTCCTTCCACATCTACAGGACAGGAGCTAGAACATGACACAGTACTTTACATTTGCCTGGATCAGTGCAACTCCAATAAAGAAACTTGATATCATCCGGAATCAAGCAGCCTACTGATTGATAGTCCATCCACCTTCCTAAACATTCACTCCCTCTACCACTGGTGAGTAATGGCTGCAGGTGTGTGCTAGCTACAAAGGTATTAGCTATTCACCTGGGGTACTCCGACAGCACCCTCCAAACCCACAATCTCCACTACCACGAAGCACAAGAGCAACGTGCAACACCCACCAGCTGTAGCTTCTTGTTCAGGTCACATGCCATCCGAATTGGAAATTGGGTTTAAGTTCTGAAAGTGCCCTCCCAACAATTGCATAAGACCTGTAACACTTCAAGAAGACAGATCGCCGTTAGCTGTTCTATGGCAACAACTGGTCTGGTGCCTTATTTATTATATATTTATTGCTTTGGGATTTATTGCTATTATTTAATTTTCTTACTGTATTTGCACAATTTGTTGTCTTTTGCACATTGGTTTTTCACCCTGTGGTGCAGTCTTTCATTGTAGTTATTGGATCTATTGAGGATGCCTGCAAGAAATTGAATCTCAGCGTTGTTATGGCGACATATATTGTTAGATATGTGGGTTATAACTAAGGAAAAGAAATAGCTGAAGTCACTTAGCACTTTAGTGCAAGGGTAGTTATTAGGTGCATCAAAAATCAAATTTACAAAAATTAATGAAAATAGTGAAAAAATGCTAATATTTACAAAATGATATCTACAAGTAAACATAATAATAGTTCTGTACTTAATCTTGTCCAGTGTGAACTCCTGACAGACCCTATCCCTCTCTCACACTGAGGGTGAAGAGCTCATTTCATTAGGCACCAGGACAGGCCATCTTTAATTACCAACAAATTTAATTTAAGCCTACACATGAATCTGAATATGATACGCCCCACAATGTAGCTACAATGATATTACAAAATAAGCAGAAATATCTACCTTAATTACAGTATACAAACAACATATACAGATTTACACATCTCTGTTATTAAAGAAATGCAATGTTCCACTGTGTATGGCAGGAAAGGCATCGTAAAGCATAAAGTTCATCAGCTCAGCTTAGGATCCATGATGAGAACCTATCAGGGAAGACAGTGAAGTGTGTACACTCAGAGTAACAGCAGAATGACAAGGCTTTGTTTGTGTGTGTTTATGAGTGTGCATGTGTAAGGAGTGTGCTTACCAAGTGCCCTCCACCACACATGTGTACTTTGATAATAAATTTACTTAGAGCTTTGAACTTAGTTGTCCGGGATAGTTCTCATTTTGTAGCTACAGGAGTTCAAATTCCCGATTGAATACTGATGGAAAGGAAGTTCTCTGAAGAGTACAGTCAGAGCCAAAAAAGTATTGCATCATTGTTGGTTCAGCAACTGAGGAGGAGGGGATTGATCAAGGATGCTGCAGAAGGGTGGGAGCGAGGTGTAGTGGTAGAAGTGACGTTCCAGAGGTAGAAACTGGGATGAGTGTCGCAGGCAGATCTTAAGCAGGAGATACTGAATAATAGTAATTCCCACTGCTGGTGACAATGCAGTAGAGAACATATTAAAGATAGGGTACTATTGGTGAATGTGTGGCGAGAGAGATGTTGCTGAAGGGTAGGGAGGACTTTAGATTCCTGAGACACCGAGACCACTTCTGGGAAAAAGAGATCCTACACACACTAGGCAGGTTGTATCTCAACATGGGATGAACTAGTATCCTCACAAACTGGTTTGCTCTTTTGTATGAAAATATTTCAGCAAGGGGTATAGACGAGAAAGGAAGAGAAGTCAAACTATAAATGGAACACAGAAAAGTAGCAAGAGTTTAGAGAGGAAGGCAAGGAGAGGATGGACTATATATCAAAAGTACCTAGCTGTGCTTGATGGTATGCCACCTCACATTCAGGAAAAGAACAAGAAAACTGAAAGTACTGATAACACAAGGAAGCATTGTATGATATTTTAGCTTTGATTGAAATAAGTCTTAAAGAGGGCAGCACCGACAGCTAAACATTTCTAAGTATTGGCTTTCAAGACTAGAAAAAGGAATGAAAAAGAATGGCAGAAATACAATGGACTGAACAGAACCTCTTTGTGTTGTAAATTTTCTAAATGGCCTTGCCAACTACACTCACATCCTATAAATAAGAAAAAGACAAACATAGGTACAGTGACAGCAATAAACAGCCTTATCTTGTTAAATTATACAATGCCCCCAGTGACAGTGGATGTAGTCAGGCAATCCTAACTAACAGGGAGATACAAGCAACCGGAGATGCTCAAATCTGGAGCAAAAATATAAACTGCTGGCTAACCTCAGCAGGTCAAACCGCACCTGTGGAGGCAGAGGGATGGTGCAGGGTCCCGACCCCAAACACTGACCATCTCTTTGCCTCCTCAGATGGCTTTTCAACCAGCAGCTTATTTTGTGCTTGTAACTAGCCAGTCCACATTGCACTACTGTGTTTGCTTATCAAAGTTCAAAGTACAGCCTGTAATTCATCTTCTTACAGGCAGCCGTAGAAACATAGAAACCCAATAAAACCCATTGGAAAAGATCAGCAAACACCCAATGTGTGAAAAAAGAACAAGCCATGCGCACAATAAAAAGTAAACAGACAATATTCAGAACAAAAGTTCATGAAAGTGAGTCCACGGCCTCAAAGTCAGTCATTGCAGCAGGCAGTCCAGGAGCCTATTAGTTGCAGGCATCAGCACAGAGGCGACTAAACCTCGTGGAGCAGTCACTTGAACACCAGCCCGTCCCTCGCCTTTGGCCTCAACACCCGACCTTTTCAATCGAGCCAAATATTGGCTCATTCTCACTATTGGGCCAAGGCTCTGCTGCTTCAATTCAACCCGAAGACCAGTCCAGTCTCCAGCCACCAACAAGCACCAGCTCATAGTCCCCTCATTGTGCAATCCTATTCCCATGCTTATGTGTGGTATTCTGTATTCTTTTCCATATAACCTCTCAAAATAGAGTATTTTAACATTTTGTAGTTTGAATTGATTGGAAATTTGACAAATTTCACATGGACATAAAATAGCTTTGTTTTATTTCACAGATTTGATTGCAAAGTAATTCTCCATTTAGCCCAATTTCCAAATTAAATGAACCACAAGAGAGAGAGGAAGTCATTCACAGATCGCAAAAGCACAAGCTTAATTAACATATGAATACTTTTGGAAACTGAAGACAAAAGCTATCTCCTGAAAACTAATTACAGCAGGAGACTCAATAGTTATCTTTAAATAGGCAGTTTTAGTTTAGTGATTCATATAGAGCACAATGCATTCTAGTTAAACACAGGACTAATTCAGTGCCATGTACCTATATCAAATAAGAATACCACAGGAATTTGTCATAATTATCTTATTTCAATCTGACTTTTATCCTTTAACAGTCAATAATCTTTAATTATTGCTGACTGAACAAAAGAGCATTCTTCTGAATGGTCCGTACAAACAAGCAGACAATAATTGAATTAGCAAAGTCTCAACTACGGCAGCTGTTTAATGTAAATAAATTATCATCTTGAATCTCAGGTGTTGTGGCTTCCCAGTAGCTGATGAAGCAATTAGTTATAAATGCTTTCCTTGCAGCATACAATCAATATGCATAGTTAATGACCAAAAAAAAATCCTATTTAACCATCTGAAAAATTTAGTAGTTTATACATGAATATTCTCCTGGTTAATCTGAGCAATAATTTTAATACATTTAGCAAATTGGTATTTTTTAAACAACTGTCCACTAATATTCTGCAATTCTGTCTTTCTACTGACTCCCATGATGGAGGGGGGAGTTTTCCCAAGAAAATGGATTGTGACATACGAGGTTTGAGCTTTCTATTTTAAAACAAAGCCACAGAAGCAATTTTCCCAATTTCTGCAAAGCAAGCCAATTCATGGTGTGAAATCCCTATAGAACTGTCTCTTATTACCTGGCTTTTGACATTTAGTGTTGCAACATAATTATGGACCTGAAAATACCAACCTGGTATTTGATTGTATCATCAAAAATTTGCTTAGTCTTTTTCCCAGTCCCAAAAACCACAAACAAGAGGGGCCTTTGTTGATTATGGTATAGATTATGCCATCTTCCAATAAGATGGCAGCACACTCAAATGCAGTGGCCAATCAAATGTGCATCTGTTTGTTTTGTACATCTTTTTTACAATTGTATGTCACTGCTGGCTACTAAGAACATCATACTGCAGGACTATCCCATCAGCAATTTGCCTGATAGTGCTGTACTGTTGTTGTGTTGTCGCCTGGACTTGTGTACCATTGGACTGTGTGCAGTGTGAGTGATTGTCTGGGACATGTTTTATTGTGATTGAAGACCCTGTTGGACATTGGTAATGTGGAATACTGCAAGTCCGGTTCACTAGGTCAGAAGGGACACTGACAACGGGGGGGCTGCGTTGCTTTGGTTGTGGTGAGGGCTAGGTCGTGGAGTGGCCTGACGCAGTCACACAGGGGAGGAGATGACGAGGCAGTGCTGCTCTCTGGTGGTCACACAGAGGAAGAACAAGCTGGACCAGGACAAGTTACCATCAATCTAGTCATGCCACACAGGGACTTGGGCTAATTCCTTTTCTCTTTGTGACTGTATGTTTTTCTGAAATTGTAACTCTATGTTCTATGTGCAGTGCACTGTGTACTGTTGTGATGTGCTTTTCACCTTGGCTCCAGAGGAAGGCTGTTTCATTTGGCTATATTATTGTATGATTGAATGATAATTAAACTTGAATTTGAACTTAAATAAATCCAGAAATAAAATCTGAAATTTATAAATAGGAATATGGATGACTTCTGTGATGGTATCATCTGTAATGCACAGACTGCAACATAACCATTCTCTGGTAATGATATACTCAACAGTCTAATAACAAAATGCTTAGTTATTTCAGTGTGGTTGTCATGATGCCACACATAATGAGATGGGAGCAAACTGAACAATATTGAGTAATTTGATATCCCTGTTGCCACAAGGAAAATCATTGCCAGGGTCTTCCTCGGCCCCTGCCACCCCGCTCTCGCTTGATAAAGAAGAAAGAAGAGCTAGCCAGAATTAACAACTACTCTACTGCAGCATTTGCTTCATTTCTCTGTTACACCTGCCATTCCCATATCTTTGCAGAAAGAAAAAGCAGATCGTAGGGCTATTAAGGAGAGGTAAGTTAATTGCAATCTCAATACTAAACAGTTTGGAATTAATGGTCCAAATCATTGTAAGCTTGGACCACATTTGAATTTTGTTAGTGGGCAATGGGAAACAAATTGACATTCTGTTCCAGCTGACAGGTTTTGGATGGCACTGTGTCAGAGACTCTATGAGCCAGCTTTAGTTAAGGCTTATTCAGAGAGTAGGATCCAAAACAGCCCAACAACCAACTGAAAGATTGTCACGAAGAAGAGAATAATCCCGCTTCTGGTCCAATAAAAAACAAATCAAAAGAATATTATTTCTGTGTCTCCACCTCTCCCTTTAGGGCCGACTAAACCACACAGACTCAGCAAATCTCATATTGGCATACATGGCGCATGCCTTGATCTGTATTTAATTTTTAATGGCAAGTTAGAGGCCATATATTTAACAACCTTCGATCCTATTCAAAAACCCGCCTGAACATTATATGAGGTGGGCAAATATTTATCCAATGTGGCAACCAAATCTTTCTCCAGCAGCTGCACATGACTTCTGATACACAAGCAGCAGCAACTGAAAACCGATCCCTGACCCAGTAAAACGTTCATCATGTAAGCATTGAGACAAAATCAGGGAAAAAATCTGTTGCAATTTTTTAATATTTTCTCTTGCATTGAAACATACAGGTAGTTATCTTTTGTTATTCAATTTAAAGCATGCTGCAATACATGTTTGATTAGAGTATGCAAAACCTGCAGTTTTCAACATGTTCATCATTTTTTTCTTTTTAATTCTTTCATTGATGTAATAAAAAGACACGTGGTAACAGAAAGACTATTTTATAATGGTGCGTTGTAAATTGTGATTGAGGTCATTTAATATCATATTCAGAGCATAGAGAATAAATTTGCATGATTCTACTGCTTTCTGTCACTTGCATTCTCTTTCTATTGCAACCTACAGCTGTGTTGATTATGAATTTAAAATCAGTGTCATTAACCAATTCAAAACTGTTGCTACAGTGTGGATTTTTGTTCCCAGAGAAAATTTGCAACAGTATATTTTATAAAATGATAAACAGAACGCTATTAGTTATAGTTTGGCTACACAGTTCTCATTTTGCCATCTTATTCACTCAGTCTGTTAAAACAGAGAAAAAAAACAATGTACTACTGCTTTAAAAGGAATGTCAGGTTTTTAGGTGTTTCTTCCAAACAGATGTAATCTGAACTCTACCGTGTCCCAGAAAAGCAACCACTGAAACACTGTAAGCAGGCTGTAGCCAGAGTCTGTCTTCAGACATTATGGGCCTTTATAGTCTTCTTTAGTTAGCTGGAACAGCTGATTCATCTTCAGATACAGACCTTCCTTTTTAAAGCATGTTTGGGAAATTGTAGATCTAAAACATACGAAGCAATTGATACAACGTATGTAGACCCTTGGGATTTACTCATATTACCTACGTTGTGCAATCAATCAGGTTCCTTTTGTGTTCATCAGAGCAGAAAAAGCAAACTACCTCTTAATGTTTCATTCCAAAGAGCGTGATTTAACAGAATGCAACCCGAGGACAGTGTTCACTTCACCTCCATTATATATTTACAGCCTTATTGTCCTAACCAGAGTCACAGTTCACAAATTTTTCAGCTCAAACTTTAAGTATTCATCACAGTACAGAATAAAGGTCCATATTTTCAACTTTTATCTACAAATACTGTTAATAGTCAAATAACGCTGACATCTTTGAAATGCAAGACCTGACACTTTAAGGGTAGCTGTACTGAATACAGTGGCTTTCAGTTAATTGGGACCAGTACATTTTGCCCCAATTATGTTGTTGTCCTAATTAGTTGAAGTTTCATAGAAATAGTTTAAAAGGTATAAAAAAGACAAACCGCTGTTTACTGAGCCACAAACAATGTGTTTACGTGACACATAAAGAACAAATTGCACCAGCCAGTGGTGTTGTGACATCAGCACTGGACTTCGAGGCGAGAGCTCCCAAGTTCAAATGCAGCCGGCTCCTTGCACGCTTTCCATCATGCTGCGTTGAGCATCAAGTTAGCAATCAGCCCCATAAAAGACAGTCAAATACTACAGAAATGGCAAAAATTATGCCCAATACGCCACAAGGTACAAAAAGGAAGAACAGAACAAATTAGAACACTATCAATACTGCTACAGCACTATAAAACTGTATATTAGTTTCTAGTAGTTATCAACACTGGAATTCATCCACTGTACACCGACACGTTCTTTTGATTGACTACAAATGAACAAAACCAGCGCAGACATCTAGTGTAGATAATGGACTGACTCCATACAATCTTTTCAGTGATTCCATCCTTCAGCTCTTCATTTTCATTGTAACCCTCAAGATGATTGTCAATACCTTCAAATTATTTGTAGTTACTAACTTGTTGAAGTAGTGAAATAGTTTCATTTTCTCACCTTGATGAAAGGTCTCAGCCCAAAATATCGAAAGTTTATTCATATTCCTGACAAAGGATCTCGGCCCGAAATATCGACGATACTTTTTTCCATAAATACTGCCTGGTCTTCTGAGTTCATCCAGCACTTTGTGTGTGTGTGTGTGTGTGTGTGTGTGTGTGTGTGTGTGTGTGTGTGTGTGTGTGTGTGTTGCTTGGATTCCCAGCATCTGCAGATTTTCTCTTGTTTGTGAAAGTTTATTCATTCCCATGGATACTGCCTGACCTGCTGTGTTCCGCTAGTATTTTGCGTATGCTACTCTGAATTTCCCGCATCTGCATGATCTCTTGCTTTCACTCCCAGCAACTTCTGCCATCTCCAAACCTGAATGCTTGAAACCACAGTGAGCAAAACAGCTCTGAATTGCCTTGCTGCTTATTTCTCACCTACTATCAGTAACAAAAATAAATCACAGCTTTTTAAACACAAGCACATACAGCGGACACTATTTGTTCTAAGCACAGTATGGTGTCTAAATGCTGCACAAATGAACAAGTCTGACACTAATGAGAAACTGTTCGGCAAGTCTCCTGCCCCAATCAAGCGACATAATGTCCCAAATAAATGAAGGGAATCCCAGCTATTTTCTCGATTAGTTTCTGTTCTTTAAAAGATATCCCAAATAAGCAGCTGCCTTGATCAACCAATAGCCCAATTAACCAAAATCCACTATATTTGGATTTTCTTTTCAGAAAAATACTCCATAAAATATAATCAAATTATGTTTAATTGAACCTTACATGTGGAAGCTATTATGTAGAGAAATTGCCCTGCTCTCATGGAGGCTTTCCATTGTAGAACATCTGAGATGTCCCTTTCCTCAGAAAATTGGTGTTTCCCCTCCACTGCTACCAATGCAACCCTCACCCGCACCTTCTCTATTTCCTGCCTGTCTACCCTCACCCCATCAACTCCCCAACGTTACTGGGATAGGGTTCTCCTTGTCCTCATCTACCACCACATGAGCCTCCACAACCAACATATCATTCTTTCCAACTTCTGCCATCTCCAACAAGATTCCACTACCAGTCACATCTTCCCCTCCCTCTCCACTTTCAGCAAGGATGACGTCCACACATTCCAGGAACTTGGCCCTAGAACTGTCCAAAATGTTACACCTTCAATACCATACAGGGCCCAGAGCAGTCCTTCCTGGTGAGGCAACATTTCACATGTGAATCCATTGGTGTCATGTTTTAAACTCTGCGCTCAATGTGGCTTCCTCTGCATTGATGAGACGGGACACAGATTGGGGAATCACTTCATTAATTACCTTCACTTCATCTGCCGTAACAACCAGGATGCCCCAGTAATTACCCACACTGACGTGTCTGTCCATTGCCGCCTCTATGATCAATCTGAGGCTAGACACAGATTAAGAAAGAACATCTCATGTTCTGTCTTGGTAATCTCCAACCTGACAAAATCAACTTCAATTTCTCAGTCTTCTGGTAACCACTCCCCTCTCTCCCTACAAATTTGTTTTCCTTTGGTGCTACTACTGCAACTCATTCCCTTCCCTCACCCTCACAATCTGCACATCACCCACACCTTCCTTCCTCTGACTGCCCCTTCATTCATTTATTCCATGTTCCACTATCCTCTCCATTCAGAACCCATCTTTTTCAATGCTTTCCTTCTTCCAATGTTCAAAACATACAGCTACGAAGTAAATTTATCATCAAGGTGCATATATATTACTATATACAACACAGATTCATTTTCTTGCGGGATACTCAATAAATCCATAATAGAATAATAACCATAATAGAATCAATGAAAGACTGCACCAACCAGTGTGCAAAAGACAAATGTGCAAATACAAAAGGAAAGATATCATAATAAAAAAATAAATAAGCAACAAATATGAAAACATGAAATGAAGAGCCCTTGGAAGTGAGTCCATAGGTTGTGGGAAAACCAGGCCAGTACTGGACCACAAGAGAGAGAATTTGTAGAATGTCTAAGGAATGCTTTTTGGAACAGCTTGTTGTTGTGCCCACTAGGAGATTGCTGTGCTGGATTGGGTGTTGTGCAATGATCCAGAGGTGATAAGAGAGCTTAAGGTTAAGGAATCCTTAGGGAACAGCGATCACAATAAGATCGAGTTCACATTGAAATTTGAGAGGGAAAAATAAAATCCAATACGCCAGTATTTCAGTGGAATAAAGGAAATTACAATGGCATGAGAGGGGAACTGGCCGAAGTTGACTAGAAAGGGACATTTGCAGGAAGGACAGCAGACCAGCAATGGCTGGAGTTTCTGTGAAAAATGAGGGAAGTACAGGACACATATATTCCAAATAAGAAGAAATTTTCAAAGGGAAGAAGGACACTACCGTGGCTGACAAGTGAAGTCAGAGCCAAACTAAAAGCAAAAGAGAGGGCGTATAAGGAAGCCAGAGCTAGTGGGAAGATAGAGGATTTTGAAGCTTTTAAAAACTTGCAGAAGGAAATTAAGAAGGTCATTTGGAAGGAAAAGATGAATTATGAGAGGAAGCTGGCGACTAATATCAAAGAAGATACTAAAAGCCTTTGTAAGTATATAAAAGGTAAAAGAGAGTCGAGGGTAGATATAGGACCAATACAAAATGACACTGGAGATATTGTAATGAAAGATGCAGAGATGGCAGAGGAACTGAATACGTATTTTACATCAGTCTTCACAGTGGAAGACATCTGCAGTATACTGGATATTCAAGAGTGTCAGGGAAGTAAAGTTCGTGCAGTGGAAGTTATGACCGAGAAGGTGCTCAGGAAGATTAATGGTCTGAGGGTGGATAAATCTCCTGGACCTGATGGAATGCACCCTAGGGTTCTGAAGGATGTAGCTGGAGAGATTGTGGAAGCATTAACGATGATCTTTCAAGAATCGATAGATTCCAGCATCGTACCGGATGACTGGAAAATTGCAAATGTTACTCCACTATTTAAGAACGGTGGGAGGCAGCAGAAAGGAAACTATAGACCTGTTAGCCTGACATCAGTGGTTGAGAAGTTGTTGAAATCTATTGTTAAGGATGAGATTATGATGTACCTGGAGGCACATGACAAGATAGGCCAAAGTCAGCATGGTTTCCTGAAAGGAAAATCTTGCCTGACAAACCTACTGCAATTTTTTGAGGAAATTACAAGCAGGGTAGACAAAGGATATGCAGTAGATGTGGTGTACTTGGGTTTTCAGAAGGCCTTTGACAAGGTGCTGCACATGAGGCTGCTTTGCAAGAGCCCATGGAATTACATAGTCATAGTCACAGTCATACTTTATTGATCACGGGGGAAATTGGTGTTCGTTACAGTTGCACCATAAATAATTACATAGTAATAAAACCATAAATAGTTAAATAGTAATATGTAAAAATTGCCAGGAAATAAGTCCAAGACCAGCCTATTGGCTCAGGGTGTCTGACCCTACAAGGGAGGAGTTGTAAAGTTTGATGGCCACAGGCAGGAATGACTTCCTATAATGCTCAGTGTTGCATCTCGGTTGAATGAGTCTCTGGCTGAATGTACTCCTGTGCCCAACCAGTACATTATGTAGTGGATGGGAGACATTGTCCAAGATGGCATGCAACTTGGACAGCATACTCTTTTCAGACACCACCGTGAGAGAGTCCAGTTCCATCCCCACAACATCACTGGCCTCACGAAGGAGTTTGTTGATTCTCTTGGTGTCTGCCACCCTCAGCCTGCTACCCCAGCACACAACCGCAAACATGATAGCACTGGCCACCACAGACTCGTAAAGCATCCTCAGCATCATCCGGCAGATGTTAAAGGACCTCAGTCTCCTCAGGAAATAGAGACGGCTCTGACCCTTCTTGTAGACAGCCTCAGTGTTCTTAGACCAGTCCAGTTTATTGTCAATTCGTATCCCCAGGTATTTGTAATCCTCCATGTCCACACTGACCCCCTGGATGGAAACAGGGGTCACCGGTATCTTAGTTCTCCTCAGGTCTACCAGCTCCTTAGTCTTTTTCACATTAAGCTGCAGGTAATTCTGCTCACACCATGTGACAAAGTTTCCTACCGTAGCCCTGTACTCAGCCTCATCTCCCTTGCTGATGCATCCAACTATGACAGAGTCATCCGAAAATTTCTGAAGATGACAAGACTCTGTGCCGTAGTTGAAGTCCGAGGTGTAAATGGTGAAGAGAAATGGAGACAAGACAGTCCCCTGTGGAGCCCCAGTGCTGCTGATCACTCTGTCGGACACACAGTGTTGCAAGAACACGTACTGTGGTCTGCCAGTCAGGTAATCCAGAATCCATGACACCAGGAAAGCATCCACCTGCATCACTGCCAGCAGACCTCTCTCATGTTGTTCTGCTGGAGTTTCCACTCAAGCTTCCTCCTGTACCTGTCTTTAGCTTCCCTGATCCTGGCTTTCAGGTCCCTCTGTATTGCCCTCAGCTCCTCCCTATTTCCATCTCTAAACACCCTCTTTTTAGCGTTCAGGATGTCCTTAATGTCCTTTATTACCTATGGCTTGTTATTTGAATAACAAAGGACAGTTCTTGTCGGAACATTGCAGTCCACACAGAAGTTGATGTAATCAGTGATACACTCTGTGAGCCCATCAATATCCTCTCCATGTGGCTCACAGAGTGCCTGCCCAGAGTTACTGGGGAGTTACTAGCGTGAGTGGAGCATTTGCTGGTCAGCAGAAAACAGAGAGTGGGAATAAAGGGATCCTATTCTGGCTGAATGCCAGTTACCAGTGGAATTCTACAGGTGTCGGTGTTTGGACCGCTGCTTTTTACGATGTATGTCAATGATTTGGACTACAGTATTAATGGATTTGCAGCTAAATTTGCCGATGATACAAAGATAGGTGGAGGAGCGGGTAGTGTTGAGGAAACAGAGAGCCTGCGGAGAGATAGTTTAGGGGAATGGGCAAAGAAGTGGCAAATGAAATACAATGTTAGAAGGTATATGGTCATGCACTGTGGTGGAAGAAATAAATGACAGACTATTATTTAGATGGGGAGAAAACTCAAATTGCAGAGATGCGAAGGGACTTGGGAGTCCTTGTGCAAGATACCCTAAAGGTTAACCTCCAAGTTGAGTTGGTTGTGAAGAAGGTGAATTCAATGTTGGCACTCATTTCTAGAGGTGTAGAATATAAGAGCAGGGATGTGATGTTGAGACACTATAAGGCACTTGGAGTATTGTGTGCAGTTTTGGTCTCCTTATTTTAAAAAGGATATATTGACATTGGAGGGGGTTCAGAGAAGATTCACAAGAATGATTCCAGGAATGAAAGGGTTACCGTATGAGAAACTTCTGGCAGCTCTTGGGTTGTATTCCCTGGGGTTCAGGAGAATGAGGGGGCAATCTCATAGAAACATGGCAAATGTTAGAAGGCCTGAACAGATTAGATATAGCAAAGTTATTTCCCATGGTAGGGGATTCTATGACAAGAGGACCGGACTTCAGGATTGAAGGACATCCTTTTAGAACTGAGATGCAAAGAAATTACTTCAGTCGGAGGGTGGTAAATCTGTGGAATTTGTAGCCACGAGTGGCTGTGGTGGCCAAGTCATTGGGTGTATTTATGGCAGAGATAAATAGGTTCTTGATTAGCCAGGGCATCAAAGGGTATGGTGTGAAAGCAGGGGAGTGGGGATGACTGGAAGAATTGGATCGGCCCATGATTGAATGGTGGAGCAGACTCAATGGGCTGAATGGCTCCTATACCTTATGGTCTTATGGTCTTATGTTGAGGCAAGTGAAGTTGAGTGAAGTTATCTCCTTTGGTTCAAGAGGCTTTTGGTTGAGGGTTAATAACTGTACCTGGTGGTGAGAGTCCTGAGGCTCTTGCACCTTCCTCCCGATGGCCACAGTGAGAAGAGAGCGTGTCCTGGGTGGTGGGATCGCTGATGATGGATGCTGCTTCCTGCAACAGTGTTTTGT
Source organism: Mobula birostris (assembly GCF_030028105.1). Classification (NCBI taxonomy): domain Eukaryota; kingdom Metazoa; phylum Chordata; class Chondrichthyes; order Myliobatiformes; family Myliobatidae; genus Mobula; species Mobula birostris. The sequence continues at coordinate 60,827,317 of NC_092373.1, forward strand.
GTAGATGTGCTCAATGATGGGGAGGGCTTTACCCATATGGACTGGGTCGTATCCACTATTTTTTGTTGGATCTTCCATCCAAGGACATTGATGTTTCCATACCAGGCTGTGATACCCCCAGTCATTATACTTTCCACCACACATTTATAGAAGTTTTTTTAAGTCATGATGAAGCTCCTAAGGAAGTGGAGACACTACCAAGCTTTATTCGTAATTGCACTTACAGGCTGGGCCCAGGACTGGTCCTCCAATATAACAACATCGAGGAATTTAAAGTTGCTGACTCTCTCCACCTCTGATCCTCCGATGAAGACTGGCTCATGGACCTCTGGTTTCCTCCTCCTGAAGTCAAAAATCAGCTCCTTGGTCTTGCCAAGGAGTTGTTGTTGAGGCACCACTCAGCCAGGTTTTCAAAATCCCTCCCTTATGCTGATTTATCACCAACTTTGATTCAGCCTACGACAGTGATGTCATCAGCAAACTTGGTTATGGCATTGGAGCTGTGTATAACCTCCCAATCATAAGCGTAAAGCGAGTAGATGGCTAAGCACATGGCATTGTGGTGTAGCTATGCTGATGGAGATCGTGGAGGAGATGTTGTTGCCAGTCCAAACTGACTGGGGTCTACAAGTGAGGAAACTGAGGATCCAATTGCACAAGGAAGTATGGAGGCCAAATCTTGAAGATTATTGATTAGTTTTGAGGGAATGATGGTATTGAATGCTGTGCTGTTGTCAATGAAGAGCATCCTGATGTATGCATCTTTGCTGTTCAGATGTTCCAGGTTTGAGTGAAGAGCGAATGGCATGGCATCTGCAGTAGACCGACAGGCAAATTGGTGCAGATCCAAGTCACGTCTCAGGCAGGAGTTAATATGTTTCATTACCAATCTCTCAAAGCACTTCATCACTGTGGATATAAGTGCTACTGGACGATAGTCAATGAGGCAGGTTACCATGTTCTTCTTCGCCAGCGGTATTAATGAAGCAGCTGGGTACTTCAGACTGCCAAAACGAGAGGATAGAGATCTCAGTGAATGCTTCCAGCCATTAGATGAGCATAGATTATTTTGTACTTGGCCAGGCACCCTGTCTGGGCTGGATGTTTTTCATGGGTTCATCCTCCTGAAGAGTGCACATACATCAGTCACAAACTGAAATCACAGGGTCATAGAGGGCTGTGGGAGTTTGTAATAGTTCCTCCATGTTTTGACAGTCAGAAAGAGCATAGAGGGCATTGAGCTCATCTGGAAATGAAGCTCTGTTATCACCGATGGTGCTTGATTTCACGTTATCTCATGTATGAACTTTTCCATGGATGGCTTCCAGACTGTTCGGGCTGACCGGAAGTGCACTGAGAGCGGTAAGCGTAAAGGAGTTGAGGGCTTGCTGTTCTGGTTAACAACAGATGGTGCAATCCTGGTCTTATTACGATTGAGGAATGTGTTTGTAGACTGGATATTGAACTTTTTGCTGTTGGACTCTGGCCATATTCCACCGAGGTACAACACTGGGCGTCATGGGAGGTTGTTCCTGCCTGTGGCCATCGAACTTTGCAGCTCCTCCCGTGGAGGGTCAGACACCCTGAGCCAATAGGCTGGTCCTGGACTTATTTTCCATCTGGCATAGTTTGCATTTTGTTGTTTGATTGTTTGTGGTTTTTGTATTGCTATATTTACGCTCTATTCTTGGTTGGTGCGGCTGTAATGAAACCCAATTTCCCTCGAGATCAATAAAGTATATCTATCTATCTATCTTACAATTTTTCACATCATTTCCACTTTACCTTTCCCCCACCTACTTACATTCTCCCCACACCTGAATTCACCTATTACCCACCTTCTCCAGACCGTTCACCTTTTTATTCTTGCTTTTGCCCTCTTCCATTCCCATCCTGATGAAGAGTATCAGCCGGAAACGACTACTATTCATTTCTCTCCATTGACACTGCCTCACCTGTTGAGTTCCTCCAGCATTATTTTCTTTGATAACAATTATTTCATTAAAGAGCTGTTTGTCCTTCTTTGTTGAACCTAGGTATGCCAACTATAAAGAAATTGTTTTTAAATTTTCATTGCCCATTTTTAAATCAAACAATTCAAGCACAACATACGCAAAATTCATTTGTGTGTACATTCAGTTTGAGAAGCACAGGCCACGTAGGTGGTCACAGTGAATGTAGTGTTTGCCTCGTTGAAGGTTATAAGATTAGTTAACTGAGTCAGTCAACAGAGAAGTGGCAAAATCCTCTTAACAAAAACATCATTGTGGTAGTTCTGACCCTAGGCTGCACTTTCCACATTATTCTTGACATTATGCATAACCTCCTGCAACCAATGAACATGCATCCCCACCACATTCACCCCCTCAACCCAAAAGCAATCATGATCCAACCAATTTCTTGACCTGAGCCAACATAATCACACATTTAAGTAACAACCATACCAACACAAACACTCTCACTGGGCGTCTCCGCCCACACACTCCCCAAATACACCCCATTCACTCAACCCATGAGGTGGATCCATAACCTGCCTGTGTTCCTCATCCTGCTCAGCAACGTCAGAGAAAATTGGAGATACACGTTTCAAAATATTAATCATGCATCACTCATCCGACGGAGCATGATTCCTCGTTGCTTGTATTCAATAGCATATTGCAATGGCAAGCCCTCATGATCAAGCTGGCTAATACCAATTTGAATCATTGACATGCTACAGCTGTGCTCTACACTGTGCAAGAACATCTGGAAGTGCCAACTTAAGGCCCGCTGAATATTGAAGAATGGTTAACAATCATCCACTGCATGTTTTGGGAGGGTGGAGGATGGAATGGGAAGAGGGTTATGGGCTGAGTGCAGGTTGGTGGAACTAGGTGAGAGTAAGCATTCGGCACGGACTGGAAGGGCCGAGATGGCCTGATTCTGTGCTGTAATTGTTATATGGTTATATGGTTTTATATAGTGGCTAAAGAAATTACAAATATGGAGGAGGGGCAGTGAAAATCAGTTTGGGAGAGTTATATAAACATTTAACATAATTGTATAAGAAGACTGCATTTATTTTGGTAGCAATTTCATACATGGAAGATCCTGTTCTGATATAAGGTCGCAACCTGAAAAGTCAACTATGCCTTTACTTCCACAGAAGCTATCTGATCTGCTGAATTCCTTCAGCAGTTTGTTTTGTTTTTGCTCTACATTCGGATATTGTCTCACCCCCAAATGGCAGTACTGAAACCAGCTCAATTGTCTGCAGTATTCAGGGTTTGTCACAATGCTCCGGACTGTAAGACATTAGATGGTTGCTGAGCATTTCTTCAGGATTTAACTTTGATTTTTCCAATAAGGAATGGGTAGTAAATCCTCAATTTTCATGCTCCCTTGGGAAATGACAAATATGTTCATAAATAGATTTTTAAAAGAGAAGTACTTCTGTGAAACTCACTGTGATTTCCAAAAATCCATGATTTTCCTTCCACAGTAAATAAGCATTGACACACAGAGGACATCCTAATGACCAGAGAAAATTATCTGAAATCTCACTCGATTCAACCTGGCTACTTTAGCCCATTACACAACTGGGAGTTATGTGCAACATTGTTCTCAGTGTGGCAACACTAACAGATTATCAGTTTGATTCACCTTCCATTTCATGCTTAAATGTAGATGCAGAAAATTCCTTGACATTCTCCAAATCTCCCACTATAGTATTTCAATGGACAGTGGGACAATGTCCATCGTCCACTCAACCTCCCCACTGCTGCCCTTTTACTCCACCCCACACTAGTAATCTTATATTGTGATAAGTATCGTCACATACATCAATAATAATGGGAACACTGCATATTGAAAAGTTGAAAAAGGAGGAAAAGAATTGAACTAAAACATTAACTTTTGTTTGTCTCTCGACATACTCTAAATGTTTCCAGCATTTTCTGTTTTTGTTCCTCTTTTCCAAAAATCTGCAGTTCTTTGCTTGTCAATTGCTTTGTGGTTTTCCTTAATGGTTTGATAACAATTACATGTCTTTCTGTAAATGTAACATATTTGCAATAATTATTGCACTGTCAAGTATATACAATATTTTGCTACTTGATTTACTAAATGTGTCCATGGTTTATTTTACAGGAGCCAAAAAGGATGTGCTTCCTACACGTCTGAACTTCATTATCATTATAATTAGGTGTATTTAATTTTGTAAAGCAACAAATGTGAAATGATTTCATCTAATTATGAACAAGCAGAACCAAAAAAAAGATGAATAGCTCCAGTGAAATTCAGTAAAATCTACCTTGAAAAATGCACTGACGTGTACATTACCATGAGAACTCATAAAAATAAAGATTATTCAGCTGAACATGTGTGCTTATGAAATAATTATGAGTTAGCACAGCACTTTTCTTTAGTCAAGTAGAGATAAGTGTTGCTCTCACGGTTGCATAAAAATATATAAACGATGAGTCAAAAAGAAACTAAAGTGTTTCTATGCTCTGTTCTCAAATTCTGCCATGTGTCTGTGCCATTTTACACTGCTATTTATAACTTCTACATTAATGGTTATAGAATGCTCAGCAATACAACTCCACAGTGGTGTAATTGCGATTTGATGCTGCTTCAAAACAGGCAATAACAAATCAGCAATCCATTTGACATCCATCCTGAAAAGGAAATTGGGTAGGATGTAAATCAGGGCGCTGATCCATGATGCTGCCAATTTCTCCCTCAACTTGGTTATTTTTTTTATTTCAATCAGGTTTTCTTTAAAGTTGTATACTTATCTCTGGCTGGGAAGTATCGTCACCAACCTCAACTTCATCCAGAGCTCATAAACTAGAAAGAAAATCAAAATCTGGTAAACTGGAATAAGAGCAGAAAAAGCTGGGATGCCCTCAGAATGGCAGGTAGCATCTGTGGAAAGAGAGAAAATAGTGAATCTCTGGAATTCTCTACCCAGGAGACTTGTGTGAGCTGGAAGACTGGGGGTATTTAAAGAGGAGGTAGATGAATTAGTGTGAAATCAGAGAATTCAAATGTATGTGGAACTAACACAGAAATGGAGTTGAGGCCTGGGACAGATCCGCCATCTTCATATTCTTTGTGATTTTTATAAATGACCTGGATGGGTTAGTAAATTTGCTGCCAACCAAAAGGTTGGGGGTGTTGTGGATAGTGTGGAGGGCTGTCAAAGGTTACAGCGGGACATTGATTGGGTGCAAAAATAGGCTGAGAAGTGGTAGATGGAGTTCAACCCAAGTAAGTGTGAGGTGGTTCATTTTGGTAGGTCAGATATGATGACAGAAGAGAGTATTAATGGTAAGACTCTTGGCAGTGTGGAGGATCAGAGGGATCTTGGGGTCCGAGTCCATAGGACACTCAAAGCTGCTACACAGGTTGACTCTGTGGTTAAGAAAGCATACAGTGCATTGGCCTTCATTAATCGTGGGATTGAGTTTAGGAGCCGAGAGGTAATGTTGCAGCTATATAAGACCCTGGCCAGACCCCACTTGGAGTACTGTGCTCAGTTCTGGTCACCTCACTACAGGAAGGATGTGGAAACTATAGAAAGGGTGCAGAGGAGATTTACAAGGATGTTCCTGGATTGGGGATCATGCCTTATGAGAATAGGTTGTGAACTCGGCCTTTTTTCCTTGGAGTGACGGAGGATAAGGGGTGACCTGATAGAGGTGTACATGATGATGAGAGGCATTGATCGTGTAGATCGTCAGAGGCTTTTTCTCAGGGCTGAAATGGCTAGCATGAGAGGGCAGTTTTAAGGTGCTTGGAAGTAGGTACGGAGGACTTGTCAGGCGTAAGTTTTTTTAAACAGAGATTGGTGAATGTGTGGAATGGGCTGCTGGTGTGACGATATCACATGCAATGATGTGCCAATTCCTGATTGGACAGCACTGAGCATGCGCGGGGTTTGCCAGATTGTATCAGCGTGTGGCGGGGTTAAGATCTGTTTGTTTATTTCTGTAAATAAAATTTCTTTAATTCTTCCAGAATATGATTCTTTGTTGTTAACCCACGGAATGTTTAAATAGAAGTAACATAACAGCCGGCAATAGTGGTGGAGGCAGATGCAATAGGGTCTTTTAAGAGACTCCTGGACTGGTACATGGAGCTTAGAAAAATAAAGGGCTATGGGTAACCCTAGGTAATTTCTAAGGTAAGGACATGTTTGGCGCAGGTTTGTGGGCCGAAGGGCCTGTATTGTGCTGTAGGTTTTCTATATTTCTATATTGAATTGCAGGGCAAGTTTGACGGTATAAAGGCCCACTCCTGCTCTTATTTTCTTGTATGCAGTTACGTTAATATTTCAGATTGAAGGCTAGTCATCAGAAATGAGATAGTGATTTAATAAAAAGTTATTTTTAAGTTGCAGTTAGGGTGGTGGTGGAGAGAACAAAGAGAACATATCTGATCAGGCCAGGATTGTCAGGGTGGTTCTGCTGTTCATACTCCTGCGTCACTCGTGATAAGCTGTGAGGCAGTGGCATGACTAACAGCTCCACCACAGAATGTACGACCTACAACAGAACAGGCCACAAAAATGCAAGTCATCTGAAATCGCAGACAATGAAGGTTCAGGTGCAGGCAGATAGGTTTAGTTTAATATGGCATCATGGTCACTACAGAAATAATGGGTCAAAATGGTGTATTCCAGTTCAGTACTCTTCTACAGTATGTTCAATGTTCCATGGTGAATTTGATGCTGCTTTCTGATTACTTTAACTTGCCCAGGAAACAAAGGTGCTGTCATAAGCTTACACTGGACTTCATTGGAACCCTGCGGAAAGCCATTGATAGAGAGCTTAGGAAAGGGGTTGTGTATGAATTAATGTTACAGGAAACTGAAAGTTCCATATCTCCAAATGTAGGTGCTCTAAAAAGAGTTCAACCAATCTGGATTGAGCTTCTCCAATGCAGATGGGACATTATCATGAGAAATAAATGCAATACACTAGATTAGAAGGTTAAATGAATCACTACTTCACCTGAAGGGACTGTTAGGGTCACTGGATGGTGAGAGAGAGCAATGGTTTGCCTCTCCTCTGATCATAAGGGAAAGTGTCATGTGAAGGGGAGTGACTGGTAGGTCTGGAAGAGCAGACCAGGGAACTGTGAAGGGAGCAGTCGCCTCAGAATTAACAAGGAAGGGGAAGATGTGACTAGTGATGTAACTTACACTGAAAATAAAAGTGATCCCTTGAATGCAGAGGCTGCTTAGATTAGATTATGAGGACACTCAGTCCTCGTTTATTGTCATTTAGAAATGCATGTATTAAAAAATGGTACAATGTTCCTCCAGAAAGATATCAGAGAAACACAAGACAAACCAAGACTAAAACTGACAAAACCACACAATTATAACATATAGTTACAACAGTGCAAAACAATACCGTAATTTGATAAAGAGCAGACCATGGGCACAGTAAAAAAAAAGTTTCAGAGTCCCGATAGCCCCATCATCTCACGCAGACAGTAGAAGGGAGAAACTCTCCCTGCCATGAACCTCCAAGCGCCGCAAACCTACCGATGCATTGGAAGCACCCGACCGCAGCCGACTCTGAGTCCATCCGAAAACTTCAAGCCTCCAACCAGCTCTCCAACACCGAGCACCATCCTCTGCCGCGCGCTTTGACTTCGCCCCAGCTGCCGAGTAACAAACAAAGCCAAGGACTCAGGGCCTTCCCCTCCAGAGATTCTGGATCACACAGTAGCAGCAGCAGCGAAGCAGGCATTTCAGAAGTTTCACCAGATGTTCCTCCATGCTCTCACATCTGTCTCCATCAAATCAGGATTGTGCACGGCACCCTACTTGACAGATAACAGATATCGACACCAGAGTGGCCACTGCGAGCGATGGGATAGATAGTTAATTCCAGGGATTCTCTGTAACTGCTCTGGCCAGGTAAAGGGATGAAATCAGCAGTATTGGAAGTGGACGGCATGTAGTTGTATCAACTATGATGGCAGGGAAAGTAAAATTAAGGAGAAAGCCATTTCAGAGGCATCCCTGTGAAACATCTATCACCAGAGCAGTGACTACACAGGAAATAAGAAATTACAATGGAGTCCTTATAGGGAGGAAGTGAGTATATGGACCTGTAATAAATGTTGATTCTCTGAGATGGAAACAGAGAAGGAGAGATTTAGTGTTAGGCTGTGTGAAAATGAGAACAGCGTGGAAGTTGGCAGCAAAAGTAATGGTACTTTTGTGTTCTGTTTACTTGCAGATAGCAGCACCAATACAATCACTGATGTGTCAAAAGAAGGTCTACAGGGGACAATCCTGAGTAGAACTGAAACAATAATTATACCATGAACCCAACGAAAAGCCAATATAGCTGGGGCTTTTGAAGTGGAAAAAAAGAGTGAGTGAAGTTGGCATAATTGCCACTCTGTGATGCCTAATTTCTGACGTAAGTGGTTAGTTCTCTTCTCCAGTGGAAACAATCTACAGCTTTCATTCTACAGATAACAACAGGACCCTGTAGCAAAGTTTTATTAAGCTGATTAAGCTGCATCAGGAGTATTGCATTCAGTATCGGTCACCCTTTTATAGGAAGGATGTGGAGACTATAGGAGGATGCAGAGGAGTTTACCAGGATGCTACATGGATTAGAGGTCATGTGCTAATATGGGGAGGTCAGACAAACTAGGGGCGTTTTCTTCGGAACAACAAAGGCTATGGGGAGACCTGACAGAAGTTTACAAAATTATAAGAGGAGACAGAGCAGACAATCAGTATCTTTTTCCCAGGGTCAGAATCTCTAACTCATTAAAGGTGACAGGGGGAAAGATGTGTAGGGCAAGTGTTTTTACACAGAGTATGGTGTAACACCTGCCAGGGTGATGGTGGAAGTAGGTATAATAGAGCTATTAAAGAGGCTCTTAAGTAGATACATAAATATTTAGAGCATGGAGGGATATGGAACACATGCAGGCTGAAAGAATTAAGCATCATTAGCTTAATTAGCTTGGCAGAACATCATGGGATGAAGGGCCTATTCCAATCTTATTCTGTCATTGAAATTAAAGAATTAAATTAATTTAAGTGCACTTTATGATCTTAATTACAGAACATAGAGTAGAGTATAGTACAGGCCCTTTGGCCCACAGTTTTGTGGCAACCTATATAAACCTACTTCAAGATAAAATTTAACCCTTCCTCCTACATAGACCATAGTCCACCATTTTTTTATTTTATCTATTTGCCTGTCTAAGAGTTCCTTAATTGTCTTTCATGTATCAGCCTCCTCCACCATCCCCAGCAGTGCAATTCCCGACTCTTACTATTCGCCGGTTTTTAAACAAAAAACCTACCTCTGCCATCTCCCCAAAACTTTTCTCCACTCAGCTCTGGTATTAGCCATTGCTGCCCTGGGAAAAAGGGCACAGGCTGTCCATTCTGTTTATGCCATTATATTCTCAAACGCCCCTATCAATTGGCCTCTCCTCCTCCTCTCCTCCAAAGAGAAAAGCTCTTTTAACCTTTCAATATAAGAGGTGAACTCTAATCCGAGCAGCATCTTGATAAGTCTCCTCTGCACCCTCTTTAAAGCTTATGTCCACATCATTTCAACGATGAAGACCACTTGGATGACAGAGAATCATCAGGTGCACCAGAAGGCCATGTGTTTAGCTCCCTACTCTACTCACTTCACACTTACGAATATGTGGCTAAGCACAACTCCAACTACTACACTTAAGTTTGCTGGCGGCACCACAGTCATTGGCCAAATCAAAGGTGGTGACAAACCAACATATAGGAGGGAAACTGAGACTCTGTCTAAGTGGTGCCATAACGACAACATCTTACTCAACATCAGCATGTTATACGGGGAGGCATTGATGGCGGACCCAAATGCAAGACACAGACACTGAAGTACTAGGAACAGGACAAGGTTTATCAAGAAATCAAGGGGAGTCAGGAAGAAATGATGCTGGACATGGACACGGGCCCTGGACGAGACAAGGACACCAGGCCTGGGCTAGGACTAAGACTAGGAAAGCAGGACCAGGACAAGGAACTAGGAACTAGGAGCCAGGGCTAGAACTCCAAGCCAGAGACTGGACAGGGACCCGGAACCTGGGTCTTGACTCGGGCTCGGACCCCGGATCTAGGCGAGGACAAGACATGACTACAGGACTGAACATGGCTACAGGACTGGACGTAGAACTCCTGCACAGGATGAGGCACATGGACAGGATGAGAACACAAAGCCTTGACTTGGACAGAACGAGGTTCTTGAACTAGGCTTTGGCTTGGACTAGACGAGGTACTTGGACATGGCTTGGACTAGATAAGATACTCATTCGTGGCTTGGACTAGATAAGATACTCGTTTGTGGCTTGCATTAGATGAGGTTCTTGGATGTGGCTTGGATTAGGGACTCCTGGACTGGACAAGAGACTCCTGGACAGGAGGAAGGAACTCCAGCACGGGACGAGGAATCTCCAGCACCGGGCTGGGCGAGGTACTCCTGGGCAGGACGAGGAACTCCAGTGCAGGATGAGGAACTCCAGGGCAGGACTTGGCTCTTGGACTCGGCTCAGTTAGGCTCTTGGGTACGGAGCAGGGACTCCTTTTTGGAGAGCAGGGCTGGGACCCTTTCTAGGGCGCAGGGCCGGGATGACTGCTAAGAATACTTGCCAAGGGAAACTGCCGAGGTAACTGTCGGGGATTCGGATGGGAAGGGGAAAAGAACAGTCCAGCCAAAAGAAGCTGAATCTTGAAGCTATTTATGTAGCCAGCCCGAAACTAGAATCAGGTGCCTCGATTAAGGAGCCCAATGGAACCGGGGAAAACAGGGAAAACCCAGAATACAGATCGATGGACTGGACCGTAAACCAGAATGCGGACTTCACGGACCGGACCATGACACAGCAAGACCAAGGAGCTGATTATTGACTTCAGGAGAGGGAAACCAGAGGTCCATGAGCCAGATCTCATTGGAGCATGGGAGGTGGAAAGGATCAGTAATTTTAAATTTTTCTATGTTAATATTTCAGAAGATACACCCTAGGCACAATTACAAAGGAAGCATGGCAGTGCCTCTACTTTCTTAGGAGTTTGCAAAGATTTGGCATAACATCTAAAACTCTGACACACTTTTATAAAATAGTATATTGACAGGCTGCATCACAACCTGGTATGGAAACACAAAAGCCCTTGAACAGAAAATCCTACAATATATCCCAGTCCATCACAAGTAAAGCCTTCCACACCAGTGAGCACATCTACATGAAACACTATCACAGGAAAGCAGCATACATCATCAGGGACCCCCACCAAGCAGGACATGCTGTCTTCTCACTGCTGCCATCAGGTAGAGGGTGCAGGGTCCCAGAACTCACACCACAGATTCAGGAACAGTTATTACCCCTCACACATCAGGCTCTTGAACCATTGGGGATAACTTCATTCAACTTCACTTGCTCCATCACTGAAATGTTCCCATAACCTACGGACTCACTTTCAAGTGTTCCTTATCGCTTGATATTTATTGCTTATATATTTATTATTATTTCTTTCTTTTTGTATTTGAATAGTTTGTTGTCTTTTGCACCCTGGTTGAATGCCCAAGTTGGTGCAGTATTTTGTTGATTCTGTTATGGTTATTATTCTATGGATTTATTAAGTATGCCCTCAAGACAATGAACCTCAAGGCTGTATATGGAGCTTTGATAGTAAATTTACTTGGAACTTTGAACTTTAAATTGAGTCTGATATTGAAAATGTCTGACTTTTGGAACTGTAAAATTCACACATCTTATAAAATCACAGGGCATCACCAGCCCTACAAGATTATAATGCCTGCCAATGTTTTTCAATTAAAGGCACACAACTGAAACGTCCTATTTGCCACAACTTAAGTTTTTCCTCCTCATCATGCTCTGCTGGTATAACCCTTTGGTATGTGCAGATAAAGGAAGATTAATCTGCATGTCCAACAAAGCTACCAGTGTGGTTTACAAACAACTGAGAGGACTGAGGTTTACCATCTAGCTGAAAGAAACACGATAAACAGTATATGCAATATTTGCAACTTGAAATAGAGAATATAGTGTATTTATTAGTTGACAAAGATGATTGAAAGAGTTTTAAGGCACGGATTTTACAAGATTAACATCGTACCCTAAACTCAATCATAATATTAATGAGAGAACAGAGAACATTTCTGTGGACCACAAGTAATCAGGAGAACACTTGCTGAGAAGTGATATATGATAAGGCTTAGATTAATAATGGAAATCAGTAGTAGTAATCTAGAGTAGAACTTCTTAAATGGAGAAGTGCTAACCACAATGCTAATAGTGTATAAAAAAATTGTTGCAATAGTTACAGGTATGAAGTCTTTCAGAAGTGGCCAGCTTTGTTTCCTTGCAGCAGAAGTTGAGAGGAAATTCCATTGAGATTTACAGGATTATGACAGATTTAAATAATGTAAATAAAGTGTGAGTATTCCCATTAGTAAGCAGTTCAAGACCAGGATTCAAAGATTTACGGGGCACCAAGAAGATACAAATAGGGTGATGTTTCAATTGGCGAGTGGTTATGATCTGATGGACATAATACTTTATACTAATCAAGGATATCAAAAGGAAATTGTATGGAAACCTGATGGAAAATATCTTTTATTGCTTTAGGGAAGGAGTAGGAGATTGGAAGTTTTGTTCTACAAGTATACAGCATAGATCCAATAACCAAAAGGCAGCTACTGTAATAATTCAGTAACTTTGGGGTATTGTTCAAAAATTTGATAACCCAATTGATCATCTTATATGATAAATATCAAGTTAATATATTACAACAACATACTTTGTCATAATGTCATTATAACACAACCGTAAAATGAAACTATATACGTGATAACTGTGTAAATAATGCTGAAGAGGAAGTAAATGGATGCTACTTCAGGGTTGAAGCTGTAAGAAATCTAGGTAAATGACAAAGCCCCTCTAAGGCTGCAAAGAATTAAATAATTGATATTTCTGTTCAATGTCAAGTATATGAGGTTAAGGTCTGAAGGGAAGGGCTGAGAGTAGAGCCATTAGTTGGAGATCCTAGAAGAGATTTCATTCCAGCACAGTGAAGGTAGAAAGTGGAAGAAGAAAGTGCAGTAAAGAAGTGTTCATAGAGTGGTGGTTATTACAGGAAACAGGAACTTTTCAATGTATCTATCATTCTCCATACTACTGATACTGAATAACTGAAGTGGTTTATATAATATTCAGACATTTACACTGCTTGCCACCCACACTTCCTGGCTGAAAACCAACTGCTGGATGTTGCCTTTATTGTTATTTTTGTGGCTGCTTTCCAGATCCACTGAAGTTAAAGCTTGTTAAAAAGTGAAAATGCGATACGGATATGTAAAATCATCTATCAGTATTTGCAATTTAAATTGCAAGTCACCTTGAACTGAAAGTCCCATAAACTGCTTTGGTCTCAGTATGGAAATACATTTGCAAGTGAGCCGTTCCAACATTTCTACCAGCTAATCTTTTTGAAAGCTGTTTTTTCAAGCAAGATAAAACAATTTTTTTTAAATGTAGGCAAAGTATGATGTTTTGCGAAATTAATTATCTCTGCACTGAGGTATGAATTATAAACCTAATGAACGACTGCCATCTAGTGGTTTACATGAGAATTGACATACTAATTTGGTATGGAAAATTAAAAGATTTTATATATCTTCTTTGAATATATTCTTTAAATATTCAAGTATGTCCAAAGATAAACTTTCTCGTTATTATTCTTATAGTAATCCTATATGTGATAGATGTCATTCCGAGATAGCTTCTTTAACTCACATGTTTTGGTCATGTCCTTTGTTGGAAAAATATTGGAAAGATATTTTTGATATTATTTCAATGGTTTTGAATACAGACTTACAACCTCACCCAATTACTGTTATTTTTGGATTACCAATGATAGAATCAAATCATTTAACCTCTTCAGCTCATCAGATGTTTATTTTATTTTATCATTTCTTACTTTAATGGCTAGAAGATCTATTTTGTTGAATTGGAAAGGGATTAACCCTCCTACTGTATTTCACTGGTTTTCACAAACTATGTTGTGTTTAAATTTGGAAAAAATTAGAAGTGTGGTTTACGACCCTTCCATTAAATTTGAAAAAACTTGGAGGCCATTTATTCAGCATTTTTATATGATGTAATTTGACCATTTCCAAACTTATTTTACTTCTCTGTAATGTTGGTTGAGAGGAATGGAGTCGTCGACACTAAGGTTTTCTTTTCTTCCATTTTTACGTTGTTAAAATTGCCCAGGTCTTTTTTTAGTTTAGTTGATTAATTCTGCTTAGATTAGTTTTTTTTTTGAGGGGGGTTTATTTTTTTTTCTTCTTTTTTCATGATTTTTGTCTAGATATTTTCTTTTTGTCCTGTATTATTCATTAGTATTCTACATGATTGGGAGTTTTGTCAATTAAATACTATTTGGTTTTATAATTACTCATGTTAAGTATAACAATGTATTCCCAACAACTTTGTATTATTGCTATGTTATGTTTATATTCTATGAAACTAATAAAAAGATTGAAAAAGGAAAGAAATATTCAAGTAGCAATTATATATGAAGATTATAACAGATTTTGAGTCAATACTATCTACAGGCAATATGTCAAGGTCAAAGACCAAAGCTTATAATTGCAAACAACACACATAAAAGTTGCTGGTGAATGCAGCAGGCCAGGCAACATCTCTAGGAAGAGGTACAGTCGACATTTCAGGCCAAGACCCTTCGTCTGGACTAACTGAAAGAAAAGCTGAAAACTCTCTTGAGCATTTACACACAGTTGCTTTTATGTAGGTATAGAAATAACTTTGACAGCTTATCTTGGATCTTTTGTAAGATTATTGTAGACAAAAATCTGGGTTGAAAATTGCTTTGTACAATTGCAAGCACAATGTATTACCATTACATCTATTGTTAAGGAAAGCAAGAAAAACTGAGATGCTGAAATCTAAAACAAATAGAGAAATGCTAGAAGAATTTAACTAGTCAAGTAGCACTTCTGGAAAGCAGAGTGTTTAACTTAAAACATTAGTTTGCTTCTCTTTCCAAAGATGCCATTTGAATGGCTGAGTTCTTCCAGCATTTTGGCTTTTGCTTCTGTCTAGCATCAGCCTATTGTAAAAAACAGCAAAGTGGATATTAGCCCCTGTTACAAGACCATAAGATATAAGAGCAGAATTAGGCCATCAAGTTTGCTCCGTCATTTCATCATGGCTGGTCTATTTTTCTTTTGACTTCTCCCCGTATCTCTTCATGCTCTGACCAATCAAAAAATCTATCAATCTCTGCCTTAAGTGTACATAAAGAATTGGCCTCCACAGCTGCCAGTGGCAACGAATTCCGCAGATGCACCACTCTCTGGATTAAGAAATTTCCCTTCATCTCCATCCTAAAAGGACGCCCCTCTATTCTGAGGCTGTGTCCTCTGGTCCTGGACTCTCCCACCATAGGAAGCATCCTCTTCACATCTACTGTATCAAGACCTTTTACTATTCAATAGGTTTCAATTAGGTCACCCCTCATTCTTCTAAATTCTAGTGGATACAAGCCCGGAGACATCAAACACCCTTCATATGATAAGCCATTCAATCCTGGAATCATTTTCACGAAGCTCCCTTGAACCCTCTCCAACGTCAGCACATCCTTGCTAAGATAAGGAGCCCAAAACTGCTCACAATACTCCAAATCAGGCCTCACCAGTGTTTTATAAAGACTCAACATTACATCCTTGCTTTTATATTCCACTTCTGTTGAAATGACTGCTAATATTACATTTGCCTTCTTCACCACAGACTCAACCTGAAAATTAACGTTTAGGGAATCCTGCACGAGTACTCTCAAGTCCCTTTGTGCCTCAGATTTTTAATTTTATTTTCCATTTAGAGAATAGACTACCATTTATTTCTACTACTAAAGTGCATGACCATACAATTTCAAACACTGTATTCCATCTGCCCTTTCTCCTAATCTGTCTGTCCAAGTCCTTCTGTAGCCTCTCTACTTCCTCAACACAACCTGCCCCTCCACCTGCCTTCATATTGTCTGAAAACTTTGCAACAAAGCCACCAATTCCATCATCCAAGTCATAAACATACAACGTAAAAAGAAGCGGTCCCAACACAGATCCCTGTGGAACGCCACTAGTCACCACGGCCAGACAGAAAACGCTTCCTTTATTCTCACTCTTTGCTGCCTGCCAATCAGCCACTGCTTTATCCATGCTAGAATCTTTCCTGTAATACCATGGGCTTGTAGCTTGTTAAGCAACCTTATGTGTCGCACTTTGTCAAAGGTCTTCTGAAAATCAAAGTATACAGCATCAACCAATTCTCCTTTGTCTATCCTGCTTGGTATTTCTTCAAAGGATACCAACAGATTTTTCAGGCAAGATTTTCCTTTGAGGAAACCTTGCTGACTACTACCTATTTTATCATGTGCCTCCAAGTACCCCAAAACCACATCCTTAATACATCTTCCCAACCACTGAGGTCAGACCAACTGGCCTATAATTTCCTTTCTTCTGCCTCTCTCCCTTCTTGAAGAATGTAGTGACACTTACAATTTTCTAGTCTTTCAGAATCATTCCAGTATCTAGTGATTCTTGAAAGATCATTACTGATACCTCCACAAATTCTTCAACTACCTTTTTCAGAACTTTAAGAAATACACCATCTGGCCCAGATGAATTATCTACCTTCAGACCTTTCAGTTTCTCAATAACCTACTCCCCAGTAACGACAATTTCAAACACTTCTGATACCAAACACTCTGGAACTTCCACCATACTGCTAGTGTCTTCCACAGTGAAGACTGTTGCAAGATACTTATTCAGGTAATTTGCCATTTCCTTGTCTCCATTACTAACTCTCCAGTATCATTTTCTAGCAGTCCAATTTCCACTCTCTCTTCTCTTTCACATTTTACTTATCTGAAGAAATTTTGGTATCCTCTTTAATATTATTGGCTAGCTTACTTTCATATTCCATCTTTACCTTTTTAATTACTTTTTTTTAAGTTGACTTCTGTTGGTTTTTAAAATCTTCCCAATCCTCTAACTTCCCACTAATTTTTGCTCTCTCTTTGGCTTTCATGTTGGCTTTGATTTTCCTTGTTAGCCACGGTTGTGTCATCTTGCCTTCAGTTCTTCTTCTTTGGGATGTAGGCATCCTGTGCCTTCCAAATTGCTTCCAGAAAATCCATCTCCATGATGCTCTTCCGTCATCCCTGCCAGTGTTCTTTGCCAATCAATGTTGGCCAACTTTTCTTTCATTCCTCTGTAATTCCCTTCACTCCACTGTGATACCGATACAACTGATTTTAGCTTCTCCTTTTCAAGTTTCAGGGTGACTTCGATCGTATTCTGATCACTTGCCCCTAAGGGTACTCTAAGCTCTCTTATCAATTCCAGTTCATTGCACAACACCCAATCCAGAATAGCTGATACCCTAGAAATTCCCCCTTTTGGATCCAGCACCAACCTACCAATCTACCTGCATATTGAAATCCCTCATGACTATTGAAACATTGCCCCTTGGGCATTCATTTTTTATCTCCTGTTGTAATTTGTAGATTATGTATCCTTACTACTGTTTGGGGTCTGTATGCAACTCCCATCAGGGTCTTTTTACCCTTGCAGTTCCTTGGCTCTACCCACAACTATTCAACACCTCTGATCCAATGTCACCTCTTTCTAATGATTTGATATTATTTTTTACCAACAGAGCCACTCCAACCCCTCTACCTACCTGCCTGTTGTTTCAATAACCTGTGTATTCTTGAACATTAAGCTCCCAATTATAATCTTCTTTCAGCCATGAATCAGTGATGGCCACAATGTTATACATGTCTATCTGTAACTGTGCTACAAGTTCATCTACCTTATTCTGTATATTGTGTGCATTCAAATACAACACCTTCAGTCCTGTATTCACCTTTTTCGGTTCTGTCTGCCTTTTACATTGCATCTCATCTTGCTGACCGCAATTTTGCCCTATCATTAGCCTCTCCTTGCTACTGGTCTCACTACATGTTGCACCTGTTTGTTAAACAAATACTGTACCTCATCCTCAGCACTATCACTCTGGTTCCCATGCCCCTGCCAAGTTAGTTTAAACCACCCTATTCTAGCAAACCTGCCCACAAGGATATTGGACCCCCTCAGGTTTAGGTGTCACCCATCCCTTTTGTACAGGTCATACCTTCCTCAGAAGGGATCCCAATGATCCATAAATATGAACCCTACCCCCTGAACCCGTTCCTCAGCTACACATTCACCTGCCAATTCATCCTATTCGTCCCCTCACTGGTGTGTGACGCAGGCAGGAATCCAGAGATTACTGTCCTAGAGATCTTGTTTCTCAGCTTTCTACCTAGTTCCCGAAAATCTCTCTTCAGGACCTCCTCACCTTGTCTACCTATGTCACTGGTGCCAGTATGTGCCAGGGCTCTGGCTGCTCACCCTTGCCCTTAAGAATGCCATGGACCTGATCTGAGACATCCCTGACCCTAGCACCAGGGAGGCAACATACCAACCCGGTATCTCTGTCACACCCACAGAACTTTGTCTCTGCTCCTTTGACTGTGTAATCTCCTATCAACACTACAGTCCTCTTCACCTCTCTGCTCTTCTGAGCCACAGCACCAGGCGCAGTGCCAGAGACCCAGTCACTGTGGCTCCCCCAGTAGGTCATCCCCCTCAGCAGTATCTAAAGTTGTATACTTATTATTGAGGGGAATGGCCACTGATGTACTCTGCACTGGCTGTGTGCTTACCCTCCTTCTCCTGACAGTCAGTCAGTTACCTGTCTCTTGCAACCTAGGAGTAACTACCTCCCTGTAGCTCCTGTCTACCACCTCCCCATTCCCCCGTATGAGTCGAAGGTCACTGAGCTGCAGCTCCTGTTCCGTAATACGTTCTCTCAGGAGCTGCAGCTTGGTGTATCTGGTACCAATGTGTTTATTCAGGAGACTGGAGCTCTCATATCCCACACACAGTACAAAACACTGTTCTGGAGCCATTCTCCCTACATCACCATGCTCTAACAGACAAAGAATGAACAAGAACAGAAAGAAAGAAACCAGATACCTTGCACAAGCCTAACTGGTCAAAGCCACTCTACAACTGGCATTCTCAAAAGCATGGCTACTCAAAGAATGGCTATTATGAAAGGTTAGAGATGTCTGGGGTAAGTAGGCACTGAGGCCATGGTTAAAAGTTGACACCAATGAAACATGCAACCAATCTTGTGTACAAACTGTTGGCACTTTCACAATATTCGTTATCAAACTGTGTCAAACTGTGTCAACCTGTTGTCTTAGAGACCCATGGTACTTCATTATAGTAATGAAAACAGGTTTCCACCGTGCAAATGCTAATCTTGTCAGCCAGGCATTTAATTTTCCTTTTTTATGAGTTGATAGAACTCCAAATCTGTTCTGTCAACCATCTCTCTCAGCTTTTCTGCTCTTATTCGGTGATCAAGTGATTGCTTTGTAAAAGGTTTCACAGTTTACATCAGAATTACCATGAAATTTAATTTTACAACAATACAGATAAATATTAAAGAAACAAGAATCAAATCACTCATAACAAATTACTTTCTGGGACCGGAGTAAGAACCACATTTGTTGGGTTAAAAGCCTGACAAGCTAATTCAGTTCAACAGAGGTCTCACCTGAACTTTCATTTTCAGCTCGACTTTGGATTTGGATTTTCAATAATCTTGATGTTCATTTTTAACTATCATACATGTCAATGAAACATCTGCAGATTTTTCAAGAATAATGCGGGTATGGTAATTTATATGTACAGTTCCTGATTCTGAGAATCAGAATCAAAACCTGGTTTAATTTCACTGGCATATATCTTGAAATTTGTTAACTTAGCAGCAGCAGTACAATGCAATACATGATAATATAGAAAAAAATCAGTAAATCAAGTACAGTAGATATATATATTAACCAGTTAAATTAAAAACAGTGCAAAAACAGAAATAATAGTCTAAAATTAAGTGAGGTAGTGTTCATGGATTCAATGTCCATTTAGAAATCGGATGGCAAAGGGGAAGAAACTGTTTCTGAATCGCTGAGTGTATGCATTTAGGCTTCTGTACCTCCTTCCTGACAGTAACAATGAGAAGAGGGTGATGCGGGTCCTTAATAATGGACGCTGCCTTTCTGAGGCATCGCTCCTTAAAGATGTCTTGGATACTATGGAGGCTAGTACCCAAGATGGAGCTGACTAATTTTACAACTTTCTGTAGCTTCTTTCAATCCTGTACAGTAGCCTCACAACCACCCCCCACCCCATACCAGACAGTGATGCAGGCTGTTAGAATGCTCTCCACAGTCCATCTGTTGAAGTTCAAGTGTTTTAGGTGACAAACCAAATCTCCTCAAATTCCTAATGAAATATAACTGCTTTCTTGCCTTCTTTATAGCTGCTGCAATATGTTGGGACCAAATTAGGTCCTCAGAGAACTTGACACCCAGGAACTTGAAATTGCTCACTCTCTCCACTTCTGAACCTTCTATAAGGATTAATTTGTGTTCCTTCATCTTATCCTTCCCGAAGTCCACAATCAGCTCTTTGGTCTTACTGACATTGAGTGCCAGGTTATTGCAGCAACACCACTCAACTAACTGGTAACTCTTGCTCTTGTGCGCCCTTTCATCTCCATCTGAGATTCTGTCAACAATGGTTGTGTCAACAACAAATTTATAGATGGCATTCGAGCTATGACTAGCCACACAGTCATGGGTATAGAGGGAATAGAGCAGTGGGCTAAGCACACATCCCTGAGGTGTACCAGTGTTGATTGTCAACGAGGAGGAGATATTATTACCAATCTACACAGATTGCTGTCTTCCAGTTAGAAACTGGAGGATCCAATTGCAGAGGGAAGTACTAAGACCCAGCTCCTGGTGTTAAACGCTGAGCTATAGTCAACAAACGGCACCTGGACATAGGTGTTTGTATTGGCCAAGTGATCTAAAGCTGTGTGAAGAGCCATTGAGATTGCATCTGCCGTTGACCTATTGTGGCGATAGGCAAACTGCAATGGGTCCAGGTTCTTGCTGAGGCAGGAGTTCAGACTAGTCATGACCAACCTCTCAAAGCATTTCATCACTGTAGATGTGAGTGCTACTGGGCAATAGTCATTAAGACAGCTCACAATATTCTTCTTAGGCACTGGTATAATTGCTGCTCTTTTGAAGCAGCTGGTAACTCCCACTCATAGCAGTGAGAGGTTGAAACTGTCCTTGAATACTCCCGCAAATTGGTTGGAACAAACTTTCAGAGCCTTGCCAGGTACTCCATCGGGGCCTGCCGCCTAAGAAGGATTCACCCTTCTGAAAGACAGCCTGACATCAGCCTCCGAGGTTTCCCTTATCCATACTTCCATTGCTGAAAGTTAAATAAAAGTTGATACATCGTGCTCTTGCTCAATATGTCACAACCACGGATTCAGCAGAGTAGCAGATACAGCAATTGCGCTCATGAATATGCATGTCAGCTAATTATTACTTAATTGTGATGGTACTTAACTCCATTCCTTTCATCGTGGTGCTTGTCAGGATTTGAGCAAATCACAGCAATCTTTCACTGTCTGTTTGCACTCAGCCTTGCCTGAGAAATTGGACTGTCAAGTCAACTGACTCTGAAGACTAGCAGTATTCGTTTTTATATTTAGTTATTCCTTTCAGCCGCAGTGTTGGCTTCATTTTCTATTTGTGAGTTTTAGTTGACGGCCCTGTTTGGCCTAGCATTTATTGTTTTCGTTTCCATCTAACTCTGCTCTCGCTCCGCACTTGGGCCATATCCAAACGTGGTGCCACATCTTTTTCCAGCTGAATTTTACCAACCCTGCCCTCAGTCCATCCCCATCCCACTTGGCCCTAATACTCCCTGCTCTTCATTTCTGCACTTAGTTCCGCACTTCAAAGATTTTCAAGCTAGGTATGAACCTGAGCTCAAAATCAGAATCAGAATTTGATTTGTTATCACTGATTTATATGACATGAAATTTGTTATTATTTTGCCAGCAATATAGTGCAAAAAGATAAAATTATAGGTAAATTGCACAAATGAATAAATAGTACAAAAACTGGATTAACAAGGTAGTGCTCATGAGTTCATGGACTGTTCAGATATCTGATGGAGGATGGGAAGAGGCTATTACTGAATTACTGAGTGTGGGTCCTAGGGCTCCTGTACCTCCTTGCTGATTGTAATAATGAGAAGCGGACATGGGTCAAATGGTGAAGTTCCATAGTGAAGGATGCCACATTCTTGAGTCACCTCCTCTTAAAGGTGTCCATGACGGTCAGACTTCGGCCATAATTGTATATCCCATATCTTTACCGCATCTTCAAAATTCTAAACCTACCAGGGCCCCTCCTGCCAGCTTTATCCTCCCTAAGTCTTTACAAAACAAACTTAGATATGATACCTGTCCTCATTGTTTTCATTCTCATTCTCACTTATCTATTTCTGAATTTTGTAGCAGTTGGTTTCCCAAAGTGTGCCGAAGTGTTGCAGACCTCCCACCTCCTTTTTATTCAGACTTTTTTCTCCTTCTTTCTCAGTCCTGAAGAAGGGTCTTGGCCCAAAACGTCGAATATCTATTCATTTCCATGGATGCTGCCTGACCTACTGAGTTCCTCCAGCATCTTGTGTGGGTTACAATGGATATTAATGGGATTATTGTTCTTTGTGATAGCTGAATGTGAACTCTCATACACCAGCTTGTGGACCATGATGTAGGCACTGAACATTAGGGAAAGGTTTCCAAATCAGTAACTGAACTCTTTACATCACAGCACCGAACATCATAATACCCCAGCTATACACAGTTCATTCTATCTCTTTCTTAACTATAATCAGAATGATCTTGGTAGATTGATCATTAACTTGTTCTTGTCTGAGTGGGTATTTCTTCTTTCATCCAGTTTCTTCCCACTCACATTGGAACACTGCCAATTTAATTTCCTCTAGTTTCCTGGACTTAACTATTGCATTTTCATATGATAGTCAATGCCTCTACACGTCCATCCTCCAAAAATATCCTTTGCTTCTTTCTTGACCAGAGGCTCAATCCGTCCTTTCCAGCATCAACATCGTCCACTTATTTGTTCTCATGTTTAACACTGTGTTCTTGATTCCATTGATTCCCTCTAAGTAAACACTGCAGCTATGGGAATGCCTTTGAGTCCAAACTACACCTGTCTGGTTTTGGGACTTATGGCACGTTTTCAGTTCTGGTCCTTCACAGAACTTCCCCTGCACTTCCTCTCCAGTAGAATGATTGCAGTAGTAGTGAGACTTCTGTTCTTGTTCTCTACCTGAACTTAAAAAGTTTCTGAACTTTTTTCTGCCAATTTCCATTCTTCTCTCTCCATTTCTGGAAATAGATGAGTGTCCAACATTCACTCTGCCTCCCACAGTGACCTTGGATATACTTTCTCCTATCTTGCTTCTGATATGGGCATTTCTCCAGTTTCTACCTCTATTACATCTTTCTTATAATGCTAACTTCTAAATTAGTGCTTCCAATATGACTTGCTTTTCCCTCAGCCAAGGATGCTCAGTCATAGAGCCATACAGCACAGAAACAGACCCTTCAGAACTGTTGGTCCATACTTACCAAATGGTCCTGCCTGTGTCCCTTTCATTTCCATCACTTCTGCTTTCATCATTCTCTATCTTTCCTGATAGCACCATAGGTGTCACATTCTCACTTCCCAATTTACCGGCCTTAACATGCAATAAATCATTCTCTGTTACTACTGCATTAAACACATTCCATCATCACTTCCTTGATACATATTCTGAAAGAACCATTCCTTCTCAAACACTCCAATTCAGTGATTCCCAATGGGGGGGGGAGGGGGGTGCAGTCCTGTGTCCTCAGGAGATGTTCGGGGAAATAGAAGTATAGAAGTCGTCAGGGGATGTTCAAGATTCTCGGGGGTGGGGGGCAGCTGATAACCAGCAACCTAACTTGAGGCTCAAGACCTGACCGACCATATTAACATCCAATAGGCATTCCCAGTTTGTGTTGTTTTTTTTATTTTAATTCAGCCCTATTAATGATGCATAAGTACGTACGGTGTGATCGCTATGAGTCTGAAGTCGGTGAAGCCTTGAATGCTAATCCTGTTAAGGAACAGAAACCACAGAAAGTGTGTCACTACAATGTTACGTACCTGGAGTGTGATTTTATTCCATTCCCGTCAGATCAGCGACGCACCACGTGTCTAATTTGAAATACTATACTGTCTAACAAAGCCATGAAATCATCAAGATTCCAGGAACACTTCCGTAAAAGACACAGTGAAAAGGCTACCTATGGTATTACTCTTGTCCAAAAGACAGAAGCAGCATTTGAAAAGTGTTGCATGCTTGAGTCATTTGCCAAGAAAGCAAACAATGACCTTGAGAGTGGTGTCATTGCTTCTAATAACATTTGCCAAAGTGATAGCGAAGTATGGAAAATCTCATACAACTGGTGAATGATTAATCATGCCTGCTGTATCAAAATTCCTCACCACTCTACTCAAAATGGATACCAGTATCTCAAAATCAGTTCCTCTGAGTAATGCCTATGTGGCTCATTGTATTGACAAAATGAGTGAAGACATTAATTATCAACTATGCATAGCACTACAAAAAAGCAGAATTTGGAATACAACTGGATGAGTCAACTATGCGAGCCAGTGAGGCATTGTTAATGGCGTATATACGGTTTATCAAAAATGAAAAAGTTTATGAAGGGATTCTCTTTTGTAAAAAGTTAAAAATAACTACCAATGGTGAATCAATCTATGACAAGCCAAAAATGTATATTGAAGATAAAAGTATTTTAATTAGCAACATAATTTCTTGTGCAACAGATAAAGCACCATATATGGCAGGTCACCATGCTGGTTTAGTGCCATTATGAAAAAAGAAATTCTAATTCTGTTTGCAATCCCTTGTGTAATTCATCATCAGCATCTCACAGTGACTCTCATAACATCTGCTATCAAAATTAAGCTCACCCATTAAATAATCCATTAAATAAATCCAGGAATGAAAGGGTTACCATATGAAGAATATCTGGCAGCTCTTGGTCTGTATTCCCTGGAGTTCAGGAGAATGAGGGGGGGATCTCATAGAAACATTCCAAATGTTCAAAGGCAGATTAGATGTGGCAAAGTTATTTCCCATGGTAGGGGATACTAGGACAAGAGGGCACGACTTCAGGATTAGAACTGAGATGCAGAGAAATTACTTTTAGTCAGGGGGTGGTAAATCTGTGGAATTTGTTGCTATGAGTGGCTGTGGAGGCCAAGTCATTGGATGTATTTAAGGCAGAGATAGATAGGTTCTTGATTACCCAGGGTATCAAAGGGTATAGGGTGAAAGCAGGGGAGTGGGGATGACTGGAAGAATTGGATCAGCCCACGACTCAATGGGCCGAATGGCCTACTTCTGCTCCTATGCCTTATGGTCTTATAATAACAAAATATTTCACCAGTCATGCCAAGATAAAGAGTTTGAACGCATGTTTCTTCACACTGAAGTGTGTTGGCTGTCAAAAGGCTGCTGCTTAAAAATTTGATCTTTTTAGCACTGTGGTTGAATTTTTGCTCAAAGTCAACAAGAGCTTGGGAAACAAGATTGATCTAAGTGAGGATGTGGCATACCTAGCCAATCTGTATGACAAAACGAACATTCTAAATATAAAATTGCAGGGTGAGAATTTCAATTTAATCCAGACAAAAAGTGCAGTGTCCACTTTAGTCAGAAATTTTGAAATATATAAGCAAAACATTGGGAGAAGAGCGTTTTCAGTTTCCCTGCATGGAAAGTATGGCATTCTCTTTCACAGACAGTGATTTGCAAAAGTACTGCTTACCCCTGCAGTCACTGAATTGATTCAAGGATTTGAACTATCTGGAAATTTCAGACTGGGTGATTAACCCATTTCTTTACAAGATGGAAGAACGGGAACAGAGCTTGCAAGAAGAAATTATCAAAATTCAAAATGATGAAGATGCAAAAATGCTTTTCAAAAATGTTGGCTTTTGTGGTATGTGGCTCTACAGTCTTACAAAGTTTCCTGGTCTTTGGAGAAGAGCCAAACCATTCTTTGTTGCATTTCAATCCTCCTACCTTTTTGAAAGAGGCTTTAGTGCACACTGACAAAAAACAAAAACTGCTTGGACATTGTTACACCTGGGGACTTAAGACTTTTGCTGTCACAACTTGAACCAGATATTTCAACTCTTGCTAAAAACCATCAAGCTCAGTGATCACATTGATATCAAAGCTGTTGTACAGTGCACAGGTACTGTCTAAGCTCGGTTTAAAGGCAAATAAAAAATTAAAGCAGAATAATTTTTCTCATGTTAGCATATGGCAGACATGCTTTTACACTATGGGAGTGCTGGAAAGTATATTGTACCTAAAAGGGGCGTTGGCAAGTATGAAAGTGCTCTAGCGGAGCATTGGGCTAAAAAGGTTGGGAAACACTGCTCTAATTCATTCCTCCATTGCAAGTCACTCCAATTCTTTGGCAAATGGTCTCAGGCAGGGCAATATTTGTCCTTTTACCTCTCCCACTGGCAGGGTCCTGGACAATAATTCCAATTAAAGCAGTCAACTACTTGCAGTGCTTTCACTTGTTCCTAATGCAGCATCCTCTTCATTGGAGAAACCAGAAGAAAGGAGGGAGAGGTCTTAGCAAAGTTTGTATGCCCACACTTGTGATACTTTGCTTAACCATTACTTCAATTCTGCTGTCCAATCCCACTCTGATGCCTGTGTCTCATGTCATCCCATAAGTTCAATATCAGCACAAGGAACCAAATATCAACTCCAACAGGACACTTCACAGACTTCCAGACACAACACTGCTTGCAGTGAGCATTTCTTGCTCCTGTTTTCAATTCAGATTTCCAGCATCATTGTCCCTAACTTTTATGAAATTATTCTGCTGCTCCAATTTGCAACTCTTCACGAATTATCTTTTGTATCCCAATTGAATGAGAACTGCTGGGGCATGTGTATATAAACAACACATATGCCCTGTCACTGCAGTAGCACACACAACAAGCTGTGTATAAAGAAAATATAGGAAGACAGTTAAAAGCATCAAGTAAATTCTTTTGTTCATTTTCCTTTCATTTGCATGGAACAACGTTTTCTGTTAACATTGTAGATTTTCCTGATCTTGGGAGGATAATATCAACTGGTCAAAAGCTTTAAAAAATCATCAACAGTCGATTCCAATTCTTGGTGTCTCGCCCTTCTCAGTTCCATACATCAACCCTTGCATTTTATGCTGATCAAAGATGTGGAGGCAGGGAGGACTGGGAGGAATGATGATTGGGTGGGGTGATGGTAATAAGATAACTAATTATTTTTGTGGAGTTCTTGCCGCAAACTACAAAGCAGATGTAATTTCACCATCCTGCAAAGACAATAACATCTCTAGCCCAGGAGGTCATGAAGCAGGTCTTTAATGCACCCTCTAGAGAATGGAATGATCTATGATCTGTAATGAGGAAGCAAATGAAAGAATCAATTTAAAATGGGCACACTTTTAATATGCACAAAGTCATATCCCACACACATTGATAAAAAGTGTGGGAGTTTTTCTCAAGTCTATTAATGTGTTAAAGAGTGTTTCTGATTAAACTCAAAGGTTTTTTTTAGATTAAAAAGGGCTATAATAATGGCAGAAGCAACCGAAACTCACATACTCAAAGTATATCCTTTTAAATTGTTCTTTCACTCTCTCTTCCTAAATTTCTCATATCACAGTTCATTGCATTCCCTAGATGTTATAGCTGCCTCCAAGTCAAATACACTGACTTAAGAATTAGCATCATCTTTGTTTCCTTAATTCTGTTAATCAAAGGGTCAAAGGTTCATTTATTATCAAAGTATACAACTCTGAAATTCTTCACTTCTCCGGGTAGCCATGTAACCAAGAAAGAAAAGAAAGGCAACATGATCAACCCCCAAATCCCTCCTCCTGCACAAAAAAAACAATATGGATCAGGCACACCAACCCCACCCCCACAAATCCCACTCCCTGCTCATAAAAATCGGGTGAAAACACACGGAATATAAAAACTACAAGACTGAAAAGAAAGAGTCTATAGTCCAATGTCCAAATCCAAACCGCAGTAAAAACCTGGGCAACACTCTCCAGGCACAGTGGCAGGCTCTCCCCTCTCCGTTACAGAGCAACCAATCAAGAGGCAAGCCGCTGGCACTCACCCTCTGCACTCACTTCAATCTCCCTCATCACTTTAACCACCAAACAATGGAAGCTTTAATTGATGAAATGGAGCCAAATATTGGCTTGCGTCCTGTCCTGCAGCCTCCCTGCTACGAGATTCACACTTGCTGCCTCAGTCTCCCAGAATTCCCTTGGAGACCGCAGAGCACTGAAGCACCCAATCTCCAAATGAGAAAATCACAGGCTCCAACCATTCCACAATCACATTCAAGATGTGATTTGTAAAAGACATTAAAGAAATGAAAAAGATGGTTTCATGATCTATCCAGAAGATGTTGGCCAAAGGAACATTGTACGCAGACACCATCTTTACCAGAAGGACATAGGTTGTTCTGACTCTAGAAGCACTGTTCATTTTGTTTGCAGTTTGTTTTGTACAAACATCACTTCCTATCCATAAGCTGTTTTTTTTTTTGTACACACCATTTCCTGCGCAGGTTAATTTGGATTTTGACTTGGAGCAAACATGGTAAAATGGCATCCATCTCCATTGACTCTCTATGAGCAATATCTGTGACTATTAAGCTTTCTTAATCTTGGTTTATTGTTAGCAGGTATACTTCAAAGGAAGTGCTTTGTTCATCACTATTAAGCTATCATTGTGCTACAAGTTCACTCTAGTCCACAGCATAATTATAGAATGTTGCATGTGTGAATGATCTTGTTTAACTCTGATCATGAGAATAATCGATCATAACAGCATATTCAGGCATGTGACAATTCTGTATTGAATCTAATATGTGTTTTATTTAACTTTTTGCAGCTTCACAAAGATTTCTCATTAAAAGCCCTGAAGGGGCTTCCAGCTCATGTGATTTTTGAGAATGTGTTTAACTCTCTGCCTAGCTTTGTACACAACACACTGTCACAGCAGTAGAGTGAAAAAGATAACTCATCTTCAAGCGCATCACCCACGGACTGGAAACATGCCTGAATGTCGTAGGCTACGATATCAGCTTCGGACTCCACTAACATTGATCACAAAAACCTAAAAGTGAAGTCAGAAAACAACGCATCGACCGTGTCTTCACGGTGCTCAGCACGGCCACTGCACGAGCTCATGCCGTAGCTGAAGCAGCAAGAATGAGAGCAGATTATGCTAAGGCTGAGATACAACAGAGAAAGCTTGCATAGTCATGGAGAGAGCATGTGTCAGAGCTACATTAAGTGTACTTGTATGAAGCTACAGCTGACTTAGACAGTAGCGAGTACACAACCAGAATTAGTCATGCTTTGCCATC
This sequence comes from Mobula birostris, assembly GCF_030028105.1. Lineage (NCBI taxonomy): Eukaryota > Metazoa > Chordata > Chondrichthyes > Myliobatiformes > Myliobatidae > Mobula > Mobula birostris. The sequence goes on from NC_092373.1 coordinate 60,856,905, forward strand.
ACAACAACCAATGTTGCTAACTAAAGAATACGTCCAAAAGCAGTTTGGCTATGAAGAAGAATGTGCTCCAGCTCTACAGGGAGAAGCTCACCACACAACTCAGCTAACATCACTTAGTCCAGGCATTGACAGTCACAGTCTACAGCAGCAAAGACCCACAACACCCATTTCTGTAGTTTCATCACAGCAAAGGTTTCCGTCAAGTGTTGCTACTGATGCCAATGCCATCTACCCATAGACAAGGACAAACTGAGCTTCCATCCATCACAGGACACACATTTGGCAAACTTGTCTCCACAATGCCCTCATTCAGAATCCGCAGATCTATTAGATTTGGTTCAGTATCTGGCTCATCATGACCTAGTCTAAAACTACTTGACAACCAGCCTGCCACTTACCTGTCCATTGTCAAGCTTTCACAATGCCATGAAAGGACTAAGTCTCAAACCTAGCGAAGAGAGCGATGTTCTCTGTAAGTGGATTGATGAAGAGTCACTGCAACATGTGACAAGGGTTAGGGTGTGTACATTGATAATGTAAATATGAGTTTGATAATGCTGTGGCAGAGGCTGGACAAATGCTGTGGCTCTTCAGAGGCAATCCAAGAAACACGTTTCAGTGGACACAAAACTTTCCAAAGCTCTCAGACAAAAATCTGCAGAAGCCACTGGAGCCTGCAGATCAGCTGTCAGAACAACAAGTCACACAAACGAGGGTTTGAGCTTCTTAGACATTGCAAGAGGAATGAACCCTGTAGTGGAGCAACTACTGAACAGCATGCAAAGACGGTGAATAACTGAAGTATTGGAGTATAAGCTGAAGCATCATGCACACTACCCACCATTTTCATTCCTTGTGAAATTCATTTGCTGCCACACAGAAACGTGAAATGACCCTAATTCTGTGCTCTCATCTTCCGGCAATTCAAAAAGGAGTCTCCAGAAGAAGCATGGAAAACCAAGATCCCTATTGCAAACAACAAAACTGAGGTTTAATACTCTGCCAGGAACCCCAACAGACAATTCCCTGACTAGAGATCTCACCTCTTAAGGAAGTGCAGAGAGTTCTAAAAAAAGTGCTGGCAGACTGGTAATGCTTTCTAAAGGAGCACTCAATGTTTCAAATGTTTTGCTTCAATGGAATACCAAGCAAAGGACTGTAGGGCTCTCATACAATGCACTGATTGCAAAAGTGGCCAACACATATTAGCAGCTCATTCAGGGTCAGCACCTTGGACTACTGCTGGTTCCCGCACACCCCACAGCAGAGCACAGCAAGGAATCAGCTGAGCATCCATCAAATGTAGCTACAGTACTTCCTCATGCAGAGAGGTATGTGGGAAAGGGTCAAATCTTGCTCTAAAATATGTCTAGCCAGCATCTACCTGAAAGGACATCCCAAACAAAAAGTAAAGGCGTATGTGTCATTGGCAAAGTCAACATTCTTTGACACATTCAGTATCCAAGTGTCTGTCTCCTCATACACTCTAAAGGCATGTTCGGGGTCGTCAGATGTTGCCTGAAAAAGAGCCAGTGGATTTGTTATGGAGGGAATAGGAGGGAGATCTGCTCACCTTTGCCAATCCTCATTCAGGTGCAACCATATTCTCAAAAACAGGAATGAAATCCTAACTCCAAAGCTGCACATGGTCATTCAGATCTTAAGGCCATTGCTGACAAGGTTTCCTCATATAGCTCTTCTGCTGAGATTCTTCTGCTGCTTGGCAGGGACGCTATCCATGCATATAAGGTACATGAACAGTGCAATGGTCAGCTCAGTGCACCCTGATGCCCAATGACTGGACCTGGGCAGGGTCATGGTGGGTGAAGTCTGCCTCGATGGGGCTCATCAACCCAGGATCAACACATTTAAGTCTAATGTCTGAGAGAACAGACACCCAAGTCATTTCAGATGCTGTGGGAGTAGAATCTGCATAAAAGAGAAGATTGTAGGTAGGTATTGTGCCCTGACATACTCACCTCTGTTCAACCCGATTCAGGCAAGCTCATCTTCTGTCACTCAGAAGAGGATTATGAGCTGGCACCTTCCATCGAAGATGAGGTCTTACTTCAAATCAGGAATAAAGAGCAGTCAAAGTCAGCCTTTGCAATGTTTGGCACATTTGTAAGTAACCGCTCAGCACAAAACAACTGAATCAGGCAAAGGTTAGAATCTTCCTTGTTGAAAGGCAGGTGTATGTCGAGGATGTGTGGTGGTGCATCACAAAGCAGGGACCTCTCCCAGCCCAAATTAAGTTGGTGAACTCGGTCTCTTTCTTGATTCTGAGGGGCTACAAGAAGTTGGAGGATGTGTAAAGAAGGTACAACTCATTTTGGAGGTACCTCATTCTGGGTGAGCACCGTGCCACCGGTCTGCTCATCAGACATTACCGCAATTAGGTAGGTCATCAAGGGTGACATTTGTGAAGCAAGAGCAGTTAAAGATTGTGCAGTAAGACTATTTCAAGGCTAGAATCTGAGACTGTCCATTCTTTTACCAAAGGCATTATGAAAAGATCATTTGATCTTTCAGTACTTCCAGTAGTAAAGTTTGACACCTTATGGTTGTCAGATAGGGAGTGCTCTGCTTCAAGAGGCACTGCTTGTTTTGTATGCAATTCAATTTGTACAAACATCACTTCCTGTTCATAAACTTCCTTTTACATCATTTCCTGCGCAGATTAATTTAGATTTTGACTTGGAGCACACACGGTAGAAAGACATCTGTCTCTATCCGCTCTTTCTTTGCCCTTGAAACAGCAATATCTGTGAGCTTTGAACTTTCTTAATATTGATAATCATTTAGCAGATGTACTTTGAAGGAAGTATTCTGTTTATTCATTGCAATTAAGCTACTTTCATGCCACAAGTTCACTCTAGTCCGTGGTATAGATATAGAATGTTGCATGTGTGTATGACCTTACTTAACTCTGAACATGAGAATAATCAATATTATCAGTATATTCAGGCATGGGGCAATTCTGTATTGAATCTAATATGTGTTTTACTTAACTTTCTGCAGTTTCACAAAGTTCTCTCATTAAAAATCCTGAAGAAAGCTTCTGGCTTGTGTGATTTTTGAGAAGGTGTTTAACTCCCTATCTGACTTTTTACGCAACACAGTGTGAGAGCAGTAGATGTGTAATGAGTTTAAACAAAATAAATTGTATCTCAGCTTTTATATATATGTGATATACAGTGCCTATAAAAACTATTCCCCACCCCCACCCCCACTGGAAGTTCTTATGTTTTATTGATTTACAACATTGAATCACAGTGGATTTAATTTAGTTGATCAACCGAAAAAGACTTTATCATGTCAAAGTGATCTAAATTAATAATAAATATAAAACACAAAATATTGATTGCGCAAGCATTCATTCCCTTCTTTTTCTGTTGATGTATCTGTATACCAGCCCCACATTGTGTGTGTGTGTGTGTGTGTGTGTGTGTGTGTGTGTGTGTGTGTGTGTGTGTGTGTGTGTGCGTATATATAATATATATATGCAGACACACACACACACATACATATAAGAGGTTGATGTTTTCCTTTAGGATTTTTAAGTTTTAAACAGCTCTTTTTGGTCCTTGAATATATGTTTCAATTAGTTTTGTTCATTTCATTTAATCTGTAATTAGACTACAAAGGTGGTCAATCCAGATAGCCTGTAACAATATGAAGAAAAACATTTCAATTGCACAGAAAATAATTTATAAATTATTCATATTATATTGTGGTTTAGAAAACAGAAGGCATTTCTTTTTTGCTGCACAAGAGCAGAGCTCTGTTTAAAACTGTGAGTAATTTTACTGATACAGTTCAATGGCACTGAAATTGCTGCAGCGTTTTCCTGACTTTTCACCCGCACATCAGAAGACTGGTGCTTTTACCTGGGGATGGCACAAAAGGATATGCCATTTCACACAGCGTTCTGGCAAAGTCAGAGCCAGCAATTATGAGAAGCCCACTGAAACCTATCTCTTTATTGTTTACTGAAATTATTTGGTGACTAAAGTCTAGCATCATTTATTCCACTACCTTTCAAAACCGAAGAATATAATTAAAGAACCCTGAATAAAATCTGTAGTGAATAACAGAAAATATGGAAAAATCCTCAGCAGGCTGGACAGCATCTGTGGAGAGAGAAATAGTTTGCATCTCATGCAACACAAACAAAACGCTGGAGCAATTCAGCAGGCCAGGCAGCATCTGTGGAAAAGAGTAAACTGTCGATGTTCTGGGCTAATACCTTCCATCAGGACGGAGAAAAAAAGATGAGCAGTTAGATCAAGATGGTGGGGAGAGGGGAGAAAGAAGTACAAGGTTGTAGGTGATAGGTGAAACCAGGAGAGGGGGAAGGGTGAAGTAAAGGGCAGGGAAGCTGACAGGTGAAAGAGATAAAGGGCTGGAGAATGGAACTCTGAAAAGAGACAGCAGAAGATCGTGGAAGAAAGGGAAAGAGGAGGGGAACCAGAGGGAGGTGATAGGCAGGTAAGGAGATGAGGTGACAGAAGGAAATGGGAATGATGAAGATGGAGAGGGGCAAATACTGGAAGCTTAAGGAACTGATGTTCATGCCATCAGGTTGGAAACTACCTAGACAGAATATAATGTGTTGCTCCTCCAACCTGAGCGTGGCCTCATTGCGGAGGTAGAGGATGACATGTCGGAATGAGAATGGGAAGTGGAATTGAAATAAGTGACCATTGGGACATCTTGCTTTTTCTAGCAGATGGAAAATGGATGCTCAGTGAAGCGGTCTCCTAATTTATGTCGGGTCTCACCCATGTACAGGAGGCCACACCAGGAGCACCACACATCTGCCCTCACCCCATCCTCCCACCACCTCACCAGGGATAGGGTTCCCCTTGCCATCACCTACACTCCCAATAGCCTCCGCGTCCAGCACGCAATTCTCCATAACTTCCGCTATCTCCAACGGGGTCCCACCACTAAGCATACCTTTCCCTCCCTCTACCTTTCCACTTTCCACAGGGATCGTGCCTTAGGCGACTCCCTTGTCCATTCGTCCCTCCCCACTGATCTCCTTCCTGATACTTATCCTTGCAAGCAGAACAAGTCCCGTACCTGCCCCTACACATCCTCCCTCACTACCATTCAGGGCCCCAAACAGTCCTTGCAGGTGAGGCGACACTTCATCTGCGAGTCTGTTGGGGTCATCTACTGTATCTGGTGCTCCCGGTGTGACCTCCTGTATATCGGTGAAACCCAGTGCAGATTGGGAGAACACTTCACTGAGCACCTACGCTCCATCTGCCAAAAGAAGCAGGATCTCCCAGTGGCCACACACTTCAATTCTACTTTCCATTCCGACATGCCAGTCCATGGCTACTTCTACTGCCATGATGAGGCCACACTCAGATTGGAAGAGCAACACTTTATATTCCGTCTGGATAGCCTCCAATCTGACGGCATGAACATAGGTTTCTCAAGCTTCCAGTAATTGTTCCCCACCCCCCCTTCACCATCCCTATTTCCCTCTCTCACCTCATCTTATGTCCCTTTCTTACCTGCCCATCATCTCCCTCTGATGCTCCTTCCGCTTTCCTTTCTTCCATGGTCTCCTACCCTCTCCTATCAGATTCCTCCTTCTCCAGCCCTTTATCTCTTACACCTATCAGCTTCCTAGCCCTTTACTTCACCCCTCCCCCTCTCCCGGTTTCACCTATCACAAACAACCACCTTGTACTTCTTCCTCCCCTCCCCCACCTTGATCTAACTTCTCATCTTTTTTTCCCAGTCCTGATAAAGAGTCTCGGCCCGAAACTTTGACTGTACTCTTTTCCATTGATGCTGCCTGACCTGCTGAGTTCCTCCAGCATTTTGTGTGTGTTGCTTGGATTTCCAGAAACTGCAGATGTTCTTGTGTTTGACTTAACATTTCATGTCCATTTTCATTTTTCAATATAATTCAGTGAAATAAGTAATTTGCAATAAAAGAGCTGTTCACATCAACAAATGTTCTCAAACAAATGGAGGCCAAAAGTAATCAGAGAAAGAGAAACCAGAAAACTACATGCGGGATTTCATTTAATCTTCATATTAAGTGCCCACCTACCTTAAGATTGTAGAACAGTATCACTTATTGAAGCAGTTATTACTTAAAACCTATTTAATACATTTTCAAACAAGGTCTGGTAGATAATGCTTTGGACCAGAATGCTTGAAGTATTTTCTCTTCTCAGGTTGCAGTGGCCAGCCAGTTTCACTAAAGTTGCCCCAGATGAGATCAACCAACTCTGCAGAGAGGCATTGAGTGTGGAACCTCCGACACTGCATGGCTCCGTCATTCAATGAATTACCCTGGTGACCCTAGAAAATTGCTTCTTTTATTCTTTTGAAGAGAATTATCACAGATTCCTCACTGCAGGCCTTGAAGGTTCACTTCTCATTGTTATGAACAAAGGGGAAAAAAATGGCTGGAGTCACTTTGCACCTTAGAGCAAGGGTGTTTATTAGAAGCATCAAAAATCAAAACTCACAAAAATTAGTGGAAAGAAAAAAAAGCCAATATTGACAAAATAATATTTATAAGAAAACATGATAATACCTCTATACTACTTCTTGTCCAGTGTGAACTCCAGGCAGCCCCTATCCCTCTCTCATACTGAGGGCAAAGAGTTCCATTTTTATTTCAGCACTAGGACATACCACCTTCAATTACTAACAAAGTTAACTTAAGACAGCATGTGAATTGGAGTATGTTGCACCCCACAACACAGTTACAATCATATTACAAAATAAACAGAAGTATCTAACTTAAATACTTTATACAAAACAACACATACACATCTACACATCCCCTTTACTAAAGAAATGAAACATTCCGTCATGTATGGCAGGGAAGGCACTATAAAGCCAACGCAAGTGCATCAGCTTGGTTTAGAAGCCAGAAGAATGCTCAGCACCATCGCACACTTACAGGTAAGTTCAAATAAAGAATAAAATTAAACTAAAATTTGGTGTCTGACTCAGAATGTCAGGAACATCTGGCAGCTCTTGGGCTGTATTCCCTGGAGTTCAGGAGAATGAGGGGAGAGTTGCTGTAGAGGCCAAGTCATTGGGTGTATTTAAATCAGAGTTTGATTAGCCAGGGCATCAAAGGGTATGTGGAGAAGGCAGGGGAGCGGAGATGACTGGAAGAATTGGATCAGCCCATGATTGAAAGGTGCAGCAGACTCAATAGGCTGATTGGCTTACTTCTGCTCCTATATCTTATGGTCTTACGGAATCTATGCAGCAATGCGGAGGGAAAACAGTGGTTAATTATGAGAATATACTGGGGAGCACATTGAAGTGCGTACACTCACCGCAACGACAGCAGAATGACAAGGCAATAAGAGTTCAATTAGCATCGATTTAATTCATTAATTGCAAAAGCTGATATTAAACTGATGCTCATCATTGACATTTTCAAAACTGAGAATAGAAATGTGCTCCTTTTTTACAGAGATGGGGAAGGACGATTATATGCAAATCTGGCTGAAAATTCTGAATTTGAAATAAGTTTCAAAACTTGATTTGCTGGAAATACTGTCAAGCTAGGCTTTGGAGGCAATTTTAAAAGGCTCCTTGAAAGATAATTTAGTTTATTTATAGCAAGGGCTGGAGGTGCGTTTTGCTGACACACATGCTAGTCTGTCCTTATAGGTATGATGAAATACTGCTTCCCAAAATATTTAAATATTTTTCAGTACAAATAGCAGAAAATCAGTGAAATTCTACTGATGTTATTTAAATCACTTCTCTTATCAAAGCATTAAATTCGTATTAGTGGACAAAAGGGTAATATTTTATAAGATCATAAGACATAGGAGCATAATTAGGCCACTTGGCCCATTGAGTCTGCTCCACCATTCAATCATGGCTGATCTTTCTTTCTTCCCTCCTCAGCCCCACTCCCCACCCTTCTCCCCATAACCTTTGATGTCATGGCCAATCAAGAATCTATCAATCTCCACCTTAAATACACCCAACGACCTGGCATCCACAGCTGCCTCTGGTAATAAATTCCACAAATTCACCGCCATCTGGCTAAAGAAGTTTCTCTGCATCTCTCCTCTATCCTGAGGCTGTGCCTTCTTTCCTAGGCTCCTGCACCATGGGAAATATCCTTTCCACATCTACTGTCTAGGCCTTTCGACATTCAAAAGGTTTCAGTGAGATCCTCCCTCATCCTTCTAAGTTCCGGTGAGTTCAGACCCAGAACTATCAATTGTTCCTTGTATGATAATCCTTTCATTCCTGGAATCATCCTTGTGAACCTCCTCTGGCCCGTCTCCAATGCCAGCACATCTTTTCTTAGATGAGGAGCCCAAAACTGTTCACAATACTCAAGGTGAGGCCTTATAAAGCCTCAGCATCACATCCCTGCTCTTGTATTCTTGAAGTGAATGCTAACATTGCATTTGCCTTCCTCACCACTGATTCTACCTGCAAGTTAACAGTTAGGTTGTTCTGCACAAGGACTCCCAAGTCCCTTTGCATCTCAGATTTTTGGATTTTCTCCCCATTTAGAAAATTGTCCGCACATTTATTTCTTCTATCAAAGTGCATGACTATGCACTTTCCAACATTGTATTTCATTTGCCACTTCCTTGCCCATTCTCCTAGTCTGTCTAAGTCCTTCTGCAGCCTACCCATTTCCTCAACACTACCTGCCCCTCCACCAGTCTTCGTATCATCTGCAAACTTGGCAACAAAGTCATCCATTCTATCACCTAAATCCCTGAATACAGCATAAAAAGAAGCGGTCCCAACACCGACCCCTGTCGAACACCACTAGTCACCAGCAACCAACCAGAAAAGAATCATTTTATTTCCACTTGCTACCTCCTACCAATCAGCCAATGCTCTAATATACTAGGAAATTTCCAGTAATACCATGAGCTTTTAACTTAGTAAGCAGCCTCATGTGTGGCACCTCGTGAAAGGCCTTCTGAAAATCCAAATATACAACATCCACTGCATCTCCTTTAATATCCTACCCGTAATCTCCTCAAAGAATTCCAAAAGGTTTGTCAGGCAAGATCTTCCCTTAAGGAAACCATGCTGCTTTCGTCCTATCTTGTCCTGTGTCACCAAGTACTTCATAACTTTGTCCTTAACAATTGACTCCAATATCTTCCCAGCCACTGAGGTCAGGCTAACTGGTCTATAATTCCCTTCCTGCTGCCTTCCTCCTTTCTTAAAGAGTGGAGTGACATTTGCAATTTTCCAGAGCTCTGCCACATTGCCAGAGTCCAATGACTTTTGAAAGTTCATTTCTAATGCCTCCACAGTCTCTACCGTTACCTCTTTCAGAACCCTAGGGTGCAGTTCATGTCATCCAGGTGACTTACGTACCTTTAGGTCTTTCAGCTTTTTGGGCACTTTCTCTCCCTTATAATAGTAACTGCACTCACTTCTCTTCCCTCACAACCATCAACATCTGGCATACTGCTCATGTCATAATTATTTCTCCAGCCTCTTTTCCTAGCCCCGTAATTATTTCTCCAGCCTCTTTTCCTAGCAGTCCTATATTCACTATCACCTCTTTCTTATTTTTTTTATGTACTTGAAAAGCATTTTCTATCTACCTTGATTTTGTTTGCTAGCTTGCTTTCATATTTCATCTTTTCCCTCCTAATGATTCTTGTAGTTGCTTTCTGTAGGTTTTTAAAAGCTTCCCAATCCTCTATCTTCCTGCTAAATTTTGCTTTGTTGTATGCCCTCTCTTTTGCTTTTACATTAGCTTTGACTTCCCTTGTCAGCCACAGTTGTATTATTTTGCCATTTAAGTATTTCTTGGTTTTTGGAATACATCTATCCTGCACCTTCTTCATTTTTTTCCCAGAAACTCATGCCATTGCTGCTCTGCTGTCATCCCTGCCAGCATCTTCTTCCAATTTACTTTGGCCAACTCCTCTCTCATACCACTGTAATTTCCTTTACTCCACTGAAATACTGCTATGTCTGACTTTACTTTCTCCCTATCAAATTTCAAGTTGAATCATATTGTGATCATTGCCTCCTAGGTGTTCTGTTACCTAAAGTTCCCTAATCGCCTCTGGTTCATTATATAACACCCAATCCAGTAAAACTGATCCCCTAGTAGTCTCAACAACAAACTGTCCTAAAAAGCCATCTCATAGGTACTCAATAACTTCACTCTCTTGAGATCCATTACCAACCTGAATTTCCCAATCCACATGCATGTTAAAATCTCCCATGCCTATCAAAATGCTGCCTTTTTGATATGCCTTTACTATTTCGTATTATAACCTGTAGTCCACATCCCGGCTACTTTTTGGAAGCCTGTATATAAATGCCATCAGGGTCCTTTTACCTTTGCAGTTTCTTAAGTCAACCCACAAGGATTCAACATCTTCCGATCCCATGTCACATCTTTCTAATGACTCGATATCATTCTTCACCAGCAGAGCCACACCATCCCCCTCTGCCCTCCTTCCTATCCCTTCAATACAATGTGTAACCTTGGACAGTCAGCTCTCAACTACAATCATCCATCAGCCAGGATTCAGTGATGGGCACAACATCATATCCGACCATCTGTAACAGTGCAACAAGATCATCCACCTTATTTCTTAGACTCCGTGCTTTGAGATATACCACTTTGCTACCCTTTTTGATTCTCCATTCATTATGCACTGATACTCACTCTGCTGGCTGCAATTTTGTCCTATTATCTGCCTGCCGTCCTGTCAGTCTGCACGCTATCTTTACTTTTTTACCACCTGTCCTAACCTGAGTCGCTTCACTCCAGTTCCCATGCCCCTGCCAAATTAGTCTAAACCCTCCTCAGCAGCTCTAACAAACCTGCCCACAAGAATATTCTTCCCCTTTGAGTTCAGGTGCAACCTATCCCTTTTGTACAGGTCATACCTCCCCCAGAAGAGATCCCAATGATTCAAGAACCTAAAGCCCTGTCCCCTGCACCAGCTTCTCAGCCACGCATTTATCTGCCCAATCATCCTGTTTCTGCCCTCACTGGTGCGTGGCACAGGCAGCAATCCAGAAATTACTACGCTGGAGCTCCTGCTTCTCAGCTTTCTACCTAGCTCTCTAAATTCTCTCTTCTGGACTTCTTTGCTTTTCCTTCCTATGTCATTGGTACCAATATGTACCAAAACATCTGGCTGCTCCCCCTCCCCCTCCAAAATGCTGTAGACATGTTTCGAGACATCCCTCACCTGGGAGGCAACTTACCGTTCGGGTGTCCCATTCATGTCCACAGAATCTCCTGTCTGATCCTCCTGTCATTACCAATCCCCTCTTCCCCATCTTTTCCTTCTGCACCACAGACCCATGCTCAGTGCCAGTTACCTGGCCTCCTTGGCATTGCCCTGGGAGGTCATCCCCCACAACAGCATCAGAACGATATACTTATTATTGAGGAGAATGGCCGCAAGAGTTCACTACCTGCCTATTCACCTTCCCATTCCTTCTCCTGACAGTCACCCAGCTACCCGCCTCCTGCAACTTCGGGGTGACTTCTTCCCTGTAACTCCGATCGATGAACTCCTCACTCTCCCACACAAGCCAAAGGTCATCCAGCTGCTGCTCCAGATCCCTAACACGGTCTTCTAGGAGCTGCATCTGGATGCACTTCACACAGATGGAGTTCTCTGGGAGATTGTGGGTCTCCCAGAAATCCAGCATCCGGCATGAAGAACACACAATGGCCATTTAAACTACACTAAGTACACCTGATGCAGCAAGAAAAAAAGAAAACTTACCCAGACAACTCAACCAGATAACTTACCCAGAGGCAACACCTCCTTTGAGCCAAAGCCTGACACTTCCACTCTCACCATTGGCCCACTCCCAACAATGGGCACTCCAATGCTTGTCCATCTTGTCCCTTCCATACTTTTATTCTCTCCTCTCTGTGCTGCTCCCACCGCTAACTGGGCCAGCGGAATAACACCGAACGCCCGCAAAGCCCTACTTTTAAAAGAGCACCGCCAACCTGCAAGTAACCTCCTCGTTGTGCACTACTCCTGCCACTGATTGGGCTGCTGGAATTCTCTTGAACATAAAGCAGCACAGGTTTTCATACAGGATAGATAAAGCTGATCATTAGTTCCATTTCCAACTTTCAATAGAATACTTAAAAGATTTATGGCACTCTCAATGAAGCAGCCGTCATGCTGGTAATATTTCATAATAAGGGTGAAATTATCTATTAATTAAATTATCCAATGGCGGTGAAAATTTAGCTTTTAGCAAGTCTGAGGGTAAATGACAATGTAATCATAGTTTTGGAGAACAGATTATTATTTAGATTAATTATATTGATGTATATCAGCCTTGCACAACAGTCAGACCTCTTGTCATGTGAATGACTTCTAAGGTAATACTCAAAGCTAGAAGACGAACATTGCGCTCAGCCATCCTTTCAATCAGGCAATAATCTTCTTTTGAAAAATCCACTTGTCCTTGGCAAAACCAAAAGAAAAGCAATTTCTGGTATCAGTAGTTTCCCTTGATGACACATGACGCAGTGACTCTATATCACCAAACTGCTGATCACACAACTTTTCTTGGCCCCCATTTTAACCTTGCACTTGACTTTAAAGAAACCCTGGAGGTCATTCTCTCTGGAGTGTTAAGTAGTTCCCAGTTTAAAATCAACATTCATAGACCTAGCCATATGTACTGCATTTTGACAGTCACAATTTTTATTGGATGCAAACTTGGCTACCCAACACACGGGTGATACAACAGAAGCTCTGACCTTTGACCTGAATGGGCAACTTACTGCTGTGCAAAGTCATATCTGTGACATCATTACACTAGTTTCTATTGTTCAACAGTACTTCCGATCTACTGTGTGTTAGCACTCTAGCAACCTGTGCTCCAGTAAGTGGCCCTCTCTCAGCATGACATCATTCCTTGCCCCACAACTTCCACTCCAATTTTGCAATGACCAAATATGGGTTTAGATGAGGTAGAATTTGTTAGGTGCATCTAGAAAGGTTTTTTAACCAATATGTAGTTAGTCCAATGAGAGGAGGTTCCCTACTGGACCTGGTGTTGGTTAATGAGCCTGACCAGGTGACTGACCTTTCTATGGGAGAACAGTTAGGAAACAGAGATCACAACTCCTTAATTTTAAAATAGTTATAGATAAAGGTTAGTTGTGAAAATTGCAGGAGAGTATTAGATTGGAGCGGTGCCTGGGGAGAGTTAATTGGGAGCAACGGACTTTAAGCAAGTCCACATCTGACAGGTTGAAGGTGTCTAAAGACCATTTCAACAGAGTACAGTCCAGGATGGCAAGGTATGGGAACCTTGGCTATTGAGAGGTGGTGAACTTAGTTAAGAAGAAAAAGGAAATGTATGGAAGGTTTAGGGAGCTAAAATCAAATACAGCCCTAGAGGATTTTAATGAATCCAGAAAAGAACTCAAGAAGTGAATTAAGAGAGCCAGGGGAGCCTTGGAACTCCTTGGCAAGTAGGATTAATGAGAATCCCAAGGCATTTCATATACGGGCAGTCCCCGTGTTATGAATGAGATCCGTTCCTAAGTCTGTCTTTAAGTCGAATTTGTAGGTAAGTTGGAACAGGTACATACGGTTCTTATTTGGCGTCAGTTAGTCAAATGTTTGTCTTAGTATGTAGTATATATTTTACCTTTCTACACAGAGCTTTTCTTTTTCTCATCATAAATGGCCTTGTAGCAGCTGAGTCCCTCGGTAACTGTACGGTAAACTTTGGTGAACCTCTCTGTATTAGGATCTTGCTCCTCTAACTTTGCCATCCCTGCTTCAATGAGACAAAAGGCTTCAGCTAACTCATTTGTCAAAAACCTTTTCGGTTCTGGAGTTTTTAGGTCCCAGTCTTCTTCCTCAAACGCTATCAACATTATTAACATTAAGATGGCACCGGTAACTGGCAACTTTGCATGTGCTGTCCCGAGCAAACTGCCCTCTCCACTATCCTATACCTGAGAAACCCTTCTAAACCTCCAATCTAGCAAGATCAAGTTCAACAACACCCTGGCGAAGCTACTGACCCAGCTGGAGGCCACCACGCCAGAATTGTTTCTTAAACTCCGGACTGCACCTAGACCCGACCAGCGAGGCCCATCACGTTCCCGGAGACCCGCGGTCTGCTACCGTGCCAGAGCACTTGCAGACGCTGCCCATTCCGACCAGCACCTCTCCGGAGCAGACAACCACACAGAAGTGACGGCGGAGACCTCAAGGTGCCCCAGACACTTCCCTGGAGTGACCACCGTAAAGCCCCATTGGTGGCCATCCACAGCTGCCAGAAGTGAGGCCTCCGCTGCGGACCTCAGAAATCGAGCCCGAGGCCCAGGTGGAGCGGAGGCCTCTGCAACCGTGACTCAGCTTAAGGACTTGTTTCAGCCAGGAGCCCGGCCATCCGGGATTAAGTGTCGGCTTTGGGGCCTGGCCCAATCGACAGCCCGGGCCCCGGGCAGCTGGAAGTGGCAGCGGAACCTCCCCCATTATTTGGCCCAACCCAGAGCGTCTGACGACACGACTCGCCGATCGATCCCCGCGGGACACGTCCACCAACCTCAAGGAGCTGACAACAACACACTGCATCGATGGAAACCTGGAAGGATGCACTATTTACCGAGGAAGCGTGGGAAAAGAGCTAGGCTGCTGGTCAGATTGAAGCTGAGGGGCTTCAGGGTCCCTATGCCCTCCATCCCACTAGCTAATCTGCAAGCCATAGAGAACAAGGTGGGTGATCTTAAAGGGAGACTCACCTACTGCAGGGAGATGCAGAACTGCTGTGTATTCTTTTTCACCGAGACCTGGCTCTCCCCTGCCACCCCCAACTGTGCCATCCGACCGGAGGGATTTTCGATTCATCGGATGGATCTCACGGCATCTTCGGGCAAGACGAGGGGAGGTGGTGTCTGCCTACTGATCAACACTACGTGGTGCTCGGACACAGTGACACTGACAAGCTCCTGCAGCCCGGACCTGGAACACCTGTTGGTGAAGTGTCGTCTCAACTATCTACCACGGGAATTCACCTCAGTCATACTGACGGCAGTCTACATTTCCCCCCAGGCAGACGTGGAGTGTGCTCTGAACATACTGTATGCCAACATCAGTGAACTTGAGACCAGGTATCTGGAGGCTTTGCTCATTACAGCCGGGAACTTTAACCAGGCCAAGCTCAGAAAGGCGCTGCCAAAGTTATACCAACATGTCTATTGCGTATTAAGCTTACATAAAGAAAAAAAAGAACTACTTCTTCTCTTAACAGTTCATAGAAAAAAGACTCAAAATTTCTGTTATTGAGAGAAAAAAAAACACTAAACTAACCTAAAACAAAAACAGTCCATTTTGAGGATACAGTTAAAAAAAAAGGAAAACTCCTTCTGGTCAAAACCTTCCCTTATTTATTTCTGCTCAGCTGGAACAGTAGTGATGCCAAGCAGGATAGTTGAATGCTCCTCTTGTGGGATGTGGGAAGGTAGGGAGATCTCTAGTGTCCCGAACGACTACAACTGCGAGAAGTGCATCCAGCTGCAGCTTCTAACAATCCACATTAAGGATTTGGAACTGGAACTGGATGAATTCCTCCTCCTTTACCTCTAAATGGACAGGTATATTAATACACTCCACACAGATCTCATTATCCTCCACGTCCGTCTCCTTGTAAATACTGATGTACCATATTCATCTTGGACCACACCCACATCCTCTGCATCCAAGCAAGTATTCCCCCTTTAAACTTGAGAAGTCTCATCCTCTCCCTAGTTATCCTCTTGCGGTTGATGTATGTAGGAATCAGAGGTGGTGATAACTGAGGGAGATTGAAAGTCTAGCTGATGGTACCAACCTTTCACTACACTCAATATCAGCAAGACCAAAGAGCTGATTAGTGACTGCAGGAAGAGGAAACCAGAGGTCCATGTGCCTGTCCTCATCGAAGGATCACAAATGATGAGGGTCGGCAGCTTTAAATTCCCTGGTGTTATCATTTCAGAGGATTTGTCCTGGATCCAGCGTATAAGTGCCATTACAAAGAAAACATAGCAGCACCTCTACTTTCTTAGAGGTTTCGCCTGTCACCTGAAACTACAACAAGCTTCTATAGATGCACAGTGGAGAGTATAATGACTGGTTCCATGACGGCTTGGTATGGAAAACCAATCCCCTTGAATGGAAAAGCCGACAAAAAGTTATGACTACAGACCAGTCCATCACAGTTAAAGCTGTCCCCACTATTAAGCACAGTCTTAGGAAAGCAGCATCCATCATCAAGGATCTCCACAATCCAGGCCATGCTCTCTCCTCTCTGCTGCCATCAAGATGGAGGTACAGAAGTCTCAGGACCCACACCACCAGGTTCAGAAACAGTTAATACCCCTCCATCATCGAACTCCTGAACCAGAAGGGATAACTTCACTCCCACAACGTACGCACTCACTTTCAAGGACTCTTCATCTTTTGTTCCCAATATTTATTGTTTATTTATGTATGTATGTATTTATTTTTGTATTTGCACAGTTTGTTATCTTTTTCACATTAGTTCTCTATCTTTTTATGTGTGGTCTTTATTGATTCTATTGTGTTTCTTTGTATTTACCGTGAATGCCTGTAAGAAAATGAAAATCTCAGGGATGTGCTGTGGATTCCGGTTAGTTGGTCCATCAGTTAATTGGGGCAACTGCTTATTTGGGACAACTCTTGGGACAAGAGCAAAATCTAATCAAGAAAACAGCCTGGATTTCCTTTATGTATTTGGGGCACTATGTTGCTTGATTGGAACAGCAGTATATTGCCGAACATTTTCAAACATTCACATGCACTTGTGTGGCCATTTCACCATGCTATGGTTTAGAGTTAGGGTGCTTAAACGTGCAATGTGCTTAGAGTGAATAATTTTTAAGTAGCATCAGTTGCATATGTTTACGTTCATAACACAATTTTTTTCTGATACTTGGTGAGAAATAAGGAGTAAGACAATTCAGGACTGTTTTGCTCACTGCAGTTTCAAGCATTCAGGTTTGGAGATACTAGAAACAATCACATGTAAAAATGAAACAACTTCATTACTTCAACAAGTTCGGAATTACGAAGAATTTGAAGGTATTGACAATCATCTTGAATGTTACAATGAAAATAAAGATTTGGAAGATACAATCATCAAAAGTACTGCATGAAGGCAGTCCGTTATCTGCACCAGATGTCTGCGCTGATTTTGTTCATTTACAGTCAATCAAAAGAATATGACAACATATGCTGGATGAATTCCTCTGTCAATTACAATCAGGAACTAATAAACAGTTTTATAGTACTGTTGTAGTACTGGTAGTGTTCTAATTTGTTCTGTATTTCATTAAGTACATCATTTATTACTCATTTTGTCTTTTTTATACCTTTTTTACTATTTTCATGAAACTTCAGCCAACTGAGCCACCCGTTTAATTGGGCCAAAATGTAGTGGTCCTGGTATGTCCCAATTAGTTGGGATCTACTGTATATGGTGACGTACATGTATTTCAATAATAAATTTACTTTGCACATTGAAGGACTTTTCATGCCCCTCCTGGCTTTTCTAATTCCCTTCTTGAGTTCTTTTCTGGCTTTCTTGCAATCCTCAAGGACACTGTTTAATTCTAGCTTCCTAAGCTTTACATACTTTTCCTTTTTCTTCTTGACTAAATTCATCAGCTCTCTTGACATCCACCTTGCAGTAAGACAACTCAGAACTGTTTTTCTCACTGCATTATCTTGCCTTGCCATCCTTGTCCTTGCTTCTGACTGAAACATACCCATCCCGTACTCTGCACATTTGGTCTTTAAACAACTTCCACATGTCAGATATGGACTTGTCGAAAAGCTGCTGTTCCCAATTAACTCTCCCCAGTCACAAACAGGAGAAAATCTGCAGATGCTGGAAATCCAGGCAACACACACACACAAAATGTAACTCTCCCTAGTTCTTGCCTAATTTGTCTTACTCCAACTTAATGCTCTTTTGCAAGGTCCATACTTTCCTTTCTCTGGCTCATTGCCTAACACCAGGACCAGTACAGCCCCTCCTCCTGTTAGACCATCTAGATATATGTCTGAGAAACCATCCTGGATGCAGCTAACAATTCTATCCCATCTAAATCTCTTGCACTAAGAAGGTCCCAGTTTATATTACAGAAGTTGAAGTCCCCCCATGACAACAACCATATTGATTTTACACCTTTCCTTTTCTGTTTGCATATCTGTTCCTCAATGCCCCAGAGGCTATTAGGGTGTCTGTAATACAATCTCATCAGTGTAATTGCACCATTCTGATTTTTGAATTATATCCACATAGACTGAGTAGGTGAGCCCTCCATTATGTCCCCTGAATGCAGCTGTGATATTGCCCCAATTGGTAGTGCAATTTCCCCACCCCACATCCTTTTACGTACTTACTCTGTTTTCTAAAACATCAAAACCCAGAAAATTAATCACCCATTCCTGTCCCTCTTTCAATCAAGTCTCTTTAATGGCCACATCAGAGTTCCATGTACTGATTCCTGCTCTAAGTTCATCACTTTTACCCATAGTACTCCTCGCATTAAAATACACACACCTCAAGCTATCCACCCCATTGCATTTATTACTTTGCTCCTGCTTGACATCTACCTTCCTCTTCATCCCTCCAGTTAGGTCGCAACTAACTTAATTAGTTTGCGCATCATCATGGACTGAAGGGCCTGTCCCTGTGCTTGCTGTTAAATCTATAAACAAGATGGTACAATTTAAACCTTGGTCATCAAAGCCCAGATGGTCATTAATCAGAAACATTAACTTTTTTTCTATTATGTGCTGAATATTTCCAATATTCTTCTGCTTTAACTTCAGCTAAGCCCATTGCCACTCCATACCATTTTTCACAACCACTCCTAACCTTCGACAATGTAACAGAAAAGCACCCACTAGCTTTGCTAGTTGCTAAGAAAGTAGCAGAGCAGACAAATATGTTCAGAAACAGGAACTAAAGGTAAGCAAAAGAATAGATGTTAATAGTTAATAAATAATTATCAGATGTAGAAAATTACTTTGAGTTTCTTTAGTCAGTTCTAGCCTTCATAATTTGTGTTCAAGTGGACAACAATAGAAACATGGGTTTGCACCCATTCAGTGGCCTTATGGATAATTATGCACGGAGAAGGAGAGGTGAGCATTGCCCAGAGTTCATCATATATTGATCATCCTGGTTCCACATTTGCTGCCTAGCCTATTGAGTTCCTCCAGCATTTTGTGTGTGTTCCTTTGATGTGATGATGTTGTTCTTTCTTTTCATGCATTGTGGCACATTGGGCGGCTTTTTCTTTTATTTGCTATTTCTGTAGCATTTGACTGCTTTTTACAAGGCCGAGTTGCTAGCTCGATGCTCAGCCCAGCACAGATGGAAAGCATGCAAAGACCAGCCAGATTCAAACTTGGAACCATTTGCCTCAAAATTAGGGTAATGATGCCACAACAACACCAGCTGTCAATGCTTGGATGAGATAGAGTGCGTGAAGTGTGTTCAGGAAAACTTCTTTAATCAATACATGGAAATCCTAATGAGAGAGTGTTCCATACTTAATCTGCTATTAGGGAATAAGACAGGCAGGTGACAGAAGTTTGTGTAGGGGAACACTTTGCATCTAGTGATCTTAATGTCATTTGTTTCAAAGTAGATATAGAAGAAGGTAGGTCTGGTCCACAGGTTGAGATTCTAAATTGGAGAAAGGCCAATTTTGATAGTATTAGAGAGGATCTGACAAGTGTGGATTGGGGATGGCTAAGGTGTACTAGGTGAGTGAGAGGTATTCAAAAGTGAAATTTTGAGAGTACAAAGCTTCAATGTGCCTGTTAGAATAAAAGATAAAGATAACAGGTTTAGGAAAGCTTGGTTTCGAAGTGATATTAAAGCCCTTGTTAAGAAAAAAAAGGAGGCACATAGCAAGTGTAGACAGGTACAAACATATGAGGTACATATTGAGTATAAGTGCAAGAGAGCACTTAAGAAAAATATCAGGAGGGCTAAAAGAAGGCATGAGGGTGCCCAAGTGGACAAGGTGAAGGAGAGTCCCAAGGGATTCCACAAATATGTTAACAGCAAAAGAACTGCAAGGGACAAAATTGGTTCTTTGGAAGATCAGAATGGTAATCTATGCATGGAGCCAAAAGACATGGGGTAGATCTTAAATGGATTTTTTACATCTGTTTTTACTCAGCAGATGGACATGGGGTCCACAGAAGTAAGGCAAAGCAGCGGCAAAGTCAGGGACCCTATACAGATTACAGAGGTTGAACTGCTTCCTCTCGAGGCAAATTAGAATGGACAACTCCCCATGTCCTGACAAGGTGTTCCCTCAGAACCTGTGTGAGGCAAGTGCAGAAATTGCAGAGCCATAGCAGAGATACTTAAATCATCCTTAGTTACAGGCCAAGTATCAGAGGATTGGAAGATGGCTAATGTTGTTCCACTGTTTAAGAAAGGCTCTAAACATAAAACTGGAAATTTTAGACTGGTGATCCTGATATCAGTAGTGGGAAAATTCTTGGAAGATATTCTAAGGGACCGGACATATATAGATAGACATGGACTGATTGGGGATAGTCAGTATGGCTTTGTGCATGCTGGGTCATGTCTAACCAATCTTATAGAGATTTTTGACTAACTTACCAGGAAAGATGATGAAGGCAAGGCAGTGGATATTGTCTACATGGACTTTAGAAAGGCATTTGACAAGGTCCCACATGGGAGGTTAGACAAGAAGTTTCAGTCGCTCGGCATTCAAGGTAAGGTAGTAAATTGGTTTAAACATTGGCTTTGTGGGAGAAGCCAGAGAGTAGATGGTTGCCTCTCTGACTGGAGGCCTGTGACTAGTGCAGTGCCATAGAGATTAGTGCTGGGTCTAATGTCGTTTGTCATCTATGTCAATCATCTGGATGATAATGTAGTTAACTGGATAAGAAAATTTGTGAATGACACCAAAACTGGGGTGTAGTGGACAGTGAGGAAGTCTATCAAAGCTTGCAGCAGGATCTGGACCAGCTGGAAAATTGAACTGAAAAATGGGAGATGAAATTTAATGCAGACAAATGCAAAGTGTTGCACTTCAGTAGGACCAACCAGGATATATCTTACACAATGAATAGAAGAGTGTGGTAGAAAAAAGGGATCTGGGAATACAAGTCCATAATTGATTGAAAATGGTTGCAATGGTAGATATGGTTGTAAAGAAAGCTATTGGCACTTTGGCCTTCATAATTCAAAGTCTTGAGTACAGGAGATGGGACGTTATATTGAAGTTGTATAGATGTTGGTGAACAACACACACAAAATGTTAGAGGAACTCAGCCCGCCAGGCAACATTTATGGAAAAAATAGTCGACATTTCGGGCCGAAACCCTCCAGGAGGGTTGGAGAATAAAAACTGAGGAGTAGATTTAAAAGATGGGGGAAGGAGAGAGAGAGCCTCTAGATGATTGGTGAAACCTGGAGGGGGAGGGATGAAGTTGATTGGTGAAAGAGACAGACAGCCATGGAAAAAAAGAAAATAGGGGAGGGAGCACCAGAGGGAGGTGATAGGTGGGCAAGGAGATGAGGTGAGAGAGGGAAAAAGGGATGGGAAATGGAGAAGAGGATGGGGGTTGGGGGGCATTACCAGAAGTTTGAGAAATCGATGTTCATGCCATCAGGTTGAACCTACCCCTCAGCCTTTTTTTTGACCAGTCCTGCCGAAGGGTTTCAGCCCAAAACGTCGACTGTACTTTTTTTCCATAGATGCTGCCTGGCCTGCTGAATTTCTCCAGTATTTTGTGTGTGTTGCTTGTATTTCCAGCATCTGCAGATTTTCTCTTGGTTTGAGACATTGGTGAGGCCAATTTGGAGTATTGTGTGCAGCTTTGGTCACCTACCTGTAGGAAAGATGTAAATAAGTTTGAAAGAGAACAGAGAAAATTTACAAGGATACTTCCAGGACTGAAGGACCTGAGTCATAAGGAGAGATTGAATAGGTTAGGACTTTATTCCTTGGAACGTAGAAGATTGAGGGGAGATTTGATCGAGGTGTACAAAATTATGAGGGGCATAGATAGGGTAAATGCCAGCAGGCTGTTTCCACTGGGGTTGAGTAGTACTAAAACTAGAGGTCATGGGTTAAAGGTGACAGGTGCAAAGTTTGAGGGGAGCACAAGGGGAAAGTTCTTCACTCAGAGGGTCATGAGAATGTAAAATTAGCTGCCAGTGCAAATGCTGCATGCAAGCTCAAATTCAGCACGAGAGAAGTTTGGATAGGTACATACATCGATGGTAGGGGTATGGTGGACTATGATCCAGGTGTAGGTTGATGGGAGTATGCAGTTTAAGTGCTTTGGCACTGACCACATGGGCTGAAGTGGCTGTTTCTGTGTTTTACTTTTCTGTGACTTCATGGCTTTTCTATGGGGTAAAGGTCTTGTTGTATTTGTGTGTGTGTCCTCCTGGTGGAGCCCTTTCTTAATGGATTTGGCTCTCTGCTGAACCACAGAATAACTGAGTATGTCCTGACTACGCCCAGAGAGGTTGTCTTATTTCGCCTTGCTCTTCCTGCCCTCCTGCTCCTCTGCTCTTTCTTCTCTTCTGCTTCCCTTCATCTTGGTGCTATGCATGGAAAAGTGGTGATCCCTTGGCACAGGAAGATTATGCAAGATACAACTGACTTCAATGAAAGAAGATATCCTCTCTACACTGCAGGTCAACCCCTTGATCAGTCTGAGCAACAGTCTTTACAAACTCCAACAGTAGTCTCCGTCCAAAGTCTACTGCTCTGCAGTGATTATCTCTTCTAACTCTTACAGATCACATGGGAATCAGGGTTATGGATTACCATCTGGAGTCCCACAGAAGCAATCTATCAGAATTCCTTAGATGCTTGAATATCCTGACCCGGATCTGGGCTGTACCCTCCAAATATCCGTACCTGCATCTCAGTTTTTTTGCACTACCTTATTTTCCATTTTTCTATTTTCTATTTATGATTTATAATTTAAATTTTAAATATTTACTATCGATTTGTAATCCAGGGAGCGGGAAGCGCAGAATCAAATATCGCTGTGATGATTGTACGTTCTAGTATCAATTGTTTGGTGACAATAAAGTATAAAAGTATCTTCCTAAATCAGAATGAATAAACCATATGAGTTTTCCTAATGCATAACAATTTGGGGGTAGGCCATTACAATCTTTTGCTCTTAGTCACACATTTTCTGTACGTTCAGCTCATCCTTCCCATACGGAGTTTGTAAAATCATGTAAAATCCCCCAACTCCTTGAACCTTCAAGTCAACAACCTGAGAAAATTCCAGGTAACTATACTGCCTTTATCCCTGTTTTATTCAAGGAGAAGCAGGGGCGGCGCTAAGTTGGTGCTAGCTGGGGCTATAGCCCCAGCAGAAATTGCAATAGCACCAGCGTAGCACCACCAAGAAATTAACTGAAATTTCACATACAAATTGCAGCTGCTTTACTTTCTCTGTATAGTTTTGAATACAGCTTGTTTCTCCAGTTGATCTAGTGAAACAGCGCCCCCAATTACCATAGCACCCACACAGCAATAAAGTTATAAACTCTGTCAGATCCACTCTACACTTCTGCTTATTCGTTCGTTGTCAGTGTCTCGCCGTTGCTGTCCTCAGATCAGTTAAGCTGATCTAAGATCACTTAAGGTGGTGATGTCACTTACGCGAGATATTGATAGTATACATCCAGGCGCAGATCCGTGGTCTCGCGAGACTAACAGATGCCCCACACACACACGCACATTGTGCTTTTACAAGCTAGCATGGGCCTGGCACGTGCATTGTTTTGGCGGCGTGAAAAATGGATCGATTTTTAGTGAGAAAATGACCTCGTCCAGAAGAATCAGTGGTGTCTCAGCCTGAGCTTGTCTTAATTGAAAGTGACATGCAGAAAGAAGTAAGTGAGGATGAGAATGACAGCAGTTCATCGAAGGAGTGTGAGGGTGAAGTAGAGGAACAAGAAATGGAGCGGAATTCGGAACAGAACGTGGATGAAGCTGCTCTTAGTGCTAGTGCGAATACCGTTAGTGATGTTAGCCAGCAGCCTGAGGAAGGATCCCGTCGGCCAGCATTGAAAAAGTACCCTTCACTGCTCGCAACAGTTTGGCAAGCAGCAAAGGAGTTTTATTCATGGCTGGTTTGACTAACTGGAATATTCGATCACGAAAGATACTACGTTCTGCTTCGCATGCAGGCAATTCCTGTGTAGAGGACATGGATTCCATTCTGAGTCTACCTTCACCGTCACTGGTTACCACAACTGGTGGAAAGCAACAACAGCTTTCAAAACCCACCATGTAAGTTCAGCTCAGAAGGTTGCTAAGGAGGCACAGGCCAAATTCAAATTGAGAAAACAAGATGGTTCAAGATTGGGAAATATGCTTGACAAAGGACATGCAAAGATTGTCCAAGAAAAGCGTGAGTATATGAGAGCTGTGGTTGAGTCTCTAGCAAGGACAGACAGCGAATGACACAGTAGAATTTCATGCTCCAATGAGACCCTACAGCGGTGCATTTATAGATTTATACAAACTAATCTGTATATCACTGACTCTACCTGTGATATCTGCTTCATGCAAATAGAGCTTCTCTTGCCTCAGACGCCTCAAAAACTACCTAAGGAATAGCAACTGCGATGCTCGGAACAGCAAGTTGGCCGTGTTGGCCATAAACAGCTGGAGGACCAAAGCACTTGACATCCAGAAAATCATTGATGCTTTCGCCACCAATCACAACAGACGGATTGTGCTTCTCTGAAAACATCAATGGTGAGTGCAGTTGATCTTTTTTTAAATTTGGGCCAAGACTAATGCTGATTATTATTATTATTTTGTGCTGGATACCCCATAGTCCTTATGTTTCCTGCAAATCCTAAACTATTACATTTACTGCTATTAAGCCTACTGGTTTTGCTTAGACTTCCAAGCAGGTAATTCTGTTGATTTTTGTTTTAAATTCAGTAGCCGAATTATTTGAGGTATTGCATGGTCAGAGTACGATTTGTCCAACTCCTGGTAAATCCTTGTATCTGTTGTTTGCCTTATTTGACCTTAATAACGGTGTATCTTTTGGTATTGTCTGTCCATGTAATGCGAATAGCAGTGGACATTGTGGGTTAGTGTTGTGTTTTTCAGTTGAAAAGCACGCATTTGACGCTGATTGAGGGATTGGTGCGTGATTCACATTGTGTGCTGTGGGTGGGATGCTCTGTTGGTTTGTTTGTTTATGCTCTATGTAGCCCGGGTTGTCTCCGATGCTGTTGACACTGTCACAGTTCAATTCTATATTAGATCTATCAATTGCTGTTGCTTGTGAATCAACAGAGGCATTTATAGTAGGCACACAACGCTTAAAACTGACTTTTGAAAACCATGCATCTGGCCTTGCGAATACATATTACCATAGGGTACATCCCTCAGCACGATCACTGAATAATTCTGCCCCACTGTAGCACCAGCAAGAAAAAACCTCTGACGCCGCAACTGAGGAGAAGGAGAAAGCATCTGTGAGTAGGAAGCGTCCATGAGAACAGAGGCTCCAGGCATTGGTGCATGGTGGAGCTCTGCCTGTAGTGGAGACCAAAGCCTCCAGATACATTGTCCTCAGAGTTGAGGAAGAAGACTGTTGATTCTGGTAGACCTTAGAGAATTGTACAGATCACACATCTCTGTTTTTCTTTATTCAACTCCTTCAAGGAAGCCTTGCCTCAAGAGGCCTTCCCTCTCCCCCTGCCCTTGGCCATAATGGCCAGTATCAGAGCAGCCATCTTTTTCTACAAAATGATATAGTCTCAATAATGAAGAAAATAAAACTGCAGTCCTTGCAGTTCTAACATTTAGTCCAGCTAAGCACAATAAACTCTAAATCAATTTGCAACAAATTTACAGGCAATTAGGAAAATTTTAGAAAACTGCAGCAACAGAGTCTCTTCCCAGAGTTCAGAGTTGATCTCCTTTGTATGACTGAGGGAGTGTTCTTCAGCCCAAAAGGGCAAGGTCAAGTCAAATCAATGCTGCACAAATGACTGGCACCACTGCTTCATACTTCTGTCGGGCACAGAATTGCACAATAAGATATCTCATTAATGAGATGCAATGCTGGTTCACAAACCAAATTACACATAAATGGAGGGCTTAGTGCCAAAAGAAATTACCCAGTCATATTTCTAGGCCAATGTGTTCTATTATCTATTTTGCAACACATGTTCAGCTGGACTGAGAAAGAAACATTGAATAGCAAATACCTGGATGGGCTGAGAGCCCTTCACTTCTTCCTTGAACTGACAACTTAACAGTCCCCATCACATTCTCATACCTCACTGAACACGTTCTCATTTTGAACAACTTCTCTTTCACTTACTGTCTCCCCCATTAAAGGCATGGCTCTGGAAACCTGCATGAGCCCAAGCCCATCTCTTTCTGATGTATTCAGAACAATCTGTTTTTCAGTCCTAGTTGGTCCTCCTCCCTCAAACCTTTTCTAATACTTTGATGATTGTATCCATGTTTCTTCCTCAACAAAAGCAGAACTTAAAAATTCCATTAGCTTTGCAATTTATTCCACCTGCTCCTATTCAGATTTTTTACGATACTCTTCCTCCATCACAATGGATAGTCTTTTGTCCAATTGCCAAAGCAAGCCCATGACAGTTACCTTGACTGTACCACCTTTCAACCCTGGCTCAATTCCATTTGTCCCGCATTTTTGTCTAAATTGTATCTGTCCTTCTGACAAAACTTTTCACACTAGTGCTTCAGAAATGTCTTCCATTTTTCTTAACCAGATTTCTTCAGCACCTTAGTTGACACAGTCTCTAAAAGTGTATTTCCATTATTTCCTATGTTTATGGTCTCACGCCTTTCTTTTAACCAGACGAAAAAGTAAGTGTGTATCATCCAACCCACCAACCTCCATGTTCAATAGATCATCCTCCATAATGTCTACCAACTTTATGGAGATTCCTCCTCAAGATCACCTTCCTCTGTTCACACAGAGAGTGGTAGGTGTGTGGGATGCACTGCCGGTGACTGTGGTGGAAGTGGATACAACAGGGTCTTTTAAGAGACTCTTAGGTAGGTACATGGAGCTTAGAAAAATCGAGGGCTATGTGGAAGAGTAATTCTAGGCAGTTTCTAGAGAAGGTTACATGGTTGGCAGAACATTATGGGCCGCAATGCCTATAATATGCTGTAGATTTCTATGTGCTATATTCTATGTTCATTCCCTTTGATTGCAGGTTTCCAGTGACTACAATATACTGCGTTTCAGTTTCAACATGTTCTTTTTTTTCCAAATCTGCTACCCTTAGCCATCTATCTCTTTTGTGTTTCTGTAGACAAGAAGCATTCATTTCCCTCTCTAAAGGAGTACTGAACACAACTTCCTCTCCTGGCTATTGTCCTCTCCACACTTCTACTTCTTAAACTGACATGTTTTCTCACCATTCCAGTCCTGTTGGTGGGGGTGGGGGGGGGGCACATTGGTCAACTGGGAATCTGGGCAAAGGGATGACAGGTGTTAACTAAGTCAGACAAGTATTAAGTATACAAAGGTGCATTTTGGGAAGTGAAACCAGGGGAGGATAGATACAGTGAATGCCAGGGCCTAGGAGAATATTGTAGGAGAGGCTTTGGGGTATGAGTATATTGTTCTTTGAAACTGGCCACACAAGTAGACAAAATGGTGATGGCGGTGTATGAAGTGCTTGCCTTCATTGGTTATAGCACTGAGTACAGGATCTGGAACTTCTTGTTACAAGATGATGTTGAGACCACACCCCAGATCATAGTGTACAGTACTGGTTGCCAGAAAAGAGGTGATTAAACGAGAAAGGGTGCAGAAAGAAATTCACAAAGATGTTGCCAGGTCTGATTTATAAGAGACTACACAGGCTTGGAGCAGAGGAGGCTGAGGGGAAACCTTAGGCCATTGGACCATGTGACATAGGAACAGAATTAGGCCACTCAGCCCATCAAGTCTGCTCCGCCATTCCATCATGGTGATCCCAGATCTCACTCAAGCACATTCACCTGCCTTCTCACAATATCCTTTGATGCCCTGACCAATCAGGAAACGATCAACTTCCACCTTAAATATACACACAGACTCGGCCTTCACCGCAGTCTGTGGCAGAGCATTCCACAGAATTACTACTCTCTGGGTAAAAATAATCCTCCTTACATCTGTTCTAAAGGGTCTTCTACATCTGTGCCCTCTAGTTCTGGATACCCCCACCAAAGGAATATCCTCCCCATATCCACCCTATCTAGATCTTTCAACATTCTGTAAGTTTCGATAAGATCCCCATGCATTCCAAATTCCAGTGAGTACAGGCCCAAAGCTGCCAAATAGTCCTCATATGTTAACCCCTTCAGTCCCAGAATCATCCTCATGAATCTCCTCTGCACACTCTCCAATGACAATACATTCTTTCTGAGATAAGGGGACCAAAATTGTTAACAATACTCCAAGTGTGGCCAAACTAGTGTCTTACAAAGGGTCAGCATTATCTCCTTGCTTTTATATTCTATACCCCTTGAAATAAATGCCAACACTGCATTTGTTTTCTTTACCACAGACTCAACCTGTAAATTAACCTCCTGGGAGTCTTATATGAGGATTCCCAAGTCCCTCAGCACCTCTGATATTTGAAACTTCTTCCCATTTAGATAATAGCCTGCACTATTGTTCCTTTTATCAAAATGCATTATTATATATTTTCCAACACTGTATTCCATCTGCCACTTTTTTGCCCATTCTTCCAATCTGTCTAAGTCCTGCTGCAATCGCATTGCTTCCTCAGCACTACCTACCCCTTCATCTATCTTTGTATCATCTGCAAACTTTGCCACAAAGCCATCAATGCCACTATCTAAATCACTGACAAACAATGTGAAAAGTAGCGATCCCAATACTGACCCCTGAGGAACCACACTAGTCACTAGCAGCCAACCAGAAAAGGCCCCTTTCATTCCTACTCACTGCCTCCTGCCTGCCAGCCATTCTGCAATTCGTGCCAGTATATTTTCTGTGATACCATAGGATTTTATCTTGTTAAGCAGCCTCATGTGAGGCATCTTATCAGATGCCTTCTGAAAATCCAAGTAAATGATGTCCACTGCCTCTTCTTTGTCCACCCTGCTTGTTACTTCCTCAAAGAACTCTAACAGGTTTGTCAGGCAAGATTTCCCTTTACAGAAACCATGCTGATTTTGACTTATTTTATCATTAGTCTCCAAATACCTTACACAGGTTTATAACATTATGAGGTGCATAAATAGTGTCGATAGTTACAGTCTTTTTTGCCGGGTCGGGAGAATTGTACAACTAGTGGGCATAAGTTTTAAGGCGAGAGGGGAAAGATTAAAATGGAATTTGAAGGACAAGTTTTGCCACATAGATCGTGGTGCATATATAGGATGAGCCACCAGAGGAAGTGGTAGAGGCAGGGAAAATTTAAATGTTTAAAATGTATTAGACAGGTAGATGGATAGGAAAAGTTGGAGACACAAAGCTATGATGGTGCTTAACAGTAACTCCTTCGAACTCATCTGCGGCAATTAACAGTTTAATTTCTCCCTTTGATGTCTCTCTTTTTCCTTTTCACTGAGGACGGGGTTCTGTCACAGACCCTGACCTGGAGTTACAACTCAGATTTCAGTTCTTTGCGGTGATGGGACCCACACCTGGGGACTCACGACTGGATGCGCTTCAAAATCCCAAGGATGCAGCCCAGAAGGTGAGTGCGCCTTTGGGATTCTAAGGCCCCGTCGGCCTGTGGACAAACCAACTCTATGCTGGTGCTCCCAACTGAAGTGTCATGGGAGAAAACAGAACATTAGAAACAGCGAATCAACTGTCAGGGCTCTGTAACCAGCGAATCAACTGTCAGGGCTCTGTAACCAGTGAATCACGTGCCCTCTCTCCCTCTCGCTCTCGTTGGTAGGGGAGAGTTTGTTGCCAATTCTCAAATCAGAAGGAAAGCAATGCAACGATTAGTTTTTGTTGTACTGCAGATCATGGTCTTTCTTGGGAGCTTTCTTGGTGAGTGGAGGGTGCTGATGCTTTTTTTAAATTGAAGTGAGTAGGGAGTGGGTGGCTCAGTGCTTTGCTGCTGTTTGTGCGTAGGGTTCTAACGTTTTTACTGTCACTCATTCTTTGGGACACAGGTCTGTTTTTGTGGATGTCTGCAAAGAATAGAATCTCAGGCTGTACATTTCATACATTTCTTTGATATTAAAAGGAACAATTGAACTGTTGGAGGAATATGAGCGAAGTGCAGGCAAAGAATGCTAGCACCTTTCTTGACAAGGATGAATTGAGCTGAATGACCAGTTTCCATGCCTTACAATTCTATGATACAATCCGAAACATTGAGTTCATGTTTTTCTCTCTCTGCAGATGCTGGGCATCGCCAGTGTTCTGTTTTTATCGAAGAAGCAAACTCCTTTCTCTCATTAGGGGACAACCTGTTCACATTCTGATTGGACTATAATGATTACTAGCAAATTTGTGAGGACTTTATTAAGGTTGATATGTAAACGACGATGAAGGAGGAGGGACCCTGTGCTTCCTATTGCCTGCCACATTAACTCAGCATCTCAGTCCCACTCTGATCTTTCATGCACTGTTACAATGAAGGTAAATGCAAGACTAAGGATCAGGCCCCATCTTCCACCTGGGCGCATTACACCTTACTAAACTCAATATCAAATTCACCAACTGCAGATAATTTGCTCTTTCTTTCTGGAGAAACACCATGAAATGCTGGAGGAAATAAGCAAATTTGGCAGCAACCTTGCAGGGAAATAAAAAGTCAACAAACATGTCAGGCCTGATGAAGGGTCTCAGCTCGAATTGCAGTCTGCCCATTTCTCTTCCCAGGGGCTGCCTGATCTGCCATGTGTTTCACCAGATTTCCAGCATCTGCAGAACCTCTTTTGGCTCTGTGTTGCTTTCTTTCTGTTTAAACTAGAAATGGCAATTATTGCCCATCATTATTGCCACTCTGTTAATTTTATTTTGTGTAGGTTGGCCTGCTGGATATGTCCCTTAGCCTTGCCATTAGTAATACATTACACAGACAATGAAGCTTAACCTGACCTTAACATTAGGACATCATAAAGTAGCACACACAAAATGTCAGAGGAAATCAACAGGCCAGGCAGCATCTATGGAAAGAGTACAGATGACGTCTCAGGACGAGACACTTCAGCAGGACTGGAGGAAAAAAAAGATGAGGAGAGATTTAAAAGGTAGGGGGGAGGGGGGAGAGAAACACAAGGTGATAAGTGAAACTGGGAGGGGGAGGGATGAAGTAAAGAGCTGGGAAGTTGATTGGTGAAAGAGATACAGGGCTGGAGAAGGGGGAGTCTGATAGAAGAGTACAGAAGGTCATGGAAGAAAGAAAAGGTGGGGAGGAGCACCCGAGGGAGGTGATGGGCAGGCCAGGAGATAATTGAGAGAAGGAAAGGGGGGTGGGGAATGCTGAGGGGAGGGGCATATCTACAAGTTCAAGAAATCAATGTTCATGCCATCAGGTTGGAAGCTACCCAGATGGTGTCGGCCCTAAACGTCTACTGTACTCTATTCCATAGATGCTGGCTGGCCTGCTGAGCTCATCCAGCATTTTGTGTGTGTTGCTTGGATTTCCAGCATCTGCAGTTGTTTGCCACTATATTAACAGGTCCTTCTGTTCTCACCCATCCTCTTTCACTCATCTTCTCTGCTCCCTAAAACTAACCTGTTTTCTCTCCTCATAAAGGATCTGAGATGTGAAACATCAACAGTTTCTCTTTCCACAGATGTTACCTGACCTGTTGAATGCTTCCAACATTCTCGTTAAAGATTTCATTGTTTGTGAACAGGGTTTAAAAAAGCAAGAATTGCTTATCAATTCATAGAAGTCTGTAATATTCTTGCCCTGAAATCCTGAATTAAAAATGGAATTTTCAGCTTAATCTGCCTCTTGCATTATCCTAGACTTGATCTACTCAGGTGAACAACAGGATGCTATCAATAAATTCAGCAAACCAACTTTTTGTACATTTGTTCTAATACTAGCTGAAATTAAAATAAATCTGAGCCCCTCCGATTCCAAAAAAAATGAGAATGAACTAAAAAGTGTCTCATACTCATGTGACCTAAAGATGTACCAGCACCAAAAGTATTTGTTTATCAATATGACCATTTGTAAACGGCCATGGGAATAAATAGCATGCTACACAAATTATAATCTTTGGTAAAGTTTGTTTATGTTTATATAAAGAGCATTTGCACTAAAAATATCATTGTCTCACATGTGGTAAAGATAATGCATAAAGTGAAAATTAATTATTCATTTACATGGTGAAGATTGCAAGAAATCATTTTTTGGAAAAACTTGGCTAAAACTCTTTCTCCTTCTCCCCAGTCCTTCAAATACTTCTCCTTTAGGCCACTATTAATTCTAGAATATCAAGTTATCATCAGACTGTACCTGTTACGTTTACTCCATGGATTTTAAATTCATTACAGAATAGCTTGTTCATCTCTACAGCAGCGGCTTTATGCCTTCAGGGAAAAGCAGAATGAAATGAACTGGGCATGCTCTACAGGAATACTAGTTTCCTACTATTTTGGCTATACGATGATTAAAAACATTGAAAAGAACGACCTGTATTACAGCCAAATTTATCCACCATTTTGTATTATGCAGAAAACTACTGGAAGAAAATAATTACAGAATGTTATAAAACCTGTTCCCATTAAATCCTCTGCAATGCAAATGTGCTGTGTTACTTGAAGTGTTCAGATACTGAGATTGATTTTACCAGAATGAAGTCACTTGAGTAGAAATGATATATCTCAAAAGTATATGTTTCAGTCAAACACATTGAAATTTTGATTTAATAGGAATTCCAGTGTTAACAGTCATATATACCATAACTTTCAAGAAAAATAATTAGAATATGGGATGATGTTCAATGAGTGGCCCAGCAACAATTCAGCAAGCGTCTGATCCAAAAATACAGAATTGAAGATTAGAGTCATAAAGCACAGAATCAGGCCCTTTGGCCCATCTAGTCCATGCCAAACTGTTATTCTTCCTAGTCCCATCAACCCACATAGCCCTCCATATCCCTCCCATCCACGTATCTATTCAAATTTCTCTTAGGCATTGCAATTGAAACCACGTCTACCATTTCTTCTGGTACCTCATTCCACAATCACACCACCTTTCTAAGTGAAGAAGTTCCCCCTGAGGTTCCCCTTAAATATTTCATCTTTCAACCTTCATCTATGACCTCTAGTTCTAGTCTCACCCAACTTCAGTGGAAAACAAGAGAAAATCCAAACAACACACATGAAATGCTGGAGGAACTCAGCAGATCAGGCAGCATCTATGGAAAAGAGTAAACAGACTAAGTTTCAGGCTGATACCCTTCACCAGGACAGACTTCTGATGAAGAGTCTCAGCCCAAAACGTCAACTGTTTTCTCTTTTCCATAGATGCTACCTAACATGTTGTGTTCCTCCTACACTTTGAGTGTGTTTCAATGGAAAAAGCCTGGTTGCATTCTGGCTATCTATACGTCCTCATAATTGTGTATACCTCTGTCAAATCTCCCCACATTTTCCAATGCTCCAGTGAATAAAGTCCTAACCGATTCAAATGATTACTTAACTGAAACCTGTTTAGGAGTAATAGTACTCATCTGATAACAAGCAAATAAGCTGAAGAACACTCGAGGGGTTGGTGGGTTATTTAAATGACATCTAGACAGATATGTAAATAGGCAAGGCACGAAGGATACAGATTTAGTGCGGACAAATGAGATTAATGTAGGGAGCAAAAGGTCAGTATCCCTTGGTGGGCTGGAGTGCCCTTTTCTATTCTGTACAACTTAATCAGCTTTAACATAATTATTCACTGGGACATGTTCTGTTTCCCAACCAATCAGAACTGGGACATCTGTGCCTTCAGCTAGCACGCTGCCAGGGAAAGAACGTGGAGAGCTGTCTGTCCAGCATCAACATGCTCTCGGAGAAATGTGATGACTGTGGTGTCACCACATCTACACATATCCACCCTTCTTATAGAATTATAGACCACCTAATGGGGAGCAAGAATTGGAGGAGCAAATTTGTAAGGAGATAGCAGATATTTGTAGTAAGCACAAGGTTATAATTGTGGGAGATTTTAATTTTACACACATAGACTGGGAATCCTATTCTGTAAAAGGGCTGGATGGTTTGGAGTTTGTCAAATGTGTGCAAGATAGTTTTTTTTTTTTGCAGCAATACATAGAGGTACCAACTAGAGAAGGGGCAGTGTTGGATCTCCTGTTAGGGAATGAGATAGGTCAGGTGATGGAGGTATGTGTTGGGGAGCATTTCAGGTCCAGTGATCACATTGCCATTAGTTTCAATATAATTATGGAGAAGGTTGGGACTGGACCCAGGATTGAGATTTTTCATTGGAGAACGGCTAACTTTGAGGAGATGTGAAAGGATTTAGAAGGAGTGGATCGGGACAATTTGTTTTATGGGAAGGATGTAATAGTGAAATGGAGATCATTTAAAGTGAAATTTTGAGGGTACAGAATCTTTATGTTCCTGTTAGGTTGAAAGGAAAGGTTAAAAATTTGAGAGAATCATGGTTTTCAAGGGATATTGGAAAATTGGTTCGGAAAAAGAGAGAGATCTACAATAAGTATAGGCAGCTTGGAGTAAATGAGGTGCTTGAGGAATATAAAGAATGTAAAAAGAATCTTAAGAAAGAAATTAGAAAAGCTAAAAGAAGATACGAGGCTGCTTTGGCAAGTAAGGTGAAAATAAATCCAAAGGGTTTCTACAGTTATATTAATTGCAAAAGGATAGTGAGGGATAAAATTGGTCCATAGAGAATCAGAGTAGACGGCTATTTGCAGAGCCAAAAGAGATGGGGGAGATTTTGAACAATTTCTTTTCTTCGGTATACACTAAGGAGAAGGATATTGAATTGTGTAAGGTAAGGGAAACAAGTAGGGTAGTTATGGAAACCATGATTATTAAAGAAGAGGAAGTACTGGAGCTTTTAAGGATTTTAAAAGTGGATAAGTCTCCGGGTCCTGACAAGATATTCCCTAGGACCTTGAGGGAAGTTAGTATGGAAATAGCAGGGGCTCCGACAGAAATATTGCAAATGTCATTAGAAACAGGGATGGTGCCGGAGGATTGGCGTATTGCTCATGTTGTTCCATTGTTTAAAAAGGGTTCTAAGAGTAAACCTAGCAATTATTAGCCTGTGAGTTTGACGTTAGTGGTGGGTAAATTGATGGAAAGTATTCTTAGAGATGGTATATATAATTATCTGGATAGACAGGGTCTGATTAGGAACAGTCAACATGGATTTGTGCGTGGAAAGTCATGTTTGACAAATCTTATTGAATTTTTCGAAGAGGTTACTAAGAAAACCGACAAGGGTAAAGCGGTGGATGGTGTCTATATAGACTTCAATAAGGCCTTTGACAAGGTTCCACATGGAAGGTTAGTTAGGAAGGTTCAATTGTTAGGCATTAATATGGAAGTAGTAAAATGGATTCAGCAGTGGCTGGATGGGAGACGCCAGAGAGTGGTGATGGATAACTGTTGGTCAGATTGAAGGCGGGTGACTAGTGGTGTGCCTCAGGGATCTGTACTGGGTCCAATGTTGTTTGTCATATATATTAATGATCTGGATGATGGGGTGGTAAATTAGATTATGCAGATGATACTAAGATAGGTGGAGTTGTGGATAATGAAGTAGGTTTTCAAAGCTTGCAGAGCGATTTAGGCCAGTTAGAAGAGTGAGCTGAAAGATGGCAGATGAAGTTTAATGCTGATAAATGTGAGGTGCTACATTTTGGTAGGACTAATCAAAATGGGACGTACATGGTAAATGGTAGGGCATTGAAGAATGCTGTAGAACAGAGGGATCTAGGAATAATGGTGCATAGTTCCCTGAAGGTGGAATCTCATGTGGATTGGGTGGTGAAGAAAGCTTTTGGTATGCTGGCCTTTATAAATCAGAGCATTGAGTATAGGAGTTGGGATGTAATGTTGAAATTGTACAAGGCATTGGTAAGGCCAAATTTGGAGTATTGTGTACAGTTCTGGTCACTGAATTATAGGAAAGATGTCAACAAGTTTGAGAGAGTACAGAGGAGATTTACTAGAATGTTGCGTGGGTTTCATCTCCAGAGTTACAGAGAAAGGTTGAACAAGTTTGGTCTTTATTCTCTGGAGAGTAGAAGGTTGAGGGGGGACTTGATAGAGGCATTTAAAATTATGAGGGGGATAGATAGAGTTGACGTGGATAGGTTTTTTCCATTGAGAATGTGGGAGATTCAAACAAGAGGACATGAGTTGAGAGTTAAAGGGCAA
The DNA here is from genome assembly GCF_030028105.1 of Mobula birostris. Classification (NCBI taxonomy): domain Eukaryota; kingdom Metazoa; phylum Chordata; class Chondrichthyes; order Myliobatiformes; family Myliobatidae; genus Mobula; species Mobula birostris. Next base: position 60,893,348 of record NC_092373.1, read on the forward strand.
AAGTTTAGGGGTAACATGAGGGGGAACTTCTTTACTCAGAGAGTGGTAGCTGTGTGGAATGAGCTTCCAGCAGAAGTGGTTGAGGCAGGTTCATTGTTGTCATTTAAAGTTAAATCGGATAGCTATATGGACAGGAAAGGAATGGAGGGTTAAGGGCTGAGTGCAGGTCGGTGGGACTAGGGGAGAGTAAGAGTTCGGCACGGGCTAGAAGGGTCAAGCTGGCCTGTTTCCGTGCTGTAATTGTTATATGGTTTATATGGTTATATGGTATGTTGCCTCTCTGGTGCCAGGATTTGGGATGTCTCTGATTGTGTCCATGCCATTCTCAAGGGGGAGCAGCCAGGTATATTGGCACCACTGACACAAGTAGACAAGGTGAGGAGGTGCTGAAGAGAAATTTTATGGAGCTTGGTAGAAAGCTGAGAAACAGGACCCCAAGTGTAGTAATCTCTGGATTGCTGCCTGTGCTACGTGCCAGTGAGGGTAAGAATAGGCTGACTTGGCAGGTGAATGCATGGCTGAGGAACTAGGGCAAGGGTTCAGATTTATCAATCATTAGGATCTTTTCTGGGGAAGGTATGATCTGTAGAAAAAGTACGGGTTACACCTGAACCCGAAGGGGTCAACATTCTTGTGGGCAGGTTGACTTGAGTTGTTCGGGTGGGTTTAAACTAATTTGACAGGGGAGTGAGAACTGGAGTGGTAGTGCTAAAGATGGGCTACTTGGGTTACAAACAGAGGCAATGTGTAGTGAGACTCTGAGCAAGGAGAGGCTGATGATCAGGCAAAATTGCAGTCAACAGGATGAGCTGCAACGTAAAAGGCAGACAAAATCGAGAAGGGTGCATACGGGAGTAAAGGTGTTGTATTTGAATGCACACAGTATACAGAATAAGGTCGATGAACTTGTAGCACAGTTGCAGACTGGCAAGTATCAAGTTGTTGGCATCACTAAATCATGGCTGAAAGATTATGGCTGGGAGCTTAATGTCTAAGGATTGTTACATACTTCATGGATATCTTGTGATTGTCTTATGAGGATGATGTAATGGTCTTGCGGAGGTCACATGATGTATTTTTCCCGCTGATGTGAGGTCACATGATGACCTGTTCTCACCAGGTATATAAGTGTAGACCCCTGATGACGCAGTTAGTTTTCAGTTAGATCATCAGTCAGATAATCCGCTGGGCTGCTTATTAATCTCATGACGCAGTATAGTTTTAAAATGGAGTTTTACTTTCTATTGTAAAGTACAGAAGTGTTGGGCCGGTAGTTTCACCAATAGCTGCCAGATTTGTTGATGTACCTTTTCAGTAGTATTGGAGAGTGAAGATGGGAACCTGAAGGAGTCGTTGGGTGGTTTTGGAAAGGATCAACCATTGTTGAATTTGTTCAAGTAAGAGTGATCTGCATGAGATAACCTCTGATAAGAGCAGCAGAAAAAGTTGTACAGTATCTAGTCTACAGAGGGAAAAGGTCAGTGCCTTTAAACCATTCTATTTCCGTCATCGTGAGTCCTGCAGACAAGGCAGACTCCGGCTGGGATCGGCAGTAACGTCGAGTCTTCGAGGAATTCTTTACTTCAAGAAAGTCTCTCCTAATTGACTGTATAAATCTCTTGGACTTTCAAATTTACCATTCTAAGAACTGTGTTCTAATTTACCATTTTAAGACTGTTCGCATTTACCGCTTTAAGAACTAGTACTGAGTGGCAGTTTGTTAAATGGTGACATAGCAGTTTACTTCCGTTTGAGATTTTTCGTATGTTTATTTTTACTAATATTGAGCAGAGTTTAATAAATGTTTGTTTGTTTTTATAAAACCTGACTCAATTCATTGTTGCCGGTCACATGACAGGATACACATTGTATCGAAAGTACAGAGAGGAAGGCAGAGAAGGCAGTGTGGCCCTGTTGGTAAAAAATGAAATCAAATCATTAGAAAGAGGTGACATAGGGTTGGGAGCTGTTGAATAATTGTGGATAGAGCCAAGGAGCTGCAAGGGTTTTAAAAAAAACTCCCTGATGGGAGGTGTAGACAGACTCCCAAACAGTAGGAAGAATGTGGCCTACTAGTTACAAAAAGAGATAGAAAATGCATGCCAAAAGGACAATGTTACGATAGTCATGAAGATTTCAATATGATTGTAGATTGGGGAAAATCAAGTTGGTGCTGGATTCCAAGAAGGGTATTTGTAGAATGGCCTTTCAGAGCAGCTCAAGGTTGAGTTCACAAGGGACTCAGCTATTCTGGATTGGGTGTAGTGCGATGAACTGGAATTGATTAGAGAGCTTAAGGTAAAAGAACCCTTAGGAGCAAGTGATTATAATATGTTCAAATTCACCCTGAAAGTTGTGAAGGGGAAGCTAAAGTCAAATGCATCAGTATCACAGTGGTGTAAGGGGAATTAGAGGCATGAGAGAGGAGTTGACCAGAATTGATAAGCAAAGAACACTGGCAGGGATGATGTTAGAGCAGCAATGGCTGGAATTTGTGGAAGCAATTTGGAAGGCACAGGACATATACATCCCAAAGAGGAAAAAGTATTTTAAAGGCAAGATGACACAACCATAGCTAACAAGGGATGTCAAAGCCAACATAAAAGCCAAAGAGAGGGCATATAATAGAGTCAAAATTAGTGGGAAGTTAGAGGACCAGGAAACTTTTAAAAACTAACAGATGGCAACAAAAAAGTCATTAAGAAAGTAAAGATGGAATATGAAAGTAAGCTAGCCAGTAATACTATAGAGGATACCAAAAGTTTTTTCAGATACATGAAGTATAAAAGAGAGATGAGAGTGGATATTGGACCACTGGAAAACTATGCTGGAGATGTAGTAATGGGGGACACAGAAATGGCGGACAAAATGAATGAGTATTTTGCGTCAATCTTCACTGTGGAAGACACTAGCAGTATGGTGAAAGTTCCAGAGTGTTGGGGGCATGAATTGTATGAAGTTACCAATACTAGGGAGAAGGGTCTCAGGAAAACTGAAAGGTCTGAAGGCAGGTAAGTCAACTGGATCAGATGGTATACACTCCAGGGTTCTCAAAGAGGTGGCTGAAGAGATTGTGGATGCATTAGCAATGATCTTTCAAGAATCACTAGTTTCTGGAATGGGTCTAGAAGACTGAATTGCAAATGTCACTCCACCCTTCAAGAAGGAAGAGGCAGAAGAAAGGAAATTATAGGCAGGTTAGTCTGATCTCAGTGGTTGGAAGATGTTGGAGTTTATTGTTAAGGATAAGGTCTCGAGGTACTTAGAGGCACATGGTAAAACAGGCCATAGTTAGCATGGTTTCCTCAAGGGAAAATAGTAACAGGCTATGAGTCTATGATATTACAGGCATGATTCTAGCATGGATAAAGCAGTGGCTGATTGGCAGAAAGCAAAGAGTGGGAGTAGCGGCAGCCTTTTCTGGTTGGCTGCTGGTGACTAGTGGTTTTCCACAGGGGTCTGTGTTGGGACCGATTCTTTTTTTGTGTTATATGTCAATGATTTGGATGATGGAATTGATGGTTTATTGCAAAGTTTGCAGGTGATACAAAGATGGGCGGAGGGGCAGGTAGTTTTGCGGAAGTAGAGATACTACAGAAGGACTTGGATGGATTAGGAGAATGGACAAAGAAATGGTAGATGGAATACAGTGTTGGGAAGTGTTTGGTCATGCACTTTGGTAGCAGAAATGAAGGGGTTGATTATTTTCTAAATGGAGAGAAAATACAAAAATCTGAAGCACGAAGGGATTTGGGTGTCCTTATGCAGGATTCAGTAAAGATTAATTTGCTGCTTGAGGCTGTGATGAGTAAAGCAAATGCCATGTTTCAAAAGGATGAGAATATAAAAGCAAGGATGTAATTTTGAGACTTTATAAAGCAGTGCTGAGGCCTCTCTTGGAGTATTGTATGCAGTTTTGGGCCCCTTATCTTAAAGGATGTACTGAAACTGGAGAAGGTTCAAATGAGGTTGACAAAGGATTCCAGGATTAAATGGTTTGTCATATGAAGAGTGTTTGATGGCTCTGGGCCTGTATTCACTGGAATTCAGAAGAATGAGGAGTGACCCAATTGAAACCTATCGACTGATGAAAGGCCTTGATGGAGTGGATGTGGAGAAGATGTTTCCTATGGTGGGAGTGTCTAAGACCAGAGGACACCATCTCAGACGGAGGGGTGTCATTTTAGAACAGAGGTGATGAAGAACTTCTGTAGCCAGAGAGCAGTGAATCTGTGGTTTTCTTTGCCACAGGCAGCCATGGAGGCCAAGTCGTTATGTATATTTAAGGCAGAGGTTGATAGATTCTTGATTGGTTGGAGCATGAAGGGAGATGGTGGGGGAAGGCAAGAAATTGGGGCTGAGAGGAAGAATGGACCAACCATGGCAGAGCAGAGTCGATGGGCCAAATGGCCTAATTCTGCTCCCATGTCTTATGGTCTTGTGGAGGAGTATTTGTATCTGAGGAATTATCACCCAATGTCTCAAGGTAATGATTTTAAATATATCTGATTTAGAAATAATTATCAATAATTATATAGATGTTTAATTGTGAATGCAGCAGGCCAGGCAGCATCTCTAGGAAGAGGTACAGTCGACGTTTCGGGCCGAGACTCTTCGTCAGGACTGTCCTGATGAAGGGTCTCAGCCCGAAACATCGACTGTACCTCTTTCTAGAGATGCTGCCTGGCCTGCTGCGTTCACCAGCAACTTTGATGTGTGTTGCTTGAAATTCCAGCATCTGCAGATTTCCTCTTATAGATGTTTAATTGATTCCTTTTAATAGATTGCTCCTGGATTTTTCAACATCCACTAGCTAACATGGAAAAATTTAACGCTCTGCACAGCATTCCAAATAACAGTTATATCAAGATGATTTGACAATCACAGAACCAAAAGCAAACACAAATTACCTCAACCCCTGCACAGCCACGTTATGAACCTCTCCAATAAAATGGTGATAAATCAGTCTGGTTTAGAAATAGCACTGGTCAATCAGTTTTTAAAAGCATTACCATGCATGGCACCAGTTCCGATGAAAAGTCTAATTGACCATTGGACCTTTGTTGGATTTTCAGTTGCACCTTGGAGGAATACAAAACAATGAAGATCAAGATAGTAAAGCAAATTTGGGTAAAAGCAAAAGCCATTTCTCCAGTTATCCCCAAAATACGACTCAGAACTGAATTTGGATGTGGAGTTAGTCATGATGAGCTGTAAGTTCATATATAATCTGAAGCTGGTCCCTCAGCTTTACTCTGGGCGTGAACAGGTTTTTAGACATTAAGAAAATCAAAGATTACGAGCTACGATACCATGGTGTTGAGGTTAAAAGATCAGCCCTGACTTTATTGAATGCAGAGCAGGCATGAGGAGCTTGATCATTCACTTCAGCTTCTAATACTTTGCTCTTATTATTTTATAAACATAGCAATAGTAAACTAATTCAAAGGAAAATAAGAGGGCGGGGAATGTGAATCTTAAATTTGTTCTTTAAGTGAGGCGCGCACCTATCAGAATCAGGTTTAATATCACCAACATATGTCATGAAATTTGTTAACTTAGTGGCAGCAGTACAACACAATACATGATAAATATAGAATTAATAAATTACAGTACATATATTTACATTAAAGTGCAAAAACAAACAATAAAAAAGCGAGGTAGTTCTCGTGGGTTCAATGTCCATTCAGAAATCGGATGGCAGAAGGAAAGAAGCATCATGATGTATGCAATTCACATACTTTTACATATAACCACAATGAATTATATAAACAATGCATAATCAAGCAATGTAGTTACAAGAATAATCAAATATTAGTGAAGTATTAACTATACAACAGCAAACCCTCATTCCAAGAGCCAAGACATAGTGATGCTACACAAGTTTTCACGGCAATCATGAAAACTTGGAGCTTGGCTGCTATCCTCACCGCAGACAAGAATGTAACACATCAATCCTCAGGAGGAGGGTCCTACTGCTTTAAGATTTATGAAGACATTCTTACAAAACGCTCTGCATCCTACTTACCATGTCTTTGAAATCCACCACTATCTGGAAGGCTGCATTGGGTACCCGAGAATCCCATAAAAACGAAGACCAAAACTAGAGGACATAGAGAATGGTGAGAGGGAAGAACTTAAATGGAGCCTGAGAGGCAAGGATTTTCACTCAGAGAACAGTGGGTATATGGAACAAGTTGCCAGAGTAACTGGTAGAGATGGGTACAATCATAACATTAATAAAGGCAGTTGGACAGGTACATGGGTTGGAAAGATTTAGAGGAAAATTGGCCAACTGGGATTAGCTCAACAAGGCACCTTAGTTGGCGTGTGTGAGTTGGGCCTAAAGGTCTCTTTCCATGCTATTTAACTCTGACTGTATGTAAGATTGGCCTGAATCGTTGGTGAGTTTAAAGCAGAAGTAATCTAGCTCATGGATAGCTGAGATACTACAAGATGGACTCCAAGGAAAGCAGATGCCACGACAAAGTGATTTCTTTCAGATCTCTGCTGATGTTTGGCCCATGCTATTATGTTAGTTTTCCTTCCACCAGAGCACTGCTGTAAATGTGGAAGGGATTCAAATCCAAGGATGTCTCCTTGGCATCCAAGGTCATAATGGCCAACATATGTTCCTCCAAGTTACTAATATATTGGTCTTGGAAAGATTATCCTCCCACCTGTAGAGCAACAGTTCCTTGACACTTCATCCTGTAACATAAATGGAAAATAATCTAAACAATCTTTGATCAGCAGATTTCAAAACTCACTAACACTGCACCACAGGGAGTACATTGTTTCTTCGGATGTGCTCCCAGGCACAATCTTCCAGGCAGAGGCCAGTTGCCAGCTGATTAGTGAAGCATTATGCAGCACAAGTTAATTCAATCATAAGTGATTGGCTCTGCCTGAGGGGTCCTGTTGGATGGCTAACTGACTATTAAGTAATCTGTTCCTTTAACTTCTACAACCTATTAGGGCAGCATAATGGAAAATATCTCTTTTCACTATCCCAGATTCAGCAGATAATCATCCTCCCAACTCAATGCCAGAATACCTATCTGGAGCATGGAGGCAGCGAGCCTTGTTAGAGAGTAACCAAAGAAAAACTATGGTGTTCTGCTCTTCACTGCTGGAACAGAATATAAGGTAAGACTTTGTGGGGGTGTTGCATTGCATATAACATTGCTATGTGGTCCTGATGGTGAGGTGAAGCTGATTGCTAAGCTTTTCAGTAGTGCAACATAATGACCTTAGTTTCCTTTGTTGGAGTATAAACTACTTCATTTGCAATGAGGATTATAAAACTCATTTGAAATAGATGTGAACAACAGGAATTCTGCAGATGCTGGAAATTCAAGCAACACACATCAAAGTTGCTGGTGAACGCAGCAGGCCAGGCAGCATCTCTAGGAAGAGGTGCAGTCGACGTTTCAGGCCGAGACCCTTCGTCAGGACTAACTGAAGGAAGAGTGAGTAAGGGATTTGAAAGTTGGAGGGGGAGGGGGAGATCCAAAATCATAGGAGGAGGGGGAGGGATGGAGCCAAGAGCTGGACAGGTGATTGGCAAAAGGGAATACGAGAGGATTATGGGACAGGAGGTCCAGGAAGAAAGACGGGGGGGGGGGGGACCCAGAGGATGGGCAAGAGGTATATTCAGAGGGACAGAGGGAGAAAAAGGAGAGTGAGAGAAAGAATGTGTGCATAAAAATAAGTAACAGATGGGGTACAAGGGGGAGGTGGGGCCTAGCGGAAGTTAGAGAAGTCGATGTTCGTGCTATCAGGTTGGAGGCTACCCAGACGGAATATAAGGTGTTGTTCCTCCAACCTGAGTGTGGCTTCATCTTTACAGTAGAGGAGGCTGTGGATAGACATGTCAAAATGGGAATGGGATGTGGAATTAAAATGTGTGGCCACTGGGAGATCCTGCTTTCTCTGGCGGACAGAGCGTAGATGTTCAGCAAAGCAGTCTCCCAGTCTGCGTCGGGTCTGGCCAATATATAAAAGGCCACATCGGGAGCACCGGACGCAGTATATCACCCCAGTCGACTCACAGGTGAAGTGTTGCCTCACCTGGAAGGACTGTTTGGGGCCCTGAATGGTGGTAAGGGAGGAAGTGTAAGGGCATGTGTAGCACTTGTTCCGCTTACACGGATAAGTGCCAGGAGGGAGATCAGTGGGGAGGGATGGGGGGGACGAATGGACAAGGGAGTTGTGTAGGGAGTGATCCCTGCGGAATGCAGGGGGGGGGGTAGGGAAAGATGTGCTTAGTGGTGGGATCCCGTTGGAGGTGGCGGAAGTTACGGAGAATAATATGTTGGACCCGGAGGCTGGTGGGGTGGTAGGTGAGGACCAGGGGAACCCTATTCCTAGTGGGGTGGCGGGAGGATGGAGTGAGAGCAGATGTATGTGAAATGGGGGAGATGCGTTTAAGAGCAGAGTTGATAGTGGAGGAAGGGAAGCCCCTTTCTTTAAAAAATGAAGACATCTCCCTCATCCTAGAATGAAAAGCCTCATCCTGAGAGCAGATGCGGCGGAGACGGAGGAATTGCAAGAAGGGAATGGCGTTTTTGCAAGAGACAGGGTGAGAAGAGGAATAGTCCAGATAGCTGTGAGAGTCAGTAGGCTTATAGTAGACATCAGTGGATAAGCTGTCTCCAGAGACAGAGACAGAAAGATCTAGAAAGGGGAGGGAGGTGTTGGAAATGGACCAGGTAAACTTGAGGGCAGGGTGAAAGTTGGAGGCAAAGTTAATAAAGTCAACGAGTTCTGCATGCGTGCAGGAAGCAGCGCCAATGCAGTCGTCGATGTAGCGAAGGAAAAGTGGGGGACAGATACCAGAATAGGCACGGAACATAGATTGGTCCACAAACCCAACAAAAAGGCAGGCATAGCTAGGACCCATACGGGTGCCCATAGCTACACCTTTAGTTTGGAGGAAGTGGGAGGAGCCAAAGGAGAAATTATTAAGAATAAGGACTAATTCCGCTAGATGGAGCAGAGTGGTGGTAGAGGGGAACTGATTAGGTCTGGAATCCAAAAAGAAGCATAGAGCTTTGAGACCTTCCTGATGGGGGATGGAAGTATATAAGGACTGGACATCCATGGTGAAAATAAAGCGGTGAGGGCCAGGGAACTTAAAATCATCGAAAAATTTAAGAGCGTGAGAAGTGTCACGAACATAGGTAGGAAGGGATTGAACAAGGGGGGATAAAACCGTGTCGAGGTATGCAGAAACGAGTTTGGTGGGGCAGGAGCAAGCTGAGACAATAGGTCAGCCAGGACAGGCAGGTTTGTGGATCTTGGGTAGGAGGTAGAAACGGGAAGTGCGGGGTGTGGGAACTATGAGGTTGGTAGCAGTGGATGGGAGATCCCCTGAGCAGATAAAGTCGGTGATGGTGTGGGAGACAATGGCCTGGTGCTCCTTAGTGGGGTCACGATCGAGGGGTAAATAAGAGGAGGTATCCGTGAGTTGTCGCTGTGCCTCGGCAAGGTAGAGGTCAGTACGCCAGACCACAACAGCACCCCCCTTATCGGCGGGTTTAATAATAAGGTTAGGATTAGTGCAGAGGGAGTGGAGAGCAGAGCGTTCGGAAGGAGTGAGGTTGGAATGGGGACAAGGTGCGGTGAAGTCGAGACAGTTGATGTCCCGTCGGCAATTAGCGATAAAGAGATCCCCTCCAACTTTCAAATCCCTTACTCACTCTTCCTTCAGTTCGTCCTGACGAAGGGTCTCGGCCTGAAACGTCGACTGTACCTCTTCCTACAAATGCTGCCTGGCCTGCTGCGTTCACCAGCAACTTTGATGTGTGTTGCGTGAAATAGATGTGGTTTTCTGGAAAAAGAACACTAGATACAAATATTGAGAAAATATACTATTATAATTTTGGGTCCCATTACAAATTTCTAACAGTTATGTAGTTCCTAACATTCAATAGTTCAGATGTGCCAACTTATGATGCTGTTGCTTAGGTCACTACGAGCAAATTCATCACTGATGAAAGGGCAGGAGAAACCACTGAAACAATAGTCTCTATGAAGAGTTACAACATCACAACAGAAGTTCCTCCAAGGACAATCATAGCTAACAGGCATTCTTGCCTGTTTCCATGTCTTCTTATAAGAAAAGCCTGTAATTGCCAGGAGAGCATCAAAAGAAATGCCTGAACAGGTTAACAAGAGATGAAACAAAGAGAACAAGACAATGCAGTACCGGACAGGCCATTTGACCCATGATGTATCATGATCTTTATGGCAATTTATAATAAATGTTTTCTCCTCCTGCAAATCATCCCTATCCTTCCAATCCCTTCATATTCATGTGTCTATCTAAATCCACTTAAATCTGATCAAACTGCATATTTCCACTATTTGTGGTAACTCACCTATCACTGAGTAAGATGACTCACCCCTCACTTTCCTTTTAATCTTCTCCCCTCTAACTTTACAGGAGTGAACACAAGAGTGAGATCTGAGCAACAGGTAAGTCTCATTGTGAGTGAGTTTCATTTGGGCCAATAAAAAGAAGTTAGTTTTAGCGGACCAGCAGTTGTTGAGTCAGCCATAGCGAGAGTGAACAGTGTTAGGGTGGGGAATGGAGGCTTGGGGCAAGGGGTTTTGTTGAGAAGAGGAACAGGCTGAGGTGAGTTTCCAGCAAGTTTCTCTTTCTCCTTTATTATTGCACGGATATAGCAGTGAGGATGGAACCTGGGTAGTGATGTGTTCATCCTGAATGATGTGGGAAGTCAGTGTCCCTGATGACTACACCTGCAGGAAGTACATCTGGTTAGTGGTGTAATGGATAGTATAGAAGATTGTCTTAGGTTACAGTGGGACATCAGTAGGAGCAAAGATGGGCTAAGAAGTGGTAGATGGAATTCAACCCAGAAAACTGAGAAATGATACACTTTAGAAGATCTACCTTGATGACAGACTAATGGCAGGATTCTTAACAATATGGAGGAATAGAGGGATCTTGGGGTCCGAGTCCATAGATCCATCAAAATTGCCACTCAAATTGTTAGGGTGGATAAGATGTATGGTGCACTGGCTTTTGTTAGTCAGGGGACTGAGTTCAAGAGCTCCAAGTAATGTTGCAGTTCTATAAAACTTGGGTTAGGCCATACTTTGTGATTGTGTTCAGTTCTGGTCACCTCAGTGTAGGAAGGATGGTGGAGGCTGTGGAGAAAGCACAGAGAAGATTTACCAGGAAGCTGCCTGGATTAGAGAACATGAGGAAAGGTTGAGTGACTAGGATTTTTTCTATTTGGGATGAAGGATGATGACAGGACACTTGGTAGAGGTGTACAAGTGATGAGGTATAGATAGAGTGGACAACTGGTGCCTTTTTTGTAGGGTGAAAATAGCTAATATGAGAGGACATACTTTCAAGGTAAATGGCAGAAAGTGAAGGGTTTTTTAATACAAAGAGTGCTAAATGCATGGAATGCACTGCCTGGGTGATGGTAGAGGCTGACACGTTAGAGGCATTTAAGAGACTCTTAGATAGACACATATATAAATGAAAAATTGGGGGTTACATGGGAGTGAAGGGTTAGATTGATCTTGGAGTAAGTTAAAATGTCAGCACACCATTTTGGACCAAAAGGCCTGATGTGAGCTGTACTGTTCTGTGTTTTTAACCTTAAAAGTATGTTCTCTGGTCTTTGACATTTCTAAGCTGAGGAAAAGCTGAACTTTAAGATCCTGTACGAGTTCTCCACTCAGCCTCTGATACCCTGTGGAGAACAACCCAGGTTTGTCCAACATTCCCTTATAACTTATATCCTCTAATCCAGGCACTATCCTGGTAAATCTCTTCTGCACCCTTACATAGTCTCCACATCCTTCCTTTAATGGGGCAACCAGAACTGCACACAATATTCCAAGTGCAGTCAGGACTACACAGCTGCAGAATGATTTTCCTACTCTCATACTCAATCTCCCTCCTGTTAAAGGCAAGCAAGTCATTTGCCTTTATACCTTATCTACTTATGCAGCCAGTTTCAGTGAACTATGGACCTAGAACTCAGATCCCTCTGGACCTGGTGCTATTAAGGGGTCTGCTATCAATTCTCCACTTTCTCCTTTCATTTGACCTTCTAAAGTGCAACACCTCACACTTAACCAGATTAAACTCCATCTGCCACTTCGCTGCCCGCATCTGTAACTGATCTATATCTCTCTGTATTCTTTGATAGTCCTTTACACTGCCCAGAACTCCACCAATCTTGGTGTAATCCATAAATTTACTTATCCACCCATTTATATTTTCATCCAAATCTTTGATATGTATCTCAAACAACAGAGGTCCCAGCATCGATCTTTGTGAAACACCCTTGGTTACAGACCTCCAACCACAATAACAGCCTTCCACCCCTACTCAATGTGTTCTATGGGCAAAACCCATTCTGAATCCAAACTTGCAATTCACCCAATTCACCGAGCCTTTCCAAATGTGTGTAAATCCTAAACCTCAGTATCCTCCCCAATGGCTTTCCTACCACTGATGTGAGGCTCACTGGCTTATAATTGCCTAGATTATCCCTGTTTCCTTTCTTGAATAAAGGCACAATATTTGTGACTCTGCACTCCTTTGGGACCACATCTGTTTCTGCTGAGGGCACAAAGATCTTTCTTAAAGCCCCAATTATCAAAATAAACTTTTCCTTTAAATATTCTGGGATATATGCCATCAGCCCTGGGGACTTATCTAATTTATCACTTTTCAGAAGACCCAACACTATCTCCTCTGTAATCTCAAAATGTCCCAGTGCATTAGCATACCTCACTCTGCCTTCAGATGGATTGTGTCCTCCAGAGTGTATATTGCATCAGTGGTGGATATACAAGTTCTGGCATTGCTGGATGGTGTTTGAGGGCTAAATCACAAACATTGATCAAACCAGGAGCATCTGTTACATCAGTAATAAGAGAAATGTTTTCCTACACTCAACCAGGGTCTATGGTGACTCTGCCTTCCAATTTATTTTTCTCATCATCTCCCCCATGCAGTTTTGTTCTGCATTGGTCACAGCCTCCTGGTAACTCTGGAGAAAGTACCGCTTCACAATTCTAGACAGCATCCATATTTATGACTAATTATTTAGGTGACATTCATAGATATTGGGACCTGGTTACTAACCAGCTGAAGATCCATTGAAGACAGAAAACTCGAGACCAACACCCTACTGAAGGTTCCTTTTAACAGTGTGCTGTCAATTAGCAAGAGATCCGATCTGAATCACAGCTGCATAAAGTTGGCACCATGAGAAATTAATCAAAATGCTGTATGTTCAAAATGTAGTGGTAGTACAATCACTCAAATCGAGTATGATGTTCTTCCAAGGGGTTATTCCCTGAATGGAGATGGCCTGTGTGTGACATAATTTAACATGGAGATGCTAATGTATGGGTAGCCATTACACGGTCCCTGACAGATCAGGGTTAGGGTCCAGTGGCATGGCATCCAAGATGACTAGGGACCCTTCACTGCTGCAGCCTTCCTGTGCCTTTACTACTTTTCTGATGCGTCATCATCTGCTTCCAGCTCCACCGTTAAAGTCTTGGTTGGATCACTCTTTGTATGGAACCTCCCTCTTGACTGTAACACCCAGCCAGGAGCTGAACTCCAGATGGCATCACTCTTGGAATCTCAAGAAATCACAAGCTTCTCCAACATGACAAGATGACGATCCTCAGAGGAGATGTCCAAAATGTACATTCATGGTGGCAAAGGAGACATAAAGGAAGACTGCGCCTTAGAAGGACAGGGAGATGCAAGAGTGAGTCCATTGCGCGGCACAATTTTTGTGCATGCATTTATGGGCAGAGGAATTTGTAGCAATTTCTGAATGCATTAAAACCACTATTTCTAGGAATATTAGGACAATAAAATTCAGTGCTTCTCTGCATAAACTATCATTGTCAAAAAAGATCCAAGCTTTGTTGGAAGATAATAATATCTTGAGAAGTAAGCAAATTAAAGCAGCCCTTATATTTGTAAATCAGAAAAACAAAGTCTATTTGTGGTTATAGGCATTAACTAACAACCAATTCCACAATCCTAGGCACAATCATCTGTTAATCATTATCTCTGTGAGTTGCTGTAAGACTTTCTTTTCACACCTTGCTTGTTTGTTAATTTACATACGTTTTCTTTTCATGTCTTTCTAAAGAAATATATACTCATTGAATGCTCTCAACATTTAATGGCGTAAAGGGTCAACTAAATGGAGTCTTTTTGCACTTCATATTGTTTATCTTCTTAACTACTGACTATTTTGAGGTTGTTGCTTGAATTTTCCTATCATGGTAACACAAAGTAATTATGATAATGAAATTTAACTGAATTTTTAATTGGTAAGATGCAATCATGATGAACCACAACACCAAAAATAAAATCACATTTTAACCTGATGGATATTTTAATGATTCAGACATCGTTGAACAAGTTACTTGCATTCTGAAATTAAGACTGCTACAGAGGTTCTATATGTCATTTTTTTTTGCAAATCTTTGAATGAATGTTATCAATTATTACTCTTTAAATTTCACCTAGTTTCTTGTTTCAATTGTTAAGAACAAATTGAGTTTTGAAAGCATCCTTAGATGAAAGAGTAATATTTCAAAAATGCTGTACATGAATGTAAATCTTGCATGTGCTGCAAAAGAAAGATCAGCAAATCAACCACGTCCTTGGAAGACCTTTAAAATCAGAGTGAAAAGTAGCTGGTTAACAGAGCTTAACGTCAAGGCCTTGGACTGATTTACTAGCCTGTGCTGTCAGATCAGTGTTTCAACAGTTCATATAAAGACTTATTCCCTTAAATCAGGAAGTTTGAAATACACCTGATACAATATTTAACATGAGCTCATAACTTTTTCATATATCCTCTGATATTTTGATTTGTACTGCATAATTTTGAATCAATGTGGGCATTCCTTTTCATTCAGCAGAGAGGAACTGACAAACCAGACAGATTTGAAATAGAATGAGTCAACGCCGTGGGCAACAGAGATTTGATTCTACTCACTTCCCAAGAACTGTCCTGCAGGACTCAAAGTTTCAGCCATGCTCTTCCTACCTTGGCCTTTTCTTTCCCTCTTGTAGTCACAACACCACCGGCACTCTTCATCATTTTGATAGTCTTGAGTTTCCTGGACCCAACTGTTTCAGCATGGACATCCATGTTCATTTACACCCCAGGATAGCCTGAGGGACCTTTACTTTCTTCTTGAACAGAGGCTCAACCAGCCCACCTCTACCACCACAGTCATTCAAATGACTGAACATGGAACAACTTCTTTAATTCCACATATATTCTCAAACTGAAAAGTGAGTTCATCAGATACAGCCACCAAGCTGTGATGCTTCATTGTATAATACCTAGAGCAGTCCTTCTTTCTCACCTCCTTTTCACTGATGATTGCCTGTTGCTTCTTGCTTTTTCAAGGAACATTTCATCAACTTTGCCGGCATTTTCCACCCTGCTCACATGATCTTTCTCTGACTCTTCCCTTCCCTTGCATGACTCAACTATCCCCATCTCAAGCCTAAACATTTGCTAAGGTATATTAACAACAGTACCTCCTCCATTATTTATAGTAAGGACTCCATCCTCAATGAGGGGTCAGCAGTGGAAAGTGTGAGTAGCTTCAAGTTCCTGGGCACCAACATCTCCGAGGATCTATCCTGAGCCCAGTGAAAAATATGGCACACCAGGGGCTACACTTCATTAAAGGTCAAAGTAAAATTTATTATCAAACGTGTCACCACATACAACCCTGAGATTCTTTTTCTGTGGGCATACTTAGTAAATCTATTGAACAGTAATACTCTCTGTGAACTGTAAACATCAGGAACTATAAGTTGTAAACAAACTGTGCAAATGCAGATATAAATAAATAGCAATAAATAATGAGCATGATATAACAATATAGCATAGTCCTTAAATGAGTGTAGCTATCCCCTTTTGTTCAAGAGCCTGATGGTTAAGGGATAGTAACTGTTCTTGAACCTGATGGTGTGAGTCCTGAGGCACCTGTACCTTCTACCTGATGGTAGCAGCAAGAAAAGAGCATGGCCTGGGTGTTGAGGATCTTTGATGATGGATGCTGCTGTTCTATGGCAACGTTTCATGTGAATATGCTCAGTGGTGGGAGGGCTTTACCCGTGACATACTGAGCATAATTCACTGCCTCTCATTGGATTTTCCACTCAAAGACATTGGTGTTCCCATACCAGGCCGTAATGCAGCCAGTCAGCATGTCTATAGAAGTTTGCCAAGGTTTTTGATGACATGCTAAACCTCTGCAGACTCCTGAGCAAGTAGAGGTGCTGTTGTGTTTTCCTTGCAATAATATTTATATGATGGGACCAGGACAAGTCCTCTGAGATGGTGACACCCAGGAATTTAAAGTTACCGACCCCTTCCATCTCTGATCCTCTGGTGATTACTGGCTCACAGACCTCTGGTTTCCCTCTCCTGAAGTCTACAATCAGTTCCTTAGTATTATTGACATTGAGTGAGAGGTGTTGTTATTATACCACTCAGCCAGATTTTCAATCTCCCTCCTGTACACTGATTCATCACCTCCTTTGATACGGTCCACAACAGTGGTGTCATCAGCAAACTTGTATGTGGTTTTGGAGCTGTACTTAGCTGCACAGTCATAGGTGTAAAGCAAGGAGAGCAGAGGACTAAGTACACATCCCTGCAGTGCTCCTGTGCTGATGGAGATTGTGGAGATGTTTTTTGCCAATCCAAACTGACTGGGGTCTACAAGTGAGGAAACCCAGGATCCAATTGCACAAGGGGGTATTGAGACCCAGGCCTTGGATTTTACTGATTAGTGTTGAGGGGATGATGGTGTTAAGTGCCTAGCTATAATCGATAAAGAGCATCCTGATGTATGCATCTTTGCTGTCCAGATGTTCCAGAGTTGTGTGAAGAGCCAATGAGATAGCATCTGCTCTAGAGCTGTTGTTTCAGTAGGCAAATTGGAACGTATCCAAGTCACCACTCAGACAAGAGCTGATATGCTTCAACACCAGCTTCTCAAAACACTTCATCACTATGGACGTAAGTGCAGCTGGACAATAGTCATTTAAACAGGTTACCACACTCTTCTTGGGCACTGGTACGATTGAAGCCTGCTTGAAGCAGGTGGGTACCACACACTGCTGAAGTGAAGAGGTTAAAGACGAGCCAGGTGGTCAGTACTCGGCCAGGTACTCCCTCCAGACTGGATACTTTCCTTTGAGGCAGGCTGTACGTCATCTTCAGATACTGAGACCAAAAGATCATTGGGAGAAATGGGGGTATATGATGGTTCTTCCATGTTCTGGCGGTCAAAGCGAGCATAGAAGGCATTGAGCTCATCTGGAAGCGAAGCTCTTCTGTCCCCTATGTCGTAAGAATTAACTTTGTAGGAGGTTATGGCATTCAAACCCTGCCACAGCAGTTAATTCCCATCTTTGATTCCAGTCTAGCCCAGAATCTCCACTTCACCTGAGAGATGGCTTTCCGGAGATCATACCTGCAGCTTTTGTAGCATTCTTGATCTGCAGAATGCCTCTGATCTGGCTCTCAGCAGTTTCCAGATTTCAGTGTTTAACCAGGGCTTCTGATTGTGGAAAACCCTAAATGATTCATGTGGACACACTCATCCACAGCTGTTTTTTTAATAAAGTCTGTAATAACCCTGGTGTAGTCATTCAGCTCCTCAGATAAGTTCTTGAACATGACTCAATCCACTCGAGGCAATCCTGTGACTGTTTCTCAGAGTCCCACAACCACTTCGCTGTCTTGATCTCTGGGGCCTTGCTCTTCAGGCTCTGTCTGTATGCTGGTAGTTGGAGTACAGCCAAATGATCCAACTTACCAAAAAGTGGTCTCGCGAAGGAACGATAGGCATTCCTTATCGCAGTGTAGCAGTGGTCGACTGTGTTGGGACCTCTGGTGCAACAGATTATGTGATGGTGATAATTGGACAGGGTTTTCTTCAGACAGACCTGGTTAGGAATTTGAGAAATGAGGCGGTGTTTATGATGTTCATGGATTGAGGATATTTGGTATGTCACCAACAACTAGCAAATTTTGGCAGGTGTATGATGGACACCATTCTGATTGGTTGCACCACCATCTGGTATGAAGACTTTAATGGGCAGGACATGAAGAGGCTGCAGAGTGTTCCAGTCTCAGTCAGCCTCATCATAGAAATAACAGAACATCACAAGATCACAAGACAAAGGAGCAGAAGTAGGCCATTCGGCCCATCGAGTCTGCTCCGCCACTCCACCATGAGCTAAACTATTCTCCCATCTAGTTCCAATTTCTGGCTTTTCCCCATATCCCCGACTAATTAGATACCTATCAATCTCCTCCTTAAACACCCTTAATGATCGGGCCTCCACAGCTCTATATGGCAATGAATTCCATAAATCCACGACCCTCTGACTAAAAAAAAATTCTCCTCATCTCTGTTTTAAATGGGTACCCTCTAATTCTAAGACTGTGGCCTCTTGTCCTGGACTCACCCACCAAGGGAAACAGCCTTTCCACATCTACTCTGTCCAAACCTTTCAATATTCAAAATGTTTCTATGAGATCCCCTCTCATCCTTCTATACTCTAATGGATACAGTCCAAGAACCAACAAACGCTCCTATGTTAGCCCCTGCATTCCAGGAATCATCCTCGTAAATCTTCTCTGAACTCTCTCCAACATCAAAACATCCCTTCCAAAACTGCACACAGTATTCCAAATGAAGTCCCATCAGTGCCCCATAGAGCCTCATCAACACCTCCTTACTCATATACACTATTCCTCTTGAAATGAATGCCAACATAGCATTCACTTTCCTTACTACCATTCCAACCTGGTGGTTAACCTTTAGGGTATCCTGCACGAGGACACCCAAGTCCCTTTGCACTTCCGATTTTTGAATTTTCTCCCCATCTAAATAATAATCTGCCCAATTATTTCTTCTTCCAAAATGTACAACCCTACATTTCTCAACATTGTATTTCATCTGCCATTTCCTTGCCCACTCTCTTAAACTGACCAAGTCTCTCCGCAACCTTTCCATTTCTTCAACGCTTCCTGCTCCTTCACCTATCTTGGTGTCATCCGCAAACTTAGTCACAAAACCATTTAATCCATAATCTAAATCATCGATAGACATTGTAAAAAGAAGCGGCTCCAACACCAACCCCTGCGGAACACCACTAGTAACCGGCAACCAATCAGAGTAGGATCCCTTTATTCCCACTCTTTGCTTTCTGCCTATCAGCCAATGCTCCACCCATTCCAATATCTTTCCTGTAATTCCATGGGCTCTCATCTTATTAAACAGCCTCATATGCGGCGCCTTATCAAAGGCCTTTTGAAAATCCAAACACACAACATCCACAGCCTCTCCCTTATCAATCTTATTTGAGATTACCTCAAAAAATTCCAATAGGTTGGTGAGGCAGGATCTTCCCTTCATGAAACCATTCTGGCTTGGGCCTATCTTCTTATGCACCTCGAGGTATTTCATAACCTCATCCTTGAGGATCGACTCCAATAACTTTCCAACTACCAATGTCAGACTAATAGGTCTGTAATTTTCTTTTTGCTGCCTCCCTCCTTTCTTAAACAGCAGAACTACATTTAAGACCTTCCAGTCCTCTGGAACCATGCCAGAGTCTATTGATTCCTGGAAGATCATTTCCAATAGCCCCACAATCTCCAAAGCCACCTCCTTCAGAACCCATGGGTGCACCTCATCTAGTCTGGGAGACTTATCTATTCTTAGTCCATTTAGCTTCCCAAGCACTTTCTCTCTAGTAGTCTTGACTGTACCTAATTCTATTCCCTGAGACCTCTGGCTATCAGGTATGCTGCTAAAGTCTTCCACTGTGAAGACTGAAGCAAAATACTCATTTAGTTCCTCTGCCATCTCTTTGTATCCCATTATAATTTCCCCAGCATCATTTTCAATCGGTCTTATATCTACCCGTGTCACTCATTTACTCTTCATATATTTAAAAAAAATCCCTTAGTATCCTTTTTATGTTAATTGCCAAATTCCTTCCATAATTCATCTTTTCTTTCCGAATGACTTTCTTAGTTTCCTTCTGTAAGTTTTTAAAAGTCATCCAGTCCTCAGTTTTCCCACTAATTTTTGCTTCCTTGTACGCTGTCTCTTTTGCTTTTATTTTAGCCTTAACCTCTCTCGTTAGCCATATTTGTGCCATTTTTCCATTCATGACTATCTCTTTTTCTTGGTATATATTTTTCCTGCACTTTCCTTATTTCTTGTAGGAATTTCATCCAATTCTGCTCTACCATTCCTCCATCTAGCTTACTTTTCCAATCTACTTGGAAGGACACCTTCAAAAGGCAGTGCCTCAAGGAGGCAACATTCATCATTATGATCCATCACCATCCAGGATATGTTGTCTTCTCAATACTACCATCAGGGAGGAGTACAGGAGCCTGAAGACACACACCCAAAATGCTATAAGAACAGCTTCTTCACCACTGCCTTCAGATTTATGAACGGTTCATGAAACCATGTACACCATCTCACTATTTCTCTTTTGTACTCTCTATATACTTATTTTAACTTGTAGTAATTTTTTACATCTTACTTAACTGCTGCCACATAACAACACGTTTCATGCATGTGGCAGTGATAATAACCCTGATTCTGATTCCATCTCATTTTTCCAGTTTCGCTTGCTCTTTCACATCTGTCCTAATGATCAGATCTCCCAATCCAATGCTTCAAAATATTTCCTTTTTCCTCCATATAGGTCCATCTGCATTATTGTTGGCTGGCCTTGCAAGTATTCCTGTTCCAATCATTACCTTTCTACTGTCACTCCCTCTCCTCCCAGCCAGAATGACAGAGTTCTCCTCATGCTCACCTTCCATCTCATCGGCCTCCGCATTCAACAGTTTTCCAGCTTACACAGTTTCTGTAAGCTCGACCTGATGACCAGCATCAGACATATCTCACCCACTCTCCCTTTTCATTGTTCCAAAGGCACGTGATAAAATAGATGAAAGTCAGCATGGTTTCCTTGCGGGGAAATCTTGCCTGACGAAGTTCTTGGAACTCGTTGAAGAAATAACAGGCAGGATAGACAAAGGAGAGTCAGTACTTGGATTTTCATGAGGCCCTGGACAAGATGCCACACATAAGGATGCTTAACAAAAGCCCATGGTATTACAGGAAAGATACTGGCATGGATAAAAGATTGTCATACTGGCAGGAGACAAAAAGTGGGAATTAAGCCTCCGCTCCACCCGAGCCTCGGGCTCGATTTCCGAGGTCGGCGCCAGAGGCCTCACTTCTGGGAGCTGTGGATGGCCACCAACGGGGCTTTACAGTGGTCGCTCCGGGGAAGCGTCTGGGGTACCTTGAGGTCTCCGCCATCACTTCGGTGTGGTCGTCTGCTCCGGAGGGGTGCTGGTTGGAATGGGCCGTGTTTCTAAGCTCTCCGGCACGGTAGCAGACCGTGGGTCTCCGGGAACGTGGTGGGCCTCGCTGGTCGGGTCCAGGTGCGGTCCGGAGTTTAAGAAGCAATTCTGGCGCGGTGGCCTCCAGCTGGGTCAGTAGCTTCGCCAGGGTGTTGTTGAACTTGATCTTGCTAGATTGGAGGTTTAGAAGGGCTTCTCGGGTTGAGGATAGTGGAGAGGGCAGTTTGCTCGGGAGGTCAATTATGAGGTCAAGTCTCTTTTAAAGGCTAGAGCTGTGGCTTTTAGGTCCGAGAATACCAGTCGCTACACAGAATCCAGGTGTGAACTCTGGAAAGCCATTGCGGCACCAAGAGGCAATATCAAACCAAGTTGGAAGCCCAGGCTAACCAGAGAGATGCCAGTAGACTATGGCAGGGTCTAAATGAGATCACTGGGCACAAAGAAAAGGCTGGCAATATCAATAACTGTGGCGCTTCTCTACCTGACGAACTTAACATATTCTACGCAAGATTCGAACAGAAGAGGAGCGTCCCACTCCCTCCGGATGAAGCGGAACTAGTGGCATCGAGATTCATCATCACTGAGGAGGACGTTAGAAGGGCCTTCCTGAAAATACCCAGGTGTCCTCCGCTTTTCAAACGTTCGCTTTACAAAACCTCACTGTTACGAAAGAGCTACATTAGTTCCCTGTTTTCGCTAACAGAAGGTGTTTACACTGTTACGAAAAAAGGCAGCGCACAAAAAAAGGCAGCTCGCAATAAAAAAAAGCAGCGCGCGCCCCGAGCAGCCGCTCTCCCCCGGATTCGGAACGGCATTCTCGCCGGCATTGCTTAAACACATGACTGTGAACAGCCGTTTGCAAGATGAGTTCTAGGGTATCGGAAAAGCCTAAAAGAGCTCGTAAGTGTGTTACACTTAGCGTAAAATGAGACATAATTAAGCGTTTCGCTCGTGGTGAATGAATTAAGGACAAAGTGAGATTGGCTTGTTGGAAGTTGACAAAGATGATGTTGAAGAGGTTTTGGCATCCCATGACCAAGAACTGACAGATGAAGAGCTGATGCAATTGGAAGATGAAAGGATAACGATCGAAACAGAATGTGTAATGATAAAGTACGACTTTAATTTTAAAAGGGTACGTCAGTTTAGGGCATATTTGCAAGATGGTTTGAGTCCTTACAAAGAACTGTATGATCTAAAAATGCACGAGGCTAAGCAATCAAGCAAGCTTTCCACATCAGCCACAGCAGACAACGAACCTCGACCTTCGACATCGAGGCAGGCAGAGATAGGAGAAGATGACCTGCTTGCCCTGATCGACGATGAGATGACACCCCAGTGTCCCACCACCCAACCCTCAGTCCGCGGGCAGAAACCGATTCGCAGAGAATGCAGCAGTAGCCGGGAGGCACACAGCACATCTTTAAGAAAAAAGCCGAAATAAACATGCTAATTAATTAGGTGCCTCCTGGCTCATAATTGTCGGCCCAGATCAGAGGCGATTGCCGATTGCTTGTTTATTTCGGCTTTTTTCTTGAAGATGTGCTAGATGTGTCCCGGCTACCGCTGTACCCCTGCATGCTTCATGGATCGGTATCGGGTCACTGCCCGGAGGGTGAGGGCCACTGCACTACCCAGACTCCGACGACTCAGTCTAACACACCATCATCAGTGTACTCATCAAGCTGTCTTCCTGATTCCCGGAAGTGATACTACGCGGTACATACATTATTTCTACTTTATATCGGCTGTGTATTTTTACATGTTATTTGGTAGGATTTGGCAGCTTCATAGCTTAAAGGTTACTGGAGAGCGCTTGCGCCGTGTTTTTGCCAACAGCGCTTGTGTGAGATTTTCGCTACGGAAAACAGTTCAGGCAATGATTGTGGAAAAGTATTTCTACTTTATATAGGCTGTGTATTTATCATATCATTCCTGCTTTTACTATATGTTACTGTTATTTTAGATTTTATGTGTTATTTGGCATGATTTGGTAGGTTATTTTTGGGTCTGTGAACACTCACAAATTTTTCCCATATAAATAAATGGTAATTGCTTCTTCGCTTTACGACATTCCAGCTTACGAACTGTTTCATAGGAATGCTTTACCTTCGGATGGCGGGGAAAACCTGTAAATCCAAGTAAGGCGACGGGCCCAGATGGTGTCCCAGGACGGTTTCTCCAGGCCTGTGCAAGCGAGCTAGCTGGAGTGTTTGCTGACATCTTCAACTGCTCCTTGCTTCAGTCTAAGATCGCCTCGTGTTTTAAGAAGGCAACGATAATCCCAGTGCCGAAGAAGAGCAAGGTGGCATGCCTGAATGACTATCGACTTGTGGCTCTGACATCAATTGCTATGAAGTGCTTCGAGAGATTGGTTATGGCACACATCAACCACAGCCTACCAGTCAACCTCGACGCTTTGCAATTCGCCTACCAGAACAACAGGTCAATGGCAGATGCCATCTCTCTGGCCCTACATTCCTCCTTAGAACACCTGGAGAATAAAGACGCATATGTAAGGCTCCTTTTCATTGACTACAACTCTGCCTTTAATACCATCAATCCAAATAAACTGATTCCTAAGCTCCAGAACCTGGGCCTTAGCACTCAGATCCGCAGCCAGGATCTTCAACTTCCTCACAGACAGGACCCAGGCTGTAAAAATAGGGGACAAGCTCTCCTCTACAATCACTCTGAGCACCAGTGCCCCACAAGGCTGTGTACTCAGCCCTCTGCTGCACTCACTGTACACCCATGATTGTGTAGCCAAGTTTCCATCGAACTCAATACGTAAGTTTGCGGATGACACAACAATTGTAGGCCGTATCTCGGGTAATGATGAGTTTGAGTACGGAGAGGAAATTAAGAACCTGGTGGCATGGTGCGAAGACAATAACCTATCCCTCAACGTCAGCAAGACGAAGGAATTGGTTGTTGACTTCAGAAGAAGTAGCGGACCGCACGACCCAATTAACATCGGTGGTGCGCAAGTGGAACAGGTCAAAAGCTTTAAGTTCCTCGGGGTCAATATCACAAATGACCTGACTTGGTCCAACCAAGCAGAGTTCACTGCCAAGAAGGCCCATCAGCGCCTTTACTTCCTGAGAAATCTAAAGAAATTTGGCCTGTCCCCTAAAACCCTCACTAATTTTTATAGATGCACCGTAGAAAGCATTCTTCTAGGGTGCATCACAACCTGGTATGGAAGTTGTCCTGTCCAAGACCGGAAGAAGCAGCAGAAGATTGTAAACACGGAGCAGCACATCACACAAACCAATCTTCTGTCCTTGGACTCACTTTGCACTGCACGCTGTCGGAGCAGTGCTGCCAGGATAATCAAGGACACAACCCACCCAGCCAACACACTTTTAGTCCCTCTTCCCTCCGGGAGAAGGCTCAGGAGCTTGAAGACTCGTACGGCCAGATTTGGGAACAGCTTCTTTCTAACTGTGATAAGACTGCTGAACGGATCCTGACCCGGATCTGGCCCGTAACCTGCAAATATCCGGACCTGCCTCTCGGTTTTTTTGCACTACCTTACTTTCCATTTTTCAATTTTTTATTTATGATTTATAATTTAAATTTTTAATATTTACTAATTTTTACTATTTTTAATATTTAATATTTGTAATTCAGGGAGTGGGAAGCGCAGAATCAAATATCACTGTTTGGCGACAATAAAACTATAAAGTGTAAAGGAGCCTTTTCTGGTTGGCTGCCAATGACTAGTGTTGTCAAGCAAGGATTAGTAGTGGGACCGCTTCTTTTCACGTTATGTCACTGATTTGGATGGTGAAGGTAGTAATCTCAGGATTACTGCCTGTGCCATGCGACAGTGAGAGTACGAATGGAATGAGGTGGAAGATAAATGCATGGCCGACAGATTGGATCAGTGGGCAAAGATTCAAGTTTTTGGATCATTGGTGCAGGTGTGACCTGTACAGAAAGGACGGGTTGCACTTGAATCCTAGGGGGACCAATATCCTGGCAGGGAGATTTGTGAAGGCTACTGAGGTGACTTTAAACTAGAATGTTGCGGGGTGGGAATCAAATTGAAGAGACTAGGAGAGAGGAGGTTAGTTCACAAATAGAGAAAGCTAGTAGACAGTGTGTGAGGGAGGATAGGCAGGGGACAGAGATCGGGAATATTCAGACTGAAGATATAGCGGAGAAGGTAGAAAAAGGTAAAAGTTGTTTGCTCCATTAAGGATAAACAGCGAGTAAGATGTGGAGAGTTTCTTAAATACATCTATTTTAATGCTAGGAGCATTGTAAGAAAGGTGGATGAGCTTAGAGAATGGATTGATATCTGGAAATATGATGTGGTAACTATTAGTGAAACATGGTTGCAGGAGGGGTGTGATTGGCAACTAAATATTCCTGGATTTTGTTGCTTCAGATGTGATAGAATCGGAGGGGCAAGAGGGGAAGGTGTTGCATTGCTTGTCAGAAAAAATATTACAACAGTGCTTTGACAGGATGGGTTAGAGGACTCGTCTAGGGAGGCTATTTGGGTGGAATTGAGGAATGGGAAAGGTGTAGTAATGCTTATAGGGGTGTATTATAGACCACCTAATGGGGAGCGAGAATTGGAGGAGCAAATTTGTAAGGAGATAGCAGATATTTGTAGTAAGCACAAGGTTGTGATTGTGGGAGATATTAATTTTCCACACATTGACTGGGAAGCCCATTTTGTAAAAGGGCTGGATGGTTTAGAGTTTGTAAAATGTGTGCAAGATAGTTTTTTGCAGCAATACACAGAGGTACCAACTAGAGAAGGGGCAGTGTTGGATCTCCTGTTAGGGAATGAGATAGGTCAGGTGACGGAGGTTTGTGTTGGGGAGCACTTCAGGTCCAGTGATCACAATGCTATTAGTTTCAATATAATTATGGAGAAGGATAGGACTGGACCCAGGGTTGAGATTTTTAATTGGAGAAGGGCTAACTTTGAGGAGATGTGAAAGGATTTAGAAGGAGTGGATTGAGGTCATTTAAAGGTGAAATTCTGAGGGTACAGGATCTTTATGTTCCTGTTAGGTTTAAAGGAATGGTTAAAAGTTTGAGAGAACCTTGGTTTTCAAGAGATATTGGAAAATTGGTTCGGAAAAAGAGGGATCTACAATAACTATAGGCAGCTTGGAGTAAATGAGGTGCTTGAAGAATATAAAGAATGTAAAAAGAATACTGAGGAAGAAATTAGAAAAGCTAAAAGAAGATATGAGGTTGCTTTGGCAAGTAAGGTGAAAATAAATCCAGAGGGTTTTTACAGGTATATTAATAGCAAAAGGATAGTGAGGGATAAAACTGATCCCTTAGAGAATCAGAGTGGATGGCTATGTGTGGAGCCAAAGAGATGGGGGAGATTTTGAACAATTTCTTTTCTTCAGTATTCACTAAAGAGAAGAATATTGAATTGTGTAAGGTAAGGGAAATGAGTAGGGTAGTTATGGAAACTATGATGATTAAAGAAGAGGAAGTACTGGCGCTTTTAAGGAATATAAAAGTGGATAAGTCTCTGGGTCCTGACAGGCTATTCCCTAGGACCTTGAGGGAAGTTAGTGTGGAAATAGCAGGGGCTCTGACAGAAATATTTCAAATGTCATTAGAAATGGGGATGGTGCCGGAGGATTGGCGTATTTCTCATGTTGTTGCATTGTTTAAAGAGGGTTCTAATAGTAAACCTAGCAATTATCAGCCTGTGAGTTTGATGTCAGTGGTGGGTAAATTGATGGAAGGTATTCTTAGAGATGGTATATATAATTATCTGGATAGACAGGGTCTGATTAGGAGCAGTCAACATGGATTTGTGCGTGGATGGTCATGTTTGACAAATCTTATTAAATTTTTTGAAGAGGTTACTAGGAAAGTTGACGAAGGTAAAGCCAGGGATGTTGTCTATATAGACTTCAATAAGGTCTTTGACAAGGTTCCACATGGAAGGTTAGTTAGGAAGGTTCAATCATTAGGCATTAATATCGAAGTAGTAAAATGGGTACAGCAGTGGCTGGATGGGAGATGCCAAGGAGTAGTGGTGGATAACTGTGTCAGATTGGAGGATGGTGTGTAGCGGTGTGCCTCAGGGATCTGTACCGGGACCAATGTTGTTTGTCATATCTATTAATGATCTGGATGATGGGGTGGTAAATTGGATTAGTAAGTATGCATATGACACTAAATGGGTAGAGATGTGGATAATGAAGTAGGTTTTCAAAGCTTGCAGAGAGATTTAGACCACTTGGAAGGGTGGGCTGAAAGATAGCAGAAGGAGTTTAATGCTGATAAATGTGAGGTGCTACATTTTGGTAGGACTAATCAAAATAGGACATACATGGTAAATGGTAGGGCATTGAAGAATGCTGTAGAACAGAGGAATCTAGGAATAATGGTGCATAGTTCCCTGAAGGTGGAATCTCATGTGGATAGGGTGGTGAAGAAAGCTTTTGGTATGATGGCCTTTATAAATCAGAGCATTGAGCATAGGAGTTGGGATGTAATGTTGAAATTGTATAAGGCATTGGTGAGGCCAAATTTGGAGTATTGTGTACAGTTCTGGTCACCGAATTATAGGAAAGATGTCAATAAAATTGAGAGAGTCCAGAGGAGATTTACTAAAACGTTGCCTGGGTTTCATATCCTAAGTTACAGAGAAAGGTTGAGCAAGTTAGGTCTTTATTCTTTGGAACGTAGAGGGTCGAGGGGGGACTTGATAGAGGTATTTAAAGTTATGAGGGTGATAGATAGAGTTGACGTGGATAGGCTTTTTCCATTGAGATTGGGGGAGATTCAAACAAGAGGACATGAGTTGAGAGTTAAAGGGCAAAAGTTTAGGGGTAACATGAGGGGGAACTTCTTTACTCAGAGAGTGGTAGCTGTGTGGAACGAGCTTCCAGCAGAAGTGGTTGAGGCAGGTTCGATGTTGTCATTTAAAGTTACGTTGGATAAATATATGGACAGGAAAGGAATGGAGGGTCATGGGCTGAGTGCAGGTCAGTGGGACTAGGTGAGAGTAAGAGTTCAGCACGGACTAGAAGGGCCAAGATGGCCTGTTTCCGTGCTGAAATTGTTATATGGTTAAATTGATGGCTTTGTGGCCAGGTTTGCAGATGATACAATTTTAGTGGAGGGGCAGGTGGTGTTGAGGAAGCAGGGAGTCTGCAGAAGGACTTTGGGAGATTAGGAAAATGGGCAAGGTGGCAGATGAAATATAGTGTAGGAAATATATGGTCATGCACTTGGGTAGAAGGAATAAAGATGTAAACAGTTTTCTAAATGGAGTGGAGAAAAAAAATTAGAAATCAGGGGAGCAAAGGGACTTGGAAGTCCTTGTGCAGGATACCCTAAAGGTTAAGTTGTAAGTTGAGTCAGTGGTAAGGAAGGCAAATACGATGTTAACATTCATTTTGAGAAGACTGGAATATAAAAGCAAGGATATAATGCTAGTGCTTTATTAGGCATTGGTCAGACCACACTTGGAGTATTGTGAGCAGTTTTGGGCCTTTTATCTAAGAAAGGATGTGCTGGCATTGGAGTGGGTCCAGAGGAGGTTCACGATAATTATCCCGGGAATGGAAGGATTAATGTTTGAAGAGCATTTGATTGGTCTTGCCTGGACTCGCTACAGAAAATGAGGGGGGATCTCATTGATATCTATCAAACTTTGAAAGACCTAGATAACGTAGATATGGAGGGGATGTTTCCTATGGTACAGGAACATAGGACTAGAAGCCAAAGCCTCAGAAAAGAACATTACTTTGGAACAGAGGCTGGTGAGTCTGTGGAATTCCTCACCTCAGACGATTGTGGAAGCCAAGTCATTGGGTACATTTAAAACAGAAGTTGATAGGTTCTTGATTAGTAATGGCATCAATGGATACAGGGAGAAAGCATGAGAATAGAGTTGAAAGGGATAATAAACCTGCTATAGTGGAATGTCAGAGTGCACTTCAATGGGCCGAATGGCCTAAATCTGCTCCTACCTCTGATGGTCCTTTGGCCTTACTTCCTCCCTGTCTGTGGTTTGCCATCAATACTCTCAGTCCTATTCACAGGACACTGCCCTTTTCCAGTGCAGCCAGAGAAAATGCAACCCCTGCTATTTTGTCCCTTCCTAATTTTCCACAGCCTTATATACTCCTTCCAGGTGAGGTGTTGATTCACTCTCACTTCTTCTGATTTAGTCTACTATTGTGTTCAAAATGTGGTCACCTCTATACAAACAATGTCTCCATTCACTCCATAATGGTGATCCTCATCTGCCAATTGTCTGTTTCATTAATTCTCCTTTCCACTTCCACTCTGAGCTCTCTGTACTGGATCACATTCACATTTCCAATGAAGCCCAATATCAGCTCATCTCATCTTCTGGTAGACACATTCAAACTTCCATGGGTCAATGTGGGTCATCAAAAGGGATAATGAACGAAGTAGCTAACTTGCATTTTTCTAGTTGAACATTGTAACCTAATAAACTTTTGTAAACCTGTGTCCTAAGCTTAGACTTACAACAGACAGTGTTTCATAATCAGGATGTAGCACCGAGTGCAGAAAAGAGGAACATACATTCGTATGACATAGTTACAATCTGTTCTATGATTAAAATACCTTGTATTACAGATGTACCTATTTGCTTCTGGTTACATATATCTTCTGGTGTAACAGAATAACTTACATGCCAGTAGTTTTGCACATTCACCTGTTTAGAAGTATATGGTGAAATTGGTCTGTAACTTAGAGCCTTACATTCTGCTGCAAGCTCTCCATGATATCTTGCTGAATAAAGGTATCACTGCTTGAAGTCTGGTCTCTAAAGTCGTTTTTTAATTAATTCTCCATTTCTAGGTATCTCACCAACACTGATGAATTTGTTAATCTATCCCCAGAGTACCTCACTAACAACACTCTCTTAAATACAGACTTGCAGTAACAATGCTGTTTTATATAGTTTTCATACTGTGTTTTGTTCCATATCTTCTACTCATTCATTCCAACTTTATGCCTCGCCCAGATAGACCAACTGCAAATAACAAACCTTCACCACCCTTCCTCTGCTGGTACAACCACCACCTGTGTCATTCAGTCTCTCCTAGTCTCCACTCCAACGCTGACATCCTCTTTGTTCTTTCTGCCTATTGTCTTTCTCTGATTTGCAACTTTTCCTAGTTCTGATGAAAGAAACTGAGACATTATCTCCATTTCCACCTTCAAAGACACTGCCAGACCTGCTGAATGTATCCGTTTTCAGTTTTTAATCAATGTATCATTGTGATTTATATTCCCCCATTTTTTTATTTTAACCTTAATAGTCTGTTGAAGTAAAGAAAACTAATCATATTCATGCAGCTCATGACTCTGATCAGGAATATTGTGAGTCAAAGTCTAGTATTGTTCAGTAAGTGTGTGACTGAGAATTTGAACTGAGGGTGATTTAAATAGTCAAGTTGCTTTAGGAAATATTTTATTTAAAATATTTGCATGGATGTCACATTAATTTTGCTAATTATTCCAATAATTTATATTCAAAAAAAGATTTATTTTTTAATAGGCAACAGCTGCACGAGATGTCTGACAAATTGTAAAAGGTTTGGAATTTCAAGCTCCCATTTACTATGTTTTTCTGCTGGCTCTAGTGAATGTGATTGCAGTGCTCATTTACTATGCTATTGGCACCTTTCAGCTACACATTGCAACTCTGGATACCAGTCAGTCAGCGGTGTTGAAAATCATTTCAGCAGTTATTGCTGTTCTACTCAGGATGATATAAAGCTGTATCAACTATATAATGCACCACAGCATCAATGGAAAAATGAATTATTCTTTGCTTTTCCAGATTTCCTCGATACCTCAAGTTCCATTACCTCTATTCACAAACACAAGTGTGCCTACAAAGAACTCACTGATTTATATGTCAGTCAAGCTTTAAGCCTATGAATGTGCAGGTGCGACTTGATGCCAAGAATATAATCACAAATGTATGACCCAACAATCTGGTATTATCCATGACTCATTTATCCTTGCTAATGCATAACTAAGCTGCAGATTTATGCAAGCATATTTGCCTGCTGGATGACCGCCAGATAAAGCATTAACCTACAGATATCAGTGATTTTTCATTGTATTTAATGCCAGGCTTTCTTTAGGAGGAGACAGAATCTATAGTCTAAAGCATTGTTCATGATTCTAATACCAAATGCTCAGGTTAAGGCTGTTAAAATTGTAAATGTACTTCTGCATTGTATGGCCATTTAGAATTTTAACTGCTCTACTGTGGATTCCTTCATATTTGCATTAAAGCGGTAAGTGCTTATATATTTTTGTCACCAAGCTAATGTAATAAAATTGATTACATTTATTTTCAATGATGCATTAAGCCATCTAATACAAAAATAGATATAACAATACACTTGAATTGCCTAATGTATTAGATACTCTGCCCTTGAATACAAGCTTCCCATCAAGTAGAAGTAATGTGGCACAATACCAAAAAATGACCAATAATAAAATGAACAAATTTAGATTTCTCCTGACAACTATCCAGAAGGTCCTCCCTTTAACTCCTGGGATCTGCCTGATAGTCTAATCTTTATTTTTAAATTTAATGCCACACAAAGAAAAAGAGATAAATTAATAAATCAGCCATGGCTTCTGGTGTGTATTTAATATTTCAGTAATATTGTAAATATATTGTTTGATTAAGAATTCTATATTTTTTTACATAATTCATTATGGGTTATGTGTAAGAAAGATGTGAAAAGCATACATCATTGCGCCACCGTGTCATATGTGCATGCCTCACTAAAAAGTAAAAACATGGTATCACAAGTATCCCTGTGCTATCGTGTTTTTCTTTCGATACATTTCTGGAGTTCCAAAAAATAATAGTAGTGACAAGGTAGTCTTAAAATGAACCTGAGCTGACTACCTCCCTGCTGAGGCTCAGCACGTTTGTTTCTTCGCAAGGGGGGAGAGACACTTGAGTTAAAAATAAAGTGCAGCACGTGTTTCCTCGGTCTCCCGGCACACAGTCACAGATAACCCAATTCCCTCGATGACACACGGGTCTCCTGTCGTGACACCGACCCTCAATCCGCCCATCTCCAGAGCCCTGAGATCCTAGGCTTCCGAATCCGAGCCGGACTCTTAGGCCGAGCCTTTGGCGTGCCGAACAACAACAGCTGATCATGGAACCCCGAGAGTGGTTCCCATTCCCACAAAGAACCATGGTCAGCGTGTAGATCCAGATCAGGGTCTTCAAAAGAAACCTGAAAGGCTTACACCAGAAGTGAATGGAAAATTAATTAAAATGGAATTGGACACGTTCATGGCTGTTTCAGTCATTCCACACAATGAGTCTGAATGGAATTTTGAAGATACTGAACTGAAACTTGCAGATATCCAACTAAGAACTTATACTGGAGAAAAGATCATCCCTATGGTAATGACATTTGTAACAGAGAAATACACCAACCAATAAGCCACATTGGGCTCGTTTGTGGTTAAAAAAAACAGAAAGACCGGCACTGTGGGGCCATGATAGGCAGAGACAAATACAACTTGATTGAAGATCCATCCGCCACTTGAATGCCATATTCCTTGCAATAGAGTCAACGTAAATCAAATTAAGGAAGGTACTAGATGATGCCACAGCTATGTGCAAGGATGGCATTGAAAAACTCAAACATATCAAGGGTAAAAGGTAAATGTCATACCCAAGGTGCAATCAGTGTGAGTTCTTTAAAACAAGCATCACTTACCGTGGTCACACCATTGATGCACAAGCATTACAGAAGTGTGCTGAGAATATTCAAGCAACGGTGAATGTCCACGGTCAAAGGATATGTCACTGTTGCATGTTTCTTTCAGGATTTTTCAAACCTGGCAACTTTGCTCCATCCCTTGAACTCATTAATACAGATTGGGAAGCAATGGCAATGAACAAAGCAGTGTGAGGTGGCTTTCCAAAGGGCAAAGAAAATGGGGTTGTCTTTCACTGTACTCACACATGATAATCCACATCTCCTGTGAAGCTTGCTAGTGATGCTTCGCTTTATGGTATAGGTGCAGTCATATCATATGTTATGAGTAATGAAAGTGAATGCCCCAGAGCCTTTGCATCACGTTCCCTTGCCACTACAGAGAAAAATAATGCAGGATTGACAGACAGGCCCCAAGCCTTGACTGACATGTCAAACATTTCAGCCAGTACTTGTATGGTAGTTTACCTTCATTACTGAGCATCAACCACTAGTGTCCATTTTCAATTACAGAAAAGTGTTCCACTCGTAGCAGCAGCACAAATGTAGAGATCTATTTTTTTTGGAGGACACAGCTGCAAGATTAAATTCAAAAGGATAACTAATCATGGAAATGCTCTTGTCCTGTTTGCCCTTGGAAAAGGAAATACCTGAAAAATTTACAGAAGAGGACACTCCACTTGATGTATTCCCCTAATCCAAATCGAAAGTCCCTGATCAGGGCAGAGATGATCCGAAGGGATACCAGAAAAGACCCCACACTGTCTCAGGTCTACATGGCTATGCAAAATGACTCGAATGAACAGTAGAAACTCCAGTTCCCCCATTTTTACCAGTGCCAGGAAGAACTTGCCCTTAACGGTTATTGTCCTGTGTGGGGATTGAGAGTTGTTCTTCCATCCATGCGCAGAGCTGAAGTGTTGGAGGAACTATATGCCGGTCATCTAGGTGTGGTCAAAATAAAAGCATTGGCTCAAAACTTTGTCTGGTTTTCTGAGATAGATCGATTAGCTTGCCATGCACTGTTCGTGATGCCAACACGTCCAGAAGAAAGGTGTCCAGAGCTATCAGATCCACTTCCTGGAGGCCCAGAGTCAATTCCTACTACCAGGCCCCAGAACATGAGATTGTTTCACAGCCACAAGTCTCAACTGCCAAGCACAGTATCCCCCCACCTTTGTCAGGAAAGGCATAATCCCCACAAGAGTAAGGAGTCCTCCACGCAATATGATTCACAAAATGTAAAACTACGAGTTCACGCATCTCCATGGGCTACCATGTTTTTCTTTTGGTATGTTTTGTAACTCCAGAAACTAAACATCTTCCTCAGATGGTAACAATTGCATGAGACTTAGTGAAAATGCACAGGTGAATGGTCAGGCTTAGATCCAAATCTCCATGAACATGATTTAGACTGCATCTGCCAAGCAAAACTTGGCTGATCACAATGAGCATCTTTCCCCACCTTGTTTCTGTAATAGATCTCCTTTATGTATTTTCTTTATGTCCATTTGAGGATGACAAACAAGGGTGTCTGCAGCTGAGGTAGGGTTATTTATGTTATTTAAATTTCACCCCTGAATAACAATGC
The DNA here is from genome assembly GCF_030028105.1 of Mobula birostris. Classification (NCBI taxonomy): domain Eukaryota; kingdom Metazoa; phylum Chordata; class Chondrichthyes; order Myliobatiformes; family Myliobatidae; genus Mobula; species Mobula birostris. The sequence continues at coordinate 60,928,165 of NC_092373.1, forward strand.
TAGCATTCTGAGGAGGGATTCCAAGTATTTTACACAGCTTCTTTAAGGTGCCATTGTTCTTTGACCACATTTTTTCAACATTTTATTGCAAAAATTTCTATTTATTTCTAGGATCTCCATAAGACCATCAAGAGATATTTTTGGAGGACAATCCTTTCCTAATATTTCTATCACTTTCCTGATACAGCTGTGTTCCAGAAGATCAATGTAAACCTTTCCAACTGACATGTCCTTCTCCTTTGTAAATACCAATGAGAAGTATTCATTTAAGGATCTTTCTCATGTCCCCGACTCCGTGCTTAGAATCCCCCATCACTAAGATCATTACATGGGCATTATTTGCCTTCACATTTCTCAAAGCATCTTCATTATGTTCTAAATATTATTCCTGCTGCTTCTATTTTTCATCTTCTGCTACCCACACATGTGGATAGGATCAATGTAGGGAAGTTTGTAGAGAAGATTCTGAGGGACAGGATTTACATTCACTGGGAAAGGTAGGGACTAAGTAGCAGGAGTCAGGTTTTTCACAGAGGTTATATCTCACAAACCCCAATTTTATGGGGGTGGTAACAAGGGTGATTGATGAAGACATGGCTGTAGATGGTGTCTGTATGCAACCTTTAGTAAGACTTTTGACAAGATCCTATATGGTTGGTTGGTCCAGGGGATTAATACACAAGGGATCCAAGACATATTGGTGATTAGATTCAAAACTGACAAGGTGATATGGCTAATCCCACAAAGACATGGGTTCATAATCTGTGGCAAGAGCAACTGCGTAAGGTCTGAGAAATGATTGCAGCTACTGCCTAGTGTGTAGTCTTTCATAAAACTATTCACCATGGTTCCTCCTAAATTTCACATGACATCCCTCCAAATTTCACTTAAAGCTGTAATAGCTGCTCCCACACTGGGTTATTGCCTCAGCTAAATCTTTCCATTATCTTCTGCATGTAAACAGATGAATAAAGAACACTAGTGCTTAGCTGGTTGGGGATAAATGTTTGGTTGTTATGAGGAGAAGTAATGTGGAAACGTGATGCCAGTGGGAGAAGAAAATGTACAATAGAGAGAGAACAAACTAGAGTGTCAGTATTATATTAATAAATGAGACAAGGACTCAAATGGAGATAGACAATACATAGAAAGAAATAGCTCCACCCTTGCTGTCCTCATCAATCTATTGGATCCAGTCACACTGAATCCACTCTCCTTTCAATGGGTCTCCAGGTATTAATTACTTCTATCACCTCCCTCCAGACCCATTACTGTTTGCTGAATGAATCTCTGCCCTCCATGAAGGTCTCACATTGTGGAATTGACCTTTGTGATTAACATCAGATACTGCAGCTGACCCGGTTTTTTAGGGTAAAATGGTGCTGCTTTTTAAGTGACACAATCACTCTTTAACTTTTGGCCAAAGGTAGGAGTGTTGTCAAAGGACAGGTTGCCCATCACACTGCAGAAAACGTGTGCAGCAAGTGTTCTGCAAATGCAATCAGGCAGACAGCTCAATTGCTCCGTCCACCAGCTGTCTGAAACCCACTATGGACATTGTCTACCCCAAGAGCCCACTGTCTTGAGTTCCACATGTAGAGTGTACCAAGGGGTGAAGCCAGCATAAATCCCATTTACCACAGCTAAGTCGGTCTTTTAAAACAAAAGGTAGAAAATTGGAAAATGAACATTCAATTTAATTCACAAAGGAAGAACATGGCAAAAAAGTTGAAGTAAAATTAGATCTTCAAATAAGAACAACTAAGAAAAATTCTTCTCTGCTTTATTCTAAATTCTCATGGAAATTTGGGAACATTTTATAAAAATCACTAATGAAAGGCAGAATACTAAAACAATGTTGTAAATTGATATTAGGTGATCATCTGTTTTGAAATACTTTCTATTCACCTTTGCAATATGTGTTTGAATGAACCCCACTCAGGAGGAAAATGGACTGTTCTTGAGAGCAGTGAGAGAGCATAAGTGAAATGACTACTGGCAGGCTCAGCGGAGTTCCCAGAAGGTACCAGCCTGCAATATAAAACCAACATCACATTTAATACTAATTTGCCCATTATGAACCGCACAGCACAAGGACAGAGTGCAATTAGCAGCAGTCTCCTCTAAACATGCAACTGAAGCAAGTTTTCAGAAAGATTAAAATAAAGAGCAATACACACAGCAGAATGAGATTTCACTTTTAAAGTGTTCCGTGTATCAAATTTGAAGGTTTGGGCTTTCCAAGAAATTTACTTTTCTCCCTATTTTGTCTGTACTCCAAGCATATTGTCAGATTCTTCTCATTTCAATGTGACATTACCTTTGCCATAACACATCCATGTAATAGTAATAATACATTGTCAACATCCACAAAAGCAATAAGCGTTTCATTTCTTTATCTTTTCTATTGTTTCAATGAATTAAATGAAGCATTATTGACAATCTGAGTGGCCTTGAACTACTGCTTCTTCAAGTACTATGCAGTCTTGTTCCGAAATATTAAAGACTGCAGCAATTTACTAACAAGTGGTGAGACTAACTGCTAATTTTCTAGCATTTTAAGCAACCTCCTTTATTTTAAGGAAAAACTTCATGTATGCTAGCCTCAGAGCCTTTTGTGAAGAACTGTGAAAAATTAAAGGTAGAGCTAGTTTCTAATTTTGCTTCCATTTGCTAGCAACTTGTAACCTTGTGCGACTTCATTGGTATTGTTTTCTTTGAGCAATAATGTTCATTAATTATTCTACCCACATTTCTAAGGTTTTCACAACAACCTCAAACTGAAGCAACGTACTTAACTCCTTGATATTAAATGCTTTATGGTCTTATTCAAATCCCTCTTTGGTTCTGTAAACAAATCCAGGCTCATAACTCTCTGATTTCTTCAAACCCATTTTCTTTTGAACCCCCTACTTTGTCCTCCAACTGTGGTTGCAACTTCAGCAATTTAGAAATAAACCATTCCCCACATCCAATTCTCTTTATTCCCTCTGAACTTTGATAAAATGTACATCTCACTAAGTTTGTACTTCCCTGCTCTCATGGTTTGTTAAATATCTTTGGTTGTGTGCCTTTACGCACTTCAGGACTATACAGTATCATTGCAAACCGCTGGTGTTATTCAGTGTGTTTGTCCTTTCTGTTTCCTCTTTTATAAGGCTTTCTCTTTTCAAATGATAAACCCTCAATCAATTTTAAATAAGCAACTAACCATTGCTAAATAGAAAATAATAAGTTAGAAACACAGAAACATAGAAAACCGACAGTACAATACTGGCCCTTCGGCCCACAAAGCTGTGCCGAACATGTCCTTACCTTAGAAATTACCTAGGGTTAACCATAGCCCTCTCTTTTTCTAAGGTCCATGTACCTATCCAGGAGTCTCTTAAAAGACCCTATCATATCCGCCTCCACCACCATCGCCGGCAGCCCATTCCACACACTCACCACTCTGCATAAAAAAACTTACCCTGACATCTCCTCTGTAACTACTTCCAAGCACTTTAAAACTGTGCCCTCTCCTGTTAGTCATTTCAGCCCTGGGAGAAAGCCTCTGACTATCCACATGGTCAATGCCTCTCATCATCTTATACACCTCTATCAGGTCACCTCTCATCCTCCACCACTCCAAGAAGAAAAGGCTGAGTTTACTCAACCTATTCTCATAAGGCATGCTCCCCAATCCAGGCAACATCCTTGTAAATCTCCTCTGCATTCTTTCTGTAGTTCTCACATCCTTCCTGTAGTGAGGTGACCAGAACTGAGCACAGTACTCCAAGTGGGATCTGACCAGGGTCCTATATAGTTGCAACATTACCTCTCAGCTCCTAAACTCAATCCCATGATTGATGAAGGCCAATGCACAGAATGCCTTCTTCACCACAGAGTCAACCTGTGCAGCAGTTTTGAGTGTTCTATAGACTTGGATCCCAAGATCCCTCTGATCCTCCACAATGCTAAGAGTCTTACCATTAATACTATAGTCGACCATCATATTTGACCTACCAAACTAAACCACTTCACACTCATCTGGGTTGAACTCCATCTGCCACTTCTCAGCCCAGTTTCGCATCCTATCCATGTCCCGCTGCAACCTTTGACTGCCCTCCACCCTATCCACAACACTCCCAACCTTTGTGTCATCAGCAAATTTACTAACCCATCTCTCCAGTTCCTCATCCAGGTCATTTATAAAAATCACGAAGAGTAAGGGTCCCAAAACAGATCCCTGAGGCACACCACTGGTCACCGGCCTCCATGTTGAACATGACCCATCTACAACCACTCATTGCTTTCTGTGAGCAAGCCAATTCTGGATCCACAAAGCAAGGTCCCCTTGGATCCCATGCCTCCTTACTTTCACAATAAGCCTTGCATGGGGTACCTTATCAAATGCAATCTGTAAATTAGAATGTGCTGGCATTGGAGTTGGTACAGGGTTCACAAGAATGAACCCAGAGATGAAAGGGTTAAAGTATGAGGAAAGTTGCATGGCAGTTTTATAATATCAACACAGTACTGGCTGGAGAAGGGTCTTGGCCCGAAACATTGATTGTTTATTCACTTCCTGGGATGCTGCCTGACGTGCTGAGTTTCACCAGCACTTTGTGTGTATTGTTTTAGATTTCCAATATCTCCAGAATATCTTGTGGTCATGACTGCCTGTAAAAATTACAGGTTTGCACCCCAAATCATTAAAGGGAATACAGTAAGGTAACCTATCCAGGCGTCTGGCATACTAGCTGCCAGAAATGTGATAATCATGTTTGACTTGGCTTCAGATGTTTCTGCTATAACTCTGAAACACAATCTGTAAATTAGGATCTCACTTTTTATAAATCAATGACATCGACTATTTTTCATTGCTCCATAGTGTTTCAATTTGGTACAAAATGTCTACGTTTCCTTTAACATGTTAAGCCTAAAATATTCCAAGTAAACACTGGATGTGTTGTTCATGATAATAGTAGGAAAAGTGAATACAAAATGATTGTGTGGTTAAATACAGCTGTGTAGGGAAGTGTATTGTCATGCACTTTGGTAGAAGAAATAAAGGCATAGACTTTTTTCGAAAAGGGGAGCAAATTCAGAAATCAGAGGTGCAAAGAAACTTAAGGGTCCTTTTGCAGGATTCTCTAAAGGTTAGGCTTGCGGGTTGAGTCAGTGGTAAGGAAGGCAAATGCAACGTTAGCATTCATTTCGAGAGGAGCAAAGATGTAATGCTGAGGTTTTATGAAGCATTGGTCAGACCACACTTGGAGTATCGTGAGTAATTTTGGGCCCCTTATCTAGGAAAAAATGTGCCGGCATTGGAGCTGGTCCAGAGGAGGTTCACAGGAATGAACCCAGAAATGAATGAGTTAAAGTATGAGGAAAGTTTGATGGCTCTAGGCTTATACACACTGAAGTTTAGGAGAATGAGGAGGGATCTGATTGAAACCTATCGGATATTGAGTGGCCAACATAGAGTGTACGTGTAGAGGATGTTTCCTGTAGTCAGGGAGTCTAGGACCAGAGAGCACAGCCTCAAAATCGAAGGATGACCTATTAGAACAGAAATGAGAAGGACTTTTCTTTGTCAGAGGATGGTGGATCTATGGAATTCATGCCACAGATGGCTCTCTGGGTATATTTAAAACAGAGGCTGATAAGTTCTTGATTAGTAAAGGTATCAAAGATTACAGGGAGAAGGCAAGAAAATTGAGTCATAAATCGGCAATGATGGAATGGTTGAGCAGACTCGATGGGCCAAATTGCCTTTGTCTTATGTTCTTTTGGTCTTATTATTTAGAGACTTCTAGTCAACATCTGCGCTTATATTCCTTGTGGGTTGCCTCCTATATTTCTAGTTATAAATCTATCAGCATGACCTATATCCCCTTCTTCCCAAAGGCGAGTCCAGCCTACTTTTAAGTACATCTGTATTACTTACTTTAATAGTCAAAGATAAAAGATGAAGCTGAGTTGTATCCTTTTAAATATTAATATATTTACTTCAAACCTGCTGACTACACATGGTTGAATTAACATCCCTTATAGAGAGAAACCATAATGATGTCCGACAATCACAAACAAGAGTAAATCTGCAAATGCTGGAAGTCCAAGCAACACACACAAAATGCTGGAGGAACTCAGCAGGCCAGGCATCATCTATGGCAGTGGTCCCTAACCACTGGGCCACAGACCAGTATCGGGCCGCAAAGCATGTGCTACCAGGCCATGAGGAAACAGTATGATTTGACGATATGAGTCAGCTGCACCTTTCCTCATTCCCTGTCATGCACTATTGAACTTGAACATAGGGTTACCAACTGTCCCGTATTAGCCAGAACATCCCACATATTGGGCTAAATTGGTTTGTCCCATACGGGACCGCCCTTGTCCCGTATTTCCCCTGCTAAGGTAGAGCATTCCTATGAAACCGTTCGTAAGCCAAAATGGCGTAAAGCGAAACTGCAATTATCATTAACTTATATGGGAAAAATATTTGAGCATTCCCAGACCCAAAAAATAACCTACCAAATAATACATAAAACCTAAAATAATACTAACATATAGTAAAAGCAGGAATGATATGATAAATTCACAGCCTATATAAAGTAGAAATAATGTATGTACAGTGTAGTTTCACTTAACAGAATCGGGAAGATTAATCCAAAACCGATTTGCAAAAAAAAATCAGCACGTACATGTATGCGCACGTCATGCATACACACACAGGTGCCCGTGCAAGTCTTCATGGCCATGATGGTCTTTCCCGGGGTAAACACAAGTGTCCCGTACTTGACTGCTACTTTTGTCCCTTACTTGGGAGTGAGAAAGTTAACAACCCTACTTGAACACCCCCCCACCCCTGTCGGCCGGTCCGCAAGAATATTGTCAATATTGAAACAGTCTGCGGTGCAAAAAAGGTTGGGGACCCCTGATCTATGGAAAAGACATTTCAGGCCAAGATCCCTCATCAGGACCTGATGCTGCCAGGCCTGCTGAGCTTCTCCAGCATTTTGTATGTGTTGGCGTCTGACATTGACCAAAAGAGTTAAACAAGATAACCACCAAGCACCACGATCCTTGCTAGCTTGAAAGAGAATGGTTATCAATAATATACATTCAATTATCACCCCAGCAGTTCATGCTGGTATTTAGTGCGCATGACAGCAGCCATTTCCCAGAGAGACCTGATATAACAATGGTCCTCCAATGAGATGTAGGATCCAAGTCAAAATCCATGCTCACATAGTGTATAAAACACTATTCATGAGGGTTTGTGCAGCAGACTGAACAGTTGTAGAATGCATGGTAATGCAGGAACTAAGCAGAAGCAAAGGCACTTTAGTTAAATACTATCTCCTTGCATTTTCTGAGTTCATTCTTTGGAAATCTGAAAACTCTCCACTAGTCCATTAGAGGAAGGAGAACCAAAGTAAATATCACATGGTTTATGCTATATTCTCTCGTAAAATCCTTAAATTCTGCACCTGTAAAACAATTTACAACTAAAATGAGGCAGTCTGCAAGTACTAAAAATTTGTCTGAGCTTTTCAGTAACCTTGAAGTATTCACTGGTTATCTGCCCCAATATCTTGAATGAGCAACAGATACAACTCCCTACAAAATATCAAGCATAATTACATGGGGTCTACCCATAGGCAACTAGATCCATTCCCAAGAATAAAGGGGGAACAGAAACAACTTTGTTAGCATCTGAGGCAAGGCTGTATTTGTTGCTCAATGTCAGAATCCATTTTAGGCCACAACTTGAACAACCTGGCTAACCTCTTCATCCTAGTACTTCCTGGGCATGCATGATGCAGTTGGTTCAGAAGCAATCTCGAGGGGTAATGAAAAATCTAGCCCCCCACCCCGCCCCCCGAAAGAGACATTCAGCTCCTGGTTCAGGGAAGATGATGGCATTAACTATGGTTCTTTTTCTGTAGACTACTTACCATTTCATATAAAATTGAGTGAATACAGATTTTTTGCTGCCCAATTATCATAAGCATCCAAGTAAATTCTTCCATCTGAAGAGACAACACAGCACTATTATCATATGGTGATCCATCACAAGATAAGACTAATTCACTCTCAGCTGAGTAGTGGACCAACATATCAGCCGTTTGCACAAATGCCTTTTCTTGAGGTTCAGTCTAACTCCACTTCATACATTTTCACAGTAACTGATGCAGTGCAGCCAACAGCATTACTAGATTTGGCAGGAATTTGTGATAAATATACTTTCTGTTCACTTACAATAGCTAATACATGTGCATTGGCAATGCTTTCACCCTCTCTTGAACTTTAGTGTCCATGCAGAATCCCAAGTATGCTACTTCACATGTCGAGAAAATACACTTCCTTTTCTTCAAACCTGGCATTTTCCACCATTTTCTCCCATTTGCAGGTGTCAATCTCTTAAGGCCCCCATAAGCAGAATGTCATTCAGGTATACAGACACCATGGGTACACCCTGTAACAAACATGGTGTTCTAAAAATTAACACAAACTCTTTAAGTGTGTGGATAGTCAAAGATGTCTTTAAAGGATCCTCAAAAGCTGTCTGTTGATATGCATGACTGGTATCCAAGCCTGAACTGCTGTCTCCAGAAAAAAATTGCAGATAAATCTATTCCAGGAATGGGATTGTGTTCCAGAGAAAAAAGAAACTAATTGGCAGTCAGCTTGTAATTTCCACAAATCTTAGTAGATCTATTGTATTTTAACACAACACAATTCCCATTCAGCATACATAACAGGTTCAATTATTTTCTCTCTCAGAGCCTGCCAGTTACTGTCTCCAATTTTGGTTTCAGTGCATAAGGTGTAGATGTTGGCTTGAGGCACTGTGCTGGAACATGAATTTTGATTTGGATGTCCTTCAACATGCACAACTCATCTTTAAAGACCTCTTCATTCCTTCCTTACACCTTACGCATCGTAATGTAAAGAGTATGCCTCCAATCCAGAGGAACTTCTTTCAGCCAGTATCATCATAACAGATATTTTGTGGACACTGCACAAACTACTCATGGTAAAGTTCTAACCTGTCTTTGTCATTTTAATGTCACATCCATAGCTCCACAGGCCTCAAACCATTCATGTGCATAGGTTTTCAGATGTTCCTTTTGAAATTCAGGTATACTGTTTTCTGGCCAGTCATTGGCATATTCAGTCAAGTTCCTAAATATAATACAGCACAAATTACCAACATCAAATATCATATTTCTGCCTTCATTTCATGATGATAATCAGTGGTTCTTCTTTTGTTAAGTCATTTTTTTATTATCTATTCTTAACAATTGCTCTGTTCTTCAGCTTTTATTTATTTTCTCTAGGTGATGAAAATGGTGAAAACCAGTAATTTTGGGCATTCGTTTAACTTCTTACTTTTACATTGTTGGCTCAACTTTACTTGATGCTTACTCCTACAAATTCTGTCAAAACACAGACCATATGAGTTCATTTTCTTACCCGGTCTGCCATTCCATCAACATATTTCCTTCCACAACTGGAAAAGAGTAGAGTCAACATTTCAGGCCGAGAACCTTCAGCAGGACTCCGGGTGGCGCTGAGGTGGTGCTAGCTGGTGCTATAGCACCACCAAGAAATTAACTGAAATTTGACATACAAATTGCAGCTGCTTTGCTTTCTCTGTATAGTTTTGAATACAGCTTGTTTCTCCAGTTGATCTTGTGAAACAGCGCTCCCAATTACCATAGCACCCACACAGCAATAAAGTTATAAGCTCTGTCTCTGTGCTGGTCTAAGGTCAGGTCCACTCTGCACTTCTGCTTATTCGTTCGTTGTCAGTGTCTTGCCGTTGCTATCCTCAGATCAGTTAAGCTGATCTAAGATCACTTAAGGTGGTGATGTCACTCACTCTCACTCAGGCAAGAGATTGATAGTATACATCCAGGCGCAGATCCATGGTCTCGCGAGACTAACGGATGCCACACACACACACACACACACACATACACATACATTGTGCTTTTACAAGCTAGTGTGGGTCTGGCACGTGCATTATTTTGGCCGATGTGAAAAATGGATTGATTTTTAGTGAGGAAACAACCTCACCCAGAGCAATCAGAGGTGTCTCAGCCTGAGTCTGTCTTAATTGAAGATGACATGCAGAAAGAAGTAAGTGGGGATGAGTTCGACAGCAGTTCATCGAATGAGTGTGAGGGAGAAGTAGAGGAACAAGAAATGGAGCGGGATTGGGAAGAGAACGTGGATGAAGCTGCTCTTAGTGCTAGTGGGAATACTGTCAGCGATGTTAGCCAGCAGCCTGAGGAAGGACCCCGTCGGCCAGCATTGAGAAAACACCCTTTGCTGCTCGCAACAGTTTGGCAAGCAGCAAAGGAATTTTATTCGTGGCTGGTTTGACCTGTACTCCTGGCTGGAATATTCGATCACAAAAGATACTACGTTCTGCTTCGCATGCAGACATTTCCTGTGTGGAGGACATGGGTTCCATTCTGAGTCTACCTTCACTGTCACCGGTTACCGCAGCTGGCGGAAAACTACAACAGCTCTCAGAACCCACCATGTAAGTGCAGCTCATAAATTTGCTATGGAGGCAAGGGCCGAATTCAGATTGAGAAAACAAGACAAGACAAACAGGACACCGGGTGGATAATGGATTTGGCAATAGGGTAATCTTTGTTGAGTTGTTCAGTGTAATGGGGCATTTTGATAAGACTGTGGCTAAAAAAAAAAAGAGAATATTCCTGAAAATGCAAAAGAAAAAAAAACACCCATCACGATATCCAAAATGAAATTTTGGGTATCATGGCAGATATGGTCAGACGTCAAGTGCGTGCAGAAATCAAGGAGGCTGGACATTTTGCCATCATGGTGGATGAAAGTAAAGACTTGAGCAAAAAGGAACAACTATCAGTGGTGGTGCGGTATGTGAATAACGAAACAGTGCTTGAAGAATTCTTGCACTTCACTCCAGCAGAAGGGTTGGATGCAGAGTCGCTTCTTAAAAGCATTGAACAGACACTCGCCCAGTGTGTTACTGATAAGAACACATGTATAGGTCAGTGTTATGATGGGGCAGCAGTGATGTCCGGGTGCAATAACAGGGTACAAGAGAGGTTCAGGAAAGAGGTCCCGCAGGCATTATATATATACTGCCATGCTCACAAACTTAACCTTGTTTTAGTGGATGTTGTGAGCAATGTACAACAAGCGGGCGGGTGAGTATTTTGAAATTGTGCAACTGGGTTACAACTTATTTTCAAACTCTGTTGCCCACGATCTTTTCATGAATAAACAGAGAGAACTGGAATCAACTGCAGTGCAGTTGAAGAAATTGTCAGATACACATTGGGCATGGCAGTATACAGCTATGTAGGCTATAAGGAAATCACTCCCTGCCATTCTAGCTACACTAAAGGATATTATGGGTCAACCAACTGCACGGAGGAAAACGGAGGCCAGAGCTGTAAATGGACTGATTGACGAGCAGTTTGGTTTACTTCTCACTCTGTTTGAGGATTTATTCCGAGTCACCAAGTCCATTTCAGACCAGCTACAATCTCCCAGTTTGGAGCTTTCATCCGCTGTGGACTTGGCTCAGTCTGTTATCGATGCACTCTCAGCAAAACGGGGAGAGGAATCATGGAGTGAAATTCAGACAAGAGCTAGGGACCTGTGCGTCAAGGCCGGTATACAGAGCAGACCACATGAAAGGAGACAGGCCCAGCCACCCCGCCGCCTACATGATTTTGTTGTTGAGGCCCAAACTGAATGCACACCTGTCACATCCTCTAATGAGCTTCGCAAGAATTGTTCCTATCCAGTTATAGACAAACTTCTGACTGAAATGAAAAGATGGTTCTCAATTGAGACTGGGGGTGTTCTGACTGGAGTCTCAGCATTGAGTTCCAAACACATGCTCTTTCTAGACAAGAATTGTCTTTGGCCAATGGCCCAATACAATAGGGTGACTGAAGTGAACCTGACTGCAGAGCTACATCAGGTTCGGCGTCTGCTAGAAACAAAACAAAAGCAAGGACAGACAGCGAATGACACAGTGGCATTTCTAGCTCTAATGAGACCCTACCATGATGCATTTATAGATTTATACAAACTAATCTGCATATCACTGACTCTACCTTTGGCAACTGCCTCATGCAAACGGAGTTTTTCTTGCCTCAGACACCTCAAAAACTACCTAAGGAATAGCAGCAGCGATGCTCGGAACGGCAACTTGGCCTTGTTGGCCGTAAACAGCCGGAGGACCAAAGCACTTGACATCCAGAAAATCATTGATATTTTCGCCACCAACCACAACAACAGACGGATTATGCTCCTCTGAAAACATCAATGGTGAGTGCAGTTGATTTTTTAAACATTTGGGCCAAGACTAATGCTGATTATTATTATTATTTTGTGGTGGATACCCCATAGTCCTTATGTTTCCTGCAAATCCTAAAATATTACATTTACTTCTATTAAGCCTACCGGTTTTGCTTAGACTTCCAAGCCATGATTCTGTTGATTGTTGTTTTAAATTCAGTAGCTGAATTAATTGAGATATTTCATGGTCAGAGTACGACTTGTCCAACTCCTGGTAAAGCCGTGCATCTGTTGTTTGCCTTATTTAACTTTAATAGCGGTGTTTCTTTTGGCATTGTCTGTCTATGTAATGCTAATAGCAGTGGACATTGTGGGTTACTGTTGTGTTTTTCAATTGAAAAGCACACATTTGACGCTGATTGCGGGATTGGCGTGTGATTCACGTTGTGCGCTGTGGGTCGAATGCTTTGTTGGTTTGTTTGTTTATGCTCTGTGTAGCCCGGGTTGTCTCCGATGCTGTTGACACTGTCACAGTTCACTTCTATATTAGATCTATCAATTGCTGTTGCTTGTGAATAAACAGAGGCATCTATATTACGCACATATGCTTGAAACTGACTTTTGAACACCACGCGTCTGGCCTGTGAATACATACATCCCTCAGCACCATCACTGAATAATTCAGCCCCACTGTAGCACCAGCAAGAAATAATCTCTGGCGCCGCCATTGGCAGGACTGGGGAAAAAAAGATGAGGAGTAGGTTTAAATGGTGGGGGGAGGGGAGAGAGAAACACAAGGTGATAGGTGAAACCAGGAGGGGGAGGGATGAACTAAAGAGATGTCAGGGGTAAGTGTTTTTCATGCAGAGAGTGGTGAGTGCGTGGAATGGGCTGCCGGCAACAGTGGTGGAGGTGGAAACGATAGGGTCTTTTAAGAGACTCCTGGATAGCACATGGAGCTTAGAAAAACAGAGGCTGTGGGTAACACTAGGTAATTTCTAAGATAAGGACATGTTCGGCACAGCTTTGGGGGCCGAAGGGCCTGTATTGTGCTGTAGGTTTTCTATGTTTCTATGTTTCTAAAGAGCTGGGAAGTTGATTGGTCAAAGAGATACAGGGCTGGAGAAGGGGGAGTCTGATAGGAGAGGACAGAAGGACAGAATTACTGAATACATTTGCAAATTCTGCACCTTTTTACTTACCAACTCCACTGTTTTTACAATTTTCTGTGTTTCCTCAAAGGTCAGATTCACTTACGGTAACATCAGTCCCTGAAGCCTGTTGACATTGATTCTGCACAGTAATCTGACCCTTATCTACAGTAAGACCACAAGACTATAGGAGCAGAATTAGTTTATTTGGCCATTAGAGTCTGCTCCACGATTCCATCATAGCAGTAACTTCTTCAATTTGGTTACATATTCAGCCGCAGTGGTTAGGTTTTATTAACGGAATCAAATTTAAAACTTTGCATGACGTGATATTACTTTCTTCTGAAAAATAATAATTCCTTATTATTTTGGTTTTCTGGTCTCAACAAGTTTCTTATTACAGTAAAACGTTTCAGGGCCTCCAATCAAATCAATTAGACGTTTATTTATTTCAACTTCAATGTCATTTGCAAAGAAATATGTTGGCATCTTGCAATGTTCTTTTAGTGGATGGGTTTGAGAGTCAAATATTCCTACTGAGCTGATTGTTTTGACCAATTTCCTCTTCTTACTCTTTGTCTTAAGGCAATCAGTTGTTAACCTTTCTTGCTCAAGATTTTCTTAATTGAGAAAAGAAGTCTCTATTCTATACTACCTGAATTAGAGGATCAGCAACTACTTTACCAAAATGTTATATTTTACATATGTGGGTGATTTTAACCTTATTTTCTTCAAACCTGATAAGTGCATACATCTGCAAATAGCCCTTGCAGAGAACAACTAAAATAATGTCTGACAAAGATCAAGAAAGTGACTCAAGATAACCCCCAAAATCACTGTAACTTATGAGGGCCTTGAAGAGAGCAATTATCAGCTATTCACAAACAAGAGAAAGTCTGCTGATGCTGGAAATCCAGAGCAACACGCTCAAAATGCTAGAGGAACTCAGCAGGCTGGGCAGCATCTAGGAAAAGAGTACAGCCGGCACTTCAGGCCGAGACCCTTCAGCAGGACTGGAGAAAGAAAGCTGAGGAGTAGATTTAAGAGTCAGTGGGAAGGGAGAGAGAACCACAAAGTGATGGGTGAAACCTGAAGAGGGGAGGGGATGAAGTAAAGAGCTGAGAAATAAATTGGTAAAAGAGACAGAAGGCCATGGAAGAAAGAAAGGCGGGGGAGAAGCACCAGAGGGTGATGGGGACTGTAGAAGCTAATTCTTGGTGCACTAGCGACATGGGATGCTGGTGCTTGGGTAGTGGGATCCTTCCTGCGTCTCCTCTTCTCTTCAGCAGTCACTCTTCTGGATTCCTCAAAATTCTTGGCTGCACCATGGGTCAGCGTTCTCCAGCGGTCTCTGACACAAGCCAGCTATTGCTTCTTGTTTTTGTTTTTATATATTTGTTTTAGGCATCCGTTAGTCTTGTGAGACCATGGATTTGCACCTTGGAATGTTTCCAGGGCGCAAGCCTGGACAAGGTTGTATGGAAGACTGGCAGTTGCCCATGCTGCAAGTCTCCCCTCTCCACTACACCAATGTTGTCCAAGGGAAGGGCATTAGGACCAATACAGCTTGGCACCGGTGTCATCGCGAAGCAATGTGTGGTTAAGCACCTTGCTCATGGACACAACATGCTGCCTCAGCCAAGGCTCGAACTAGTGACCTTCAGATCACTAGACGAATGCCTTAACCACTTGGCCACATGCCAACACTACGCCAATATAATATAAGTATTTATGATCCAGCAAACAGAACTGAACAAAGACTCCATGTTTTGATACAGACTTGGCATAAGCTCCCAACCATTCCATTCTTACAGGGGCAGAATGTACAGTGTCTGTTTTTTAGGTTAACTAAACTTTGTGAATATACATCCCTCTTTCATGACACTGCTCTTATTATGAAAATGAAGAATGTAGCAATCAACTGATTTTTGCACATAAATACTAAAGCAGTTTTTATGATAAATTAGTTTGCTTTTCTGTTTTAAGTAAGCATATAATTTGACAGTTGTCACCAGCTAAGAATAGATCATGACACGCCTCCTGTGCAATTTAAAACAACCATGTAAGGACAGTTGCTGTACTGCAGAAGACAAAAATCAGGTGATTTCTTTTACTGAACCAGTGATATGTATTATTTATCATATGCCATTAGGGTAATGTGAAACTGACAACATTTTCCTGTAGCCTTGGCTGTCCTTCTACTCCTGGGAAATCCCCAGTCGTTTTGGAATGCCACAGGAACTTCATCAGGGTTTTGGAGCATCACTTATTCAGCACTAAATAAAGGTTCTGCTGATTTGCACTAAATCCGAGATCACATAAGCAGTTTAGTGCCACTAATGTTTCTTAAAAAAAAACATTGGTCGATTATTACGCAGACAAACTTCCAAGGTAGTTGCAGATTATGAGAACATTTTGAATGTTGTTACTTCTTTACAGCTGAGACTAATATGCCTAGTGTGCTAAATTTAGCATGAGCACCATAACTAAAGTCACTAAAAAGATTGTGAAACAGAAACATCCTTGCTTTAGGCCAATATCGTGGGACAGCAAAGTGGGGTGAAATTGTAGTTGGAGTTAGGAAATGGGGGGATTTGGCAATGGAATGTCACTCATGCATCGAGCAACTTTGATTGGGCTGTATGAGTCATGGGTATCAGAACAGGCACTGGTGATGATTTTAGACTAAAGATGGTAGATAAGTGCTCGTAGTTTTGCATAAAAAGGTTCATCCAGATTTTACAATGAACAGCAGAGTGGTGATACCCATCGTGTTGTAGTAGTAAGACACCAGTTCCAGTAAATCCTCAGTGCCCAGCAACAATGATATCATCAAGTCATATGGCAACTAATCACACTGAAGAATGCTCATCCTTAGCAAAAAAATAAAACCCATGATCTTCAACAAACTTTTTACACACATTATCCTTATGACCTTCTGCAAATGATTTATAATCTGATCATTTTAATTATCTCCTTTGTTCCGTTCCAATTTCTAATCATAGTATTTGTGATTACTTAATTTATAATGTTATTACTAATTCATTTGGCTATTTATTTTGTTTTGTGGCTTAATTGTTGATTGCATGTTCTGATAACACCATCACTAATGTTTTCAAAAGATTATGATTTACAAATGTTTGCATTCAATGTTTGATTTTCATGCAATAAAAATATTAAACTGAGGAAGGTAATCCTGTCAAATTAAGCCTAATTATCTCCCTTATCTGTCTGAACACTCAAACTGTTTGACTTGGAAGATTTTTAACATAAGGTCTTTTAAATTCTGAAGTGCCTTCTGATAGGGAAATAAACAGGCTGTGTAACAGCAAGACTGCACAGGCTCAGTACAATGACCCTGAAATTAAAGTGCAAACAACAGCATGAAAGAGAGCTGGCAAAGTCAGTGGAAAAGATCCCTTGTCCATTCGTCCCCCCCATCCCTCCCCACTGATCTCCCTCCTGGCACTTATCCTTGTAAGCGGAACAAGTGCTACACATGCCCTTACACTTCCTCCCTCACTACCATTCAGGGCCCCAGACAGTTGAAGTGAGGCGACACTTCACCTGTGAGTCGGCTGGGGTGATATACTGCGTCCGGTGCTCCCGAGGTGGCCTTTTATATATTGGCGAGGCCCGACGCAGACTGGGAGATCGTTTCGCTGAACACCTACGCTCTGTCCGCCAGAGAAAGCAGGATCTCCCAGTGGCCTCACATTTTAATTCCACATCCCATTCCCATTCTGATATGTCCATCCACGGCCTCCTCTACTGTAGAGATGAAGCCACACTCAGCTTGGAGGAACAACACCTTATATTCCGTCTGGGTAGCCTCCAACCTGATGGCATGAACATTGACTTCTCAAACTTCCGCTAATTCCCCACCTCCCCCTCGTACCCCATCCGTTATTGATTTATTTATATACACATTTTCTTTTTCTCTCTCTCCTTTTTCTCCCTCTGTCCCTCTCACTATACTCCTTGCCAATCCTCTGGGCCTCCCCGCTCCTCCTTTTCTTTCTCCCTAGGCCTCCTGTCCCATGATCCTCTCATATCCCTTTTGCCAATCAATTGTCCAGCTCTTGGGTCCATCCCTCCCCCTCCTGTCTTCTCCTATCATTTTGGATTTCCCCTTCCCCCTCCCACTTTCAAATCTCTTACTAGCTCTTCTTTCAGTTAGTCCTGACGAAGGGTCTCGGCCCGAAACATCAACTGTACCTCTTCCTAGAGATGCGCCTGGCCTGCTGCGTTCACCAGCAACTTTTATGTGTGTTGGCTGGCAAAGATCTATTGCTGCTTGCTTACATCTGTAATCAACAAAACTTGTCAACATAACCTTGTCTGCAATGCTTCTCTTTAAAAATTGTGAGGCCAAATTTTGTTTAACATTTTCAACATTCATATGATGCTCAATTTTCTTATCATTGTACTGTAATTTGAAATACTTAATAGTTTTACAAACACGAGGGGTGATTGATAAGTTCGTGGCCTGAGGTAGAAGGAGTCAATTTTAGAAAACCTAGCACATTCATTTTTCAACATAGTCCCCGCCTACATTTACACACTTAGTCCAGCGGTCGTGGAGCATACAGATCTTGGACCTCCAAAAAGTGTCCACAGCAGGGGTGATTGATAGGTTCGTGACCTAGGGTAGGAGGAGATGAGTTATATAACTCCCTTTACATGCACATGCAGTTCAACTCTTTGAGTGATTATGCAGAAGGTTTGAAGTTAATAACTCATCAAGAGTGATTGATAAGTTTGTGGCCTAAGGTAGAGGGAGATGAGTTATTAACTTCAAACTTTCTGCATAATCACTCAGAGGTGACCTGCATGTGCATGTAAAGAGAGCTGTATAACTCACCTCCTCCTACCTTACTCCATGAACATATCAATCACCCCTTGTATTTTGAATCGTTGTGGCTATCCCTCGAGTTTGAAAATGATGGTCTTCGTTCTGAAGAAGTGGCCTACAGAGTGAAGATGCCTGTGCGTGTATTTGTTTAACGTGTACTTGATGTTGCACTCCAAGAAGCACATGATACTTCACAAATCAACCAACTGATTCCAACAGCATGGAAACCACGACGATTGGAGCTGATGGATTTGTTGCAGCCTTCATCCGCCTTCACAGCCGTTGAGTTCGAAGTAACTTCGTCCACCCGTTCCACCTCTGATGAGATCTTGGTTGGATTGTTCTTTGTCAGGGACGTCACCCTCGACCTTACCGCCATGGGTGACCCTACCAGGAGCATAGCTCCAGACGGCATTGCTCTCGGAATCACAGGACCACACAAGCCTCTCCATCACGACAAGGTGACAATCCACGGAATTCGTATTTTGAATGTTAATACAACAAAAGCAGCTTGACTTTCTGTTTTGGTACAGCTTTCAGTCTGGTCCATTTGAAATAAAATGAGGCAGTTACTTTATCCATACTTTGAGGCTATAAAGGTTGAGTGCTTCACTGTTGACAAATGTCTCTGGGAAAGTCAAATGATGTTTGCATCAAACATTAATCTTTACTGGTTATTGCACAGGAAAGCCTGTAATTTTTCTGTATAATAAACCTTTCTCAGAAATGGGTCTTCTTTATGATTTTTAGCTATTAATCTCAGTTTTGGTGTATTTCAACATCTGCAATATTTAGTCATGGCAATATTAAATGTAATTTTTCAGTTGGACAGAATTATTCCCCGGCGTAATTTCTGTTCACATTTGATGTAAAGAAAATCTCTGGAGAATTATCAAGCTGCATTTGCCCATAACAAAGTCACCTTCTTCAAAATAGGCTCATTGTTATCACTCTAAACTAAGCTTTAACTACTTATGAATAGCTGTATATATTCAGATCCAAGCATGATTTTGTTTCTCGATAAGGTTTCTGTTCTAATTTATTAAGCCACACATCCATAGATTGGCAATGCTTTAAGAAAATTAACAGGCTGATCTTTAAGCTGTCATTTCAGCTTTATATTATATGAATTAGATAGATGAAGTGAAATGAATTTTACAAAAGAAAGTGAGATATACATTTATACCCATGCTTTCAGATATGAATGCCAACAGAATTTGCACAAAGTACA
This sequence comes from Mobula birostris, assembly GCF_030028105.1. Taxonomy (NCBI): domain Eukaryota; kingdom Metazoa; phylum Chordata; class Chondrichthyes; order Myliobatiformes; family Myliobatidae; genus Mobula; species Mobula birostris. The sequence goes on from NC_092373.1 coordinate 60,947,708, forward strand.
AAATAATTAAATTAGATTGTATTAGATTAGATTCAATTTTATTGTCATTGTGCCGAGAACAGATACAAAGCCAATGAAATGTTCTTAATTGCCTAATATTTTAATTGCCTTTTTTTAAGTAAAAAGGTGCTTTACACAGAAAGGAATGCACATGCAGACAAATAAGGTTCTGAAGAAGCCAAGGACACATATTTATGAATCTTGATTCTAGTATTCCAATTCAAACCTGGTCCAGATGGATGTGATGAAATCTCATTTCCAAGTACAATTGCACGCATAATGAGTTTAATAGTGTCAACTCAATTCTGTTGTGGAAGGGAAATGGATATAGAATACAAAGTTGATCCCGGTTCATGAATCTCATTTAGAAAGGTCATAAGTAATGTGAGAATAGCCACACTGCACTGGTTAAGAATGGACTGATTTGCTACAGTTGGAATTACAGCTCTTTGTGAAACAACCTGTTGTACATTCCTGGACCTGGAATCATTTAATACTGAGACCACGTGCCCAGCTTGCTTAAGGTTATCAGAGCCAGTGGGGAGATAGTGGATAAGCTCCCACTACCTATTAAATGCTCCCAGTGGTGTGCCTCCCAAATAACATCTGACAACCAAATCCAGTTTCTGTCCTTCAGGTGTGGCTTAGTTACTAAGCCCGGAAGAACCATATTTCCACTGACAGGAGAAGGGACAAAGGCAGGTTACTGGCACCTTAAAATCAGTCACTCTGGGCAAATGGAGCTCGTCAGCAATGCTTGGCAGCTCATCTAGGAGACGGAAAACTCTGATCTCAAACCTTCACTGCCTCGCAGCTGTACATACTCATGGGTAAGGCTTTGGGAGTAATCCTGGGAAAAGATCGGGAGCTGGAGTCCCAAGGCAGTCCTACATTGAGTTCAACGCTGACTGGCAACTCCTGCAAGGTTGCTGCTGCCAAACTGTATCGGTCTCTGTTGGTCCTTTGGATTCATCGGTTGCATGGAGAGGGGGCGCGTACTACACGGGCAACAGCTCGCTCTCCATATCCTCCTGCCCTGGTTTACGTACTGGCCTGTGTATCAGCTAGGACACAATATCCATTATCAACCCCGACTAATGGAGTGTCTCGTACCCAAAATGAAAATACATCCGATTTCCTAATACAAGGGCAAAAATCTACCAAAAATAAGTAAATAAGAAGCATACTACACAGTGGACTGTTTTGATTAGAATATCAAATAGAAAAGGTTCCTACAAAACTCAAATGATCTTCAGAATTGCCAACCAACAGAAACATATGTTCCTGCCTCCTTGTCTACTGAAGCCACTAATGACAATTCATTCTGCAGCATTCTGACACAGAAGATGACATTTAATCAATTTCCAGTATTTCATGGTCTCCTATTTCATCATGTACCAGAAAACATCTCAGTGACGACCTTCGCATCCTTGATAGCTTTTAAAATACATTGACTTGTAAGAGCTGTGCACAAGCACATAAACTTCAACAGAAATTACTAACAAAAAATTAACAAAAAGCATTGATTTGACATTAATCAGATCATATTCTGAATTCTGCAAATAATACTTATTATTTCCTGATACATAAATGCAGTATTTGGTATGTGAGGATATTCAATAAGGAAAACTAATAAGGAAATCAAAGTAGTCTTACTATACATGTAATACTAGTAATAATGAATGGAAGTGAAGACTGAAACTGAAAAATGCATTGTGCAATAGCTTTCTCTCAAACACATTTATGCCATTTGGAATGAATTTACAGCTGTTCTACAGTAGAGAGCAGTTTGTTTTTTCAGAACAATACTGCCATCTACTGCACAGTATGACAACGCTGAATTTCCTCTTAAAATGCAAGGATTTCAATCAATAAATAAAAAAGCAATCAACTATAGGTTCTTCTGTAAAAATTGAAGGAAACAGATGTCATTGTAGACTAGTGGGTAATACAAAAGGATTTATGTTTGAAGGATGTCCAGTCCTTATATACTTCCATCCCCCATCAGGAAGGTCTCAAAGCTCTACGCTTCTTTTTGGATTCCAGACCTAATCAGTTCCCCTCTACCACCACTCTGCTCCGTCTAGCCGAAATAGTCCTTACTCTTAATAACTTCTCCTTTGGCTCCTCCCACTTCCTCCAAACTAAAGGTGTAGCTATGGGCACCCGTATGGGTCCTAGCTATGCCTGCCTTTTTGTTGGGTTTGTGGAACAATCTATGTTCCGTGCCTATTCTGGTATCTGTTCCCCACTTTTCCTTCGCTACATCGATGACTGCATTGGCGCTGCTTCCTGCACGCATGCAGAACTCGTTGACTTTATTAACTTTGCCTCCAACTTTCACCCTGCCCTCAAGTTTACCTGGTCCATTTCCGACACCTCCCTCCCCTTTCTAGATCTTTCTGTCTCTGTCTCTGGAGACAGCTTATCCACTGATGTCTACTATAAGCCTACTGACTCTCACAGCTATCTGGACTATTCCTCTTCTCACCCTGTCTCTTGCAAAAACGCCATCCCCTTCTCGCAATTCCTCCGTCTCCACCGCATCTGCTCTCAGGATGAGGCTTTTCATTCTAGGACGAGGGAGATGTCTTCATTTTTTAAAGAAAGGGGCTTCCCTTCCTCCACTATCAACTCTGCTCTTAAACGCATCTCCCCCATTTCACGTACATCTGCTGTCACTCCATCCTCCCGCCACCCCACTAGGAATAGGGTTCCCCTGGTCCTCACCTACCACCCCACCAGCCTCCGGGTCCAACATATTATTCTCTGTAACTTCCGCCACCTCCAATGGGATCCCACCACTAAGCACATCTTTCCCTCCCCCCCTCTCTCTGCATTCCGCAGGGATCGCTCCCTACACAACTCCCTTGTCCATTCGTCCCCCCCATCCCTCCCCACTGATCTCCCTCCTGGCACTTATCCGTGTAAGCGGAACAAGTGCTACACATGCCCTTACACTTCCTCCCTTACCACCATTCAGGGCCCCAAACAGTCCTTCCAGGTGAGGCAACACTTCACCTGTGAGTCGACGGGGGTGATATACTGCATCCGGTGCTCCCGATGTGGCCTTTTACATATTGGCGAGACCCGACACAGACTGGGAGACTGCTTTGCTGAACATCTACGCTCTGTCCGCCAGAGAAAGCAGGATCTCCCAGTGGCCACACATTTTAATTCCACATCCCATTCCCATTCTGACATGTCTATCCACGGCCTCCTCTACTGTAAAGATGAAGCCACACTCAGGTTGGAGGAACAACACCCTATATTCCGTCTGGGTAGCCTCCAACCTGATGGCATGAACATCGACTTCTCTAAATTCCGCTAGGCCCCACCTCCCCCTCATACCCCATCTGTTACTTATTTTTATGCACACATTCTTTCTCTCGCTCTCCTTTTTCTCCCTCTGTCCCTCTGAATATACCTCTTGCCCATCCTCTGGGTTCCCCCCGCCCTTGTCTTTCTTCCCGGACCTCCTGTCCCATGATCCTCTCCTATCCCCTTTTGCCAATCACCTGTCCAGCTCTTGGCTCCATCCCTCCCCCTCCTGTCTTCTCCTATCATTTTGGATCTCCCCCTCCCCCTCCAACTTTCAAATCCCTTACTCACTCTTCCTTCAGTTAGTCCTGACGAAGGGTCTCGGCCTGAAACGTCGACTGTACATCTTCCTAGAGATGCTGCCTGGCCTGCTGCGTTCACCAGCAACTTTGATGTGTGTTGCTATGTTTGAAGGACATTGTTTAAAGTTTGAAACTAAATTGTTTCCAAATTATTACATTAAGTTACAGGTATAGCAAAGGAATTAGTAATTTATTCTTCATGCATCTGAACAGAATGATTCATATTGTCTGCTGTTGTACTTTTGATGACTGTATGGAGCAGATAATTATAGTGGGCAAATAATTCCTGTGTCAGGAAAATGGACTGTCAAAGTCAGCATTTATCGTGGTTGAAGAGGTAATGTGCCACACAGAGGAACCATTGCAGTCATTCTGCTGAAGATATCTCACAATGCTGTTGAGCACTGAGTTCCAGGGTTTATTCCCTGTGTCAAGTGGAGACTAGCAAAACATCTCCCAATCTTGTTGGTGTACAGCTTGGAAGGGAATCTGCCGGCCATGGTGGTTCCATGCAGCCATTTCTCTGGCCCTTTTTGATAGTAAATGTTACGCATTTGGGAGAGATTACTGGAATATGTCTGTGGAGGTTCTCAATCTTCCAGATCATTGTATATCAAGCAGTAGTGAATCAAGGCAACTGGACTCGCTGTGTTGTCTGGAAGACATTTCACCACTCATCGAAGAGGCTTCTTCAGTTCTATCACCACCTATCAGCTGCATACAATGTAGTCCTAACATCTGTACCCCGATGTCTCCACAACAGTTCACACTTCCATTCATGTAAAGATAAGACTAATGACCCTCTCATTACCTCTACAACTCTTAACCCTCAGGTGATTGCTATATCTTTAAACAACTCACAGAGTTTTTAAGTCAGAAAACAACCCACCATGGATCAGAACTGAAGAAGCCTCTTGGATGAGTGGTGAAGTGTCTTCTAGACAACACAACAAGTCCAGTTGCCTTGATTCACTACTGATTGAACTACTAGAATAGCTCACTCAAGTAATAACAACACAGATTTAAAAACTGCTGGCGAACGCAGCAGGCCAGGCAGCATCTATAGGAAGAGGTACAGTCATCGTTTTGGGCCGAGACCCTTTGCCCAAAACATCGACTGTACCTCTTCCTATAGATGCTGCCTGGCCTGCTGTGTTCACCAGTATTTTTTAAGTGTGTTGCTTGAATTTCCAGCTTCTGCAGATTTCCTTGTGTTTGTGCTCACTCAAGTAATAGCTGTGTAATTTGAAGATGGTGCTACATCATTCTATGGAGAATGGATGTTTAGGGTGGTTGATTGGACACCGAACAAGCTGGCAGCTCTGCCCTGAATGGTGTATTATCGGATCTAGGCTCGTTCAGACAAGTGGAAAGTGTAACATCAACTCTTAATGTGTGATTTACTGATGGTGAAAAAGCCTTTCAGATGACAAGGGTGAGTTACTTGGAAACAATCTTCTGACCCAGTCTTGTAATTAGTTTAGATGACTTTCTGGTTAATGTCTGCCCCCAGCAGGGGTTCTGGTCAATGCCTGCCCCCAGCAGGGGTTCTGGTCAATGTCTGCCCCCAGCAGGGGTCCTGGTCAATGCCTGCCCCCAGCAGGGGTTCTGGTCAATGTCTGCCCCCAGCAGGGGTTCTGGTCAATGTCTGCCCCCAGCAGGGTTTTTCAACCTGGGGTCCACGGATCCCTTGCTTAATGGCGTAAAAAAGGTTGGGAACCCCTGGCCCCAGTGGTGTTGATGATGGGAGAACCTTTTGATGGTAATACCATTAAATATCAAGTGTAAACGGTTAGACTCTCTTCTGGTAGTCTGTCATTGCCTAATAGCTTTTTGGCATGGAAATCACTTGCCACATATTGTACCAATCCACATCCTGGTATTGTTATGTTCTTGTTACACACATGCATGGCCTGCTTTATTTTTGCTGATGAATAATAAATAGAATTGAACATTGACTATTACAGACAAAAGGACATAAACTCTAATTATCTACTATGAGCTACAACATGTTGCTCATTAGGACAGAACACAGCAAGTGTTAAGATACTTACCTAAGTATGCACGGGCCCCTCTCACTGCAGCACATCTCCCGTTCTGTCAATCTGCAGAACCATTCGTGATCAGCCCATTGGTGAGGTCTCATAAAACTCCCCCAAGCACCCCAAACGCTGTATTTTATACCCTCTCCACTGATACAGAATGGGCTGTAAGTGGACCAGCACCAGCTCAATTAGAACCAATCATCACTTGTCACCACTCTTCACGCGTCCCACCCCGTGTTCACCTTTCACATTCCCACATCTGTTTTCCTGTAGCATAAACCAAGCTCCTGCAGCCAGTCGTTACATTCAAGGCTATGGTGGTGAGACATTCAACAACCTCAAAGATTAACCTTTTACAATATATTCCACCCCTCAAATGTTGCAGTCCCATTACATCCAGCCCACGGGCTGCAGACACCCCATCATATTACAAGCAAATCGCAAAACTAACTAAGCATAAAAGCAAAGTGGCTATAGTAACAGTCTAGTCTAGTATGGTAGCCCACTAGCCTCCTACCACTTCAAAGGGCCATCAGTCCCCTCCTGGGGCATAATGGTTATGGAAATGATATCCTATATATCTTATCTGCCGATGGTTGTGTTGGCCAGAAGAAACTACAGTCTACAATTACTGTAGTGGATTTGATGAATCAAGGACAGGGGAAGAGACAAGCTAGTTGTCTTTGTTTCCCACCACTTTGTGGACTCTGAACTGACTCCTGCTCTGGGACAATCTAATCAGGGCAATTGAATGTGGACACAAGGAACTTCAGGTAATGACCTGCTAAACCTGGGGCCATTCTCAGAGGAGTAGCTACTTATTATGTAAAATGCCAGACCTACCAAAGAAGCAGTCTGTAATCTCATTAGACTCTGGTTGAGTCACCTTGCAGATAAGACACATGGAGATCGGGACCACGAGGAATGCCTGGCCAACGTAGACTCCTTTCCTGGGTAATACCTTTCCTCTTCATTGACTGTTTGGAGGGCCAGGGATTGTGGTGGGGTGCCCACAGGCAGTTAGTTTGTGTACCCACATGCCTTTCAGTTGAGACAATAAAAGTTACTTGTCAGTAAATACAGATTCTCTGTGCCTCGCTGATCATTATTACAAGGGGTAATTCTTGTAACAACTAGATACGGTCAGCCAAATCTGTTGTATTCTCTAGCTCATCAAGGATGTGGGTGGTATACTCCTGGACTATTATGGTGCAGGTGTCTCCTTCCTTTACCAGGATATAATCCAATGTCATTCTATTCTGTCGGGTCACTGTCCACACAGCCACCATCTCGGCTGAAAGCCATGTTAGTGGCTGCTTTGTTTCCTCCAAAGCCAGCGCTGCCTCATTGGCTAACGCCTCCATAGCTGAGGGCATCAGGATGACCTTCCTTGATAACAGGACAGTACTATATAAGTGTATAGCTATCACCATAAACCAATCATCCTCTGTGATAGCCCTTTACCGCTGTTTCGACTTGTGGGCCGGGTATCGGCTAGATCATCGATGTGATACACATAGAGCACAATATACCCCGGGCAGCGGCAGCCAGAACAGCGAGCAGGGAGCCAAAGAGACACCCAGGAGCCGCACACCCAATACCTAGCATTCAACGTGGGAAACAAACCTGCCCCAAATCGGTACTGTGTATTCCCACCATTAAGATACATAGCTATTCCCCATCGTAATGGCAACGGCAAGTATTCCTGGATCACAGTATTGTACTCAATGTTGGTACATTAGTCTTACACTGATCATATGTCAGTTCATACTGTCCCTTAAATAGGCTCCCTGTTACAATCACATCAACAGTCATAGCTGACAAGTTCACAGAGAATGCATCCCATGTCCAGTACTTGGTGTCGTTCAGAGGAATGGGGATCAGTGCCCCCATGCCTGAGTGTGTTCGAATTCAGGAGCACACCCAACACTTTGATATGTTCGGATGATAAGCATATTCATGTGACATTCTGAAAAGATATTGGTCAAAATCGCCGTCACTGTTATGGCGAGTAGCAGCAACAATGTCATGACCATTTCTGCAGTGCAAGGAAGCAGACTATCATTCCCTTTTAGTTCATTGTTGGGTGTTCAGACACACCATTCCCTGTTCCGCCCAAGGTGCACCCAACACATATTGCCTAGTCCCCGCACCACAACCTCCCCTTTCTCTGGATTTGTCCCTAGGGACCCACTGGCCATCCCTTTGGCTTCACCTGCTGGCATGTCAGACAATTGGCTGCCGCTGTTTTGGCGTCATCGCGTGTCAGCGCCATTCCTCGGGCCTCTGCCCATTTCGGTACTCCTTCCACCCCTGGTTGGTCACTCAGCCAAACAACCCAAATCTTCCTCCTCTGGGGTTGTTGTGGCTGTCATTATGAGAGCAGTTCTATCAGCAGCAGTACCATGTGCCACCTCCTCTGTGGGCATCTACATGGTAGACAGTGTCCAGGGGCTATCCATGTACCGCCCTATTTTGCCTCTGCGTTGAGTCATCCATTCGGCCATCACATTCGCCATGGCCGAGGAGCTGGTGTATATTTGCACTGGCCCCGTGGCCTCACATAGGAGCAGGGTTATGGCCACCAGTTCTGCCAACTGGCTGGATCTTCCTGATGCACCATCAATAACTCCGAAAGACTGGAAGTAGAGTAAATACTGAAAGGCTTTTATTAGCAGTAAAATGTGACCTCCACCATGCTGAGTATCTGCCCTGGACCGAGAGGAGGAGCAATGGCACAATCGCCTTTATTCAGGGCTCTGTGGGAGGAGCCACAGGAGCAGTCAGCAGAGGGGTGTGTCCAGACAGGTAACCCAGTTACAACATATATATATGGTTTACCACACTTCCCTCCTCCTCAGCTGTTACCATTTTCCCCATTGCAGGGTGCAGGGCAGCAACTTTCCACCATGGTGTGGCACTCCATCAATGGTTGAAGCCATTGGTGAAGCACGCATGCTGTTTCTCCTCTGGGGTTTCTCGTCATATGGTTTGCCCAGTTGTATAGGGGAGAGGGTTGAGGGCTGCAACCTCATTAGAGGTGCTATAGTCATCAATAGGCAGGGCATAACCTACCTGCTCATGGAGCCAGCTCACCCCATTGGGGCCCTTATCTGCCCAATCTGCTTCTGTACTGTTTCCATCCGACCGCCAACTCAGCCTTCTGTGATGATCGCGTTATCAAATTTCACCCATTGTATAACAGGCAGGTGGGAGCTCATCGGGTGCTCAGTGGCTAGGAGGGATGGTCCTAGCAAAAGGGACCCCAAACCACTTTCATTAGCCACCACAGACTCTATTCACTTGAGAGGTGGGAGAGACTTGTAGTTCAAAATATAGCCCATGTTGTCTCAGGGTTTATTCAACAGTCTGTTTGGTAGTCTCTAAGGCAGCTTGGAAAGGGATCTTTTTTCCAAGATATCTGATATAATGGTGTCAGTATCATCATTAGGTGGAGAGTATGATGTTGCCAATACCCAAGTAGCCCCACAAAGCACTGGGTCTCCTTTTTCCAAGAAGTGGGGACCACTGCCCCCAGTATTTTATACTCGGCCTTTTCCAGTATTTCCCATTGTCCAGAATGCCATTGTATTCCCAGGAACGGCACATTCTGGCAAGTGACTTGGATCTTATCGGGATTAACAGATCATCCTCTCTCCCTCAGGGAGGTAACCACTTTGCCCAGTGCCCCCCACTATCGCCTCCGGAGGCCCCTGAAATAGGATATCATCTCTGTACTGTGATACCAACATCGTTAGGTCAAGCGAGATCCTTCGTAGGTCTCAAGCTGTTATGCCACGGCACAAGATTGGGCTGTGCATATATCCCTGAGGAAAGACAACAAAAGGTATATTGTCTCCCTCCCTCGTAAAGGCAAACAGGTCTTGGGACTCTGGGCTCAGGGAAATGGAAAATTAAGTGTTAACCAAATCCACTACAGCATATCAATGTTTCCCCTCCCTGCCCCCTGTCCTCTGCAATGGTCACCACATCCCAGACAGCTGCTGTGAGGGGCAGGGCGTGCTTATTAAATTACTGAACGTCTAAAATTATTCATTATGTCCGTTCCCCTTCCGCACCGGGCTATTATAGGGCAGCGGTCCCCAACCACCGAGCCGCAAAGCGTGTGCTACCGGGCCGCAAGGGAATGATATGAGTCAGCTGCACCTTTCCTCATTCCCTGTCACGCACTGTTGAACTTGAACATAGGATTGCCAACTGTCCCGTATTTGCCAGGACATCCCGTATATTGGGCTAAATTGATTTGTCCCATGAGGGACTGCCCTTGTCCCGTATTTCCCCCGCTAAGATAGAGCGTTCTTATGAAACCGTTCGTAAGCGGAAATGGCGTAAAGCGAAGAAGCAATTACCATTAATTTGTATGGGAAAAATTTTCCAGCGTTCCCAGACCCAAAAAATAACCTACCAAATCATACCAAATAACACATAAAACCTAAAATAACACTAACATATAGTAAAAGCAGGAATGATATGATAAATACATAGCCTATATAAAGTAGAAACAATGTATGTACAGTGTAGTTTCACTTAACAGAATCGGGAAGATTAAACCAAAACTGATTTGTAGAAAAAAATCGGCACGTCACACATGTGCACACAGGTGCCCGCGCAAGGCTTCATGGTCATGGTAGTCTTTCTCAGGGTAAACACAAGTGTCCCATATTTGACTGCTACTTTTGTCCCTTATTTGGGAGTGAGATAGTTGGCAACCCTAACTGTAAAAGACATGTTGAGGTGAGTTTAACCCATTTGAACACCCACACCCCCCCACCGGTCGGCCGGTCCAAGGTGCAAAAAAGGTTGGGGACCCCTGTTATAGGGGAAAATTGCTGGCCAAATAACCCCTTGCTTCACAGTGCTTCCCCCAAGTTTTCCCCATCTCCTTGGTGCCACCCAAGATGCAGTACTGCTTGCTCAGCGCTGTGGTCGGAATAGGGGTGGATTACAAGGGATTACCTGGATAAAACCCTCGTTACGTGTTCCAACCTCTCTACCAGCCTGATGGCCAGTCCTATCCTCCCATCGGCTTTATTCCGTTCAGATGGAGGGGGGGGGGGGGACTGCTGTTTTAACCACGTACTTTACCAAGGTCAAGGTGAACTCTCAATCCTCCAGCGGTCCATCTCCACCTCCATAACTCCCAGTAATCAGGCCTGTTGACGGAGAGGTTTAGTCTCCTCCTCTGCTGCGTTCACTCTTCCTGAGATTTTAAAGCCCAAGGGTGCATAACCTTTAACGCTGCAAAGCCCTTTCCTCCCAACCATCCCCCGGGGGCGGGGGGGGCATGGTTTACCTCATGTTTGACGACGATCTTTCCAGGACGCCCGTTTCTTGGTCACGTAAGATCACTCCATCATCCCCCGGCATCCCATATCGTTAAAACAAAACACGCCGCTAATGATTCTCCCAATTTCTGTCTGTACCGATCCCTTAGACACCGACTTTTTGGAATGGTCCTTAGTCACCACCAAGGTGGGTACCTACTCCCGCTCTTCCTTTAGCTGAATGGCACATTGTTCCAGGTTGTGGGATTATCCCGGAGTGTGGGATTATCCCAGAGTGCCGGGAGACCCCACAGACTGAGGGGCGCTTGGAGATGGAGATTGGTCAGGCTACATTTCTGTGGACATAGTAACCCTAAGCAACACACCCAAACTGCTGGAGGAACTCAGCAGGTCAGGCCGCGCCAGGACCCTTCTTCAGGACCAGTTCCTGCTTTCAAGGACTGAGGAGCATAGGGAGCAGGGCAACTTTCCACTCTCTCCTCCTGGTACCCACCATCCAACCGAATATCCATTCATCACCCCGTAAGAGGCCAGACGTTCACTGGGTCCTGTCAAGCTTTGTAATTCCAAAATGTAAATCTAATAGCAAGGAAAACACATAGCCTGGAATGTGAATCTAACCACGTGTTTACTTGAAGCGAGTTGCACACCTATCACCTGATAGTGCCATGACATATGCAATTCACGTATTTTTACATATACCTGTAATGAATTTAAACAAGTAAAGAAAGCTTAATCGGCAACCTAATCACAACACTCTTCCCTGCTTAGCTATAAACTCCAACTTAATAGAAAACGCATCTCAACTATATATACTGTATACTATATAATTCAACTACTCCATACAGAATTCCACAGCATAGCAAATTTTAAATTGTCCTATTCAAACCTAAAGACTTAATCATTGTGAAGGCTTTCTTACTCTTGTGCAATACAGCTTTCCTAACAATGGAGGTCACTCTACTTGGCAGGTGATACTTGTGGCTCTGACACAATCTCAGCTCTGGGGCCTCCTCCATGGTGGTTGTAAGAGCTGAATCTGGACCTGCAGGAAGTGGTTCTACGGCTGTGACCATCTTTCTTCTCAAGCAATTGACTCTGCTCTCCTCAAATGATCGACATGTCATTTCCAGATGATACCACACACCATCTCCACTCTGTTGGAGAATAGTCCAGTCCTGTCCTTAATCTTCCCGAGAACCCATTTTTAACCACCTCTGTACTCCCTCACCAGGACTGCTTATCCAGGAGTGAAACGCCAAACCTCCTTCTTGTCACAGTTTGTCCTGCATACTCCTTCTGAGATTGGGTTTGAGGAGATCCAAGCAGGAGTGCAAGCAACAATGCAGGAATGGCATAGTTGGTTGTGGGGTGTGCTGCACGGCAATATGCAAAGAGGAAATTGGTGAGCTTCTGATACAGTGTAAGTATAGTGTGCTCTGCTGACATTGCTCACAGTTCATTACTTAGACTCTGGACAAACCTTTCCACCAAGCCATTTGTAGCTGGGTGGTACGGTGGAGATGTAATATGCCTTATTTCATTTGTTTTTAGAAATGAGTGAAACTGTTCCACAACAAACTGTGGTCTGTTGTCAATGACTAAGTGTTCTGAAACACCAGTCCTTCAGAAGAGGCTTCTCAACACATCAACAGTGTGCGTGGCTGTACTGGAGGCTATTGGGAACACATCTGGCTGCTTAGTAGCTGCATCCACTACTGCCAAGAAATTTATGGCCATGAATGGTCCAGCAAAGTCTACATGAATCCACTACCAGGGCAAAGTAGGCCATTCCCAGGGATGGAAAAGTGCTACTCTTGGTATCTTCTGGACGTGTTGGCATCCTAAACAATGCATGACAAGCTGCTCGATCCGTTGTTTTATCCCAGACAACCAAACAAAACTTTGAGCCAATGCTTTCATTCTAACTATGCCTAGGTGACTGGCATGTAGCTCCTCCAACACTTCTGCTCTCAACTTGGATGATACAACAAATGTCAATCCACATATAAGGCAAACTCTATCAAGGGCAAGCTCATCCCAGCACTGATAAAAATGGTATACTGGAATTTCTGCTGCACATTCCAGCCATTTTGCTTGGTCTTATAGATGTGAGACAGTGTGGGATCTTTTCTGGTTTCCCTTTGAACCATTTCTGCCCTATTAGGGAGACTTCCAATTTGCATTAGGGAGAATACGTCAAGAGGAGTGTATTTTTTTTTAATTTTCTGGTATTTCCTTTTCCAAGGCTAAATGGGAGAAGCTATCAGCACTTCCATGATTAATCGTCTTCTTGAATTCAATCTTGTAATTGTGTCCTCCAAGAAACAAAACCCATCCTTTGCATTTGTGCTGCTGTTAATAGTGGAACACCCTTCTGTGGATTGAAAATGGACACTAGTGGTTGATGATCAGTAACGAGGGTAAACTCTCTCTCATACAAGTACTGGTGGAAATGTTTTACACCCGAAACCAGACTCCAGGCCTCTCTATGAACCTGTTTGTAATTCTTCTCTGCAGTGGTAAGGGAGCATGATGCAAAGGCTTTGAGGCATTCACTTTCATCACTATAAGATGTGACATGACTGAACCTATACACAGCATCCTGTTAGCAAATGTGCAGCTGCTGGAGAGGTCCCAAAACATTAGACCACTGTTATACTAAGATAACAAATGCCTACTGTTCCATATCCAGACTGCATTTCAGGAAATCTGAACACCTGGGGGTCCTTTTCCTACTTGCAAATAGGCAGAGGCTTAAGAGCAAAGCTCCAGAGATTAGAACAACAAAAAGGTGGTCACAGGAGGCAGAGGAGTGGCTGTGGGATTGCTTTGGGTCAGGGAACTGGGCCGTGTTCAAGGACTCAGCTGTGGATCTGAATGATTACACCTTAGCCTCACAGACTTTATAAGAGTAGTTGTAGACAAGTGTGTCCCCACAAAATCATTCAGAGTCTTTCCCAACCAGGAGCCCTGGATGAACTGTGAGATCCACAATGTGCTGAGGGCCAGATCAGAAGCATTCAAGTCTGGCAACCAAGAATGTTACAAGAGGTCCAGGTCCAGGTACAGTCTCTGGAAAGCCAGTTCATGGACGAGTTGGTAATTCTGGACTAAACTTGAATCAATGGAGGATGCTCAAGAGTTCTGGCAGCACTTTTAAGCTATCACCTCTTATAAAATAAAATTAAGCAACATCAACGACAACAAGGGCTTCACTTTCAGATGAGCTCAATGCCTTCTATGCTCGCTTTGACCGTCAAAACATGTCACAAACTCCCACTGGCCTCAATGATCCTGTGATTACATTCTCAGGGGCTATATGGTGGACAGTATATTGATTGGCTGCATCACAGCCTGATATAGAACCACAAGTGCCCTTGAATGGAAAATCCTACAAAACATATTGGATATGTCCTAGATCATCGTGGGTAAAGCACTCCCCATTCCTGAGCACATCTACATGGAGTCACAGGAATGCAGCTTCCAGCATCAAGGAAACCCACCGCCCAGGTCATGCTCTTTTCTAGAAGGAAGAAGGTATGAGCCTCAGCACTCGCACCACCAGGTTCAGGAACAGTTATTAACCCTCAACCATCAAACTCTTGAACCAACGGGATAACCTCACTCAACTTCACTTGTCCCATCACTGAGTTGTTCCCTCAACCTATGAACTCGCTTTCAAGGACCTTGTACCTCATCCTCTCGGTAGTTATTCCTTATTTATTTATTATTATTATTCTTTCTTTTTGTATTTGCATTTTGTTGCCTTTTTTTACAGTGGTTAAGTGCCCAGTTGGTGCAGTCTTTCATTGATTCTATTATGAGTTTATTGAGTATGCCTGCAAGAAAATGAACCTCAGAATTGTACATCATAACATTTATAAACTAATAAATTTACTTTTGAACTTTGAACCATAAGGCAAGGTACCACAGGTTCGCTTCACTGGATGATGTGTATCATAATGTGTGACCGCAGTGTCTGTCTTCACCACCATCTTTATCTTCTTGAAAGCCACCTCACTCTGCTTTGTCCATTGCCATTTCTTCCCAATCTGCAGTACAAGTTTAAGGGATGGAGCACAATAGCTAGGTTTTGCAGAAACCTATTAGAATAATTGAAAAATCCGAAATAGGACCACAAATGTGACGTGTCCTTTTGCCTTGGGGCATCCACCACAGCTTGAATTTTCTCAGCACAATTGTGTAAATCTTGTGCATCAATGGTGTAACCACAGTTAAGTGATGTTTGATTTAAAGAACACACACTCTTGTTGCATCATGCTCTGAGCCCATAACCTTCTAATATTTTTAACTCTGTCTTGATATTTTGCAGGTGTTCCTTGTCATCCGTACTGGTAACAATGATACCAACCAGGTAACACTGAGTGCTGGACAGCCTTGCATCGCCTGTTCCATAGCTTTCTGTCAGAGAGGCGGTACAGATGCTACTCCAAAAATAAACCTATTATTAACGGTAAAACCCTTTTTGAGTGTTAATGGTGAGAAACATCCATCTCCATCTGTAAGTAGGCCTCAGCTAAGTGCATTTTGTTGAAGTGTTTCCTTCCAGAAAGGTTGTAAAGTTATCCTCTATCCTGGGCAGAGGGCATTGATCTACTTTCAGTACTGGATTGATTGTGACAGACCCATACTTCTTGGCTATTAGAGCCATGGGCATTGCCCATGGGCTCCACTCAACCTGGGAAGGAATTCCTTCAGCCTCTATGTGATCTAGCTCACTGGCTATTTTATCACAGATAGTATGAGAAAACTGACGGGCTTTGCAAAATTTGGGTTTTACCCCTTATTTTACCCCTGATATGTTTGAGTTTTCCAATGCCATCCTTGAACACTGCTGTGGCATCATCCGGTACCCTTCTTAATTTGCTTCCAGTTGACACTATTAAAGGTTTGTGGCATCTAAATGGTGGATGGATCTCCAATAAAGTTGTAGTTGTCTCAGCCACTCACACCCCCACAATGCTGGCCCTCCTGTTTTTTACCTTATCCAAGCCCAATGTGGTGTGTTGGTTGTTGTACTTCACTGTTATGAATGTGATTCCACAGGAATTATCTTTTCCCTGGTATAAGTCCTTAGATGGGTATCTCCAAGCTTCAGTTTAGTATCTTTGAAGTGCCACTTAAGTTCATTTTGTGGAATAACTGAAACAGCCAAGCCAGTCGAGTCAGTGTCCAATTCCATTTTAATTCACATTGACTTCTGGTGTAGTATTTGGTTAGTATTCGCATTGTAAATCTCAAGGTTATCCAACTCCTGTGTCACTCTGCTCATTATCAGAGTTTTCATCAACATGCAGATTAGTGCTCTTTTTGAAACTGCAGCTTGACATTTTATCGATTTCCCTTCCCTGTGCAGTCCATTTGTTTTTGTCTGTCTGCAATGCTCTTTTGTATGTGTCCCACTTTGTTGTTTTTTCTGCAAGCTTTGTCTTTATATCTGCATTGATCTGGTGTATGTGAACCCCTGCCACAACAATAACACAATTTGTTTGGCCAGCCAGTTTCTGTTTAGATGCTGCAATTTTGTTGATGCTCACTTTCATTCCCGACTGCAACTCAGTTGTATCACTGTCTGCAATTTCCATTGATACAGCTATTTTAATTGCTCTTTTAAGTGTAAGTTGTGCTTTAATTAGAAGCCATTTTTAAATGCTTACTTGTAAGATTCCACAACCTAAGTGATCTCTCAATGCATCATTAAGCCCATCACTGAACTGACAACTTCTTCAATTGAACCATGTATGCTGAAGTAGACTTTTCTTCCTTTTGATTCTGCTTGCAAAACCTAAAGCGTTCTGCAATCAACAGTGGTTTTGGTTCTAAATGTTCCTGCATTACTTTCATGATATCAGCAAAGCTCATTTCTCCTTGTTTGGTAGGTGCAGTCAAACATCTAGGCAAACTATATGCCTTTAAATCCAATATAGTCAGCAAAATCGCTTTTCATTGGCTATTTTATTTGCTTCAAAATATGGCTCAGTCTACTCAGGATACATGAACCAGTTGTCTGTTGCGAAATGGAATGTGTCTTAATTTCCGATGTAGCCAGCCATTTCTGATTTCTATTTATTTATGATCAGCCAATACTCACTATTTATGAACCAGTGAATTCTTCCATTTTCTGCCCTTTTGTTTTACTTGATCATCTTTCCTTTCGCATAGAAACCATGCTGTTCCAAAGGAAAAAAACATGCTCCTTTTTTTTTAACTTGACTGTTTTTTGCTGCGCTTCAACAGGTAGGTAGTTGTCTCGGGTTCATTTTAAAAATACCGCATCATAACTGTTATGTTTTGCAATTCCAAAACATAAATCTGTTTGCAAGAAAAAGACAGAGCTGGAATGCAAGTCTAACTGCATTTTTACTTTAAGTGAGTCACACATGAATCACGTGGCAGCACAACCATGTTTACAATTCACGATTTTTACATATAATCAGTAATGAATTATTTAAACAAATAAAAATACTGAATCAACATATTTACAATATTATTCAGATATTACTGAAATATCAAATACACAACAGGTCCGGTTGCCAATTAGACTTTGGATAGCTTCCTGCCGCTGGTCCTTGGCTAGGCAGCAGGCAGTCTTTTCCTCCATCTCCTCAGCCCAGATCTGCACCCTCCGGGCAGTCTCTGCCATGGTCATGCAGCGCTGATTCAATACTTCCACCTTTTAAGTAAGATTCCCTACTTTCTCGTCTTTCTGAGAGGTTGTCTCATATTGTTTTTTTTATGATGGCCATTAGCAGCCAAAAAGCATCTCTCTGGATAGACCTCTTATCCGGGAACCATAACCCCTTTAGAACAGACACAACGTGGCATTGCATCTTTACCCCTTAGGGATCCAACTTGTACATCCAATTCACCAGCACACCTTGGTCCGTTAGCAAGTTGGCCTGGTTGCTAAACCACCCACTTATCAGTCCATCCCAGTCCTCGGTATACTTCGTACATTGGGGGGGGTCTTCCTTTTCACTCTTATTTCTAAACATTTTTGCTTTCTACCACACCCACCAGATCCTTTGCCAACTACACCAAAAAGTTCTCGGATCCAGCACAAATGAGCAGAAGGACACTAAATCCAATTATCCTAGAACTACAAAACTTTGTTTATTAGGATAGCACAGAAACAACATTAAAAATACTTACCCAGGTACATGTGGGCCCCTCTCACTGCAGCACACCTTTTGTTCTGTCGATCCATGGTGATAATTTGCAACCAGGCTGTTAGTCAGTCCCCAGAAATTTCCCCCCAAGCCACCTGATCTCTCTATTTTATACCCCAAAAAGTTCCCCCCAAGCGACCTGATCTCTCTATTTTACACCCTCTCCATTTATATGGAATAAGTGGACCAATACATAGCACTAGCTCAAACCACCAAATCAGAACTGATCATTACATCACCACTCTTCACATGTCCTACCCCTGTGTTTACCAACTTTCATGTTCCCAGGAATGTATTCCCATTGTATAATTCAAGCTCCTGCATCCAATTCTGGTACATTCACATCCATGGTAGTAAGACATTTGACAAGATTAACTTTTTACAAATACATCTTGACTTTACTTCAGTTTGACCAGGGTTCAAAGTGTTTGACCTGGTGCTACACCTGAAGAAATCCAACCCTGATGTAATTTCTGAAGTTAAACTACCTGCTCCATATTTGGACTGAGGGTCTATTGGTATTTGGAGCAGTGGTCCCGCCAAAATTGAAACCAGCATCGGTGTACAAGTTACGTCAGAGTAAGTAGTGCTACAATTTTCATCACAGGGTGATGATGGCAACGTCTGGCAAGCTTGCCTTTGTGGGTCAAAGCATTAAGTACAAGAGTTGGTACATCATATAGGACATTAGTGAGATCACACTTGGAGATCTTGTGCAATTCTGTTGCTAAGCTATGAGTAAAATGTCATTAAGCTGGAAAGGTTGCAAAAAAATGATCCACAAGGACGATACTGAGACAGGACTGCTTGAATTGTAAGAATGGATAGACTGGAGTTGTTTTCCCTGGACCATAGGAGGTTGAAGGGTGACCTTACAGAAAAATATAAATTACAAGGGACATTGATAAGGTGAATGACCACAATCTTTTTTACCCTGGTGTAAGGAAGTCTGAAACAAGGGAACATTGGTTCAAGGTGAGAGGGGAAGATTTAAAAGGGATCTGAGGGGTATCTTTTTCCACATAAAGAGTAGTGAAATGAGCTGCCAGAGGGAGTGGTAGAGGCAGGAACAATTACAACATTTCACAGGAATTTAGAAAAGTACTTGGATAGAAAATGTTTAGACAGACATGGGCAAAATGCAGGTTAATAAGATTAGCTCAGGTAGGCAGTTTGGTTGGTGTGGATGAGTTGGGCCAAAGGGCTTGTTTCTGTATTATATGACTGGATTGGATTTGTCTAACGTGACATACCTGGATAATTTCTCACAGCCAGGTATTTTAAATCTTAAATGTTCCAAACTCTAGTTTTGACACATCAAGGGTGATTGTTACTGTGATGTGGGCTTATATAAATAAAACTGAAGGAAATATAATAAAAATTGAAAACAACCAATTAAACTACACTATTATGACCTTCAATATATTTGAGTTGAAGTTATATAAAAGTAAATAATTTTGATTCTGCAAGACTAATGATAAGAATCAGAAAGCCTGTTTTATTGATTTCAGGACACTTTTACCCCGTGACTTCAATGGAAACAGTCAAATGGAAAGTGGGCTATCAATTTATTGCTGCTTATGTTCAACTATTCAAAAATCAATAAAATCCTTTTCGATAGGTTATACAATTGGTTGGCATCAAGAACCCAGCTGTTCAACTGTTAATTCACACTTGAGTTCTCCAGATAACTGATCCAGCAGCCCCTCTTTGTTTTTGAAAATATGTCATTAAATTCATTTGAATTTTCTGGGTTGATTACATTCACATCAACTGATAGGAAATGTTTTCATCAATCGAGGCAACTAACTAAAATTGCACACTTTTCCGGTAATTGTGAAACACTGCTGAATCAGGATGGGCTTGATTTACACTATGTCAACTGATTGTCAACATACAAATAAGATTGACCAGGACAACTGGAGAAGCCTTGCGGGAACAGCCAAGTCACTCATTTTGATAACAGAACCATGAAACTTTCCTGTTATTGGTAACTCTCAAGATGTTTCTTTCAGTAGTGGTGACATTCAGTTTGTTGGAAACCTGCATTACAATCTAAGAGAACATTATAGAGAATACTTAAACTGGACCGCAATAGTGTATTTGTTAGAGTCCTGGTATCTATCTAGTTGTTAGTATGTGAATCAATTTAGAAATCACCCAAACTACACGTACTCCTCTTCTGCAGAGAGGCTAATCAGCAGAAGAGGACAATGACAAATATTATATCCTACTTTCAAGTGTGAATAACCTGCTAAAATACTTGACAAGTGCTAATAAAGTTAGAGAAAGCTGTAACTTAATAACAAAATTATTTAAAATAAAGTGGGAACTGTTCCAGTTGGTTTCTGGTGGCCAGTAGAGTGCTAGAAGAATTAAGTTGTATTCTCTATTAACAGCCTGGTCTTGCTCTCAGGAAATCAGATTTCTTACTTCTACAATATAACTTAGATTCATAAACATCATAGAATAATTGATATTGATAAATGATATCAAATCATGAAAGATTCCAAAGTCAAAGGAGGCAACTCAGGAATTATAGTTTGTGGAAACAGAATACGAAAGTGAACAGAGCAACAATTGAAATCTGAGCATATTCAGAGTAGTTTACACAAATGATAGCCAGCAGCAGGGCTGTATATTGAATTACATACTACAACTAAATGGCAACAGCAGCAAAAGAAAAAAAAAACAATTGATGGCTAACTGCATCGAAAAAAGAACAAAGTTTAATCAAACATTATGTTGATTTGTTCAGGCTACACAATAACATTGCCATCTAGCTCCAGTGGCTCATAAAAAAAATTCTGCATAAAGAAATAATAA
Organism: Mobula birostris; assembly: GCF_030028105.1. Taxonomy (NCBI): domain Eukaryota; kingdom Metazoa; phylum Chordata; class Chondrichthyes; order Myliobatiformes; family Myliobatidae; genus Mobula; species Mobula birostris. Next base: position 60,968,701 of record NC_092373.1, read on the forward strand.
CTATACAGCTTCTTAGTGTTTGGGAAGCTTGAATTATGAGAAAAGACTGCTAAAGCATTTTTGTTATCCTAAAATTATATTGAGGTCCAAAAGACAAGAAAGATAGGAGTAAGAGTAGGTTATTCAGCATTTTTCCACCATTTAACACTATCATGGCTGATTATCCACCTCAGTACCCTGCTCTTTTCTTTATCTCATATCCACTGATCCAACTGGCATTAAGAAATATTCCCCTCTTTTTCTTCAACGTATTTAATGACTTGACTTCCACTTCCTTCTGTGGTAATGAATTCCACACATTCACCTTCCAGAGAAAACCTTTCTCTGCTCCTCTCAGGCTATCCAGCAACCTGATGCTGTCATCACCTTTAATGGCCTTTCCAGCCACTGGGAAGCATCCTCTCAACATTTAATCAGGCTGGCAGTGTTAGAATTTTGTAAGTTTCTATGAAAGTTCCTTGCATTCTTCTAAATCCCAGTTAATATTGGCCAACCTCCTATTTGAAAAATATTGCAAGAAAACAGTTGGGCCTAGGCCCATGAAAATGCTGAAGAAGAAACATCTTAATCCAACCATTGAATCCCAGTCTCCTTCCACTGTCAGAAGTTAAAAGTGAAACCAGTTAAAGCTTTTTGTTTTGGGCAAAATTTGTTGGAATCAAGACTGCTCTGCCTGTAGATGTGACAGAGGCAGGTTCCATTGTGGTCCTCAAAAGAAAACCATAGAAACCATAGAAACTACAGCACAGAAACAGGCCTTTTGGCCCTTCTTGGCTGTGCGGAACCATTTTCTGCCTAGTCCCACTGACCTGCACATGGACCATATCCCTCCATACACCTCCCATCCATGTATCTGTCCAATTTATTCTTAAATGTTAAAAAAGAACCCGCATTTACCACCTCGTCTGGCCGCTCATTCCATACTCCCACCACTCTCTGTGTGAAGAAGCCGTCCCTAATGTTCCCTTTAAACTTTTCCCCCCTCACCCTTAACCCATGTCCTCCAGTTTTTTTCTCCCCTTGCCTCAGTGGAAAAAGCCTGCTTGCATTCACTCTATCATTTTATATACCTCTATCAAATCTCCCCTCAATCTTCTACACTCCAGGGAATAAAGTCCTAACCTAATCAACCTTTCTCTGTAACTGAGTTTCTCAAGTCCTGGCAACATCCTTGTAAACCTTCTCTGCACTCTTTCAACCTTATTTATATCCTTCCTGTAATTTGGTGACCAAAACTGAACACAATACTCCAGATTCGGCCTCACCAATGCCTTATACAACCTCATCATAACATTCCAGCTCTTATACTCAATACTTCGATTAATAAAGGCCAATGTACCAAAAGCTCTCTTTACGACCCTATCTACCTGTGACGCTACTTTTAGGGAATTTTGTATCTGTATTCCCAGATCCCTCTGTTCCACTGCACTCCTCAGTGCCTTACCATTAACCCTGTATGTTCTACCTTGGTTTGTCCTTCCAACGTGAAATACCTCACACTTGTCTGTATTAAACTCCATCTGCCACTTTTCAGCCCATTTTTCCAGCTGGTCCAAGTTCCTCTGCAGGCTCTGAAAACCTTGCTCACTCTCTACTACACCTCCAATCTTTGTATCATCAGCAAACTTGCTGATCCAGTTTACCACATTATCATCCAGATCATTGATATAGATGACAAATAACAATGGACCCAGCACTGATCCCTGTGGCACACCACTTGTCACAGGCCTCCACTCTGAGAAGCAATTCTCTTCTACCACTCTTTGGCTTCTTCCATTGAGCCAATGTCTAATCCAATTTACCACCTCTCCATGTATACCTAGCGACTGAATTTTCCTAACTAACCTCCCAGGCGGGACCTTGTCAAAAGCCTTATTGAAGTCCATGTAGACAATATCCACTGCCTTCCCTTCATCCACTTTCCTGGTAACCTCCTCAAAAAACTCCAATAGATTGGTCAAACATGTCCTACCATGCACAAAGCCATGTTGACTCTCCCTAATAAGTCCCTGTCTATCCAAATGCTTGTAGATTCTGTCTCTTAGTACTCCCTCCAATAACTTACCTACTACCGATGTTAAACTTACTGGCCTATAATTTCCCGGATTACTTTTCGATCCTTTTTTAAACAACGGAACAATATGAGCCACTCTCCAATCCTCCGGCACCTCACCTGTAGACAGCGACATTTTAAATATTTCTGCCAGGGCCCCTGCAATTTCAACACTAGTCTCCTTCAAGGTCCGAGGGAACACCCTGTCAGGTCCCAGGGATTTATCCACTCTAATTTTCCTCAAGACAGCAAGCACCTCCTCTTTTTCGATCTGTACAGTTTCCATGATCTCACTACTTGTTTCCCTTAATTCCATAGACTTCATGCCAGTTTCCTTACTAAATACAGACGCAAAAAACCTATTTAAGATCTCTCCCATTTCCTTTGGTTCCGCACATAGCCGACCACTCTGATCTTCAAGAGGACCAATTTTATCTCTTACAATCCTTTTGCTCTTAATATACCTGTAAAAGCTCTTTGGATTATCCTTCACTTTGACTGCCAAGGCAACCTCATGTCCTCTTTTAGCCCTCCTGATTTCTTTCTTAAGTATTTTCTTGCACTTCTTATACTCCTCAAGCACCTTATTTACTCCCTGCTTCCTATACATGTCATACAATTCCCTCTTCTTCTTTATCAGAGTTGCAATATCCCTTGAGAACCAAGGTTCCTTATTCCTATTCACTTTGCCTTTAA